>NC_085136.1:68052255-68652255 GCF_035046485.1 Aedes albopictus | reverse complement strand
GTCTAAAAAAGAGTTGTTTATTTAGTCAAAATGAACAACTTTTCCGAAGACATAAACTCTCTAATGTGTAACAGTAAAAAGTTACATGCTGGCACTACTTATATTTATACTGTAACTAAAAAGCTATTATCTCAAAAACACCAAAAAATACCTCTCCAAATTTTTGGCACTATGTGTATCTAGTATTGCTTCGTATTTGCTGAAAATTTGAAGTTGCGATTTTTTGCGCTTTGCGAGATATTAAGGCATGAAATTCACACTGTTTTTTCGAATTTGTATTTTTATTTTAAATTTTTAATGATAATATTCAACATATTCCCATACAATGTGTTTGGTTTAACGCATATGCATTAGGAAAAAAATTAAACTCACATGGTTTCTGGTGAAAATGTCAAAATTAGCTTAAAAAACTGTTTTTTCATTGATTGGTTTTTATTTTTTAAATAACTCGAAAACAGTAGGCTGTGGAATTTTGACGTCTGAAAAAGAATTGTTTATTTTTCCAAAATAAACAACTTTGCCGAAGACGCCAAGTCTCTAGGACGTAAAACAAAGAAGTTGGATGGTGGCACCACCTATGCGGACGAGTTGCGAACTACTACGTTCTTAGCAATAGATGCCTCTGCTGATGTTAAACAACTTTGTCGAAGACACCATGTGTCGAAAATGCTTCGTTTTGGAGTAATTAATTTAGTTCCGCTAGATTGCGATTCTGGCCCTTAGTGCAATGATAACACAACACATAACACATAGCCTAAAGTGTGCTAAAAAAAACTTTGTCGATGATTACAAAATGATCTGTGATTGTGAATAAAGTTAACCTTCTTCATGCATTAGCTGACGCTCACCCCGCTGCCGTAGTGAATAGAATGGGGTCATAATGATCCCAATGCATTTTGCAATATTTTTTAGCTCGGTTTTGCTGTTGATCATAACATCGGAATATGTATGTACCACCAATAAGTTTCCCAAATCGATGATGGCTTTGTTAAAATTGTTGCTTTTCTATATAAGGGACTCAGGACCATTTTGGCTAACGTCGACCGAAGATCATGAGTATTTATTTGACGAGAAAGGCACTATCACCACACACTTAAATTAAAACGCCGACCTCAGCAAACAAATTGCCGAGAATCCAACAGCCGAGAATCCGGTAATAATTTTTGCTGAATCTCGGTAAAATTTTTACCGAGATGTCGTTAAAACTTTGCCGAGATCTCGGCAATCCAACTTTTTACCGAGATCTCGGCAAAGTTCACCGAGACTCGGTAATGGTTTACCGAAATCTCGGTAAAAACTTTACCGAGAATCAGTAAATATTTTACCGAGATATCAGCTGTTGGATTCTCGGTATACCGTTTACCGAGATCAATTTCTGAATTTAAGTGTGCACTAGGTGGATTAAACTGGGTTTTTTATTGCGAATTTTCTAATTTATTATGGAAAACTCGAATTTATTTATGGAAAAGTCGAAGTTATTTGCTGGGGAAAATGGCTTTTTTTTATTGCAACAGTTGATTTATTCATTGCATTTTTAACGTTTTGAATTGCTCAAAAATCAATTTGTTATGGAAACTTTTGATTTATTTATGCATTTTTTTATTTGTTTATGGAACTTTTGTTATTTATTACTGCTTACACCCCTGTTTCTTCACTGGGACTTTTCGAATTATTTATGGGAAATTTTGTATTTATTATGGAACGTTTAATTGTCTGCCATTTATTTTCTCAGAAGTTCTACTGGAGTTTATACTAAAATTTTAAAAATTTAAATTTTCATATGAGTTGCATTATAAAAAAAATCATTGCATAAAATTTTGTATGGAACTCGTTGCAAAACTCGATTTTTTCAGCACTCTTCGTAATTATCCAATGATAAATGTATGTTTCGTGCTGAAAAAAAAAACAACTTTTTGCCACTCGTTACATAAATAACTATATTTGAATTTCTGTAAGAATTTCTGAGAGAATCTCAGGATTTTAGACATTTCAGGGAGATTTTCTTCAGAAATTCCCAATAGAATCCGTGCAGAAATTTCTGAAGGAGTCGCTGGAAGCGCTCTGGTAGTAGGTCCGGTACGAATTTCATAAAAATTGCTTGGAAGTATTTACGAACAAAACGCTTTAGGAATTTCTGAAAGAAACTCCGTAAAAAATCTTAAGAAATCCCTAGAACAAATTTCTCAGTAGAAAAATCTTAGGAGGAATCTCCAAAATAATCTGTGGAAGGATTCATGGAGGAAACTTTTCAGAAATTTCCCAATGTATCCCTGATAGATTTTCTCAAGGAACCCTATTCAGTATTTATGATGGAAACCGTCGAAGATTTCCTGAGCTAATCCCCATGGGAAATTTCTGAATCAACCAATTTCTAAGGAAAGTCATGGAAGGTTTCCTAGAGTAACTCTAGAGTAACTCCCTAGAAAAAATCCTTGGTAGATTTTCTAAAATGAAAGAGTTCCTGCTGGAACCACTAAGAGATGTCGTGATAGGAACTCCTGCTAGGATTTCTGGAGAAATTCTAGAAGAAATTGCGAGAGAAATTCTATCCGGAACTTGCAATGGAATCGCTTGAGAAATTCCTGGATATGTTTGTAAATGTATAGCGATATGATTTTCTTGAGAAACCGCTAATCACATCTCCGAGAGCAGTTTTTGGGCGAATTTCTAAAGAAATTCTTGGTAAAAAAAATCTGCAGGAATCCATGGTAGACTTTCTAAGGGAAGTCCATGAAGAGATTTTTGAGAATATTCTTAACCCTCTAATTTTATGCCACTAAAGTTCAACTCATTGGACACAATGGCTTAATTTCCCCAACAGAGGAGGAAAAAACTACCCTCTAATTCCCACATTTTTAATTTTCATCTAAATATCATATTTCGTCATTAAAAATCGATATGCACGTGTTTCGGAAGGTTATTCTTTTAAATTGAATATTTTGCGAATTTTGGGTTTTGTTGGTTAAAATTTTTAATTTTCAACATTCCGACATATTTTTCATGTAAGCATATTTGGGATACCAATTTCTTAAGACGAAAACATTTTGAGAAATGTTCGATGAATGTTTCAAACTAATTTCTTTTACAATTCCTTATGTATTTTTTGGAGGAGTTTTAGAAGCAACCCATACAAATCTACTTGAAAGGTTTCCTGGAGATATTTATCCGAAAATATCTGAAGGAAACCTTACACAAAGAATTCTGGAATTAGTTCTGAAGCTTACGAAGCACACATGTTGATCGGGCATTAACAATAGGCCGTTTATAAACCACGTAGACTTTAAGGAGAGGAGGGGGATTGGCCAACGACTACGCTTCATAAAAATTTATAATTTTTGTATGGACGAAAGTCTACGAAGGGAGAGGGAGCGGTTTGAGATGGCCGAAATTTTGTCTACGTGCTTTATAAACACCCCCGTACTTTATGGACCTTCTCGTGTTGGTTGGTTGATTGGAACCTGTACACTAGTGTTCAAAAAATAGCTAATTAAATAAAACAAAAACATAGACGAATTCATTTGACCATTTCCGGCGGGGCACCTGAAACCGGTTTAGGCACATTATTGGTTTTCCAAAGTATGGTCTATGATTTTTTTTCTTGTTAACCATTCATCAGGTTACCTAAAAAGTCATTTAATGTGTCGCATTTATGGGTTTGGTTCTCCTTTATATTTGACCACTTCCGGTGGGGTACCCGTAATCGGTTGCGGAACACTGCCGATTGTCCCAAATATGGCTGGAAACATTTTGCCAAATCAAGATACCTAAAATTTCGCAATTTGTTGTGTCGCATGCAAGGGTTTGGTTCACTTCTATATATCCCTTTCGTGACGAACCAGCACAATTGTGCTGTTGAGCGGTAACAGGTTTGCATATTTTTTTCATCTGTTTAGACTTTGTTAAGTGCACGGAACTACAAATCAACCCAAATTTAAGTTCTTTTAACGCAATCCCGCATCTCCGTGGAATTACTCAAATTTGCGTCAAACAGTGATAGTGGTCACTAGGTAGTTTGCATTTGATCGCTGCAAAAAAATTTACCCAGTATTAAGTTATTTTCACCCAGCGGAGGCCTTATTTGACGCAAATTTGGGTTTAGTCAAGATAACCCAAATTTGGCTTCTTCCACGGAGCCGCACGGATGTGTCGGTGCTTCTTTCTTCGTTTTTGACAACATCCGTATGGGGAGAGGGAGAAAATAACCCAATGCTGAGTAAAAACTAAAAAGTTGTTTAGCCAAATTAACTTATTCTCTGGGTTTAAATATTTTTCAGTGTGATGTAAACTGTTTCCATAATTCAGCCATTATTTATACTTGTATGTGTGTAAACAAACTTTTGTTTACGTAGCCTGTGGGATTTACCACATCAAGGTAAACAAAAAGTGGACAAAAACCGTAAAACATGAAAAAGTTTTATCTGTCGCATATTTTTTTTTTATTTCCGATTAATCTAGGTAGTCAAAGCTAGAAATTGAAAGATAAAGAGTAGTGCTTCCAAATGAGGAAAAATAATTGTTGTTTTGTTGAGAAATATGATAGTTTTGGAGAGCCAGAGTTGAGCCATTTGTATGGAAATTTCACTTTTTTGTGCTTCGTCCCGAAAGGGATATGGCCATTTCCGGCGGGACACCCGGAAACGGTTCCGGATCACTGTCGGTTAAGATATGTTCTGAGAATATTTTCCTGCTTACTGTTCATTAGGATATCAAAAACCCAGATTAATCCACCTAGTGGTGATAGTGCCTTTCTCGTCGAACATGTACTCATGATCTTTCCTTGGTTGGGATACGACTGGGATGATTTTGCTTCAGAATGTTGGCTTCAGCCTTTTGGGGGAATCGAAAACACTAGTTTATGATTTTTTTCCGACGTTTCGATCTATATGGCGCCTTTTCAAGGGTTCAATCGATCAAGGTTTCCTAGTCAAGATGGCCTAGCCTAACTTAAAAATGTCATACGGAAGTTTTGTTATTTATTGAGTCCGTTCGGTTTGAAACCGTCGAGATGTGGACAATCTCCTACCTATCGAGCGGTTTAGAATTCGGTCTTGTTTTTGAAATCTTCTACTATTGTTTGTTAAGCTAGTTTCTGTACTAGGGCCATCATTCCGAAGCATGATCTTTCCGTCGACGTAATGCGAACTGTTCCTGAATCCTGAGAATACCTTATTTAGAAAAGCAATAATTTTAATAAAATTGGGAAATTTATTAATTGAACATATTCCGACGTTACGTTAAACGTATAGACTGGGCTGAAAAATTTCAGAATTTTCAGTTGACTGCTTGAGCACCTTCACTATCACTGAAGACCGATCAACATCAAGACGATAATTATAAGCTAGGATATAACGTCTTTCACAATCACAGATGACTTTACGGCAGGCCTGCCCAACCTTTCGTGGCCGCGGGCCACAAGTGATACTCCATACCAGTCGACGGGCCAGATATTAAATTTCGACATCAAATTTCGAAAGCACGAATGCAACAGTGAAATTTTGTACATCCGATTACCCGTTCTCACGGCAAATCACAACACTGACATCATTTGGGTCATAAAATGTGAGCAAGAATTCTTGATTGTTTTGCAAAAATCACCCTGAATACTTTTTTTCTGAATTTTGCCGAACTGCAGGTTGCAGCAAACAATTTGCTGAAATTCAGCAAACTTTCCTGATTCGTTCAGTAAACTCTGCTGTTCAGCAGCAACGTTTTTCTGAAATTCAGTAAATTTTGCTGAAATTCTGCTTCAAATTTGGCTGTACCTTTCAAGTTTAAAATTTTTAAATTTATGTATTTAAATTTTTTAATCTTTGAAAATTTTTAACAAAACACTCTACCTATTTCGAGTTTATTTTTAATATTAAATTTTATTTAAATATGAAATATCTTCAAATATTTCAATCCTTGGGCCAAGTTTCATTCATCGATTCCGCGGGCCGTATGTTGGACAGCCCTGCTTTACGGTCTTCGACCTAGTTTTTTCTTCACACTTTAGGCTATATTTTATTATCATAGGTTACAAAATTCATGTAAAATTTGACAAAAATGCAAGCAAGTGAAATTGCCCATTCCAAATCCCATAAAAAAATTCCCAGTAGTTTTAGACGGAAAAGAGGATTGAAAAAACTTTCTCCGGGGTTAATGCGATAATTTTCTCATATAACGTTGACCTTTCCTACTGTATATTTTTACACCTCAGTAATTTGATGAGATTGCTTTAGTACAGACAAACAGACATATCATTCGTAACATATTGCTATTATATTCATCGTTACGAAAAAAATAATCGCCAAATGCTAATCAGGTTGCGTTTCACTGCGGCTTGATGTTGGTAGTGAGTAGACGTCAAACAAGCAACAACGATTAATACATATTTGTTTCAACCGTTGAAAACAAGGACGATGGAGAGTGAGTAGAGTAAGACGTCTGTATGTATGTGGCCTTAGTTCAGTCAAGATTTTGTTTTCTTACACATATTTATCGCTTGCATTGACTTTGTTCATTTTTGAAGTTCCTGCGAAGCACCCTAGGAAGCACCCAATGCTGGTTTTGCATCACTATCGGTAGCCTCTATTGTGGTCTGCGCCTATTTTCTTGCTAATCGTTCCTCATGGTTTAAAAAAAAAAGACCGCGGTTCGATGTGTCGCATGCATAGGTTTGGTTCTTTTTGGCATTTGGCCACTTCCGGCTGGACACCCTAGATCGGTCCTGGAACACTATCGGTAGCCTTTATAAAGATCTTCGTTGTGGTCTGAGCCTATTTTCTGACTAATCGTTCATCACGTTATTTAAAAAGCCGCTGTTTAATGTGCCGCAGGCATGGGTTTTGATATATACTACATTTGACCACTTCCAGCGGGACACCGGAACCGGTTCCGGAACTCTATCGGTTGATCCAAATATGATCTGAAACTATTCTCTTTAATTAACCGTTTATCAGGTTGCCTGAAGAGCTTGCGATTTGATGCGTCACATGTAAGGGGTTGGTTAACTTTTATACTTGGCTACTTCCGTCGTGACATCTGGAACCGGTTCAGTAACACTAGCGGTTCCGATATGGTCTGAGAATGTTTCCCTGCCCACTGTTCATCAGGCTATCGAAAAAGCCGCTGTTTGTTGTATCGCATGCATGGGTTAGGTTCACTTTCATATTTAGCCACCTCCGGCGGAACATCCAGAACCGGTTCCGGAATACTACCGGTTCAGATATGGTCTGAGAATGTTTTCCTGTCTACTGTTTATCAGGTTATCGAAAAATCCGCTGTTTGATGTGTCGCATGTATGGCTTTGGTTCACATTCATCTTTGGCCACATCCGGCGGATCACCCGGAACCGGTTCCGGAACACTACCGGTTCAGATATGATCCGAGAATATTTTCCTGCCCACTGTTCATCAGGCTATCGAAAAAGCCGCTGTTTGATGTATCGCATGCAAGGATATGGTTCACTTTCATATTTAGCCACTTCCGGCGGAACACCCAGAACCGGTTCCGGAATACTACCGGTTCAGATATGGTCTGAGAATGTTTTCCTGCCTACTGTTTATCAGGTTATCGAAAAATCCGCTGTTTGATGTGTCGCATGAAGGGGTTGGTTCACTTTCATATTTGGCCACTTCCGGCGGGTCACCCGGAACCGGATCCGGAACACTACCGGTTCAGATATGGCCCGAAACTATTTTCCTGTTTACCGTTCATCATGTTTTTGAAAGTGCCGTGGTTTGATGTGTCGCATGAATGGGTTTGTAGCGTTTTCATATCTGGCCCCTTCCTGGGGTACCGATCCGGAACACCTAAATGGCCATAACTCCGGGACGGCTGGACCGATCCGAACCATTTTCAGTAGGAAACAATGGGACCAGATTCCGCGTCGAATGAACCGTTGGTCATTAAAATCGGTTGAGGTTTACTGCCAAAAAGTGATGTGAGTTTTTTTTGTACACACACATACACACACACATACATACACACACACACACACACACACACACACACACACACACACACACACACACACACACACACACACACACACACACACACACACACACACACACACACACACACACACACACACACACACACACACACACACACACACACACACACACACACACACACACACACACACACACACACACACACACACGAACACACACACAGACATCACCTCAACTCGTCGAGCTGAGTTGATTGGTATATGTGACTAGACCCTCCGGACCTCCTATAAAAAAGTCATTTTTGGAGTGAACATATAGCCCTTCCAGTACACTTAGTGTACGAGAAAGGCAAAAACTGCAACTAACGGTGGCAAATGTGGTAAAAATATATGTATATTATTATCATCCCCACTAGGGCAACGGTGGTGGTGTGCAGCATATGAAAAAGTAATATGCCAGGCAAATGGAGACGAATGATAATGGGATCACCCTCCAGAGGCTGCTTCTCGTTGGGCTTCCGTGTGGTGTTGTTGGTTTCTGTGTGACTATCGTTCAGTGCGAGAAAGCCCACACGAGAAGAGTATGCAGGTTAACAAGGGTTCCTCGTTCTGAACGTGAAACGGGAAGAGACGGGATGGGATGCTGTGTGGTATGATATTAAAATGTTCGCATTTTAATTTAATAAACAAGCGAAGCGACGACAATACGTCGTCATCATCGGTGGCATGCGATGGGCATTGCTGAAACTTCCACTTCAGTTGGTGTTGCTATTGACGGAAGTGATGAGAAGGTGTCTGTCTATGACAGACATCCGGGGAAGTGGGTGCTTTGAAGTTTCTCTCAATTGATCTATGTCATAATTTATTGAATTCCTCTGCGTTTGATTAACATAGCATTAGATTATCTCAAAATTGATTCATGCGGATGAATGCGTTGAAAAAATTAGGTAACTACATAGAAAAGAAAATTTTATTTTTATTCCACGCTCGGGAAAAACTACTACTCACCGATCTCCTCTAAGGCACACATGAAAACCTCCGGGGCCATGTACGGCTTGGTGCCCGACATGCTGCAGGCCAGCCCATCCGGTGGCAGCCGGGTCGCGATGTTAAAGTCGGTCAAATGTGCGTGTCCTGAAACAAGAGGAAAACGGAGAACAAGGATGGAATTAATTAAAACACGACCTGGGAAAAGTTCGTCCCTCCCGTTGTTGTTGCCGTTAGGCCCAAACAAAGGTCCTCGTTTCTGTTTAAGTTGGAAACTGCTTGTCTTCTTTGTGCCAACCTACTTACTTATTAAACCAGCTGGGAAAGTGATACTCCCCAGTCGAACGTTTAAAGCTCAATAATTATTGTCGGAACTGAGATGAAGGTTCACGACCAGCTGCTGGGGAACGAGGGCGACGATGTCTGTTTGAGCAAGCAATTACAAGTTCTTATAGAGTGGTGTTTATTGACGACGAGGATTGTGTCTTTAGCGAGAGATAAGTTCTGAAGGTGAAGGGGCAGTTAAATGTTAGGTTTAGATTACAATCTGAATTGGGGCGATAGCAATATTTTAAGCACTTGATGGAGACTTGTTCTTCTTAACACTGTCAAAGTACCTGCTTCTCGGCTTGTAGTAGTCAATGAGCATTTTTATTTGAGAGCCATTCGCCAAAAGAAAATGAGATTTGCTCTGGCCTTATATCACAGACATAGAATGGGAAATTCCTTTACGAAAAGTTCCTAGGCCGAAAGAGAATCAATGGGACATGGACGTTTCAAATTGCTACCGTTTTTTTTTTCCTGCGCCACAGCTAGAGTACATGAAAGTAAAAATGGTCCAGCAAAACCCAGCATTCTAAAGTGGGTTTGTTGGTAGGTAAAACGACAAACGTTAACGACGTCGTTGTTGGTTTGTACACATTTCCTATCCAATTTTCCAATCAATTTCCTGCCTGCCTGGTTGTGGATGGGCGACTACAATGTTCGCATGGCAGTAACTCACAATTGAATCAACAACCGAGAGAAGTAAGTAGTCGGCTGGTCAACTTACTGGCCCAACCCTTTTAGAGCAGTTACAGGCAGAGTGTTTACGATTCAGTGGTTTCCAATCCACGAGTCAAGAATATCCGCAAACCTTTCATCTTTTTTTTCAGTTCTGTCTACACTGGAACCTCCATTTAGGTAATAAGTCGGGTCTGTCTCAATAGAATTTTTACCCAAAGGGATTCAGTTCATTACCTAAATGGAATTAAAGGTTGCAAAGAAGATTAAGAAGGGGCAACCCGAATAAAAAATACAGTACAAAAACCGAACAGTACTATTTAGAACCATATTGTTACAATAGACACCACTGTAAAAATAAAAATAAAAAAAAAAACAATAAGATGTAATGTAGACACCATACAGTGAATTGTAAATAAGATTTTTACAATATAGTATACAGGTTGTTAAGTATCGTAACAATATAAAAAAATATTTTTCTCCATATATATTTTTTTGCAAAACCATTCATTTTATTGTAAATGAATTGTTCTTAAAACTGATACGTGGGTTTTCATATACCGTACATTGTATGGTACACGTATGGTTTTAAACAATAAAATGTACCGTAAATATATTGTTTTTAATTGTAATTTCACTACTGGTTATACATTTAATTAAATGGTTTTGGAATGGTTCTCTCTTGTTATGCTGTATTGTTTTATATTACATAAACCATATAATGTTACAATATCTTGTCATATTCCTCCTGATAATGGCATCTTAGGCTTACTAGCATTATGAGAATGCGCTTTGGGAATTCTCCAGAGCGTTTTGGATAACCCTTCATATATTGGATCGCCCACGTCTAAGTCTGAGTAGTCTCTGATTGCATTAACAGTTGAAGCTTAGGCTCCCATGCCCCACCAGCCAGATAACCAGGTTTTGCAAACTAAGCATTATTTGTGGCAACACTTTGAGCGGCATGATGAAACTATGCCGAGCGCGCTAAGTGTTATTAGACCACTAATGTAGTTGCATGAAGTGGGTGACGAGGTGCATAAGTATCATTACAGCGTGCTTAACCGTTATTGCAATATTGAGGCTCCAGTTTGACTAAAGTTTGAAATACACGGGGAAATACATAACAACTCAGGAGAAAACTGTCAAGTTCGATTCAAGTATAAGATAGGTTAAAAATCGAACCCACAGACGAACCTATATCAGAATTTCTTTCAGTGTTCAGTCCAGTCCATATGTTAAAGATGGCTACGTCAAAGATAAAGTTTGTCAATCGTATTCCTCTCATCGCACTCTACATACCTAACTCGCCATATCTCTTGGATCTGCAGTTCTTAAGACATCTGGTTTACTACTTATTTAAACATTTTATTGACTTTAAATTGATGTTTCAACTTATTCACTTTTTTTTCTTTCCTTTCCTTTGCATCAAAAAAATCACAAACATCAACAAAACAAAGCACGGAAGAAATCTAAAAATGAATAAATACTTTAAAATGCACGGAAAAATAATATTTCGGAGAAGTGAATGGTTCAAACGTAAGAAAAACAGTATAAAATATTGTTGCATAAAAATCGAATGTAAATGTATAGTAGCTACAATGTGCGAAGCTTTTAGCGAACCATTTCATTACAATATACATTATTGTAGCTGGTACACTGTACGGTGCAGGAATGGTTTTCACCAAACACCCTATGGTTAGTTTTTATCCGGGAAGTGGCTAGAAGATTTGAAGGGAGGGTCATGCGGGGTCTGAGACGGTTTTCAAGAGAGTTTCAAGGGGAATTTCAGAGACGTTCACTTCTGAACCTGCTAAAACCTCCCAAAGCCCCTGCAATGGTGAGGGTTGGTTTGATAAGATAAATTATTAAATTAGATCATGTGTTTTTTGAAAATTACACATTATATTTTGAACACCCCAAAACGAAGCAGCGTGTAAACGGTGATAAAGAACGAGAACTGAACGAAAGTCGAATTCGGTTAAAAGCGAGCGAGCGCAACCAAGAATGCACTCATTCGTTACCGCCGTAGCTCGTGGAGGGGTGTTACCGCCGTATTGGGGTGAGAGAGAGAGATGGTGACCATTTCGAGACGGAATTTGACCTGTGCGCCGACTATATTTTGTTCGGCGGCGGCGTGAGGGCCATTTTTGGCCGGCGGCGGCGGCGTCATCGGCGTCACGCCGGTGGCAACATTCGGCGGCGGCGGCGGCGGCGGCGTGAATCGGCGTGACCAAAATTTGACCATAATGTCAACATTGGCAAACCCAAGAAGTTGTTATTACGCTCTAGAATTTGTAGTCTGAACTTTTTCATGACCATTGATGACATAAACTATTAAGTAAGAATGAATACCTTTTTTATTTATGTTCGGGTCCATCACTACCACCAGTCATTTTTTTTTTTATTAATGTGTATTTTAACTTATAGCTAATTCTACACTTCGACCAGTCAGTGATTATACATATTGAGACATTACCTGTATCCTTAGTGTAATGTATGTTACACTACTCCATTGCAAATAAAGGGTAATAAAATATCGATTTTGCTATAGTTTTTGTTTTGTTTTCTCAGAACCTTAGAAGCAATCAAGTATGATAATAAGGTCTCACTATTTACGTTGAGGAATCCTCAATGCTTTCAGGAAGCAATCCCAAAAGGAATCCCAAAAGGAGCCTTAAAGAAACTCCTCAAGGAATCCATGATGAAAATTCTGGACTAATCTCTGCAGGAACTGCTGTATGAAACCCTGAAGAAACTTCTGCAGGAATCTCTGGTGGTTCAAGAATCTCTCTTAGAGAGATCCCTGCAGAAACTTCTGAAGAAATCGCTGATAGCACTTTTCGAGGAATTTCAGAAGGAAATCCATGACGAATCTTCAAAAGAAATTCCAGAAGAATTCCCCAAATGAATTCAAGAAGAAATCCTAAGGTAATTACACCAGGAATTCCAGGAGGGATCTCCGAAGGAACTCCAGCGGAAATTCCAAAAGAAATTCGAGAAGGAAAACCCTAAGCATTTCTAGGAGGAATCAACAAAAAATTCCCAGGAGGAATCTCTGAAGGAATTCCATAAGAAATCCCTGAGAAAATACTAGGAGGAATTTCCTCGTGGATCCTCGAAGGAATTTCAGGAGCAATCCCATAAGGAATTCCAGAAGGAATCCTCGACGAAATATCAGGAGAAATCCCCGAGGAGGTATCCTCGAAGGAAGAATCCCTCAGGAGAAACCCCCAAAGGAATTCCAAGGCGAATCTCCGATAGAATTCCAGTAGAAATTCTCGAGAGAATTCTAGGAAGAATCGATCCGCTGGAATTCTAAGAGGACTCTCAAAGGAATTCCAGGAGGAATCTCCGGAGAAATTTGAAGATAAATCACCAAAGAAATTCCGAAGGAAATCCAGAGAGAATCCTTGACGAAACATCAGGAGAAATTCCTGAAAAAAAATTAGCAGGAATCCTCGAAGAAAGTCTAGAAAGGATCCTCGAAGAAATTACAGCAGAAATATCTGCAGGAATCCCAAGGGGCACCTTCGAAAGGATTCCGAGAGGATTCTGCGAAGGAATTCCAAGCGGAAAATAAAAGGTTTTTCACGAGAAAACCCCACAGGAAGTCCAAAAGAAATGTTCAAAGTAATTCACTGAGAAATCCTCAAAGGGTCTCTAGGAAAAATATCAGGAGAAACCCCCGAAGGAATTCCAGGAAAAATTTTCAAAGTGATTCGAGAAGACCTCTTCAAAGTAGGAAGACGAAAAATATCCAGGAGAAATCCTCGTTGGGGCTCCTGAAGTAATTCCAAGAGGAGTTCCCACTGGAATTCAAAGAGGAAACCCAGAAATTATTCCAGCACGAATTCCAAAGAAATTCCAACAGGAATCCTTGAAAAAATCCAGGGGCAATTTTCAAGCGAATTAGAGATAGAATCCCCGAAGGATTTCTAGGAGAAATCAACAAAAAAAAATGCGGGAGAAATCTCTGAAAGAGTTCCTGGAGAAATTCCTGAGAAAATTCTAGGATGAATCACCGAAAGAATTCCAAGAGTCCCCAAGAATCCCCAAAAGAATTCCACAAGAAATTCCTTAAGGAATTCTAGGAGGAATCCCCGGAGGAATTCCATGAGGGATCTCAGAAAAAATCGCTTAAATGAGAAATCCCTGCAGGAATCCCAGGTGGACCTCCTGAAGGAAATCTGGGAGGAATCTCCGAAGGATTTCCAAGCGGTATACACGAAGGATTTTCAAGAGTAATCCCCGTAGGAAGTCCAGGAGAAACTACGAAGGAATTCCATGAGGAATCCCCGAAGCAAATTCAGGAGGAATCTCCTAAGGAATTCTTACTGAAATCATCGAAGAAATTCCAGGAGGAAATCCCGAAGAGATTTCAGGAGAAATCCACGTTAGAATATTAGGAGAAATTCCGCCTAGGGCTGAAAATCTCTATAATAAAGAAATAATAATAATAGGATAAATTCCCAAGCGAATTTTAGGAGGAATCCATGAAGGATGTCCAGGAAGAATATCCGAAGTATATCTATGAGAAATTCCAGAATGATTTCTAGGCGGAATCACCGAAAAAAATTCAGAAGAAATCTCCGAAAGAATTCCAGGAGGAATCTCCGAAGGAAGTCCAAGAGTAATCCCTGGTGGAGTTATATGAGAAATCCCCAAAGTAATTCCAGGAGAAATCCTCGAAGGAAGTCCAAGGGTACTCCTAAAGGAAATCTAAGAGGAATCCCTGAAGAAATTACAATAGATATCCCTGCAGGGATTCCAGGAGAATGCACAAAAAAATTCCGGTAGGAATATCAAAAGGATTTTCAGGCGGAATCCTTGAAGAATTTTCAACGGATATTTCCGGGTAGAAGGGAAGCTTTGCAGCAGGTATCCTCTAAAAAACTCCTGGAAGAATTCTAGAAGGAAATCCTTGAGGAGCTTTTTAGAAATTGCATGAAAGATTCCTCAAGAATATCCTGGAGATATGGCTGATTATAATCCTAAGGAAATTATTGAAGGAACTTCTTCAATATTCCCTGAAGGAATTCCTGAATGAGCTTCTGGAGAAATCTCTGATGTAACTTGTGAAGGCATCCGTGAATCTTTCTGATAAAAACTCGATCTCAATTTACAATCTGAAAGAACCCCAGGAGCGATCCCTGGATTAACTTCTGGAAGAATCCCTTAAGGCAGTGGCGTCTCGTAACCTCACTTTTTACCTGTTCAACGACCCTGAAACTATAATTTGCGAAGTGGGCTTTGTGGCCGAGTGGTTAGCGGCGTCAGTCGTTTAGGTGTCTCGTAAGCCTCGGAGTGTGGGTTCGATTCCCGCTCCAGTCAGGGAAAACTTTTCGTCAATCGGAATATTCTCCTCTGGGCCACTGGGTGTTCCATGTGTTGTCCGTTGTCTAATGTTAGTTATGTTCAGTCTGTGCGGCCTCTGGCCGAAGACGGTGTAGTGTCTTTTTAAAAAATTTGTTAATGAAATTCAAGAATTTACATTCGTTGAACAGGTAGAGTTGAGGTTAGGGAGTCGCCACTGCCTTAAGGCGAAACTGGGAGCATTTCCTCACTTTATGGTTTTTGATTTTTTATTAAACAACGAAGCAATATTTTCAAAATAGGGTTTCGTACACAGTTAGAGGAAGGATCAAGGAATCTCCTGATTTTTTTTCAGGTGGAACATGTTTTTCATTTTTAAGTAAACCATTTTTGAATGAAATTTTGAAAAAAATATGGTTTTTGAAAAATTGGTAAAAGTTTTACATCTGAAAAAAACCAGATTCTTCCTCTAACTGTGTATGAAAACCGATTTTTAAAATATCGCTTCGTTATATAATAAAAAATCAAAAACAAGATAAATGAGAAAATGCGTCCAGTTTCGCCATAATGAGTAATCCCCTGAGGATATTCTGAAGGAATCTTGGAAGAAACGGTTAAAGGGTAAAAGCACTAGACTTTGCCACTGCTCTAGTCTTCGCCTCCTCCATACAAACTCCATTTTTATGTATGAAGTGGCGAAGATTAGAGCAGAATTTTGGGGGGTGGGGAAGAAATTCAAGGAGGGATCTGTGAAGAAACATCTGCAAGAATTCCTGCAACTCCTGGAGGAATCTGTGGTGGAGCCCCTGCAGTAATTTCTGTGAGGATTCCAGTAGGAATTTCTAAAGGAATTTCAGAAAGAATCCTTGTAGGAACGCCTGGACTAATTTCTAAAGACCTCCAGCAGATTCCAGAAGAATCTTCTCACGGGTTTCTTGATGGATTTCCAGGTGGCATTTATGAATCCTCCTGAAGAATATTTAAAGGGACTTCTGAAAGGATTCCCGAACGAACTCCTGTTAACGTACCTTAGGGAACTTCTGAAGGAGTTCCTAATGAACACCCGCAGGCATCCCTCAATTCTCCTGGAGCTAATAGGGAGAACCCTTTGCGAACTCCTTGATAAGATCACCGAAGGAACTTCTGGAGCAATCCTTGAAAGAGCTCCTGAACAAATCACTAAAAAATTTTCATGAGGCATCCCGAAATAATTCCAAGAGGAATCCTCGAAAAAATTTCAGGAGGAATTCTTGAACAAATTCAAGGAGGGTTGCTCGAAGGAATTCCTGTAGAAACCATTGATGAAACTGCCGGAGTAATCCCTGAAGGAAGGATCTTCTTGAGCAATCATTACAGAACTTCAAGAGTAACCCCTTGTTGGAATTCTAGAGGAATTTCTGAAAGATACCCTGGAGGAATCTCTGAGGAAACTCCAGGACTAGGTCCCGAAGAAACTCCTGTATAAATTCTTTAAGGAACTTCAGAAGGAATCCATGAAGATACTCTCAGACTAATCTCTGAAGGACCTCCTATGAGAATCTTTGAAGGATTTTCTGGATGAATCTCTGATGTATCTCTAGGAATCATTCCGAAAGAATTTCTGAAGAAACTCCTGGAGTTTTCCCTGTCGAGATCTTCCTGAGATCTTCTGAAAAAAAAATCAATGATAAAACTCCTGGAAGTGCCCCTGAAGAATTTTATGGAGGAATCCCGGGTGGATCGCCAGGAGGCATCACTGAATCTTCTGGAAGAATCTCTGAAGAAACTGGAGAGATGTGAATGAGAAATAATTAATACAATCTAATGAAAAATAAAACAAAATTTCTGAGTGTTGAGAAATCAATTATTGCAATCAATCATTTATGGTAGTTATCGTGAGATTTTTTTATCACAATTTAATGTAAACTAAATTTTGTTCGTGCACTGATCATCGGCGCGAAAAATGAAAATCGGCGGCGTGACAAACAGCGGCGTTTGGCGCGCCGCCGATACCTCGGTCGGCGTCGGCGTGGGACAAAAAGTGTCGGCGGCGGCGGCGTGGCGCGGCGGCGCACATGTCTAGACGGAATGGAGATGGTACGCAGGTAGGGGTTCGTGGACTCGGGACTAGGGGGATGAATTCAGTCTGGTTTCTATTGTAGTATCGATCAGATGTGGAATTTATGCTTCCATTTTTCGTTACGACAGCCCTCTGGACTTGTTAGAGGATACAGCGGTACACCCCTCGTCACTATGCACATAGTCTACACACATTTGTGGAGTGACCAAACATACCTCATTATCAAACAACTTTGTAACCGAACCTTTTATTAAACCGATATAAACAGACTGAAACCGAAAAGCAGAAAAAGTGCCACTACCCGCGGCGTTTTGGAATGGGGAAGGCGTCGCGTCGGTGTGTTCGTTGGTACCGGCGGCGTCGTGTTTGCATCCGGGGCAAAAATTTTTCGATTCGTTATTGTCGGAAGCAGAACAACACGAACTAGTCATCCTGGAAATTCAGGATGGAGATGTTCATGACCAGGGAGGAGCTCTTCTACGTTATCGATGGAGTCAAGCCCGAGCCCGCCACAGCTCAATGTACCCGTGATGACCGGAAAGCGCGTGCGTCGATGGGGCTGTGTATAGAGGAGAACCAATACAGCCTCGTCAAGGCGGCTGAATCGGCCCGTGAGTTCTGGGATAGCCTCCAGAAATATCACGAGAAAGTCACTATGACTTCTCGAGTATCCCTTCTCAAAGAGTTATGCAACCTGAACTTGCGAGAGGGAGGCGATTTGGAAGCACATCTCTTCGAGCTAGACGACCTTTTTAATCGGCTGGAGAACGTCAGGTAGGAGTTGGAGGATCAACTGAAGATCGCTATGATGCTAAGGAGCCTGCCGGACTCCTACAGTGGGCTTGTCCCGGCGCTAGAAAGCAGGCCGGACGAAGACCCGACAGTGGAGCTGGTGCCATCCAAATTGTTGGACGAGTACGAGCGCAGGAAGGAGCGATCTGGCCACGGAACGTCCGGCGAGGCCAAAGCGATGAAGAGCGGCGTGAAGTCGCACAGTACGGTGAAGAACAAATCTGAAATCGAGTGATTCTTCTGCAAGTGAAGGGCGAGAAGAAGAACCCAAGAAGAAAAGTGATCGCCCAAAGGCCAAGCAGGCCCCGGAGAAGAGTTCTAGTGCGGCGCTGTTTATGGCTGGCGAGAGGAGACACAGTTGCTGGGTTGTGGACAGTGGGGCTAGCAGCCACATGAGCAACGACAGAAGTGTGTTTAGTTCGCTCAGAGAAGAGAGCGCTCCTGAAGTGATTCTTGCGGACGAAAGTGTAGTGAAATCGACCGGATGTGCTGACTGGTGTTGACGGCTGTGGTGGTGCAGTGGAGATTATTCTCACGGAAGTACTTTTTGTGACGTCGTTGAACAGCAGTTTGATTTCGGTGGCAAAGTTGGCTGCTAAGGACTTTGTGGTGACTTTCGGCAAGGACTATTGTGACACTTGTGATCATTCGGGGCAAGTGAAAGAAAAGGGCGCCCGATCAGAAAGCCTGTATCACCTGAAGACGGTGGAAACAGTGATGAAAGCCGAGAAGAAGCAGCACAACGAACTGTGTCAACACCAGTGGCACCGGCGATTCGGCCACCGCGATCCGTCCAGTGTAAACAGAATGGACAAAGAGAAGCTGAATCCGGTTGAGCTGTAAAACGTGCCTGGAAGGAAAGCTGTCTTGGACACCGATTCCGAAAACGGCGGAGAGAGCGTCCACGCAGGTGTTGGATTTAGCCCACACAGACCACAGCCGCGTAGTTGCCGGCTAAGAATAGGACTACTAACCCCAATTCAAGGTGTCAAGCGACCCGTGCCGAGGAATGAGTGATCGAGGGGGTGAAAAAGATGCTCGATCTTTAACGGAGCCTGTGGGGCACCTGGGCACTCCCCACAGTAAGCTGTCCCTTACCGCGTTAATGCAGAGCTCTGGCGTGGTGGACATTCTTTCTCGTGCGACTCGTGGGAATAAAATATGAGTAACAAACAAATTCAAAAAACAGGTGTAGCAGGTAGTAGTGGTGCGATCAACCCCTTCGCAAGAAGCGGGTTGATGAGGTCTTCAACAAGGAGAAGCGAGGAGTCAGGTGCTGGAAGCTGCTTACGCAGCTCAAGCGTGGGAGCTCCTGTCCACTCCACGGCAAGCCAGCCGGCGGAGGTTATGGACGGAGCATGGTTGCTGAGGGCCATCAGCCAAGTAGCAGGAAAAGGACGGCCCGCATTAGAGGTAGCTGAGCAGCAGCTTGGCAAAATTATCGACTTTGCGACAACTAAGTCGAATATAAGCAAGGACCTGAAAACGGCCTTGCTTCGGCTTAGAGCGTCTGTCGATGAGGCCAAGCAGGAGCACGCGGTCGCGTTGCTGGCTGCAGCAGCGGCGGAACCCGCAAAGGAGAAAGTGTCTAAGTTTACACAAACGGAGGCCTTCTCCTTCGTGGGTAGTCCGAAGAGTGTGGAAGCGAATGCTCGTGACAAACGTGACAAGCATTCGCAGAAGCGGGCGAGGCAGCCGTCAGGTGAGGAGCTGTCTTTTTTTTTTTTTTTTTTTTTTTTTCCATCTAAACCATAGGGGGATAATCTGCTCAACAGACACCCTAACAGAAGGTTAGGGTAGTGTAGGTCTGACAGGCCGTCTTCTACAACAAAAGTAAAATCCAGGACTACTCTCTCCTCGTACCCACTAAACCATTCCTATGGTCGCCAAACCCTACGTCTCTCCGGAACCACCAAGAAGGTGAGGAGCTGTCTGGCGGCGCCCGCAAGGCCAGGCGTATAATAACCCCGAAAGCCGGTGGTAATGCCGGAAAGTCGGACCCCAGCCAGGGTTCCCGGAAAGCTGGGATGGGTGGGCCTGAAAAGGCCGGCCCGTCCCGGAATGATGGGAACAAGGGGTTGCGACCAATGGTGGGCCCTCAACAGCCACAGAGCAGGGCGATCCAAGGAGAGGACCCTCCTTGGACAAAGGTAGAGCGGAAGAGGAAGAAGAAGGTGAATCCGCAGGCAGAAGTGCAGGACGCCAAGCCAAGGCGTAGGAAGGCAGTTGCCAGGCGCGAGAAAGGCGACGCTATCGTCATCAAGACCGAACAGTCTAAATACTCGGACGTCTTGAAGACGATGCGAAGCGACGCCAAGCTTGAGGGTCTTGGAGCCGACGTACGCAGTATTAGACGTACTCGTACGGGTGAGATGATCCTGGAGCTGAAGCGCCAGAAGGAACACAAGGGCACCGCCTACAAGAGGCTGGCAGAAGAGGTCCTTGGTGAGGGTGTGCAGGTGAGGGCTCTGACACATGAGGCGACTCTGAAGGTCATAGACATTGACGAGATCACCGAAGTGGAAGAGCTCGTCACGGCACTGCGGCAACAGTGCGATGTGCAGGTGGCCGCCGCAGCCGTTAAGCTACGCAGAGGGCCAGCAGGGACACAGATAGCCTTGGTTCAGCTACCTGTGGCGGATGTTAAAAAGTCCGTTAAAGTAGGAAGTATAAAGGTGGGCTGGTGTGTATGTCACCTGACATTCCACGAGCCACCAGAGGTTTGCTTCAGGTGTCTGGAACCAGGACACAAGTCGTGGGACTGCAAAGGCCCCGACAGGCGCAAACTGTGTAGGCGATGTGGCGCTGAAGGTCATAAGGCCCAAAGCTGCACGAGTCCGCCCATCTGCATGATCTGTACCGGGAAAACCTCGAAAAACAGACATACGATGGGTGGTCCAGGGTGCCCGGCCTTTAAGAAAGCCGCAGTGAACAACAAATCACAGTGCAGGTAACGCAGCTGAACCTGAACCACTGTGATGCGGCTCAGCAACTGCTTTGTCAGGCGGTTTCTGAGTGGGAGACGGATATCGCCATCATTTCGGACCCATACCGAGTACCCGCCGGCAACGGCAACTGGGCCTCGGATGGGACCAGAAAAATGGCGGCGATATGGACGACGGGTTAATACCCCGTGCAGGAGTTGGTGTCTACTACCTACGAGGGCTTCGTGGTCGCCAAAGTAAACGGGGTCTTCTTCTGTAGCTGTTATGTGCCTCCGCGATGGCCGATCGAGCGGTTCACGCAAATGCTGGACCGCTTAACGACCGTGCTAACAGGGCGAAGGCCGGTGGTAATAGCGGGTGACTTTAATGCCTGGGCTGTGGAATGGGGAAGCCGTTTCACGAACCAGCGGGGTCAGATCCTGCTAGAAACACTGGCCATATTAGATGTCGACTTGGCTAACGTCGGTACCAAGAGTACCTATAGTCGAAACGGAGCGGAGTCAATTATTGACGTGACCTTTTGTAGTCCTGGCTTAACAAGTAGTTCGAACTGGAGAGTAGATGATGGCTACACTCACAGCGACCACCTGGCGGTTCGCTACAGTATCGACTACAACAACAGCAGACAGCGGATAGAAGAAGAGGCGGCTAGGCCAAGGCCAAGCCCTCGTAGGTGGAAGACATCATACTTCGACGAAGAGGTATTTAGGGAAGCGCTCCGCCGTGAGCGAAACTTAATCGGTTTAGACGGCGACGAGCTGGTAGCGGTGCTCTCACGTGCGTGTGATGCGACCATGCCTAGGCGAGTCCACCCTAGAAATGGGAGGCCACCGGCTTACTGGTGGACCGACGCGATTGCGGACCTGCGCCGCGCCTGCCTACGGGCTAGGCGGCGGATGCAGTGAGCACGATCAGAGGAAGAGCGAACGGCGGGTGGTGTTCGCCGCTGCAAAAGCCGCGCTCAAGACCGAGATAAGAGCAAGCAAAAAGGCCTGCTTTGAGGGTTTCTGTCAAAGTGCCAATACGAACCCGTGGGGTGACGCCTACAGGATCGTTATGGCCAAGACGAGAGGTGTGATGGCTCCTACAGAGCAATCTCCAGAGATGTTGGAGGGGATCATTGGAGGACTTTTTCCGCGTCATGATCCTAGTCCTTGGCCTCCTTTCATAGGACAGCCGGGGACTGGGGCTGGCGATGAGGAAAGGGTCACCGATGTGGAACTTGCGGGGATAGCTAAGTCCCTTAGCGTAGGTAAGGCCCCAGGTCCGGACGGAGTTCCGAACTTGGCCTTAAAAGTAGCTATTGCAGAGGCTACCGAGATGTTCAGGTCTGCTATGCAGAAATGCCTGGACGAGGAAGTTTTCCCAGAAGCTTGGAAGAGGCAGAGCCTGGTACTATTGCCAAAGGCGGGGAAACCACCCGGAGACCCGTCGGCATATAGACCAATATGCTTGATTTACACGGCGGGGAAGGTGCTCGAAAAGATCATCCTCAATAGAATGTTGCGGTTCACCGAGGGCGAAAATGGTCTTTCGAGTAACCAGTACGGCTTCCGGAAGGGGAGGTCCACCGTAGACGCTATCTTGTCGGTTACAAAAACCGCCGAGAAAGCACTCGAGCCTAAGAGGAGGGGAATTGCGCGGTAGTGACTCTGGATGTAAGGAATGCATTTAATAGCGCCAGTTGTGCTGCTATTGCCGATGCGCTCTTGCGTCTGGGGATACCGGAGTACTTGTACAAGATTCTCGGAAGCTACTTCCAGAATCGCGTACTAGTTTACGACACGGAGGTGGGTCGGAAGTGCTTTCACATAACCTCAGGAGTCCCGCAAGGTTCCATCCTGGGTCCGGTGTTATGGAATGTCATGTACGACGAGGTGTTGAGGTTAGAGTATCCAGTGGGAGTGGTGATTGTCGGATTTGCCGACGACATTACGCTCGAAGTCTATGGTGAAACGATCGAGGAGGTGAAGTTGACTACCGACCACTCGATCAAGGTTGTGGAGGCGTGGATGCGGTCCAGGAAACTGGAGCTGGCTCACCACAAGACAGAGGTGACGGTTGTTAACAACCTGAAGTCGCAGCAGCAGACGGAGATCAGTGTAGGAGAGTGCACTATCCTGTCAAAGTGCTCCGTCAAACACTTGGGCGTGATGATCGACGATAAGCTAACCTTCGGTAGCCACGTCGATTATGCCTGTAAAAGAGCCTCCACAGCTATTGCGGCACTGTCCCGGATGATGTCCAATAGCTCAGCGGTGTACGCCAGTAAGCGCAAGCTTCTGGCTAGTGTTGCTACGTCCATACTTATATATGGCGGCCCGGCGTGGGGTACCGCGCTAAGTACTGAATGCTACCGACGGAAGCTGGAAAGTACTTTCAGGCTTATGTGTCTTAGGGTTGCAAGCGCGTACCGCACCGTGTCACACGACGCTCTCTGTGTCATTACTGGTATGGTGCCGATCAGCATTCTTATCAGTGAGGACATGGAGTGCTTCGAAATGCGCGGCACAAAAGGCATACGCAAGACTGTCAGGATGGCCTCTATGGTCAAATGGCAGCGCGCGTGGGACAGTTCCACCAAAGGAAGGTGGACCCATAGGTTGATACCGAGGGTAGATAGTTGGATTAATAGGCGCCATGGGGAAGTTACATTCCACCTGACACAGGTCCTTACAGGTCATGGTTGCTTCCGACAGTATCTACACCGTTTCGGGCATGCGGATTCTCCCGAATGCCCAGTGTGCAATGGTTTAGAGGAAACGGCGGAACACGTTTTGTTCGTGTGCCCGCGTTTTCGCACAATGTGTGACCGCATGCTTGCCACATGCGGAGAGGACACAACTCCGGACAACTTGGTCCAGAGGATGTGTAGGGATGAGTTTAGCTGGAACGCCGTTTCAACGGCTATTACCCACATCATCTGGGAGCTACAGAGGAGGTGGCGCGTGGACTCGGAGAATGGCTAGTCCAGATGCAGTACAAGAGGTGGTCCAGGGGTTCGAAGTCGGCTTCGTAGGTCATACCGGTGCCCTGCGGTCGAGATCGACCCTTACAGCGATTAAGTGGCCGCGGAGAGGAAGTCCCGGTAGCGGTGCTGTCGTGGCGTCGGTCTACTGGGTAGGATCCGAGCCCGCGGTTGGAAAGGGGTCCCCGGAAAGGGTCGGGGTAGGTGAGATCCTGTTGTCTGCAACCTACGGGTGCATCTGATAGGGCCTGAAGGGTATTGATACCCTTCCTTACGGGCAGGTCAGATCGGGTTGCACGTGGGCATCAGTTCTTGATGTCCGCTCAGCAGTAGGGCGCGGGCGGGGTTGACCCTGCCCGCCTTCCGAGGACAAAGGGAGTGGCGAGGACCACTCGGGAAACTGGCTAAGCGCCAGCATGCTATCGTGATGGACTCTCCAGAGCGAGTCATCGATGTTCGTTACTGTTAGGCTACGGCAGCTAACCTTGAGGGTGCGATATGCACTAGCCCCTCTCTGAAGCAATACCTTCTTGGTGGTTCCGGAGAGACGTAGGGTTTGGCGACCATAGGAATGTGTTTTAGTGGGTCGAGGAGAGAGTAGTCCTGGCTTCTACTGGCGTTGTAGAAGACGGCCTTAACCCCACACTACCCTAACCTTCCTGTTAGGGTGTCTGATGAGCAGATTTATCCCCCTATGGTTTAGAAGAAAAAAAAAAGACCTGTGCGGGCCCATGCGAACGGCGACACCCAGCGACAACGGATTCCTGATGACTACAGCAGGTATGCGGTCGTGTATCTCATCGCCAGGAAGTCGGACGCTGCCGACAAGATCATCGAATATGTCAGGTACGTTCAAAACCTATTTGGTAGGAAGCCGCGAGTCGTCCGCTCTGACGGAGGCGGCGAGTATGACAACAAGAAGCTTCAGACGTTCATTGCCGAGGAGGGGATCAAGGTCCAGTTCACCACCTACTACACGCCACAACAGAATGGGGTGGCGAAGAGGCACAATAGCGTATCTGCAGGAGATGGCAACCACAATGCTGCTGGACGCGAAGCTTGATAAAAAAAAGTACTGAGGCGAGGCGGTGCTAACCGCTACTTACCTGTAGAACAGATTGCCCTCGCGCTCGGTGGATACTACTCCATTTGAAAAATGGTACGGGAAGAAACCAAATGTTGGGCACTTGAGGGTTTACGGGTCTCAGGCGTGGGTTCACATCCCGGATGGGAAGCGTGGCAAATTTGATAACAAGGCACGCAAACTCACATTCATAGGCTACTCAGAACAACATAAGGGGTATCTTCGAATGAGTGTAATCAGTTTTGTACCTTTTAATTCCGACCTACATATTTTGCTTAACCTTTGACAGATACGCGTATTTCGACTACCACTTGTAATCTTCCTCAGTGTCAGAGTGGATAACTGACACTGAGGAAGATTACAAGTGGTAGTCGAAATACGCGTATCTGTCAAATGATAAGCAAAATAGAGCGAAATCCAAAGGTACAAAACTGATTTCACTCATTCGAAGATGGTATTCTACTTAGAGGGTTCCAAAAGTCGGTACAAGATAAGGGGTATTGTTTCGTTGATTTGGCGATGGAGAAAGTCACCATTAGTCGTGACGCTAAATTCCTAGAATCGATACTCATTCTCGGATTGAGGAGGGAACCGGTGGCCGGAAGACGGCGTGACCGAGGGCGAGGACGAGGCGTCCGACGACCTCGAGAGTCAAGCGATGATGATCAAAGTGAATGTGAGCAATTCTTCGATTTGAGTTCCAGTTCCGCTTTGATTGATCCCCTTGATATCAAACGAGATCCCGACGAACGCCACCAGGATGAGATGAGTAGTCGAGCTTCCCGTAAATCCCGTTAAAAGTTGCCTAGCAGGTACAGCGATTTCGTGGCAGGAGTTGCCACTCAAGCGTTAACGGAACCGCAGTCGTACATCGTAGCGTTGAAGTGCCCGGAGCGAGATTCGTGGAAGCAGGCCATGGATGAAGAAATGTCTTCGCACGAGGAAATCGGAATTTACCTGGGAGTTGGTGCCGCTGCCACCCGGCAAGAAAGTCATCGGGAGCCGCTGGGTGTACAAGGCGAAGATGAACGAATCGGGGAAAGTCATGAAGCTGAAGGCACGGGTCGTTGCACAAGGACATACGCAGCTATTCGTAGTGGACTTCAACGAAGTTTTTGAGTCGGTGATTCGCCACGCTACGTTGAGAACTTTGCTTACTATAGCCGGTAGGGACAAACTGATTCTGAAGCACTTGGATGCCCGCACCGCGTATTTGAACGGCGAAATCAGCGAAGAGGTCTACATGCGGCAGCCTCCTGGTTACGTCGTCCGCGGACAGGAGGAGATGGTGTGTATCTACGGCCTCCATCAGTCAGCTAGGTGTTGGCATAGGAAGCTGTCCGAAGTGCTGAAGCGAATTGGATTCGTACCGAGCTCCGCTGATCAATGCCTGTACATCACTGAGGAAAACGGAAGGGTCGTGTATTTTATCGTCGATGTGGACGACATGCTGGTCGCTGGGCCGACGAGGAACAGCTGGCCCGCGTGTATGGCCAACTAATGGAACATTTCGACGTCAACTGTCTCGGAAATGCGAAGCATTTTCTTGGCTTGGAGATTACCAAGGACTCGGAAGGTGTATACAGCCTGAGCTTGCAATCGTACATCAAACGGATGATTGCAACGTTCGGCATGAAGGAAGCCAAGGAAACGCGGACGCCGATGGACCAAGTGTACCTCAAGGATACGACCAGCAGTGAAGCAATGAAGGACATTACTACGTACCGAAGTCTCGTGGGTGCGGCCGGACATCGCCGCTAGCGTCGGCATCCTAGGGTGAAAGTTCAGTGGACTATCCGAGAGAGACTGACCAGCGGTGAAGCGAGTGCTTCGCTACTTCAATTGCACATCCGATTGGAAGTTGAAGCTTGGTGGATCGGGTGGCGCTGATCTCAAAGCGTTCACCGACTCAGACTGGGCTGGAAATCCAGAAACTCGAAAGTCGACCACTGGATTTGTCGTCTTCTTCACAGGAGGAGCTGTCTCCTGGGCGAGCCGGCGTCAGGACTGCGTCAGCCTCTCGTCCATGGAAGCAGAGTACGTGGCTCTGGGCGAAACGTTCCAGGAGGTGCTGTGGATGAGGCGTTTGTTTGAGGACCTTGGCGAGAAGCAGAAGAAGGCCACCGTCGTACATGAAGACAATCAAGGTTGTCTGGCCTTTGTACAGTCCGATAAGACCACCTAGCGGTCGAAGCACATAAGCACCAAGGATTGCTTCATCCGTGACCTTTGTGAACGAGGAATGATCAAGCTCAAGTACTGCCCGAGCGAGGTGATGCGTGCAGACGTTTTAACCAAACCATGTGAAGCACCATGGCTTCGCCATTTCTATCGGCTTTCAAGGCAGCCGAGGGAATACCGCTGAGGAGGAGTGTTAGAGGATACAGCAGTGCACCCCTCGTCACTCTACACACATTTGTGGAGCGACCAAACATACCTCATTATCAAACAACGTTGTAACCGAACCTTTTGTTAAACCGATGTTAACAGACTGAAACCGAATTATATATTTAACAGAGTAACCGCGTGTTTTGATTACCGATCTGAATTCCGTGTCCATTCTGGGTTATTTCCTCCCAGCCAACGCAGATCCACTATCGAACCTGTCCCCTTTGACCCACCGTAACGCCCACAGTAACACCTGTCCCCTCTGACCCACTAACGCCTGACATGCCTCCGAAAACCCCGTTATGTTGATGATATCTTTCTTTCAAAAAAAAATAAATAAAACAAAAACGGTATACATCTGTTACGTTCCGTCGATCAACCTCATTAAAAACAGGCCAATAAATGTAAAATCTATAGTATTGCAACATAACAATGATGCTATTGTGCTCATGCCTAATGGCTAGTTTCCACCTGGTAAGTACTGTGTAAAAAGATAGGACAAGTAATGGTTAAGTAAAGCTTTTGCTATCAAAATTACTTAAGCGTTCGCAGTTGATAAGTAATTCGCAGCCAGAAAGATTTGCCAACAGATGGCACTGTCATGCGATGCTGTCAGTCATGTTGTTTATTTTCCGTACGGAATAATATGTCGATGTATTATTCCGTGAGTAAAAGTGACATTTCTCTTTCTTTTTTGTTTCTTCTTTCGCACCAAAGACATCAGTATGAATTAAGCTGTTAGTACACAGGGGCCTTAAGCCTGTAGTACACAGGGTCAAATATTTGACAAGGAAAGAACTCAAGAAACAACATCAGTTTGAAGCGGGAAACGCAATGGGGCCTGCCGAGCGGCCTGCAACGGAATGCAAAAGCACTGCAGTATGTACTTAAAAAAAATCCGCAAGTATGCCGCTGCGGCTAAACACAATGCACAATGGTCCACGAACCAGATTTACGAGGAAAGATGCATGCAGCGCCTTCAAATGGTTTTTTAGACAAATATGATCTTCTACAAATTTGTCCCTAAAAATAAGGCCCTCTTTTCAATATACATGAAAATTAGGGTGGTCCATATTTTCAAAAAAATTGGTAACCAAACTTTTTTATTTGCAAGAATAACTGTATACATTCTTCGGGAAAGTTGTAGATCTATCAATTCTGAGCAAGTTTGCCGAAGACACTATTTGTGTAGCCTTAAAATTGACCGACCTAGAGGAATTTTTCTGAATAAGCTTAGGGTGGTTCAAGAAAACCCGGTTATCTGGCGTTAACTTTTTCAGTTTCGATTTTTCATCAAAGTCGCCCAAGAAACACTTGTAGAGCATTTGAAGACGCGTCGTTTTATGCGCTGAGATGATCGTTATCTCTTTTGGTTCAAAAGTTATAGGCATTTTTCTTAAAAAAATCATAGTTTTTTAAAAAGGTCTTTTGACGGGTTGGGGCAAACATAAAAAATATCTTTTGCCCGCATTCAAAAGAAGAAATGTTGTTATGAAACATATCAAAAAATTAGAGGGGTGTTATTTTTGTAACTCAAGTGAAAAATACTTGAAAAGTGCATATTTTTCCTAGAAAATCATCAATATCTTTTGAACGGAATGACGTAGCAACATTCTCAGCACACGAAAATGTGCGTTTTTTAAAGCTCCAAAACCGGTTCTTAGACAACTTTGATGAGAAATTTGAAACAAACAAGATAAAGGGTTTAAACTGTTTTGACCAAATTTGGAGCATTTTCCCATAGTTTTCATAGGGTGACGCTAGAACAAACCGTTTTATTGCTTTATCTTTTTTGTTTCAAATTTCTCGTCAAAGTCGCCTAAGAACCACTTTTAGAGCTTCCAAAAACGCACATTTTCGTGCGCTGAAAATGTTGCTACGTCATTCCGTTCAAAAGATATTGATGATTTTCTAGGAAAAATAGGCACTTTTCAAGTATTTTTCACTTGAGTTACAAAAATAACACCCCTCTAATTTTTTGATATGTTTTATAACAACATTTCTTCTTTTGAATGCGGGCAAAAGATATTTTTTATGTTTGCCCCAACCCGTCAAAAGACCTTTTTAAAAAACTATGACTTTTTAAGAAAAATGCCTATAACTTTTGAACCAAAAGAGATAACGATCATCTCAGCGCATAAAACGACGCGTCTTCAAATGCTCTACAAGTGTTTCTTGGGCGACTTTGATGAAAAATCGAAACTGAAAAAGTTAACGCCAGAAAACCGGTTTTTTTTAACCACCCTAAGCTTATTCAGAAAAATTCCTCTAGATCGGTCAATTTTAAAGCTACATAAATAGTGTCTTCGGCAAACTTGCTCAAAATTGATAGATCTACAACTTTCTCGAGGAATGTATACAGTTATTCTTGCAAATAAAAAAGTTTGGTTACCAATTTCTTTGAAAATATGGACCACCCTGATTTTCATGTATATTGAAAAGAGGACCTTATTTTTAGGGACAACTTTGTAGAAGACCATATTTGCCTAGAAACTCATTTGAAGGCGTTGAATGCATCTTTCCTCGTAAATATGGTTCGTGGACCACTGTGCAATGAGTGCGGATTAACTGCGGTTAATTTTAAAACAATTTCAGTTCGGTAAATATTACTGTTTCCTGGAAGAAGGGAATTATGTGAGAATCTGCAGCATTGCTCTTGATCTGTCTTGCTCTATCGAAAGAAATCTGAGGTTTCCTTGTTATCGAAAATTGCTAAAAGAGTTCTTTCAGGAGTTCCCCGATGATTCTCTAAAATGCCCCCCAGGAGTTCACGGGAATTCATCCAGAAGTTCTCCTCAAGTTCTTCCTTCAGGAGATTATCAGGAATTCCTCTGGAGTTTCCCGGATATTCTCGTAGGAGTTCCCCGGGAATTCCTCAAGGAGTGTTCCAGAAATTCCTCCAGGGATTTCCCAGGAAATCAACCAGAAATTCTAAGGTGCTTCTTCCAGGAAATCCCCGATAAAACTTCCGGGAGTTCCCCGGGAATGCCTCCAGAAGTTCCCAGTTAGTTCCTTCAGGAGTTCGCCGCGAGTATGTCCAGGAGTTCCCCGTGGATTATTGTAGAAATTCTGCAGAAATTCTTTTGGAATTCCCCAATGAGTTTCCAAGAAATTCCTCCAAGAGTTTTCCAGGAACTCATCTAAAATTACCTCTGAAATTCCCGTGCAATTTCCCGAAAGAATCCCCGAAGGAATTTCTGGAGCAATCACCAGAGGATCTTCTGGAGCAAATCTTCAGAAATTTCTTCTGAGATTTCTCCAAAAAATTCTCCGGAGATTCCTCCAGGAATTCCTCCGGAGATTTCATCAATAATTCTTCCGGTGATTCCTTCAGGGATTCCTGCGGAGATTTCTCCAGGAATTCGTCCAGAGATTTCTCAAGGAATTCCTAAGGAGATTTCTCCGGAAATTCTTCTGGATATTTCTCGGGAATTCCCCCGGAGATTCCTCCGGAAATTCTTCCAGAGATTCCTCCGGGAATTCTTCCGGAGATTCCTCCAGGAATTACCCCGGAGATTCCTCCGAGGAATCCTCGGAGAAATCCTCTGAGGAATTCCTGGAAGAATCCTCAGAGGAATTCCTGGAGGAATCCTCGGAGGAATTTTTGGAGGAATTTCTGGAGGAATTCCTGAAGGAATCTCCGGAAGAATTCCAGGAGGAATTTCTGTAGGAATCTCCGAAGAAACCTCCGGAGGAATTCTTGGAAGAATTTTTGGAGGCATTTTTGGAGAAATCTCCGGAAGGTTTTCCTTGAGGAATTTCCGAAAAAAATACTGCAGGAATCTCCGGAGGAATTTCTGGAGGAATAATTGGAGAAATCTCAGGAGGAATTTCTGGAGAAATCTCCGGAGGAATTCCTAAAGGAATACCTGGAGGAATCTCCCGAGGAATTTCTGGAGGAATCTTTGGAGGAATTTCCCTGATGCCACTCATGGTGTAATCTTAAAAGGAAATCCTGGAGAAAAACCAGAAGAAACTCTAAGAGGAACCCATAAAGTTACTTGTAGAGGAGACTTAGAAGGAGCTTCTTGAGAAATCCCGGAAGAAGTTGCTGGAGCAAGGATTTCCCAGATAAATCTGATAAACAGTTCCTGGAGAAATCCCATTAGGAATTCTTTGAGGATTCATATAAGAAACGCTCAGAGAAAACCTAGAGAGATCCCAAGTAGTTTTATTTTAGAAAAAAAAAATATTGGAGGATGGTTCACAAAAACTCCTGGTAGAATCTTAGAAAACACCTCTGGAGAAAACCCTGATGGAACTCCTAGAAGTTCCCATGCCATTAATTCTTGAAAAAAAATATAGTTCCTTCATGGAGGGTTTTTTGTAGAAATTCCAACGAAAATCTCAGAGACATTTTATGAGAATCCCCGGCGAACTCCTGGTGGATGTTCTGGTGGAACACATGGAAGAATTTCAAGAGGATTTTCAGCGAAATCCCAGAGAAAAACTGTTGTACGGAATGCCAGAAGATTCATCGCAACGAATCCTTCGTGGATCTTCATCAAATTTCCCGTAAAGCTTTTTCCCAGTATTTCTTCAAGAACTCCATGAAGTAACCGCCAGAGCCCCAGCAGAATTCCTTCCCCCGTAGTCCGAACCCCTAAGTTGCAGAATTTATAATTAGTATCTATCCATAGTTCTCACTGTAATACCATTGAAAGTTCCCCCAGAGTCCCAGCGCAATGTTTTCATCATTATTTTCCTTGGAAAGCTTCACAACTCCGTTGGAATCTCACTATCTAGATTTTCCCCAGAAGCCCACCCAAAAGTTATTGAAAAAGTACATTTCAATTTCAATAACATTTCCTGAGGAAACGAACGAAGTCCAAATCGTAAAGAACCTGGTGCCCTTTTCTTCACATCCTTCTTACAGCATCGTTTCGTTGAAATGCTGTCAGGTTAATAAATGTCATAATTACTTACGGAAAAAGGTGAAATTTTACTTGAGCGCTCTACTTGGCAACAGGAAACTTAGCTTAAACAAGAACAACACTAAATAACTTTTAATTTTGCATTGAGAGAACTTTTAAAACAATAAAATGTATAGTTTTATTACCATATATACTAAACATACAACTGATAGTTGGAAACTGCAATTTAACGACGATCTAGTCCAAAACAGTGGGTTTCACATTGATTCCCCCTGACGTAAGAGTAGAGACCAGGCAGGAACGAATAAAGCAACTTGCAGCAGGTAAAGGAATTCCCCGGGGCACCGTAATGCGGCGTTGACTGGCAGATTTTCGTCCCACTGAACTGAGCCAGTGAGAGTTTGTGTTGCGTTTGTGGCTGCGGCAGTCGATTGACTTGAGAAATAACAAAGTTAGCATATTAGGCTTCAGCTTCGGAAGGAAATTCGATTTCCAGTGGTAGTTTGCATTTGTGGACGATTGAAGATTACTACAGAGGAATGGCTGTGTTGGAAATTGTCGGTCGAAACTCAGAGGAGGCGAAAAGATTGACGGAGAAAACTCTTGAATTCAAATGACTTTTTCGATGGCTCACTAATGGATCGTTTATTAAATGGTTAGCAGTTTTGAGCACCATGCTACATTTTTCTATGACTGAGGTGGCAATTCAATACCTCAAGATTTGGAAGTGATTCTGCAAGAGACTATCGGTTCCGCAATGCTTCAAAACGCGTGAGCCGAACATAACTTTTTTTCTATCTTATATTATCTATATACTATCTTAATTTATTTAATAACAATGGTGCAATAGATGCCTAGATGATATAGTGAACGCCACGATTACGCTTGAAAAGCTTTAGTAGTGCATGAAATTTAACGATGGTGCATGAGTTCGCAATTAGGCACATATTTGATTCAAAGCTGGTGCCTGAATGATTCTGTGAACATCATGGTGGTGCATAAAATGCAAAGAAGCTGCATAATGTCAGGTATGGTGCATTAGTTTCACCATGATTTTGTTATACTCAACATGTTTCATATTTAGGTGCACTTGCAATTCGTGCAATGGTGCAGGAAACTCAATGTGACACAGAAATCATAATGGTACAGGTACATGGAATGCTATTTTGTATGCGAAGTGCCAAAATGGTGCATCGAATTCAAATGTATACCACATCATAATGGTGCCTAGATGATATAGTGAATACCAAAATGGAGTATGGAAAGCTTTGAAGAAGGCGCATGATGCTAGTGTACTGCATTAGTTGTCACCGTTATTCAAATATCATCATCATGTTGCATGGTTAGGTGCACAAATTACAAAAATGGTGCATATAATGCAAAAAAAGATATTTTATGTGATTCTCTCACCATAATGGTGCATCCGACGCCTAGATAATAAAATAAACGCTGAAATGGTGCATGAAACTTCATGATGGTGCATATCAGTATGATGTATTAGATTCCTAGTTGATTAAAAGACAGTGCATTAGATCAGCATAATGCGTAGATACCTAGATGATCCAGTGGACGCTTTGAAGAAGGTGCATGATGTTAGTGTGCTGTATTAGTGGTCACCGTTATTCAGAGATACCTACTCGATTATATTTATGGCTAGGAGCACGAACTAAAAAAATGATGCTTGGAAATCAATGTGGCGCCGAAGTCGCCATGGTTCACGTACATGGCATACAGTTTTGAAATACGAAATGCCTAAATGGTGCACGTTATCCAAATATGATGCTGACAATACTGATTAGCTAAAGGATGGTGCATGGATGCCTAGATGATTCTAAGAACATCATGGTTGTGCATGGGATACTAAGAAATTGTATGTGTCAGTAATGCATTAGTGGCCACCATGATTCAGTGATTCTCAACAATGCGTGGTTAGATCCAAGGTGCAAGAATTGCAAAAATGGTGCATAGAATGTAATGTGGTGCGGAAGTTAACATGACTCAGGTATATGGTGAGATGGTGCTTAGATGTTTTTGTGAACATCATGTTGGTGCACAAGCTGCATGATGTCTGTATGGTGCATTAGTATCACCATGATTCTATTATACTCAACATGTTCCATATATAGGTGCACAAATTGCAAAAATGGTGCAGGAAACTCAATGCGGCACAGAAATCAACATGGTCCAGGATCATGGAATGATATTTTGTATTCGAAATGCCAAAATGGTGCATTTTTTTATATTTTTATTTTTGTGTATTTTAACTTATGCTAATTCCACACTTAAAATGGTGCATGGGATTTATATGTGCACCACATCATAATGGTGCATAAGATGAAAGGTTTGAAGAAGGTGCACGATGCTAGTGTTCTGCATTAGTCGTCATTGTTATTCAGTAGTTATCAACATGTTGCATGGTTAGGTGCACGAAATGCAAAAATGGTGCATAGAATACAGAAAAAAGTATTTCAAGAGATGCTCACACCATAATGATGGATTAGATGCCTAGATGATATGATAAACGCCGAAATGGTGCTTGAAATGCTTTGATGGTGCATGGAATTTCATGATTTATATTTTTTTTTTCATGCCCCCCCCCCCCTGTGCACGCTAGTGAAGACAAAGTGACCGCCGACAAGAGAAATTCAGAGGCGCATTGTGGCAGGAAATCGAGCTTACTTTGGACTCGGCAGAACTCTATGATCAAACAAAGTTCGCCATCACACGAAGTTAACTATCTAGTCCTCTATGGGCACGAAGCATGAACCCTACGTGCAGAGGACCAACGCGCCCTTGGAGATTCCTAACGGAAGGTGTTGCGTACCATCTACGGCGGAGTGCAGATGGAAGACGGGACTTGGAGAAGGCGAATGAACCACGAGCTGCATCAGCTGCTGAGAGAACCAACCATCGTCCATACCGCGAAAATGGGGAGGCTACGGTGGACGGGTCACGTCATCAGGATGTCGGATAGCAACCCGACTAAAAAGGTTCTCGAGAGTCATCCGACCGGTACAAGAAGACGTGGTGCGCAGCGAGCTAGGTGGGTCGACCAAGTGGAGGACGATCTGCGGACCCTACGCAGAGTGCGGAACTGGAGACAAACAGCCATGGACCGAGTGGAATGGAGACGGCTACTATGTACAGCAGAGGCCACCCAGGCCTTAGCCTGATCGGTAAGGTAAGTATCTTCTTCGTATACCGTTGATTTTCTATCTTTTACCTTACGAATGTCCCAGATTTTCCATCATCTGTTCTTTGTTGTACAACTTATATCGTTCATATTTATTTTTCTTCCATCTGCTATCTTCAATATTTCTTAAACTTTCCTTGTATGTTTGAATTATAGAATCTTTAATGTCTGTCATCTGTCTTTATCTTTAAGTCTTTATCTTTCTATTTTTATATTCAAACTTGCATCTTCTATGTTGTGTCTTCCATATTAACTTGCTCTCAAGTTAATTATGAAGAAAACTGTTAACAGCGCCCTCCTCACAATTGAGAACAACTTTTTTTTTCCTGAAACGAGAAATGTAATTCAATTCCCCGGAATTGACTGCGGAACGCTTTCAACAAAGGCGATGTAGTCTTCAAAGACCCGAAGCGATAACAAACAGCATTCCATTCGGTACTTATTTTCATGAAGTAGAAATGTTCCTTTCACTCCCATTCCCACCGAAACCATTCAGCTCCTTTTTTTTCTATTTTAACTGCCATCGCGATTGAAATTTCTTTATAATGTGCAGTAAATTAACGCGCAATGTTGTGCTGAACAGTGTACCTTCTATCTGCACCAGCCGCCGCCGGCTCCAAAATGGACTTTTTTTTTTGGAGTGATTAACATAATGACATTGGGCGCGCGTGAAAAGCAGTATACTGCTGAATGTAGTAAAGGCTCTCGCCATCGCTGGAGCAAAACAAATCTTCCGGTAAAAACGTGAGCGAGTCGCTAAGCCTTATCGGAGCATATAGTACCCATAATAAAGTTTTGCTTTCTGAAAAAGTTGCCATGTTTTCTGTCCTTAAGACGGTTCTACGGAGAAAGGCATATGCGATATGGTAAATACCAGACTTTATGGTTTAAACGATAACGGTTATGGTTTCTACCATATCGGTTATGGGGTCTACCATATCGGTTATGGTTTCTACCATATCGGTTATGGTTTCTACCATATCGGTTATGGTTTTTACCATATAGGTTATGATTAGTACCAAACCGTATACCATATACGATTTAGTTTATACCAAACAATGTAATAGACATTATAACTCGTATTCGACGTAGATGACCAATCCATTCTTCAACAGTGTGGCACTGGACAACTAAATGTAACCTCTTCTCCTGGTTCAAATAGCGAAATGTGACACATCCTTGACGAGTGCAATCTGCTCTACCCTCGAACGCCATCTAATCGGATTTGCCTGTCTTGTCTCGCTAGTTGACTGTTGAGTCTGAAAGTTGTAAGGCAAAAGTCGTTTGTGGACACGATGTAGTATCTGTTCGTTCTCACTGTCGGAAAATGTGATGTGCGGACGAAAATAACTAAACGTATTTCGACTGTATGGTTGATACTCGAAGAGATGGCTTTCCAGTCTTGACAAAAATAAAAAAATACTGCTATTTTATCTTGTCCTATCTTGTCCTAAGTCTTGGGACAAGATAAAATAGCAGTATTTTTATTTTTGTCAAGACTGGAAAGCCATCTCTTCGAGGACGAAAATAACGGCAAGATGACTAGTATATAATAAAAAAGTGACTGGCAGACAACCAAAACAGCCCAATGACAACCAGAAACTCGTCAGAAGAAGATGAACAGATGAAGGCTAGAAGCCAACTAGAAAAGAAATCCAAAAGACAACCAAGAAGATGGCTATCAAAATGACTACCAGAAGACGATCAGAAAACAATTTGATGATGTCCGGAAGTGGTCATAAAACGACTAGAATCAAAACCAGAATACTTCTTCTTGGACCAGAAAAATAAGAGTTAAGCAGAACAGAGGAACAAAAAGCAGAACATATCAGTATTCCAGAGGACCTTAAAACCAGAAGAGCAGAAGATCAGAAGACCGGCAGACCAGAACGACAGAAGACCATAAAGCTGTTTTTCGAACCTTCTGGTTGGCTCATCCTCTGTCCTCGTGTCCTCTGGTCTTCTTATTTTCTAGACATCTACTTTTCATGTTTTTCAGTTTTGGAGTATTTTTCGCATCTATCTGTCCTCTTGGTTTTCTGGTTTCCTGCTATTCCTGATTTTCTTCTCATCCTTTTGTCTCCTGGTTTTCTGGAATTCTAAGTCGTCTTACCTTCTGGTCTTCTAATATCATAGAACTCTGTTCACCTGTTGTTCTTGAGTTAGGTCTTTTGGTTTACTGTTCTTCTGATGTTATTGTGGCTAGATTAGGAAATAAAAGTGTTCGTATTCAGCATGTAACTGATGTGATTGGTTTACGTATCATTCGTCGGTGGAATATGTAATAAATAACCTAGTTCTTTCATAAACCGCGAGCTCTGTGATTTCAATCAGGTAAAAGAACCTGTGCATTATCGAAAATCTTACGAAATTTACGCAGGATTGTTTTTACCACATTCCTGAAAGTTTTCTTCAAGGAAATCCTAGGAAAAATTTCGAGGAAATGCATGGGATAAAACTGGAATCCTCAAGCAAACAATGTATGAATTTATGCAGGAATTTCTGAAGGAATTACTGAAGAAATTTCTGAAGACAGTCCTGGGGGCAATTAAGGAATCCCTGATGGATTTTCCGAAGGAATCCTTGGAAGGTTTCTAAGGGATATTTTGAAAAAAAAAAACGGAATAAATTCGTAGAGAAATCTATAAAAGACTGCCTGAACGATTTTCTGGAGGAACCACTGAAGAAATTTCTGAAAATTTCCTTGCCAGATTTCAAGAAGGAATCGCAGGAGAATCCTTGAAAAATTTTATTAAAAAAATCCCTGGAGGAATTTCTAAAGGAATCAATGGAGCAATTTTGGAAGTATTCTCAGGAAGATTTCCAAAGATATTCTTGTGAAAGTTTCTTTAGGAACCTCTTGAAAACTTTCACAGGCAGCCTCTGGAAGAGTTTCTGAAGAAATTTTGGAAGAATTCAATAAAAAAACTGAAGAAATTACTTAAAAAATCCTTTAAAGAATTTTGGAAAAAAAAGTGCAGAGGCATATTTCTGTAGGAATTTTAATTTCTGATTTCCTGTGGAAGATATTCCACAAAGATTCCCCGGAGGTATTTCTGAAAAAATAGAATATCTGAAGAAATCAATGAAATACTTCCTGGATCTACTCTTACCAGAATCCAGGACTCTTTAGAGGAAGTTTTGAAAGAAACTGCGGAAGATAGTCCCTATAGAAATTAAAAAAAAAAAATCTTCGTAAAAATTCCTGAAGGAATTCCTACAAAATTTCTGATAAAAAAAACGATGAGATTATGTCTGAAATATTCATTGGAAAAATTTCAGAAGAAAGAAAAACATTTCTGAATGACTACTTCAATAAATTTATTAAAGAATCCCTGATGGAATTTCCGAAGAAAACCTTCAAAGATTTCTAAGGGCTATTTTGGAATAAAAAAATCGGAATAAATTCATGGAGAATCTATAAAAGACTACCTGGAGGAATTTCTGGAGGAACCACTGAAGAAATTTCTGAAAATTTCCTCGCCGATTTTAAAAAAGAAATCGAAGAAATCCGTGAAAGCTCTTGTGCTCATAGAAATTTCTTAAGAAATCTTTTGAGGACTTTCACAGGTAGCCACTGGAAAGGTTTTTCAAGAAACGTTGGAGGAATTCAATGAAAAATCTCTGAATAAATTGCTTTAAAAATTTTAAAGTAATTTTGGAGGGATTTCTAAAGACATATTTCTGAAGGTATTTCGAATTTATGATTTTTTTGAGAAATCTCTGGATGAATCACTGAAAACATCCGTGGAAGGAATTCCGAAAGACTGCCCGGAAAAATAATCCGAAACAATAGAATTTCTGCAGAACTTCTGAAAAAAAAATTAAGAAATATATTAGGCAATATATGGAATTGTCATGGCAGATTGTGTGGAATTATCTTTGGAAGAATTGCTCGAAGAATCCCTGGAGGATTTTCTGAAATCCCTGGATCAAAATCTTTAGGAAACTTTGAAAGAGTTTCCGAAAAAAAATCCATGGATGCTTTATTTTTTTATCTTTATCAACGAGATTTTTAACCCGGGGCTAGTTCACCTCGGAACCCACACTCTACTTCCCTTCCGATAGAAGAACTCATATTCTGTGAGTATGTCGCGAGTAGGAGTCGATCCCAGGTCCTCAGCGTGACAGTCACGTGCTTTAACGATCACACCAGATCCGCTCCAATGTTTCAAAGTAATCTCTGGAAGAACTTTTTCAAGCATCTCTAGAAGATTTCTTGAAGAAATCGCTGCAAGAATTTCTGAAAGAATCCCAGGAAGAACTACTGCAAAAAATACACTGGAAAAAATTCTGAAAAAATCATTGGAAACATTTCTAAAGAAAGAAGAAAAAAATCCTAGAAGAAATTTCGAAAAGAGTCTCTAAAGAAGTTTTTGAATGAAAATCTGGAGGAGTTTAATGAAGCAATGTTGGGCAATCCATTGAAGGTTTAAAAACAAAACTTCCTCGAGAAACTCCTGAAGCATCCTCTTGTGGAATTTCTGAAGAATTCACTGAAAAACATTCCTATTGCGTACCTTGAAGATTTTCTGAGAGAATCCCTGTATGAAATGCTTTAGGTGCCCATGGAAGTTTTTGTAATGGATACCTTGTAATCATTTTTGAGAGAATCCTCGTACTAGCTTCTGAAGTAACCCCTGAAAATCCTCCTGAAACCCACTCTGCTGAAGTTGCTGAAGGAATTCACGGAGCAATTTCTGCATTAGTCCATGGAAGATCTTCTAAGAAAAAGCTTAATAACCATTGTGGAAGAATACCAAGATAATTATTGGGACGAATCAGTGGAGAAATTTCAGCTGAGAAATCCCTGGTGGATATTCTAGAAGAACCCATTGAAGATCTACTGGAAAATCCCTGAGAGAATCCATGCAATACTTATCACCGGAACCCTTTAAGAAATTCTTAGATATTTAAAGAACTCCCCGACGGAGTTTCTTAAAGAAACCTTGGAAAAGTGTCTGAAAAAAACTTGAAAGAGTTTTTAAAATTACTAGAGAAAGCACTTCTGAAGGAAGAAAAATCCTTGGAAAAAAATGAGAAATGGGAGCGTCTCGTGAAATTTCTGGAAGAGTTTCATGGAGCAACATTGGGCAATCCAAAGAAGATTTTCAAAAAAAAAACTGCATCAACTGAATTTTGTTGCAACCTTTATGGGAATTTCCGAATATGTGGAGAAAATTTCTGATTGCGTACACTGGAGATTTTCTGAGAAATATCAGGAGAAAACTCTGTAGCGGTCCAGGTCAGATTTCCTGATGGACTCCTTGGAGTAATATTTAAAGGAATCCTCGTACCACTTTCTGAAGAAATTTCTGAAAAAATCCTGAAAGGTACTCTTGTAGAATTATTGAATGAGGTTTTGTTTAGATTTTTTTCGAGAAATTTCCGGAAGAATCCCCGAAGAATTATTTGAACAAATTCCTGAAACAACTTATGTTGAGAAATCCCTGGTGGATAATCTAGATGAATCCATAGAAGATTTTCTGGAGGAATCGCTGAAGCAATCCATGCCAGACTTATCACAGAAAACATTTGCGAAATTTCCGAAGAAATTCTCAAATTAATATTTGAAGAACTCTCTGGTTAAAATTCTTAAAGAATTCGTGAATAATTTATGAATTTCTGGAGAAAGAATTTCTGACGAATGGAAATCTAAAAGAGTTTCGTGGAGAAATATTGGGAAATCTAAAAAACTGCCTCGGAATTTCGGAAGCAATCTCTGGAGGAAATTCCCAATTTCTTACCTAATAAATCTTCTGAAAGAATCCCCGTAGGAAATTCTTTCGGAAACCATGGGAAATGTTCTAATGGAATCATTAGAGATATTGTCGAAAGAATCATCGTTTCAATTTTCTGAAAAATTTCATGAATGCCGCTCTGATGAAGATTCTGAAAGAATTCACGAAACGCTTTCTGCAGAAATCCACGGAAGATTATCTTAGAAATTGTTTGAGAAATGTCCGGAAGAATTTTGAAGAATTATTTGCACGAATCCGTGAAGAAATTTCCGATGAGAAATCCCTGGTGGATATTCCGGAAGAATCCATTGAAGAATCCTTGAAGGAAGCCGTGCAAGACGTATCACACGAACCCTTGGAGAAAAATCTGAAGAAATTCATAAATGAATAGGGTAGCGAACCACTTGGGCAGCGGCCGGTATTTTGGCCACTCTTCGCTATAACTCAGTCAATTCCAAACCAATTGACTTGAAATTTTCTGCACGGCTAGATACTATACGTATCTTATCGCGTTCCAAAAATTGTGTCAATTGGTTCAAAATTGGCTGAGTAATAGCAGAAAAGTGCCCAAAATAGGACCCCTGTCAAGATGATTCCACTTCCCTATTTGAAGAACTCTTTGGTAGAATTTCATGTAAAATTCCAGGAAAATTAAACGAAAAAAAAATCTTGAAATATTTTGTTAAAGAATTCTTGAAATATTGTCTGAAAGAATCCCATGAGGAAATCTAAGGACATCCATGGAGCAATATCGGGAAGAATCCATGGAAAATGTTAAAAGAGCTGGTGGAGAAATTTCAGGAGGAACTTCTAAAGCAATTTCCTAAGTAATGCCTAGACAATTTTCTGGAATAATTCTTCGAGAAATCCCTGGAGGATTTTGCAAAGGATCTCTGGAGAATTTTTTATGCAAACATTAGGAAACATTGAAAACATGCAAACATTTCTACCCATTTCTGAAGGAGTTGATGAAATATTTTTAAGGTAATGCCTAGAAGAATTTCTGAAGAAATATTTGAAAGAATTTCTTAAAGAATCCCTTGAGATTCAATTTTCTGAAAGAATGCATGAAGAAATTAGTGAGAAGTTCAATGGAAGGTTTTACAAAAGGACTTTGGAAGAATGTCTAGAGGAAGTCTCCATAAAAGTGTTTTTTTTTTCAAGAACACGCGTGAAATTTCTAAAGGAAATCCCACGGAAAAGTTTCTTACAGAATTTTGGGCGAAAATTTTGGAACGAATCTATTGAAGGATTTTCATTGATCTCTTTGGTGGAATTTCTTAAGAAATACTTAGACAATCTTCTGAAGAAATCTCTGGAAATCTTCCTGAAACGCATTCTATAGGAGTTTTTCAAGGAAACCCTGCAGGCTTGCTTACTTAATGAATCTATGTAGGAATTTCTGATCTTCTGGTCTTCTGCTCGTCTGGTCTTCTGGTCTTCTGCTCGTCTGGTCTTCTGGTCTTCTGGTCTTCTGGTCTTCTGGTATTCCGGTATTCTGGTCTTCTGGTCTTCTGGTCTTCTGGTCTTCTGATCTTCTGGTCTTCTGGTCTTCTGTTCTTCTGGTCTTCTGGTCTTCTGCTCGTCTGGTCTTCTGGACTTCTGGTCTTCTGGTCTTCTGCTCGTCTGGTCTTCTGGTCTTCTGGTCTTCTGGTCTTCTGGTCTTCTGGTCTTCTGATCTTCTGGTCTTCTGGTCTTCTGCTCGTCTGGTCTTCTGGACTTCTGGTCTTCTGGTATTCCGGTATTCTGGTCTTCTGGTCTTCTGCTCGTCTGGTCTTCTGGTCTTCTGGTCTTCTGGTCTTCTGGTCTTCTGGTCTTCTGATCTTCTGGTCTTCTGGTCTTCTGCTCGTCTGGTCTTCTGGACTTCTGGTCTTCTGGTATTCCGGTATTCTGGTCTTCTGGTCTTCTGTTCTTCTGGTCTTCTGGTCTTCTGCTCGTCTGGTCTTCTGGACTTCTGGTCTTCTGGTCTTCTGCTCGTCTGCTCTTCTGGTCTTCTGCTCGTCTGGTCTTCTGGTCTTCTGGTCTTCTGATCTTCTGGTCTTCTGGTCTTCTGTTCTTCTGGTCTTCTGGTCTTCTGCTCGTCTGTTCTTCTGGTCTTCTGCTCGTCTGGTCTTCTGTTTTCTGGTCTTCTGGTCTTCTGGTCTTCTGGTATTCTGGTATTCTGGTCTTCTGGTCTTCTGATCTTCTGGTCTTCTGGTCTTCTGGTCTTCTGGTCTTCTGCTCGTCTGGTCTTCTGGTCTTCTGGTCTTCTGGTCTTCTGCTCGTCTGGTCTTCTGGTCTTCTGGTCTTCTGGTCTTCTGGTCTTCTGGTCTTCTGATCTTCTGGTCTTCTGGTCTTCTGTTCTTCTGGTCTTCTGGTCTTCTGCTCGTCTGTTCTTCTGGTCTTCTGCTCGTTTGGTCTTCTGGTCTTCTGGTATTCCGGTATTCTGGTCTTCTGGTCTTCTGGTCTTCTGATCTTCTGGTCTTCTGGTCTTCTGTTCTTCTGGTCTTCTGGTCTTCTGCTCGTCTGCTCTTCTGGTCTTCTGCTCGTCTAATCTTCTGGTCTTCTGGTCTTCTGCTCGTCTGGTCTTCTGGTCTTCTGGTCTTCTGGTCTTCTGGTCTTCTGGTCTTCTGGTCATCTGGCCATCTGGTCATCTGGTCATCTGGACAACGGGTCATCTGGTCTTCTGATATTTTGTATTTTGTTCAGCTGATCTATTCTAGTCTTCTGGTCTTCTGGTATTCTGGTCTTTCGGTCTTCTGGTTTTCTGATATTTTGTATTTTGTTCAGCTGATCCATTCTAGTCTTCTGGACTTCTGAACATCTGGCCTTCTGGTCTTCTGGTCTTCTAATATTTTGTATTTTGTTCAGCTGATCTATTTTAGTGTTCTGGTCTTGTGGTCTTCCGGTCATATGGTTTTGTGGTCTTCTGGCCTTCTGGTTATCTGGTCTTGTGGTCTTCTGGTCTTCTGGTCTTCTGTTTTTCTGATCATCTGATCTTGTGGTCTTCTGGTCTTCTGGTCTTCTGGTCATCTCATCTTCTGGTCTTTTGGTCTTCTGGTCTTCTGATATTTTGGAATTTTGTTCATCTGATCTTTTCTAGTCTTCTAGACTTCTGCTCTTCTAATCTTCTGGTCTTTTACACTTGAAGTCATCTGATGTTTTGATCTTTTGATATTTTGTTCTCCTGGTATTCTGATCTTAATATTCTAGTCTGAAGGTCATAGGTCAGCTGATATTTGATGTTTTAATAAAGTTCAAAAACTTTGAATCCATCTTAATAGCTGCTCTTCTTCAAAGTCTCCTACCTATGGACCCACGTCCACCTCCAAATAAGCTGATATGATTCGCATGATTCACAACCGGTTACCTTTAATATCGTCAGGTTTTCCTCCTAGAATCATCATTACAGATGCCAAATTGGATTTACGCATCCGTAAAACGGTGTTCCCTTTCTTAAGAGGGGTTTCCAACTTCCAAACGCTGCCTTTTGTAGTCGTCTTCGAGGAATGTGAAAACGAAAACCCTACCTTTCCATTCCACCGTTGCGCATCACCGACCGGTATGTAGATCTTCGTTTCTCATAAATATTTGGGTGCGATTTAATTTGCTGTTTGGAGGATGGCGCTTCATCAGAGATCATCGGATGTGGCACGTCTGAGAAGTTTTGTGGTTCACCTATCTGACAAAAAGATGGCGTTAGCCAGAAATTTCCCAACATCAAACAGAAGAAGCGACTTCCAAACCGAGTTGATGGAAATTCCAGTCAGTGTAGTGTCTCCTTATCTGTGAACCATCGGAATTGATTGTTTTGCATCCTTTCGGGACTCGCCACTAACTGACTGACTGACTACCGAGAACAACAGCAGCAGTCAGTCAGTCAGATTGGTGGGGATGAAACAGATTTCTGTTTTGGGGCAATTGGCACGGTGGAATTTGAGCGGAGACTTCCAATCCAAAGTGGTCCTCGCATCGCATCGTTATTGTTATTGAATACTGTTGTGCATGAGGGGGGGGGGGGGGGGGGTTCGATAAATCACCTCGATTGGGTGAATTCCTGTAAGAGGTGGAATAGCTGGAATGGCGATGCCATTGTGCTGTTCTTGGAATAATTGTAGATGCTTGATGAAATGCTGAATCAGATGGTTCAGTTTTGTTTGATGACCTCTAGGAGTTCACCTAGGAATTGCATTACACTGACAGAAGTTTTTTATATAATTTATTTATTTAAAAGATAAATTCCCACTGTTATATATTGTAACAAAATTGAAATGAAATTGGTGAAATAATTCGTTTTGTCGCGTAATAACTCAATTTGTTTGATATTTTGATCACTCAAGTCAAGAGGTTTGTAACAAAACACATAAAAATTTTGCTCTGAAATCAAATAATTTTTTAGAAACTATTTTCGTAAAAAACTTGTTTAAGAAATATTAAAAGTTTTGATTTTTGGCAATAATTTGTTAAAATTCTTATTATAAATATTGAGAAATCTTACGAATTTGCTTGCAAAAACAATAGGGGATCTGAGAAGCATTCCGGCGTTATTCTACAAATGTATTGAAAAACTTTATAAATTGATTTAATAAATTTCGTGCGATTTATCTGAGACTCTCATACGCTGATGGTTGATACTTTTTCATATAATGGGGTTTAAGTAGATCATTCTGAAGGCTATGAAGTCGATTTTTTTAAAGAGACCCTCAGACGCCTGGAAGAATGTTCGTAATGACCTTTTAAAGTGTTATTAAAAACTCGAAAAAGAACTCCTAGTAAGTCAGAGAAAACAGAGGAATAATTAGGGGAAAACGTATTCGTCAAGATCATAAGAATCAGAAAACATTTTTTCTATGTTTTATTATTTTGTTTGAGGAAAAAAAATAGGTCATTCTTGTGAAAAATGCTGCTGCAGCCTTGGAAAAAAATGAATGACATTACCGATACATAAATTATAGAATTTTATTCCTGTTAGATAATTTGAAAGTATCATCTTTAGTTTGCATCGAATTTGTCACAGTCATATCTATGATACCAGTCCATCATTGCATTTACTAACACATTTTTATTTATTATAGTAGACCACCTGAGTATTGTCTTCATCATCGATAAGTTTCTCATAAGATTGTACATCTCAAACTATTGAACAAATAGCATAATTCGAAACATTATCAATATTCATACACTGGAAAAGCTTGTGAAATACTATCTTTAAAACAATTTGAACATACTATAACAATTTACATTTTTGAATAAGAAAGGTGAACATATGCTTACACGATTAATTAAAACAAATCAACATTATAAGAAAAAAAATGTAAGATATGGGCAAACACTCTTGGCATACATAAAACTTCAAACTACATTTTGGTAAGGCAATTTCCTAGAGAAATCCCTCGCGAAATTTTATTTTGGATGTTTCTGTTTTTTTTTTTACTTTTTACAGTTATTGTTTTTCCACTAGTTCCTCATACAATTTTAATGATTTTTTTTTCCATAAATTCTTCTCGGATCATTTTGAAAATCTTTTTCGTTTTATTTCCACGGTGAAAGTAAGGAGTATATCGTAAATTACTTGACTATATTGTGGATATTTGATAGAAAAACTGAAATGAAAAGACCAACGATGCTTGGAAATTGAGTATTCTGAACATTTTCAACTAATTCCTCATAAATTTGCCAACAAAAGCAAGGAGATATAGAGATTTTCCTTGGAAATATCGTAAGTACATATATTAAAACCTGGCTTAAAAATCTTTAATCAAAGCTACACGTCACAAAAATTCTTGAAGAAATATTATAAGGATTCTAGATTCTCTGAAAATCTAATACATGAAGTTAACTAAATAGTATATGCTGCATGCAAAAATTGTGCAGAACGATTGCAAAAAAGTAGAAAAAGTACTCCTGAAAGAAATTATTCCGTTATCATTAAAATTTCTGAAGAAATTTATAAATCTTTTGAACAAGAAAGCCATTCCAGTCAAAAATTTTGGAATAAAAGGTAAGTTTGACACGTTTTCTATTTTGGAGTTTAAGAGCCACGATATGGCTCGAGAACGGGTCAGCGGATCACCATATTTTTTCCACTGTAAGAAATTGGAAAACACGACCGGAAATGCGAAACAAACTGGAAAAAAATGAGTTTCCGGTTGAATGGAGCTTATACATGAAATTCTTGCTGAATTATTGAATTTCAGCATTCTACGCTGTTACCTTATTATTTGCTGATAGTGTACCAGAACCTGTCCCTGTCCATTATCTACGTAGACTCCAAGGGGGTAGGGTTTTGGAGAAAATCTACGGTTGAAACCAAATTACACAATTTTCTCCAAAAGCGCTCCAGAATAGACTCCCCAAAATATTCGATTAAATGTCCTCAAACAAATTGAAGATATGATGAAAAAAAAATCGAGGAAAATCATTTGGATTTTTTTTTTCAGCCAATTGAATAATAATCTTTTGGAAACGTCTAAATCCGTTGGCATTTATCAAGAAATTTTTAAATGTTTCAGGAGCTCTCCAGTTCTATCAGTTATTCATTCCTTTTCCTTTTTAGAATTAGATTGTGTAATAAATGCTTCTGAATATTTTCACAGAGGTATCTTCTGGAGGTCTTTCAAGGGTTTCTTCAGTGAATCTTCCAGGGATCCTTCTGAAACTTATTCTTTTAAAATTTCGCCAATTCTTCCGTCTGTATTTTCTGCGGACATATTTTTCAATACATTCCGTCAGAAATTTCTCGCTTTTTTTTCAAAAAATAAAAAAAGGGCTTTGAGGAATTATTTTAGGATGTTTTGTCGGTGAATCCTTTCCGAAAATTTTCAGGAATGTCTTCTGGGAATCTCCAAAAGTAACATCAGCAGTTTTTTAAGAAAATTTGTTCAGACAATACTCCATGGGTTTCCTTAAAACTTCCTTGAGGAATTCGATCTAGAATACTTCCAGAATTTTTGTGCAATATCTGGGAAAACTTCTGAAACAATTTCTGCAGGGGATATATCTGAAGAAACTGCAGGAGCAATGTAAAATAAGATAAAGACCCTTGGAAGAATTTTCGAAAGAACCTTTGTAAGATTTAAAAAAAAAACTGAGAAGGATTTCTTAAAAAATCCATGGAACGACTTTTAACGTCTCAGCAGATATTTTTGAAGGGATTTCTGTAGGAATTCGAACAGAAATTTCTGAAAAAATCCCTGAAGGAATTTCTTTAAAAAAAATCCAGTGGAACCCATGTGAAAATCGCAGATGTATCCTTGTATGAATCTCTATAGGAACAACCGAAGAAGTCACAGGAAAATTCTTGAATGAATCCCAGGAGGAATTTCCGGAAAACTTCCTGAAGGAAAATTTGGAGAAACTCCTCAGGAAACCGTTGGTGAAATTTCTAGAAAAGCTTATTAAGGATTTCTTAGGAAAGTATCTGGAAAAATCCTTTTAAAATTTTGTTCGGTCGAGCATTCTGTGGAGATATTTCAAAAGGAATTCCCGAAGACACGCCTATATAAGCATATTCCCTAGAAAAAAACGATTGAAATATTTCTAAAGAATTCCGGTAGAAATGCCTTAAACATATTTCTGAATTAATTCTTAAAAGAATCCACGAGAAATTCTTAGAGCAATCCTTTGAGGAAATACCATAGAAAATACCGGGTAAAACAAGGAGGGATAGCTGAAAGAAATCTCGAGAGCAATCTCTGTATGAACTCTTGCAGGAATCTCTAGAAGAATTTCTGCCCGAATCTCTGTAAGTAATGTTATAGGAAACTCTGGAGGAATTCCTGCAGGAATTTTAGAATGAATCCTCTAAGGAATTTCTTGAAATGTTCCTGCGAGGATTTTCAATGGAATCCAGAGAGCAATTCCTGAACAAATCACCGATGGACCTCTTTAAGAAATTCCTGTACGAATTTCTTAAGGAATGTTAGGAAGATTTGCTGAAGATATTTCAATTATTTGAAACAATTTATGAAGCAATACCTATAGAAAACTTTGAAGGAATCCCTAGAGAAATTGCCGAAGGCTCTTCTAAACGAATACCCTGAAGAATTTTAAAAGCAACCGCTGGCCCATGGATTTACCTAAAAGAGTTCTTGGAGAAATTTTTGGGGGAATGTCTATAGAAAGCCCTGAAACATTTCTTAAGGAATCTCTAGAAGAATTTCTAAAGAAAGCAATGGAGGAGTTTCCAAAAAAAGTCTTGGTTGATTTTTAGACCGATTTCATTGTGTAATTTCTGAATCCATAGAGCAAAAGAAAATAAAAAGAATCTTTCGATAATTTCATGGAGGAATGTCATAATGAATGTCTGAAGGAATCTCCAGGGAAATTTCTGAAGGAAATCCAATCCATCCCTGGGACAATTTCTGAAGGGCAATTTGGAAGAATTGTTGAAGATTTATTTGAAGATATATTTTGAAGAAATTTCTGAAAGAATTCTGATCGCTAGACTATCAAGGAATCTTTGAAAACATTTTGAAATTACTCCAATGGATTCCTGAAAGATTTTCGAAGCGGGAGGTGACAAATTATTAAAAAACGAAGGGTAAGATTTTCGGAAAACTGAAAGTATTTGACATCTAACGTAGATCCACGAAGATTTTTTTTCTCTAAAAGTCCTTCAAATATCAAACATATTCGAAGACATCATTTCAATCCACCAAACCGCTTTGGAGTAAAATTTTTTTTGAGGATGAAAATGAGTTTTTCATATGCCATTTGCGAACGTTGGGTGAGGAAAAATTCTTCGAAAAACTATTTTAGAATTAATTCCTTCTCCTACACTGCTCAAAAATTTTCTCCATGATTACCTCCAGGGACGCTGCTGAAAATTCCATTAGGGATTCTTTCAAGATCCGTCAAAGTTTTCCTGGATTTTTTGTTGAAAGAAGATTTTTGCAATATGAATTTCCTATAATGATTCAAGCAAGAATTTCCCCAAAGATTGCTCCAGTATGCATTCCCGTCCATGAATTTCTTTGAAAATTTCTCCAAGAATTCCTTCAGAGATTATTTTCGGAACTCCTCCAGGAATTCATTAGGTCTTCTTCAGAATTTTATCAACAAATTTCTCAAAAGATTCATCTTGTAACTAGTCCACGAGTTTCCTCAAAAATTCGTTCAGAAATTCCTCCTGGGATTCCTTGAGCGATTATTTAGGGAACTCTTTCGAGGAATTTCGTACATGTATTCTTTCATGTGTTTCTTCAAACATTTCTGTAGGAATTTCCCGCAGTAATATTATCAGAATTCTTCGAGAAATTTCTCAAACAATCCAGAAATTTCTCCAAGGGTTCGCTACTATTTCTTCAAAAGATGCAATTCCAGGAGACATTTTTTGACAGAGATTCAGAGATTATTTCAGAGATTCATTTGAATAATCCTCTTGGGGTTCCCTTTACAAATGCAGAACTTTCCAGAAACTTTCCAAGAACTCGTTCAGGAATTATTGTTGAAATTTCTGCAGAGTTTCTTTCAGGTCTTATTCCCTCAGGCATCTCTATATAATCTCAAGAGGTTCTGAAAGATCCAACATAGGTTTCTCCAGAAGATCCTCCAGGGATTGCTTGGGGTTTATTCAGACCTTACATCAGGGATTCTTTCTTATTTTTTCCAGTGATGCTTCAGAAACATCTGCAAAGATTCTCTCAGCAGTTCCAGCAGAAATTACTCCCGAATCTATTCCTTGGCATTTTCAAAGAATTTATGAAGAAATTCTACGAAAAACAACAGAGAGCTCTCCCGTTCTTCCATGTATTCTTTCTAAGATTCTTTCGAAAAAAAAATTTTTTATTGAAAATTCATTCATTAGTTCCCTAAAAAAAAATTTCAGGATGTTTTTTGTTTCTGCAGAATTTTCTTCAAAATTTTCTCTTTCAGGAATTTTTCTTCAGTACCCTGAAAAAATATAATCAATGTAAATTTAATTATCACTAAATAAATTGCATAAGAAATTCATCTATGAAATTCGTCCATAGATATCTTAAGCAGTTTTTCTAAAGCTTTCTTCGGAAATTCTTCCAGTTATCCCTCAGAAATTTTCATTTTAACAGAAACAACAATTTTGAGAAATTCCATCAGAAATTTCTGTACAAATTTCTGCAGGAATCCTTCCAGAAACATCTAAGGTAATTTTTGCCTTGAAATTACTTTAAGAGTTCCACAAAAAGTTTCTCATATTTTTTTTTTGTTTTGTAAATAAGGAGGTATCTTAAGGAGTTTCTTCAGGTACATCCCCAGGAATATTTGTCCAGCAATCATTCCAAAAAATTTTCAAGAATTTCTTCTAGCAATCTCCATAGTTATAGCAATGAGTTTTTTCAAGAAGGAATACCTTCAGTAAAACTCCCTGCAGGAATATCTGAAACAATTCTTACATGAATCTTTGAAGAATCTTCAAGAAATATTTTTGACGGAGCCACAAGAGCAATTTAAAAAAAATCCTGCAAGAATTTCCACAGGAATCTCAGAAGGAATTTCTCGTGCAATTCTGGGAGGAACGATAAGAAAAAATTCCAAAAGAATCTCTGCAGTTTTGAAAAACCTCCTAGAGAACTCCATGGAGACATTCCTCGGGAAAGCCTTGGGTGGAATTCCTTGAAAAGTTTATTATGTAATGTTTGAGAAAATTATTGAAGAAATCCTTTGATAAAATTCGTAAAGGAGTCTGTAGAAGATTTTCTAAAGAAATCCGAGGAGAAATTTCCGGAGGAATTCTGAACTTAAGATTATTTTAAGGAATTGCTGAAAGTATTCCAGAAGCAATTTATTGTCATATATCTGATGAAATTCCTGTACGAATACTTGAGAAAAAAACCCAGATTTATCCACCTAGTGGTGATAGTGCCTTTCTCGTCGAATATGTACTCATGAACTTTCTGTCGACGTTAGCCAAAATGTTCCTGAATCCTGATAATACTTTATATAGAAAAACAACAATTTTAACAAATCCATGATCGATTTTGGAAACTTATTCATGGTACATATTCCGATGTAATGTTCAAGATCAAAGCAGAGCTGAAGAATATCAGACCTCTCAGTTGACTGCTTGACCACCTTAACCCTGGTCGTATATTGGGGTCAGAGATGCCAGATATACAAATTTTTCTGTATTATACAGATTTTTGACCTTCTGTACAGACAAGATATAGAGTACAGAAAAATACAGAATTTTGAAATGTTATACAGATTTCTCCAGAAAGCATGAAATTTGAAGCTTTTTGCAATAAATTTATTGAAATATATTTTTTTTTAAATTGTTGCTTAAATTTTAAAGAATTTATAAAAATTTGTACGTTTTCACAAATGTTTTAGAAAAATAAATACCTGCAAAAGTTTTAAACTGTCTGAAAGTAGTACATTTTTGTTAGTTCCTATTGAAATCTAGGACTCTCGGTGTCTGCTATACCCTCAAATACGGCGATACAGAAAAATATGTAATGATACAGATTTTTGATAAAAATGATCTGGCATCTCTGATTGGGGTCATTATGACTCCATTCCATGCACTACGGCAGCGGGGTGAGCGTCAGCTAATGCATGAAGAAGGTCAACTCTATTCACAATCGTAGATCACTTTGTGATCTTCGCCATTGTTTATTTCAGTACACTTTAGGCTATATTTTATTACCGAATGTAACACGATTCATGTAAAATGTGATCTTCTTACGAGAAAAATGCAGAAAATGTAAAAATTTCCATTCAAATTTCAATGGCAATGAGAAGAGCGAGGGCTCAATCAGCTGCACCCAAATTGTGAGCAGTAATTTTAGAAGCAAAAGTAGATTGAAGATTGAAAATTGATAAGGTGTTGATGCGATTAGATTTTATTTTTTCCATAAAACGTTGATCCATCCTACTATGCATTTACACCGCTGGAATCTGAAATGGTGTGATTTGAAGATATCACTTTGGTCACGATTTTGTTCTCTTGCATATTGAAGACTTTGACCATTTCTTCACTTATAATCTTACCAAACGTTTACAGGCTATTAAAAAAGCCACGATTTGATTTATCGCTTTGACATTTATTTTGTTCACTTTTATAATTCCGCTATTTGATGTGCAGCTTGCATGGGTTTTGTTAAATTTTACGTTTGACCACTTCCGGTGGGACACCTGGAACCAATTCTGGTTGTCTCAAATGTGGTCTAAGATTATGTTCTTGTTAACTGTTCATCGAGTTAACTAAAAAACTGAAAATTAATGTGATCTGATGCTATTTTCTTGCAACAGTTCAACATTTTTTTGAAAAACCACGATTTTATGTATCGCATGCATGATTTTGGTTTCTTCTTCTTCTTTATGGCTCGACGTCCCCACTGGGACTTGGCCTGCCTCGCTTCAACTTTGTTCTTTGAGCGCTTTTCCACAGTTATTAATTGTAGGGCTTTCTTTGCCTGCCATTGCATGAACTTGTATATTGTGAGACAAGTACAATGATACACTATGCTCAGGGAGTCAAAGTCTTAACCACTAGGCTAACTGGAGACTTCTATTAAATCACTTCCGAAGTAACACCCCCCAACCAATTCCGAAATATTATTACAAGTTCTAGATGTGGCCTGAGACTATTTTATTGTTGGCCTTACATCAGATTATTAAAAAAAAACGCCGCTATGGTTCAGTTCCCTTCTATATTTTACCACTTCCGGTGGGCTACTCGTCTCGTCTCTAGTTCTGGAACACTACCGGTTCTCCTAAATATGGTCTGAGATTATTTGTTGGCTATCGTTTATCATGTTACTGAATAAGTCATTGATATGTTACATATATTGGTTCTCTTTTACATTTGACCATTCCTGGCGGGACAACCGGAATTGGTTCCGTAACACACTGATATGGCTTGCGTCTATTTTTTTGCAACTGTTCATCATGTTACCTAAATAGCCGTGATACCTCAATCGCATGCACGGGTTTGCTTTCACTTTCGGCTCGGAACCGGTTGCGGAACACTACTGATAATCTCTTAAATTATCTGAGCCTATTTGCTTGCAAACGTTTGTTAGGTTATCAAAAAAGCCGCGCTTTGCTATGTCGCATGCATGGGTTTGGTACAATTTTATATTCAGCCGCTTTCGGAGGGAAACCCGGAACTAGTTCCGGAACTACTGACAGTCCATAATGTGGTCTTAGCATAAAAGGTCATCAAATTGTCGGAAAATCTGTGATTTGATGTGCCGCATGTAAAAACTATGTCAAATTTTATATACGGCCACTTCCGGCGGAACTCCCGGAACCGGTTCCGCAACACTACTGGCTCAGATATGGTCTGAGTCTATTTTATGCCAACCTTTCATTATCACAAAAGCCGCGCTTTGATATGTCACATGCGTGGATTTGGTTCAATTTAATATTTGGCCACTTTCGGCAAGACACCCGGAGCCGGTTCCGGAACAAAACCGGTTCAGATATGGTCTGGGACTGTTTTCTTGCTAACTGTTCATCAGGTTATCGAAATTGCCGCAGTTTGATGTGTCGCATGCATGGGTTTGGATCACTTTTTTATTTGACCACTCCCAGCGGGTCATCCGGAACCGTTTCCGAAATTCTACCGGTTCAGATATGGTCTGAGTCTTTTTTAATGCCAACCTGTCTTTGGGTTATAAAAAAGTCGCGCTTTGATATGTCGCATGCATGGATTTGGTTCACTTTTATATTTGGCCACTTCCGGCGGGACATCCGGAACCGGTTCCGGAACACAACCGGTTCAGATATGGTCTGAGACTGTTTTCTTGCTAACTGTTCATCAGGTTATCGAAATTGCCGCAATTTGATGTGTCGCATGCATGGCTTTAGTTCACTTTTATATTTGGCCACTTCCGGCGGGACATCCGGAACCGGTTCCGGAACACTACCGGTTCAGATATGGTCTGAGACTGTTTTCCTGCTAAACGTTCATCAGGTTATCCAAAATGCCACAGTTTGATGTGTCGCATGTATGTGTTTGTTACATTTTTATGTATGGCCCCTTCGAAGGGTACTGGTCCGGAACACCTAAATGGACATAACTCCGGAACGGCTGGACTGATCCGAACCATTTTCAATAGGAAACAATGGGACCAGATTCCGCGTCGAATGACCCATTGGTCATTAAAATCGGTTGAGGTTTACTGCCAAAAAGTGATGTGAGTTTTTTTGTACACATACACACACACATACACACACACATACATACACACAGACATCACCTCAATTCGTCGAGCTGAGTTGATTGGTATATGTGAGTCGACACTCCGGGCCTTCTATCAAAAAGTCATTTTTGGAGTGAACATATAGCCTTTCCAGTACACTTAGTGTACGAGAAAGGCAAAAAAACGCCTAGATAAGCTTCTGTAGATATCTCTTGAAATGTTTCTAATTCCTGTAGAAGTTCCTAGGAAACATTTCTGAATAAATTCCTCAAAGAATCCGCGGAGAAATTCTCAGAGTTATCCTTAAAGGAAATGTCAGAGAAGCTTCTGGGCAAATACACGAAGAAATATCTGGAGGAAACCCTGAAGTTATCTCTGTCTGAGCTTCTGGAGGAATCTCTGAGGGATTTTCTGGATGAGTTCATATAGGCGTTTCTGGGCACATTCTGGCGAAAAATTTTCATCAGAATTCTTAGAGCAATTCCTGAATAAATGTCTGGTGCACTTCCTGAAGAAATACCTGTATGAATTCCTGAATGAATCTCTGGACTTTTCGAAGAAACCACTGGAAGAATTCATGAGAGAATCTTTCAAACAATTTCTGAAGTAATCTTGGTAGAAATTTTTAAATCCCTTGAGAAATCTTCGAATAGTTTTATAAACAAGTCCCAGAAAGAATTTCTGAAGTAATCCCTGGCGGAGTTTCAGGAGGAACTCATAGAAATCCACATAAAAGAATTCCTGGATAAATTTATAGAGAAATTCTCAAGGGGATTGTTGAAGGAAACCTGAATTTTCTGAAAAAAAAAATCCACGGAGCAATTTTGAAAGCCATCCATAGAAGATATCTTGATGGAATCCATGGACAAGTTAATGGAGGCATCTTTTAAAGAAATTCTGAAGAAATTTCCAGAGAAATTTTTTAAGGAATCCTTAGAATAATTTCTAGAGAAAACTTTGGAAGAGTTCCTAAAGGAATCTGTGTAATCGGTGGAGCCCAGTGGCGAAGCTAGGAATATTAGGGCCCCATTAAAATTACAGACGCACATATTTGACAATGATAAATCTATACATTTTACTCTCGAATGATCGCGCTGTTGTATTTTGTATAAAACTTTGAAAATATTTCGACTTTTGTACTCAGCATTAGCGTGATGCTGGCAGTGGTGGACAAATAACTGAAGGATGGTTAAAAATTGCTTTCTGAATTTCTTTATGAATTTCTTCGGGGATTTCTGCAAGGATCAATGAGCGTAAGATATTTTTTTTAAGAATTATGTCGAATTTTTTAATCATTCATTTAGGAATTGCACCAAGTAATCCTTGAGGAATTCCTTCAAAGATTGCTTTAACGTTTTCTCAAAAAAAAATCTTTCTTGAAGAACAATTTGACTTCAAGAATCTTTCAAGTGGTTAATGTAAGGATGTCATTCAGTATTTCTCTAAGCACTCCTTCAGGAATTCTAACAGTGTTGTCTCCGAAAATGTTTCCAAAAGTACTTCAAAAAATCTTGCAAAAACTTCATCGAGTATTTCTCGAAATATTTGTTCAGGAAGTCCACTAGGGATTCTATCTATAATACCTCTGAGCAATCATCTAGAAGATTATCCATAGAATTCATAAGAAATTCCAGAAAAAATACTACAAAAAAAATTCTCCAATGATTCTTTTGGAACCAGATATTCTTCCAAGAAATTACATCGGAACTCCGCCAGAGGAAGAGAAGTCCTTCTAGAATGTCTTCAAATATTACTCCATGGTTTCTTTCAGGAGATCCTGCAAATATTCCTATGATGATTTTTCCACAGAAGTTGAGTATATTTCCATAGATTCTTCAAGGATTTCTCAATTATTTCCTTACATAACTCTTTAAGAGATTTCTCCAAGAATTTATATTGGCATTTCCTCAAGCATTCATCACTCATCTTGGCGTTCTTTTGAAGATTTCTTAAGATTTTTTCCAAGAATTCCTTCAAAAATTCCTCCAAGGATTCCTTCACAAATTTCTGCAACTTTTTTTTATCGAAAACTTTCTGCAAGGATTTTTCAAGCAGTTTCTCTAAGGTTTTACTTAAAGATTTTTTTATAGAACTCCTCCAGGAAATTTCCAAAGAATCCATAAAATAATAATTTAAAAAAAATTTTTTTCAAGGATTCCTACAGAAGTTCCTCTAAGAAAATTCCCAGAGGAACTTCTGTAGGAATTCTTTCGAAGAATCCTTCTGGAATACCTCCAACGAATTCTTTAATATTCATCAACTCTAGGAGTTTTCCAAAGGATTCCTTAAGGAATTTCTGCTAGGATTCCTCTGGGAACTCTTCTAAATATTTATATCGCGACTTTTGATAAGACTCCTTCAAAATTCTTTCGAGAAACCTTTTTAAAATCCATTCTTAGTTTCCATCAAGCATCTCAGTCAAAAATTTCATCAGGATTCGTTACTGATTCCGCTACAAATTCCTCCAAAAAAAATTCTCAGAGAATTCCTGGTAGGGTAAACAACATGCCCTAAGTAATCTTACATTCCCAAATTCATCCTATTCGAAAACAAAGCGATTATGGCACCGATTGATTACGTAATTTTAGTTATCGTTGGTGCTCACTTAACTAACAAAAATACAAAAATAAGAAACAAATAAATAAAGCGCTTAGTTGAGGTGAGTTGAGTAGGATGCAAATTGGAGCATATATGCTTAAATGGTAAAGGAATAGATACCCTATCTTATCAAATGAAACAATTTCTTCTGTAGTTTCTCCAAAGATTCCTCCTATGATTGTTTTGCCACTTTATGCAGCTCTTCCTGCATCCTGCAGAAGCATCCTTTAAGTGAATAAAGGCAAGGCTAAGATTTCATAGAGGATATCCATCGGGAATTCTCTAGGAATCGCTTCAAGAATTCCTACGGCAATTTTTCCAAGGATTTCTTAAGTTTTCTTCAAAAAAAAATCTTGAAAATTGTCAATTTTTTTTTTAATTTTTTCAAGGATCTTGTTAGAAACTCCTGCAAAGGTTTCATCAATCGGATAAAGCTTTCCTGGTTTAATTAATTTATTATTTTTTCAAGGATTCTGCCGAGCATTACTTTCGGGATTCTTTTTTCAGGGATCGCTTTAGGAATTATTCCAAGGTTTTATACAAAATTCTAGAGAAATTCCTTCAAATAGGCCTTCAGAAATTTCTCCCAAAGATTTCCAAATTCTCTTGCGATTTCTCCAAAGATTCGTTCAGAATTTATTCAAGTATTCTCTTAGAATTTCCTAAATTGATTTATTTCATTCATTCTTAAACTGATTTCCCCTGGTATTTTACAAATAATTTTGAACAAAAATTCGTTCGGGAATTCCTTCGTGCTAGGATTTTTTCGTGTATTTATATAATTACTCCTGCAAGATTTTTTCGAAGATTCTTATACAAATTCCTCCACGAAATTCTATAGGAACTCCTCCAGAGGATGCTTTGAATGTTTTTGCTAGAAATACTTAAGAAATTCCTCCAATAAGCCATTCAAGGATTCAGGAATTCCTCCTTTAAAAATTCAAATAAAAATTTGCGAATTCTTTCAAGAACTGTCACAGAAATTCCTCAACGAAATTCTAAAGAAATTTCATAAAATATTTAAAGTAATTGCTTTGTGATTATTTTTAGCAATTTTTTGTGAACTTTCTTGGAAATTTCTCAGGTTTTCTTCGGCCGTTTCGTTGTAAATTCTTGGATTTTTTTTTAATTCACAAGAGTGTACAGGGGATAGACAAAATGATCGGGACAGGCAAAATTTTCACTTTTCCAAAAATGTTCAAATAGCTGTAACTTTTCAAAAAGTGCATCAAATATTCTCAAATTTTTACTGTAAGTTCATCAACTTGTTGTGTATCAGTGGTCTAAATTTGGGAAAGATCGGGCCATTTTCCACGAAGTTATAAAGATTCTTGAAAAAGGTAAAATTATCCGATAGCCAACTTTGAGCTATTATATCTCCAGATTTAATGACCCGATTGCAATGAAATTTTGACCATTTATGACTTATATAATGAACTCTAAAAACATTTAACTTAACTAGAAATTTTTAACAAGAGAAAAAGTTATAGCGGTTTTATTTTCTTCACGATTTTTTAGCAAATTGGTCTATTTTTAATATGTATTCCATTACTTTTTCAATTTGTTGGCGGCTATGTTGCTACTTTCCTTCAAAACACATTTATATATAAGTCAATTAGAGGGGAATTAAATGAACTATGATTTGCATCTTGAATTTTGATACGATGTTGAAGTTTTGGATATTTTTTGTGTTTTATTAGAAAAAAAATCTAATCGCAATAATTTTCTTCCGTGTTAAGAACTTTAAGTTTAGTTAACGGCTTTTCATAGTTCATTATATAAGTCATAAATGGTCAAAATTTCATTGCATTCGGTTCATTGAATCCGGAGATATAATAGCTCAAAGTTGGCTATCGGATAATTTTACCTTTTCCAAGAATCTTTATAACTTCGTGGAGAATAGCCCGATTTTTCTCAAATTTTGACCACTGATACACAACTAGTTGATGAACTCACAGTAAAAATTTGAGAATATTTGAGGCACTTTTCGAAAAGTTACAGCTAGTTGAACATTTTTTGAAAAGTGAAAATTGTGCCTGTCCCGATCATTTTGTCTATCCCCTGTATCTCATAGAACTTTAAAAGTTATAACATACGGAGTTCCGTACGGAATTATTAAAAGAAATTTCCAGAGGAATTACCAAAGGGATTTTCTGAGGAATTACCGGAGAAATTTTCAAAAAAATACCACTTAAATTTACAAACGAATTGACTGAGTACCTGTCGAATGAATTTCTAAAGGAAATATTGAAAGAATTAAAAAAGTAAATGTTGTCAGGTATATTAGCAAACGGAATTTCCAAAGCTTTGCAAAAGAATTTCGAAAAGTAATGCTGTAGATATTTTCAAAATAATAACCAAAATAAATTTCGAATAGGAAAAGGAAAAACTTTTACCTAAGGAATATCGAACTCAATGTCGACACAATAGCTGAGACAGTTTCCAAAAGAATTGTCAAAGAAATGTTCTTAAAATAATGCAGAATGGAGGAAGGAATTTTCAAAAAAAATTTAAGATATTCCTCAGCGAATTGCTGGACGGATTTCCAAAGTAATTACTGAAAAAGACTCAAAAGAAATTTCCGATGAAATTCTTCAGAAATTCTTATAAAAAAGTAAAAATTCCTTCAAGAATTCTCACAGAAATTCCTCCAAGAAATTTTACTGAGATTCCTTCAATGAATTCTTCAGGTATTCTTTCAAGGTTTCCATCAGGAATTTTTCTTCAGGATATCTTTGAATATTTCCAGAGGAATCCTTTGGGAATTCCTTCAAGATTTTTTTTTAGAAATTTCTTCAAGAATTCCTCTTGCAATGCCTCAAACGGTTTTTCTTGAAGTCCTTTTAAGGATTTCTTACGAATTTGTTCAAGCCTTTTTTTAAGTTATACCTGCAGGGGTGTCTTCAGAATTTCCTCCAAAAATTGCTGTAGGAAATCATCCAAAGATTCCTTAGGCGATTTTTTCATGTCCTCTTTCACAATTCAGGGATTTCTCATAGTTTTCCTTCAGATAAGCCTACAAGGATGAACACATTCATCCCCAAAGGATTCTTGCAGAGATTTCCTCAGGGGGTCCTACAGAAATTCCTCCAAGGCCTCCTGCAGAAATTTCTCCAAGGAAATATATAGGAATTCTTTTGTAGATTATTATTTTTTATATGCTCCAAAGAATTTGAGAGCAATTCTTTTGGGTTTCTTCCAATGATTTATTTGAGAAATAATCTAAGCATTTCATACTAACTTTTTTTTCAAAAATCCTTTTGCTTTCAAAATTTCTTCAGGATTCCTTTACGTAGGTCCTCAAAGTATTCTTAGTACTTCTAGTACTACTTCATAGTACTGTAGTAATCCTTCAAGAATGTCATCAAACATACCTCCAAAATCAACCCTATGAATCTTTCCGAATACATCTTGGAGTTCATCTTCATTCTTCAAAGATTTCTTTTAAAATTCCTCCAAAAATTCCTGCAAGCATTTCTACAAGGATTTCTTCAAAAATTCCTCCAAAATTTCTTCAGAAAATCTCCCATGGAATCATTTAGGTATGGCTTCAAGCATGATCTCAGTAATTCAAGAAACAAATTTTCCATGAGGAACTCCTGCAAGATTCCTTCTTAGAGAAATCTCTAATGGAATCCTTGGAGACATTCCTTGAGGTTCATCTGATGGATTCCTTGAGGGACTTCATGACTTTATGAAGGAATCCGAATTGGTATTCCTGAACGAATGCTTGAAGAAATTCTTTAAAAAACCATGATGGAATTCCTGAAGGATTTCATGAAAATTTCTTGAAGAACTGCTTTGAGGAGTTCCTTAAGGAATCACTGTAAGTATTCCTATTCATTTAGGAATACTTACAGTGATTCCTTGGGGAACTCCTCCAAGCAGTTCTTCAAGAAATTTTCATGAAATCCTTCAGGAATTCCTTAGAAGTATTTCTGAAGCAATCCCTGTAAAAAGTTCTGAAGTTAATCCTAAAGGAATTTTTGAAGAAGTCTTTGAAGTAACTGCTAGATAAATCGTTAAAGATATCCCCGATGGCAAGGTACCTTACCCGAAGAAATTCCCGCAGAAACCCTTCAAGGAATACTTGGAAAGAAATACTTGATGAAATAGTTGAAATACGTTGAATGCATTTATTGTTTATACGAGGGCTAAAATAATCGACAAACTATTGTTATTACAGTTTTGGCATGACATGTGTGCAGATCTTAATTTTCATTAATGGGGCCCCTAATTTCAGCTGCTACCTTAAGCTAAGTCAACAGCTATGTTTGGCCCTGGGGTTAGGATATCAGGGACGTTTTCATAATACTTATGAATACTCCCATATCGGTACTGAATGTCGAAAAATTCAATTTTGATTTGTAGCACATTTTTTCTTGCATTTTGGGGCCCCTGTAGGTACAAAGAGTAATCATCAATCTAATCAAAACAAAACTAACCAAAAAAAATATAAAAAATATAAAAATATAAAAAAATATAAAGAAAATAAAATATAAAAATATAAAAAAACTAATCAACTTCAATAAAGTGTGCACATTTACAATTGTTAGTAATAGGACTTCAAATTAGACATCTGTGTGCCCTATTTCAAAAACTCTTGATAATCACGAAGGGGCCCCTACAAGCCTATCAGCAGATCTTGATTGGAACCAAGAAGAACTTTATTCAAACTAGTATTAGAACCCTTCTCTCATTTGGAGGCCTCTGAATTCCGGGTTCCCGGTGCGGACCGCACCCTCCACACCCCCCTTACTACGCCACTGGTGGAGACACTTCTGGAGGAATTATGAACTTTAAATTTTCTAAAGGAATTGCTGAAAGCATTGCTGAAGAAATCCGAGCGAGGATAATTTCCTAAAAGAATTCTCGACCGGAATTTTGAAAGAGTTCATAGAGGAATTTCTAAGGAAACCCATGGAAGTTTTTCTAGAGGAACTCTTGGAGAAATTTTTGGAGGATCCTCTAGAGGTAATTCTTAAAAAATCTAGAGCAATTTCTAAAAAAAAACCCCATGGCTGATTTTCTAAAACACTTTAAAAAGGAATCCATAGAAAACTTTGAGAAAGGATTTTTTAAGATTTTATAAAGGAATCCATATAGCATTCCCGGAATTTATCCAAGAAAGGTTTTATAAATAAGTTTTTTGATTTATTTGTGGAGTAATCTCTTGAAAGCTTTAGAAAAAAATTCTAAAAGAAACTATGAGTGTTAATAAGGAGTCCCTGAAAGAACTCTTGAATAAATTCTCAGAAAAATTTCCAGGGCATTCCTGGCAATTTTTTTTATTCTTTGGAATATTTTCTGAAGAAATCGCTTTGGAAATTTCTACAGGAATTACAGGAATCCATGGAGTAATGTCTGAAGATACCCATAAATTGTTTTCCAAATGCATCATTTGATGAATTTCTAAAGCAATCCTTGCAAGATTTTCTAAAAAAACTTTTTGAGAAATTTCGGAGAAATAGTTAGTAAAATATCTGAATAAATCCCTGTAAGAAATTCTTCAAATCCCTAGAGAAAATTTTGATATGAATCTTTGACAGACTTTTTTAAGAGCCCGTAGAGTTATTTCCGGGACATTTTGTAGAGTTATCCTTGGACGCTCATGCTGGTAGAAAGTTTTTTTAGTCCTTGAGCTGGTTACTCAGTGAGGAACTTGGACTAACCTTGATGACACCACTGGTCCTTTTGTCTTTAAACCATCCTAATCATTCTGCTCTCGGCACATCAGCAACCGGCTTCCCCAGAGTAACCAATCTCTACTCTAATTCCGGAGCTGCATATCCCCATAGACTCGGGCCACAGACAACAGAACCAAAGCCCCTAGGTACTGGCAACAATGTTAGACAATGGGAATTAACTCGATGAAAAGCTTGCTTCTTCTTTGACTTTGTTGTTCGATGTAGATACCAGGCAGTCGTCGGTCGTTGTGCTCTCCATTATTAGCTTCAGCAGCAGTCGGAGATCCCTACGCTAGGTTGGTCATACCACTCATAGGCACTCGAGCTCCAATACTCTTTCTCATTTATTTCATGGAGTGCACGAAATTGAAATTCTGCAAGCTTTTCCAAAGAGGATTTATTAGGTATGTAGAGTAGTTTTCATTTAGTTGCTTTTGTTTTAAGCTTTTCGAATGAGTGTATGTCTGTGTTCAATACGATGTAGGGTTTAATTGACTCGGCAACCAGAATCTTTATTCTAAAATTTCTATAACTTTCATGTGTATAAACGAAGTAAAGCTTTTTATAGATTGTTTAACCCTAGTCGAAGGGTAAGGGTTAATATGACCCAGACAGGCACGCTGTACGTACAGTGTACACTACGCCATCGTGATGTGAAAATCTTAGGAGGGTTAATATTGGGTAGAATTTTTTAAATTGTTGGTAACACATTTCTCATATATTGAGATGTTCGTATACAGAATATTTTATTTTCATACGAGAATATCAAAGTTCGTTCGAGAACGAAGGCTCTCTACAGTTTTTTTTTATTTCAAACCGCTCATAGGGGAAATCATCAAACCGCGGTTTGTAACCAAGTGGAAGGAGTTTTCACGTGCCGCATCATATACCGTACGAAGGCACCAAGTTAATCTGACAGCGAGCTGGCATCACCCCAAAGCTTCGTTTGGCAGAACCGAGGAAAAAGTTTTGGGGATACTGTAGGAAATTTTAATCCGAGTTGTATTTTTTTTTTGCGTGGGATGACGTGGAGAAGCAAACGGAGCAGTGCCAGAAGGCAATATGCGAAACAAAAATGTAAAACAATTTTCTTCGCAAATTTATGGTCTTAATTATGAGCGAAGGGAGCTCAAACAAGAAAATGAGAATGACAAGTAATTCAATTGTCTTCCAATCCATATTTTTTGTGGAAAGAGAATCAGATACGGCAAACATTTAAATAAGAACTGAAGCAAATTAGATACTTGTAACTGGGAATTCTTGCAGTAATAAGGAAAGCGCTCCAGAAAGTCAAATCCAATTTCCAAATCCTTCATATCTTAGAAGATGAACCAAGATCTTAGACATCATCTTATGGTGGTATCTAATCAACACTGCCTCAAAGGCCGTTAACCTTCGTCGTGCATTAGGGTCATTATGACCCAAAACGCGATTTCAAGCATTAGTATCTCTTGTGTTAATTAACTTATCGTAATTAAACTTCTTGACTATTAATATTTTGCAGGAACGAAGCATTTAAAAAAAATTCTTAAGGTGAAACCATAATGGCGCCACAAAAAAAGTTACGAATAATGCATTGGGGTCATTATGTCCCAGAAATTCAAACTCTTATAGAATGAAGATTTTTTCACCAATTCAAATGACGAATGTCTTATTTGATAGATACAGTATGCGGCAGGAAAAAATGCGAAAGTGTTTTTCAACTTCAAACCTCATTTTCGTCCATTTGACATTAACCAATCTATGTTTCAACGTTCCATGATCTATAATAGGCTAGTTTTCTGAAAAGTTAATTAAAAAAATTCCCATTTTGGTCACTAACCTTTACAGGGCGGCGCTTGAATTTGAAATCAACCAGAATTTTCAAACCGCAAAAAATCGCACAGGTCGCTAAATTTCGCATCTGACAAAACAAAATTTTTGATTTTCTCTACAATATCATCAAATATATGTACTTATTCCATCTGGTATGTGAAACTATATGGCTCTGGATCAGTGCGGTCTGGTTGTTCATCGAATTTGAGCTAATTTTGTTACTGTTATAGTTATTTTGTTTAATGACCATTGGGCGCGCAGTTTATTGATACCCGCTTATTAGGCCTACATTATCACATGTTAAACATCAAATATGTTCATTTTTATTTTTCAGTACTAGAATATAGACATTGACTGATACACTGTCATGAAAAAAGAGTCATATATATCCCCACGGTGTCAAAATTTTGATTATTATCGAACTTTCATGTACCTCGGATCTTTCTTCATAGAATGTTAGAATTTCGGCTATAATGTATAAATGCAAAATTTGAAAATATTCTATCGGGGAAAATTTGAGTTAGCTGAGTTTTTAGCAATTTTCCATACTAAAAATCAATAATTACAATTTTAGCCCAAAAAACGTCCCATACAAAATGTATGGAAAAATTTTCGCCGATGAAATATTTTCTAGTTTTCTGATTATGAATATATAGCCCAAATACTAATCATTTTCGAAGAAAAATTCGAGGTACATGAATGTTCGATAATAATCGAAATTTTGACACCGTGATCCCATATTTAGCGTGTAATAGTGCCTTGAACTTTTCGCATTTTTTCCTGCCGCACCCTGTACTTTCGTCAAGAATGTGTTGATATGTTGAAACAGTGGTTCGGGGAACATTGGCCCCCGGGAATCTACTACCCAGGGCACCATGTCGGACATGTGGGATAGCACTACATTTTGCCAGTAGTTGTGGAATATCTCGCGTTCTGGACCTTTTAGAAGGATACTGTCCTAGGCAAAGTAGCTCAGAAGAAAACAATTTAGTTCGAGAATCGCTCACTGCGTGGCGCTAGTGCTCTTGGGAGCTTCCAGTTCAGTCTGAACGTCGTATATTTCGTGTTCTGAACCACGCCAAGACGCTTTCAGCCAAATTTTGCTGAGCTAAAAGATTCAGCTTTTTTTTCCTGAACTTTCAGCAAAATTTGCTGAGTCACAGCAAAATGTTGATGGTGATCAGTAGATTTTACTGAACAAATCAGCAAACCTTGCAAAAAATCTCCATTCTATAAGAGTTTGAATTTCTGGGTCATAATGACCCCAATGCATTATTCGTAACATTTTTTTAATGCCCGAAGAAGGTTTAAAGTTTGTCAGCTCACAGACTACTTTTCCGGCATAATAAACGTCTCTGATGAAGACAGCCACTCTACTTGAGCAGATGTGCAGATATATCTTGTTTTGTTATTACTAACTTATCAAGGCAATGCTTCTCCATAACATCTTTTGATGGACAATCTTATTTTGTTACGATCACGGTATTGGTGTAAATTCATTAAATAACATTTGAATAACAAATTTAATTAATATTATACTATTGAGAGTGTAAAAATATGTGATCATCAAAAGCACAAGTATAACAAGTTTTGGTATCAAAACAGCATCATTAGAAATTTACATTGTTTGCAGCATCTCGTGATGGGGAGCATGTGCAGTGCATATTCTTTCATCAGTTCTTCCTCCTCTTCTTTCTGGCATAACATCCTAACTGTAGCTGCTTTTGTTTTATCTTATTTTTGTATTCAGTTACGAATATGAAGAGTAGAGTAAATATAGATCAGCGGAGATAAATCCAAGCACATTGTAACCAAAAGAACAAGATGTCACGATTCTAACAATGCCAATAAATCATTTTACAAGACGTTTTCGATAAGCTGGTAGAATTCCAGGAGAAATTTATTAAAAGTTTTCTCAAAAAAAAAAATTCTACAAATTCCAGAATTATCTTCTGGAGGAATTCCAAAAATAATTTGTAGAGTAAATTTTTGATCCCGGGCATCTTCGTGCTTGAGTATCTTCGTGCTTGTCGCATGATATACACATGTAAAATAATCATTGACAGAGGCAGGAAGCTCTCAGTTAATAACGGCGAAAGTGCTCATAGAACACTGAGCTGTAATAACTGACAAATTTTAGGATATGTTATCAATACTTGTTTTGTTATTCATATAATATTATAACTAACTTTTTTATGATTTAGATATTATAACTCATTTTGTTATCAGATTGTTATCAATAACTTCTTTATCTCAAAATTAGAAATTGAAATTTTTAAAAATTCGCTCTTATTAAGTTGATATTGAAACTAACAAAACATGTTATTTAAATCGTCCTCCAGGAACATTTTTTTGTTATGATTTTTTGTTATTTTACCGTTTATGACAGACAAGCTTATAACATGATATGTTATGTTAATAACATGAAAAAAACTATTTCCGTTACTCAGTTATTTTGCCAAAATAACATATTCTATTATGATGTTGCAATTCCCTTCTGCTCGAGTAGGTTGTGTTCAATCGGTTATGCTATGCAAAAGTTTTTTTTTATTTTATTTATCCACAATTTTGGAATTGCTATGGGGATGTTTTTTTTATTACCGTACGGATTTGTGCCGAAGGGTCTAAGATTTTCATGAAACTTTTCCCACAAGCTAAAGGATATATCAACAAAAAAAAATTGATAAAAAATCAGGGTCGCCCATTTTCCCGGAAAACTCAGGTGAACATTTTTTGTTTTCCCTGATACTACTTACTTTGAAAAATCATAACTCAAGAACGAAGCATCGTAGAAACAAGGCTATTTTTAGAAAATAAAAGCAAATTTTCTCAGAAAAAAAATATGAACTGGAAAAAGTTTTCCACAGTTGAGAAAATTCGTAAAGAAAAGCCGGAAAAACGATGCTTGAACTCGTGGAAAATTTTCAAACAAATGTTTTTGAGAACATTACTTCATAAGCTTTAATCGCTGAAATTTTTGGAATGCACTTTTTTTCGTTTTTGAGTTATGGCCTATTTTGTTGAAAAATCAGGCCAAACATGTCTAAAGGTCCTATCTGCAGAAGAGAGGCTCTCTTTGGTTTCCCTCTCTTTCGTTAATATCTCAGCTGTTTATTAGTATTATGATTGTCTCCTTCCATTGAACAATGGTCAAAACAATCGTCTTTTGATTTATACTGCAAAAATAGTTGAAAAGTGTATTAATACATTGCAATAATTGAAAGAGAAAGTGAACAAAGAGAGCCTCTAAAATGCAGATGAGTGCTATTGAAATGTTTGGCCTGAAATGTCCAAATATGCCATATGAGCCTTTTTTTTAAATCATAACTCAAGAACGAATTATCGTAGAAACAAAGTTTTTAATGAAAATGAAAGCAAATTTTCTCAGGAATCCAAAAAAAATATGAACTGGAAAAAGCTTTCCACAACATTTTCCACTGTTGTGAAAAATCATAAAGAAAAGCCGGAAAATCTATGCACGAACTCGCGGAAAATTTTCGAAAAAAAAAATTGAGAAGGTAATTTTATGAGCTTTGATCGCTGAAATTTTTGGAATGCACTTTTTTTTGTTCCTGAGTTATGGCCAATTTTGTTGCCATATAATATAGGCCCTACAGCATTTCTCAAACTGTGGGTCGCGACCCACTGATGGGTCGCGGGCCGATTTTTGGTGGGTCGCGAAGGCTTGGGCGATACTGTAATAAATTGGCAGAGTTATTTCTAGAAATTGGGTTTACCCTTAATTCTATTCAAAATTATGTATTATAAGTCATAATCTCTTTACCTATTTATTTATTTACATATTAAGTCAACAGGTAAAATATTTACCCCAATGACACCCGAATACAACACCTATGACATTACATAAAACTAACAAAATACACGCTTAAAACTACGCTTATTTACATCACGGGACACATTAAAATCAAATACAAAATAGCATGTGTTAAACAAACGGGACATATCACGAATCGGCTCATGTTGGCTGTAGTTGGTCCTCGCTGGCGGTAGGTTGAGAAACGGATGTGATCGAAGACTACGACGGCGTGTGTTGATTTGTAGTATACCAAGCAGAGCGGGGCAATCGATGTTGGCTTGCAGTAAATCTCCTACAAAACAAGCTTTGGCTACATTGCGTCTCGCACTCAGAGGCTCCAAGTTGATGAGCTGACAGCGGCTCACGTAGCTAGGCAAGACAATAGGGTTTCTCCATCTAAGGTGGCGTAGCGCAAAACTTACAAACTTCCGCTGTACACTTTCTATGCGCTAAATCTCGTTGGCGTAGTACGGGGCCCAGACGACTGCCGAATATTCCAGAATGGGACGCACAATAGAGCAATACAACGACTTCAAGCAGTAGATGTCCTTAAACGACTTGGCAAATCGGAAAAGGAAACCGAGTTGAGATGAAGCTTTGGCCACAACATAGGCAACATGGTCCTTAAATGTCAATTTAGAGTCCAGCAATACTCCCAGATCCTTAACAGTCGATTCACGTTTCAACTTGACACCACCCAAAGCATAGTCGAAGTGAAACGTGCTTTTCTTACGGCTGAACGATATAACAGAGCACTTCGATACATTTAGGGACATACGGTTTAAACTACACCAAACCGCAAAGGCTTCCAGCTGTTGTTGCAAAAACACTGCATCCTGACGTTGCTTTATCTGGAAGTACAGCTTCAGGTCATCAGCATATGATAGTTTCAGGCATTTCAAAGTACAGTTGACATCGTTCATATACAGCAGGAACAGGAACGGTCCAAGGTGACTACCTTGAGGAACACCGGACCAGACTGTAAACGGCGAAGAGACGTAGTCACCAATTTTCACCGACATACTGCGACCAGTCAGATACGATCGAAGCCAGATGAGGAAGTCGTTGTTCATGCCCAATTTGTCGAATTTGGCCAGTGCGATTTGGTGATTCATTTTATCGAAGGCGGCGGAAAGATCGGTATATATGGCATCAACTTGAAGACCGCTTTGGAACTGACGTATCAGGTACGATGTAAAACACGTCAGGTTGGTGGTGGTCGATCGTTTTGGAACAAATCCGTATTGATCCTGGGATATATAATGTGCGTAGCTTTGAACTAACTTGTGCAGAACGATCAGCTCCAGCAGCTTCGATATAGCGCACAAGGAAGCAATACCCCTGTAGTTTGAGACTCTATGTTTGCAGCCTTTCTTGAAAACGGGAAAAACATGTGACTGCTTCCAGCAATCAGGAAAAATGCAAGTTTGCAGAGAGAGGTTGAACACGGTGCACAGTGGTGCAGCCAGAGAGGTCACACAACGTTTAAGCACAAGCGAAGGGATACCGTCCGGACCACATCCAGTGGAGGACTGCAAATCTTAACATGCGTCAATTATAGCATCGTTGGTGACGGCGATCTGCAGCCCGGATGCTGGAAAACTAGGAACATTCTGTGTTGCGTTGGTAACATCCTGAGGGTCAAGTTGCTCATTAACGAAGACGCTGCTGAATTGAGAACGGAACATGTCGGCAATATCGGTGGTAGTATCAGCTTCTCGCAATCCATCGTTCATCGTAGACGGCAGCCCTGATTCCTTTCGTTGGTCGTTGACGTGACGCCAAAAGCTCTTAGGGTTAGTCTTAAGGCGGCTCTGGAGTCGGCTTAAATGAGCGTTGTAGAGGCAATTGTTCAGATGCTTGTATGCAGAGTTCACTTCCAAATAACTGGCTTTCGTTGAGTCCGTACGGTATTTACTGTGACGCCTCAAAGCTGCCTGCTTCTCCCTTTTGAGGTTTTTGAGAGTAGCGTTCGACCAAACCGGTTTAGCTGGTTTGCGATAAGGCATAGCTGGAACAAACTGGTCGATTGCATAGAGTAGTACTCCAGACAGAGTCGACGCGGCGAGGTTAGGATCGGAATCGCTAAGAATCTCACTCCAGTCCAACTGTGACAGGAAATCATTCATTTCAGCGAAATTGGCTCGACTGAAGTCATAAGAGACACTTTCTGAAGTGTCTTGAAAGCTTCGACAGGGGTTCATTTTGAGATTCAATAGTAGAGGCGGGTGATGTCTAACTTGTTTGACGAGCGGTGCTGGAGCTTGCATTACCGAACAATTCACTCCTAGCTCTTCACTCACAAAGCATAGATCAAGTGAACGGTTATTCTCGTTTTCAACTCCAACCATCTGTCTGAGTCCAGCGGTACTGTAAGCATCAAGCAGGTCGCGCGAAGGTTGGCCCATTGAGGATCGAGAAATGCACGGAAAGTAGAACCCAAAAGAACTGCACTGCCAAGCAATCGAGCTCAAATTGAAATCACCAAGAATGGCAAAATTGTCTCTAGGCCCCATTTGCGACACTACCCAGTTAAGTGAATCCACGTGTGTCTCAATCACGCTTGAATCATTGATTCGATCCGGAGGAATATAAATGACGCAAACATAAATCGTCGCATCTTCGGTAGAAATGGCCACCCACAGCTGTTCGATCGATGAATTTGGAGGGTTGACTAAGCGGGATTTGAACCTGGAGCGCACTGCTAATAAAACGCCACCCCCTGTACTCTTGTTGCTATTGATGGACGATCGATCTTGTCGGTAAACGGAGAACGAGTCATCGAACAATTGCTTAGACGTTGTACAATCCTTCAGCCAGGTCTCAGTGAAGGCGTAAGCATCGTAGCACCCGTCGCTAAGGGCGAGCTGGTATTCGGCAACGGAGCTGTTAATACCACCAACATTTTGGTAGTATAAGAGGACATTTGTAGCGGGCTGATCTGCATTGTTTACATGAGGCGCCGACCTACGAGGTGAATATTCATCAGGACGAGAATTACCGCTATGGATGGTATACATGCCTTGGTTGGTAGCTTGGAAGACCCCATCACCAGCACTAGACTCAGGGCCGGGACGACTTGGATGGTCGGAACGAGTTGAGATTGGCAGGTAATCGGTCGTAACAGATGCAGAAGGCGCGACTGAGCTAGGCGGATCCGGGGCTTCCATAGTGCTTAGTGTCGAGCGTCCCGGGTTGAGTGGCGATGGGCTTGAACAGCCGTGCGAAGATGATGCGTTGATAAGTGAGAGATCACTGGATGATGATTTCAGACAAGGGGGATTACCCTTCGAAGGGCACAGTCTGGAAACGGAATTGCGATCAGGCAGGGAGAGAGTTTGGTATTGTACGTACTTGCCTGTAAAAGCAGGCTGGAGGTCCCCAACTGCAGACTCGACAGCAGGACCACGACGGCTGTGATGAGCGCTGGCAGCAAAAGGCGGGACTGTGTCGAGCTGAGCGGGGGCCTCCATAGTGCTTTTTAATGTGCGTCGCGGTGTCCTTATTCCATCGTGCAGGATTCCCCCGCCGGTGCGAAAACGTTGGTAGAAGGGTTGACTACATCGGTGCGATTCGGTGTCAATTGCGGCATCCAAAAATTTTGCGTAGAACGATTATCCTGGAACTCTCGAAATAGGATTCCTTTGGGCCAAGTTGAATTCGACATAGCTCTGCCCTTGACACCCCAAGTAACACACTTGTCACCGAAGAGTCACGGCGGCGCAGGTTTTTGTTGTGCAGAAGTCACTGTGACTTACTTCTAACAAATAAACACTTACTTGCTAGAAGTAAGTCACAGTGACTTTTGCGCAACATAAACCTGCGCCGCCGTGACTCTTCGGTGACAAGTGTGTTACTTGGGACTGTTGTTCAATCCCACTTTGAAGGAAACGAACGATAAAGTGCTCAAATCACGATTTTTTGCAACGAGACGAACAACATCGACGTCGTCCGTGTCCAAACGATTTGAAACCAAAGCTCGCACTTGTTCAGGGGTAACATCGCGGGATATCCGAGACAGATATAACCAAAATTTTGGACTAGGAGCGGCAGCAACAATATTTCCAAATGACGGTGATACCGATTCTGAAGTGCCAGTTATAGCAGGATGTGGCTGCGGCTTATCGGGCTTCCCAAAGAAACGACGACGTCTAGTCGAGATAACAGCAGAGGCGGGATCTGGGTTATATTGAATATTGAGATTGCTGTCAGCATTCTAAAATCGATTCTAAAGCTAAGAGTTTTCAATCAACAGTTTTAAGTTTCTGGTAAAATTTTAGGTTTGAGTTTTGCCGCTGCTGTCGTCGGATGCAGACGGACTGTACTACTCGGTCAGTTTTTTTGCTTTTGCTTTTGCTTCGATACAATCGAATCGAATCACGCGCGCTTGTACTCTTTTGTCGATCCATCACTCTATTGTCCGCTGGTTGTGCGTTCTGTGCTGCAGAAATAGCACCAAGTCAACGTTATCAATATGAGCGAACTGTTTGTTAATACCGTTCAGTTCCGATTTCCGCCGGGCAGTCCACGGCCGTCTTGGATGGAAGTCGCGAGCTTCATGAAGCGGTTAGACACAGATGTAATGCTGATAGAAACAGTATATAAAACAGCTCATGACCGTTCGCTTTTTGTGAAATTCGCATCCCGTGAAGCTATGGAAGAATCTCTTCGGAAGAACGCGGAACCGCTACAATTTGTTTACGCAAGTGGGGAGTCCATAGAAGTACAGATGTCGATAGCGGGTACCAATGTGCGGTACATCCGTTTATTTGATCTACCTCCGGAATTGTCCGATGAAAGTTTGTCGGTGGCTCTTGGAGCATTTGGAAAGGTGCATCGTGTTATCCGCGAAAAGTTCCCGCCATCCTCGGGTCTTGGGCACATATCTACCGGAGTGCGAGGGGTGCATATGGATGTCGAAATAAATATCCCATCGACGATTGGTGTCGCCAACCGGGAAGGAAGAGTGTACTACGATGGATTAAAGGAAACATGTTTTTCGTGTCAAGCGATAGGCCACAGGAAGGACGCCTGCCCTCAGCGACAAGCGCAGAACAAAATGGGGAAGCAGAAACAAATTTCGTATGCTGGAATTGTATCTGGGAACGTAGTAACACCGGTGGAGAATCAGGAACATTGCAGGACGAGATCATTGAAGTTTTGGAGGAAGAAGAAGAAACGGATCGGATACAGCTAGACGTTTGCGGGATAGAGGACAGAGCAGAAACAATCTCTACAGAGGAAACAATTTCGGGAGAAAAAGGTGACGCATTGGAAGGAACGTCCAACTGTGTACAGGAAGTAGTAGCAAACCCACAGGCGGCTCAGCGGCGAGCTCAATTTGCTGCTTCGAGTGGTGGTTCCAATTCCAGTTCAGTACCACGACCGAAGAAAAAGTGCACAAGACGAGTTTTTTATTAGTAAATTTTTGTATGACAGTAGAATATTTAAATTTAAATATTTGACCAGTTGTCGGCTCCGTAGAGTTTTATATTAAACAATTGAGCCAAAATAAATAAACAGTTTGGAAAAAAAAAATTTAAGTTTAACCTGTATTCTGGAAGAAAACTGAGTTCAAGCTGTTGCTTGCAGCTTGCATTTCAAATTAGATTTACACAACACAACGTGTTTACTAAAATTCAACAAAAAATACTAAACTTTGACAAGAAAAGTTACTTTTACCGAATTTCGTAAAGCTAAACTTCTACAAAATTCTGCTAAATATCAATAATTTGAACTTTTACGGAAACTGAAACACTGAAACAACTGAAAAGTGATTTCAATAAAAATAGAAATAAAATAAGTGTGTATGAAGGAAATTCACTCACTCGCTGTAAATATTTATAGCGTTTTCAATTCGATCTTTTAAAGTAGATTTTAAAGTTCTGCAGAATTTTATGCTAACCACTTATCTTCAAAGACTTTGTATAAATTGTATGTTTTTGTTTTTTTTTTTATCGAGAATGTGCGAGTGAATACCTTAAACATGTTCTGTAGTGTTGCATGAAGCCAGACTGGTTAAATATATTAGAAACTTGGAAACTTATCTAAAATTTTTAAGACTAAGAGTTTACTGAAACCGAACACTAGGGCACCACCTCACTTAGACTTTTCCAAAAAAAAAAGCAAAAAGAGCACTATGAATTGAAAATAAAAAAAATATTTTTTAGTTTAAATGCTACGTAGCGGAATTGTATCAAGACCTATGAAAGTGATAAAATTTACTCATTTATAAAGTCAGTCCAAATTTTGCAAAAAAAATGACGTTTTTTTTAAAATACGTATTGTGGGTCGCCAAAGTTTAAAAAATCAAAAGGGGGTCGCAAGCTGGATAAGTTTGAGAACCCCTAATATAGGCTAACATGGTCAATTTTCACAAAATTGGCCATAACTCAGGAAAGAAAAAAATGTGCATTCCAAAAATTGCAGCGATCAAAGCTTATGGAATCACCTTCTCAAAAATATTTTTTTGAAAATTTTTACTTTATGAATTTCCTCAACGGTGGAAAATTTTGTGAAAAACTTTTTCCACTTCATATTTTTTTTTTTAATTTCTGAGAAAATTTGCTTTCATTTTCAGAAACTTTGCTTCTACGATGCTTCGTTCTTGACTTTTGATTTTTCAAAGAAAAGGCTTATATGGCACATTTGGACATTTTTCAACATAATTGGCCATAACTCAAAAACGAAAAAAAAGTGCATTCCTAAAATTTGAGCGATTAAAGCTTATGAAATGACCTTCTCAATTTTTTTTTTATTTTTCCACGAGCTCGGGCATAGTTTTTCCGAATTTTCTATACAAATTTTCTCAACTGTGGAAAATTTTGTGAAAAACTTTTTCCACTTCATATTTTTTTTTTGATTTCTGAGAAAAATTGCTTTCATTTTCTTAAAAAAACTTTTTTCCTACGATTCTTTGTTCTTCAGTTATGATTTTTCAAAGTAAGTAGTGTCAGGGGAAAACAAAAAATTCCACCTGAGTTTTCCGGGAAAATAGGCGACCCTGATTTTTTTTTTTCAATTTGTTTTTATTCATATATGGATGAGCTCTGCATGTGGAAAAAGTTTCATGAAAATCTGAGACCCTTCGACCCAAACCCGTACGGTAATAAAAAAAATCCCCTTATAAGTTTCAATGAAAAAACTATGAATATTTTTTTACTACAAACAAACTTAAGTTACAGCGAATTTAAAAATTAATAAGAAAAACGTATGGGAACTTGTGAAATATTATTCGTGATTTTTTACACTATTTTACAGTTTTTAACACAAAAAGGATCAATTATTTCTAAAATATGTGAATTTTCATACCATCTAGGAAAACATTTATCAAGTTTCATTTTTTTTCCTTTTTATTATTTTTTTTTTAATTTGCTTTCACTTAAATCGGATGTAGGAAAACATGCATAGATTTATATTTTTTTATTGAAACTTGTTCAAAGAATAGATTTTTGATATCAAACATCTCAAAAATTGTTTTCATTTGCTCGTTATAGAAATCAACGAAAAATAAAAATTCGAGAAAAAAAGGGCGTCACATGGAGTCCGAGTGGGTCTCAAGGGGGTTTCGGAGGCATTTGAAGGCTGGTTTCGAAGGCGTCTTTGGAGGTTTCGGAGAGTCTCAGGTGCGTTACATAGGGTTAGAGGGGGGATGAGGGGATTTTGGAGGCATTTCAGAGGATTTTTAGAGACCCCAACACAATTTAAGGGTGTTCTTGAAACCCGCTGATACGGCCCTGACCTGAAATGCCTCGAAATGCCCTTGAAACCTCCGTTATCCCATGAAACCATCATAATCAATTTGAAACGCCTCTGAACCCCCTTTGAACGTATATTCAACTTATGCACAAATTTTCCTCTTTTAATGTGTTTTTTTTTTTATTTAGGCCGATGTAAATATTATTTTTCTTTTATGTCCGAGGCCTCTCATCAGGTACGAGTGGTGGGGGACATAAATAAATAAGGAACAAACAAAAAAAATATTAAAAAGTTAAAAAACTTACCAACTATTGAAAAAATATTTTTCAACTTTTGAAAAATAGTTGCTTGTATTTTTGGAAGAAAATGGAGTCATGGGACGCCATGTTTTTTTTTCGCCCCTTCAATATTTTAGGATTTTTGAAGGGGGGGGTGACATAAAACAAATTAAATATTTGCATCGGCCTTACGCACCCCCATTATTTAATTTTCATTTAAATTGAAAAAAGTCATGTCTACGCGGTTCGCGCGTTGAGCTAGAGTTGTTCTTACAAAAGAAGAAATAATCATCTGAATATGCTTTCGGCCATTGATTTATAAGCACAATGTTGATCAGCAAAAATTACAAAAGTTTATTAGCTTGGCACCATCCATGTAATTGTTTTATCCTTTCATTTGAAAATACCCTCGTCCATGACTAAGTTGGAAAATTCATTATACTCATCACAATTTTCCCAGTAAGACGTCCACATAATAAATGGTTTTATTGATTGCTACCTAATAATGTTATTCAATCCGTTTGGTATAACAGAAACAAATAAGCTCCACAAATTAATTTAATATTCACCACTCATGCTTTCAATTGAAGCGAAACAAAATTCTAGCGTATTCATATTGTGTTTTCTACGAAACCAGGTTTCCCAAAACTGCCAGACCAACATTTGGAATGGAATGAATTGTTTACGTTGTTATAAATATCAACGCAAATTTGCGACCGTTGTCCTGCTCTTTTCAAACGTTATTCCCGAAATTGTAAAACAAATCAACGAGGAATTTACTCAGCATTATTTCTTTTTCCCTATCCACTACCATCCACGTGGATCTAGCTCACGTTCTCCCGGAGCAACTGACAGCCATCGAGCAAAGCAACAGAAAAAAACCAGATTAATCCACCTAGTGGTGATAGTGCCTTTCTCGTCGAATATGTACTCATGAACTTTCCGTCGACGTTAGCCAATATGTATCTGAATCTTGTGAACACTTTATATAAAAAATCAACAATTTTAACAAAGCCATCATCGATATGGAAGACTTATTGATGGTACATATTTCGATGTTATGTTCAACAGCAAAACAGAGCTGAAAAATATCAGACCTCTCAGTTGACTGCTTGACCACCTTAACCCTAGCCGTGGTCATTATGATCCCATTCCATGCACTATAGCAGCGGGGTGAGCGTCAGCTAATGCATGAAGAAGGTTAACTTTATTCACAATCACAGATTACTTTGTGATCTTCGCCAATTTTATGTTTAGGCGCTTTCGGAGGGGAACCCGGAACTAGTTTCGGAACTACTGATAGTCCCTAATGTGATCTTAGCCTACTTCCTTGATAACCGGTCATCATTTTGACGGACAAGCCGGGATTTGATGTGCCGCATGCAAAAAATTTTGTTCAATTTTATATACGGCCACTTCCAACGGGACACCCGGAACCGGTTCAGATATGGTCTGAGATGGTTTTAAATCACTTTTATATTGAACCACTTCCGGCGGACATCTGGAACCGGTTCCGGAACTCTACCGGTTTAGATATGGTCTGAGACTGTTTTCTTGCTAACTGTTCATCAGGTTATCGAAATTTCCGCAGTTTGATGTGTCGCATGCATGGGTTTGGATCAAATTTATATTTAACCACTTCCAGTGGGACATCCGGAACCGGTTCCGAAACACTACCGGTTCAGATATGGTCTGAGTCTTTTTATTCCAACCTTTCATTGTCAAAAAAACCGCGCTTTGATATGCCGCATGCATGGATTTGGTTCACTTTAATATTTGGCCACTTCCGGTGGGACACTCGGAACCGGCTCCGGAACACATCCGGTTCAGATAAGGTCTGAGACTGTTTTCTTGCTAACTGTTCATCAGGTTATCGAAATTGCCGCAATTTGATGTGTCACATGCATAGTTTTAAATCACTTTTATATTTGGCCACTTCCGGCGGGACATCCGGAACCGGTTCCGGAACACAACCAGTTCAGATAAGGTCTGAGATTGTTTTATTGCTAACTGTTTATCAGGTTATCGAAAATGCCGCAGTTTGATGTGTCGCATGGATGTGTTTGCTACATTTTTATGTACGGCCCCTTAAAAGGGTACTGATCCGGAACACCTAAATGGCCATAACTCCGGAACGGCTGGACCGATCCGAACCATTTTCAATAGGAATCAATGGGACCAGATTCCGCGTCGAATGAACCGTCGGTCATTAAAATCGGTTGAGGTTTACTGCCAAAAAGTGATGTGAGTTTTTTTTGTACACACACATACACACATACACACACACACTATATGTGACTCGACCCTCCGGGCCTTCTATCAAAAAGTCATTTTTGGAGTGAACATATAGCCTTTCCAGCACACTAAGTGTACGAGAAAGGCAAAAAATAACGAAACAACACCATAACAACTACGAACTCACCTTCCTCATCGAGCAGAATGTTGTCCGGCTTGATATCCCTTTGGGTTGCCGCACCACCGCCGCCACGATGGTGGTTGGTAGTTTTCCAGCACAGTCATATGAAAAAGGATAAGAGAGCGAAAAAAATCACATGAATATTTTATGATTCTGGACGGAAAAAATGTGCGCGCGCGCTCGCTCCATCAGCGCAAATATGTCGGAAAATAAACGAGCTAATAAAATGAGGAATTCGCTATGCATTATTTATTGTTATTGCGAGGGAGTGTCGGTTTCGGTATCATGCGGCACGGATTGGGAGCCACATGAAATTACAGGATTGAACTATGTTTTCCGTCGTCTCATCTTTTCATGATCACAGGGCATCATCATAATCATGAAATTGAATGAAGTGCACTTATTTACGATTTTTGAACTCGAATGGTGTAAGGAAAACTTGGAGGAAATTGCATACTCAAAGAATATATTATTTATCGTTGGCATTTTACATCTTTTACCAAATTTAGTTTGCTGTTAACTTTTTAAATCTTTCCTTACGTGTTTCCATTTTTTATTTTATATTATAACATTTGGTTTTATATAATTTAATTTTATTTAATCTTTTTCTATTTTATTACATTTTTTTTCTTTTTTTGTGTCTTTTCTTATGTCTTCCTGCTTTCTACCATATTGTCATCATATAACAAGCCTCATTGGGAGTGAACTGTTTCTAGCGCGCGTATTTGAGAGTGCTAGTGCAGTAGATAGGCCGTTTCCATGAAAATAGGTGAGCTCGTTCTATACTACTCAGTATAGTACTCACCCTAGTTTACTGAAATTCTCAAGTATTGAATTATGGGGAATTTTAATTTCAAATCTTTTGGCATGACTAAAAAGCTGAATATAATATCTTTCGATCATCCGAACTTAGTTTTTGCGTTAGCTTGATGCAAATCATATCATTAACGGAAAAGTCAGACTTAATTTGTAGGAAAATTTACAAAACAATAAAATTGAAGGTATGAATATTCTTAACCCTCTACAGGAAACCTTAAATGATGGTCCATTTCGGATACCTGGGGTCCATTAGGACCCCAAATTTGTTCTTCTGTATCTCATGATCCTGACTTATTAGAAGATCGGTGTCTTCAGCAAAGTTGTTGGGATGATCGACCGTTTGTTTGAAGATTTCACAAGTAGATGGTGCTACTGAACGTGCAAATTTTATATTAATATTAATATATCTCAGGATCCTGATCACCTAGAATTATGGTACCTTCGTCAAAGTTGTTGAATAGCTCAAGGACTGACAGATGCCGGTCCGTTTGATTCGGAACTTCACACATAGGTGGCGCTAGTGAGCATGTAAGTATTAATTATATGATCACATTTATACCCAGATCCTGACCACATAGAAATTTGGTGCCTTTGGCAAAGTTGTTTATTGGGTCAAGTGTTTACTAATGATGGACCGTTTGTTTGAAAATTCCACACATAGATGGCGCAACTAATCGTGCAAATTTTATATTTCATGTATCTTAGGATTCTGAGCACCTAGAAAGATGATATCTCCGGCTTAGTTGATGAGTAGGTCAAGGACTAACAGATGATGTGCCGTTTGATTTGGAACTTCACGTATAGGTGGCGTTACTGAGCACGCATATTTCATATATCGCAGGATTCTGATCACTTAGAAAGTTAGAGTATTCGGAAAAGTTGTTGCGTAGGTCAAGTACTTACAGACCATGGACTGTTAAATTTGGAAATTCGCCATACGTAGATGGCACTGGTAAGCATGCAAATTGTATATGTCATATATTTTCGTATTCCAAGCTCAAAGAAACGTGGGCTTTTCAGCAAAGTTGTTGGGTAGATCAACGACTTACAGTTAATGGGCCGTATAATTCGGAACTCCACATGCCGGGGGCGGTACCGAGCATGCAAATTAAATACAGGGTGTTAGGTTCGTGAGTGCAAACTTTTTAAAGGGTGATAGAGGACCATAAATGGGGAAAAAAATTGTTCTACGCATATGGTCAAATCTCAACCGTTACGTAGTTATTGAACTTTCCATGTTTGTGACTCTCATTGCCTTAGCTGGCTATAACTTGAAAATGGTCAAACTTATCGCAATTTTTTTACCCTTATTCGAAAGATTATTGAATTTTCTATCAAATGGCATCTTTGAATCGATTGGTTTAGTTAAATAACTAAGTTTTCTAGGGCAAACTAGCTCAAAATAGCGTGTTTTAATTTGTTTTTATCAATTATCTTTGAAACATGCGTAATAAATTAAAATTCTTTCTTTGGCAAAGTTGTGGCTCCTGTTCCACTCTACCATTCGTTCTTTGACATCAAGCGTCTATCTCTTATTGTTTTCTTGCAATTTCGATTTAAACATCGCATTTCAGGTCAAAAATTTGCAACTGTCAAGGTAAGCACATTTTTGCGCACTGTGCCGCACATTTAAATCAAAATTGCTAGAAAACGATAAGAGCTAGAAGTTTGGTGTCAAAGAACGAATTGTAGAGTTGAACAGGGGCCATAACTTTGCCAAAGAAAGAATTTTAATTTATTACGCATGTTTCAAAGATAATTGACAAAAACAAATTAAAACACACTATTTTTAGCTGTTTTGCTTTAGAAAACTTAGTTAATTAACTAAACCAATCGATTCAAAGATGCCATTTGATAGAAAATTCAATAATCTTTCGAATAAGGGTCAAAAAATTGCGATAAGTTCGACCATTTTCAAGTTATAGCCAGTTAAGACTATGAGAGTCAAAAACATGGGAAGTTCAATAACTACGTAACGGTTGAGATTTGACCATATGCGTAGAACAATTTTTTCACCATTTATGGTCCTCTATCACCCTTTAAAAAGTTTGCACTCACGAACCTAACACCCTGTATATCATATATCTCAGGATTCATTGCCATACATTTCAGGTTTACCCATTTTGTTGAACTAGTTACTTTTTGCGTCGTGGCTCACGCTGTACAACATAGTGATTATGAGTACAATTTATGTGTGGGTATATGTTTCTTCTACTTACATGGTGAACTTAAGGCCGTGCGGATAGCATCGTCAAACATACTGGATGGTGTAACATACTGTTTCAGCAACAGAGAGAGCGGCGCTGGAGGCATAGTGGTAAGCGTTAATTGTGCGATTTCCTCTTTTTCTCTTTTGAAAGGTGAATGAAACTGCGTGCTTCAGTGCAAGATGAGCGTAAATGGGCGCAATTTCGGCGCGGTATGCCATCCCTGCCAAATATAATCTTGTTCTATATGAGATATACAAACTGCATGCTCATTGACGCCACCTATGAGTGAAATTCAGAGTATAATGACTTATCATTTATAAGATCTTGCAACTTATTTGCAGAATCTTCAAATTTTTCTAAATAATTTGAATCTTGATGTATAAATGATTCAAAAATGTTATGCTCACTAGCGTCATATAGTGACAGATGTTCGAATTAAACGGTCCATTATCTGTAAATTCTTGACCTACCAAACATCTTTGCTGAAGATAGTATATACGGTAAAAGAGTTATGAGAATCCAGAGATATTTGAAATATAAAATTTTCATACTCTGTAGCGCCACCTATGTGTGGATTTCCGAATCAAATTTTGCATCATCTGTAAGTTTTCGACCTATGAACCAACTTTGTCGAACACACCATCTTTCTATGTGATCAGGATCCTGAGATATATGAGATGTAAAATTTGCATGCTCACTAGCGCCACCTATGTGTGGAATTTCAAATCAAACGGCCCAACATCTGGAAGTACTTGATCAACACAACAACTTTCTCGAAGGCGTCATCTTTCAAAGTGATAAGGATCCAGAGATATATGAAATACAAAATTTACATGCTCACTAGCACCACCTTGTGGTGGAATTTCGAATCAATCGGTCCATTATCTGTAAGCGCTCGACTTACTGAGCAACTTTCCCAAGGACGTGACAATTCTACAAGCTCTAGATCTTCCGGTTATTTTGTTTGAAGACATTATATTACTAGATTGTTGATGCCTAATAGCGCCATCTAGTAGGGAAATTTCAAATTAACCAATTTACCACCAGATGACGTTTGACTTACCGAACAAACTTGCCGAAGACATGAATATTCTAAAACAACAGAATCAAAAGATATAGAGAATTCAATTTGTGGTCCAAATGGACCCCAGGTATACAAAATCGCCCGGTTCAACTTTGACATGGAATAAAAATCATAGCATACCATGAAATCAACTTTATTTTTGCTTAACCCTTTGGAGTCAGAGGGGTCATATATGACCCCAACATAGAAACGGCTGTATAAATTCACCCACTCGATAAAACAGAATACTGTCTTCGGCAAAGTTGTTGCAAATTGAGTTTTCTATTAGGGAAAAATGAGATTATATGTATTTGGGACTTCATTGATAACCTAGAACATCCTCAACACCATGAAATTTGGAAAAACGAAATAATTGACATATCAGTTGTTCTAAAAGCAGAACTTGTATTCATTTAGCCTTAGTCAAGAATATCAAAAGGTGTTTTATATTCTAGGATGTTTTAGGTGTTCCAAACTGTCCTATAGTGAAGTCCTTCAAATCTACAAGAATAATTTTATGTATTTTCGTCACAAATAATAGCATTGCATATTCTACTGGGATCAGCGAAGCTCTTGACATCTACAATGTCATTTATAGACACTATAGGGATATTCCAAGTCAGCCAAACTACCTTGGAGTTCAGAACTTCAGGTCTACACTTGTAACAGCAGCCATATCTGTTATACTGAGTAACGTTGCATAATCAACCGCGGTTACTGGACCAATCTGAAGTCTACTAGCTCATTATAAACCTTTGGGACATTGAGGGTCGTCCAAACTGATCTATAATGAAATCCTTCAAATCTACAAGAATAACTTGACGTATTTTCGCCATAAATAATAGCATTTCATAATCTTCTGGGATCCACGAAGCTCTTAAAATCTCAAATGTAATTTATAGACACTACAGGGATATTCCAGTAAGTCAGCCAAACTACCTTAGAGTTCAGGGCTTTGGATCTACACTCGTAACAGTATCTATATCTGTTATACTGAGTACCGCTGCATAATCAACCACAGTTACTGGAGCAATCTGAAGTCCCCTTTTTCATTATTAACCTTTGGGACATTCAGGGTCGTCCAAACTGTTCTATAATGAAGTCCTTCAAATCTACAAGAAAAAAATATGTGTTTTTGCCACAAATAATAGGATTGCATAATTTGCTGGGATCCGCAAAGCTCTTGAAATCTCAAATGTCATTAAAAGACACTACAGCGATATTTCAGGTCAGCCAAACTACCTTGGAGTTCAGAACTTCAAGTCTACACTCGTAGCAGTAGCCATATCTATTATACTGAATAAGGCTGCATAATCAACCGCAGTTACTAGAGCAATCTGAAGTCTCCTGTTTCATTACAAACCTTTGGGACATTCAGGGTCATCCAAACTGTTCTTTAATGAAGTCCTTCAAATCTACAAGAAAAAATATGTGTTTCCAAATGTCATTAAAAGACATTAAAGCGATATTCCAGGTCAGCCAAACTACCTTGGAGCTCAGAACTTCAAGTCTACACTGGTAGCAGTAGCCATATCTGTTATACTGAATAAAGCTGCATAATCAACCGCAGTTACTGGAGCAATCTGAAGTTCACTAGCTCATTATAAGCCTTTGGGTCATTTAGGGTCGTCCAAACTGATCTATAATGAAGTCTATCAAATCTACAAGAATAACTTTGTTAATCCTATTGTATTTTTTACGAATAATCAGACTTTCGCGACGAAATTGAAATCGCCCAAAAATCGTACTTATCTGTCATCTCCGACAGCTTTTCGCTTCCTACCCAAGATTCAGGCGAAATCAGTGTGGTTTGTTGTGAAAACAAGATCAGCTGGTGGTTGCCGAACAATAAGGATGAACGTAAACATCGGATGCCCAGCTGATTTTGTTGAATCTGTCATTAGATCGGGCGAATTGCTAAAGAGCAGCAACAGAGAGCGACAGCGAAACCGAAAGCGAAATCGGAGAACGACGAAATTTATTGCACTGAAGTCTAAGTAGAAAACAAAATCGCAATATAATCGTATCGTATAATCGTAGCTTTGTATAATGAAAGAAGTTGCCGTTACACACGTAGACTTAAGGATCTAAACTCAAGAACAGTTTGAATGACGTAGGATATCCCGAATGACCTGATATTGTCTATTAACCTTTCAGGAGACTTGCTGGACATGTTAGATTACATATCGTAGCTATGTATAATGAAAGAAGTTACCGTTACACCCGCAGAGTTTAGGATCTAAACTCAACAGTTTGGAAGACGTAGGATATCCCGACAGATCTGATATTGTCTATTGACCTTTAAGAAGACATACTGGACATGATAGATTACAAATCATAGCTTTGTATAATGAAAGAAGTTACCGATAAAACCCGTAGACTTTATGATATAAACTTAAGAACAGTTTGGATGACGTAGGATATCCCGACTGATCTGATACTGTCTGTTGAACTTTCAGAAGACTAACTGAACATGATAGATTACAAATCGTAGCTTTGTATAATGAAAGAAGTTACCGTTACACCCGTAGACTTAGGGATCTAAACTCAATGATAGTTTGGATGACCTAGGATATCCAGAAAAAATATTCTTCATAATATTCTACCGTTTTTACGCTATTGACCACCAAAACTACAGAAAAACGTAGAAAAAACTCCATGATAATGCTTGGAAAAATTCCTGCTTCAAAGGGTTAAATAATAGAACTAGGTCTAATTTGAAGGTATTGCAAAAATAAAGTCAAAATGTTATACCAAACTTGTTTGCCATTACTCCAAAGTTGCCTGGGGTCCAAATGGACCCCAGGTATCCATTAGAGGGTTAATATGAAAAGAAAAATTATTGATTCACATTATTTTTATTTCAATCGCTCTTACTTTAACAAAAGAGTTTCGCATTGCAATGGGCATTGAAGACTGCGGTAAGTTTTGCGAGTAAAACCGAGCAAATTCTTTTCGGAAGACAGGGCAAAGAAAAAGGGATTTACGGTTCCATTCCCAAGCCACGATGAATATTTAAGAAGCAGCTTTTGGGGCTGATGCCACATATGTGGTACTAAACCTTCGTCCTTTTTGAGTGGTTTAGGGTTTAAGGAGGGACTGCACTAGAGCATTTGTATTATTCACTTCAGTGCATGGATCAGCCTGGCGGTGATGCTGCGGATGAACGAAGAAAGATTTTTGAACGGATAAAGTACAGTATGCGGCAGGAAAAAATGCGAAAGGGTTTTTTCAACTTCAAACTTCATGTTCGTCCATTTGACGTTAACCAATCTATGTTGCAACATTCCATGATCTCGAACAGGCTAATATAAAAAAATTAAAATGTTTACAAGACTGCGCCTGAAGCTGAAGACAATCAAAATTTTCAGACCACTGAAAAGTACACAGGTCGCTAAATTTCATATCTGATAAAACATTATTTTTAATTTTCTCTACAATATCATCATATTTATGTGTTTATTTCATCTGGTATGTGAAACTACATGGCTCTGAATTAGTATGGCCTTGTTTTTCATCAAACTGAAGCTATTTTTTTTACTATTTTAGCTATTTTGTCTTATGACCAGTGGGAGCGCAGTTTACTGATACCAACTTTTTAGGCTTACATTATCACTTGTTAAAAATCAAATATGTTCATTTTTATTTTGTAGTGGTAGAATATAGACGTTGACTGATACACTGTCATGAAAAAAATAGTCATATATATCCCATATTCAGCATGTGATAGCGCCTTGAAATTTTCGCATTTTTTCCTGCCTCACCCTGTAAGCCAAAAGATGGGAGATATTTGTGTGAATATTTAACAAGCCATCCCAAAGGGGTAGAAAATCAGCTCCATTAAGTAACGAATGGGTACCTTCAGAATCGGAAAGGATTGAAGTAGCATATGAAGTAGTCTTGCACGTAGTAGTGGTTGGATTGCATGGACCAGCAGACACACCTTTTAAAAGTTGGATAAAGTTAGAATGTAAGGTAGGTATTAAAAAGTTGAACCAAATTGCGGCTTTCCGAAGTAGCGCAAATGGAAATAATTGGCTTCTTTAACGGTGTTGAGATAATTCGATATTCTGAATCTGCATGTCAAACTAAGCCAAAATCCAAATTTTCATGAATTTTGGAGCCCGGGAACCTATTTAAAAATCAATTTGAAGTTAGTATGGGAGCGATTTGTCGAATCACCCCTCGTCGCAGTTTGTACTGGGCGGAGCTGTCAAACAGTTGCCCAGCTGTCAAAAGGTGATTTCAAAAAATCTCTTTTAAATTGATTTTAGGTATCAAAACAAAGTTCTAAAAATCTGAAAAAAAATCATAGTGACTCAGAAAAAGGTGCTCTTTTGTATAAAATCAAAAAATCAATACATTTTTCAAAATTTAAAAACCCAATTTACTACGGCAAAATCTTATGTACATGAAAGCCAAGAGTATAAGCTTTCTGTTAAGTGGTAAAAAGTTTGTATTTACACCGAATTTCATTGAAAAATTCGATAATTCGTCAACATTGATTCTAATCTTAATTTGAACCATCATCGTAATTATAATTTGAACCAATTTTATTCTTAATTTGAACTACTGGCGGCAGCAGCTCGAGCATCTCCCACAACAGCCAATTTCGTGCTGAACAATAGAAAAACACATGGATCTGCTAATTCCCATAACTATTTTTCATTAGGCAGTGGAATTTCAACTAAGAATGTTCTAAACTCTTCAGGAACTTGGAAACTAAATTTGGAATTTTTCATCCCCCAAGAGTAAACAAAACAACCACTAGCGCAGACTGCTGGCCAACACTGTAGGCTCGCCCCCATTTACTTGTTCAAATTTAGATTTATTTATTTATTTATTTATTTATTTATTTATTTAGGAGCAGGGAAAAGCCCGCTTGAGTTGAACAAACAACACCGCTCATTCTCAAACGGGCGCAAAACCTCCTCATCTTTTCATATCAACAGATAAATACAATCCAAATGATACATTTTGCTTAACATACATATAAAATAGTAAAACAAACTTATTCTAACATGTTGGCACAACACCCTTAAAATTCTATAAGCGAGAAAAAAGTTCTTTAAATTTGTTCCTAATCGTGAATCTATTCAAATTAAAATCAAACACATTGAAACACTGATTAAAGGTACGACACATACATACTTGTAAAAGGGGCATGGTAACAGTAATAAGTTCTAGTATTGGGTAAACAAAGAAAAAAGTAATTGCGAGTAAATCTACTGCGAATATTAATGTTTAAAATACTCAGCAACTGTGCACAATTAATGCGAGAGTTCAACAAACCGGAAATAATGGTCGCTTTTGACACTTTGCGACGAAGATCAAGAGTATCCAAGTTTATAAGACGGCTACGGTCCTCATAGTTAGGCAGATTTACTGGATCGTCCCAAGGTAACCTAACGAACTTTTTTTGCACTGCTTTGATCCTTCCGAAACCATTTTGGTAAAATGGAGCCCAAACATTCGAGCCGTACTCGAGAATAGAGCGGACTAATGCACAATATAGAGCTTTCATACAATAAACATCCTTAAACGATTTTGCTACACGAAATATGAAGCCTAGTTGTGACGAAGCTTTCGATGTTACATACGAAATGTGATCCTTGAAAGTTAGCTTTGAATCTAATAGGATACCAAGATCTTTGACAACTGTTTCTCTGTTCAAAACTTCTTCCTTTAACGTGTATGCATAGACAATTGGTTGTTTTTTGCACGTGAAGGTTATAACTGAACACTTGGAGGGATTCAATATCATCCTATTAAAATTACAAATGGTTCAACTTAAGGTGAAACTGGAAGCAATTTCTCATTCTTTTGGTTTTTGATTTTTTATAAAATAACGAAGCAATATTTTCAAAATCGGTTTTCGTGCACATATAGAGTATGGATCAAGGTATCTCCTGAATTTTTTTGAGATGGAAAATGTTTTTAGTTTTTGCTGAAACCATTTTTTGTGAAATTTTGTTGAAAAATGGTTTCTGCGAAAACTAAAAACATTTTCCATCTCAAAAAAATTCAGAAGATACCTTGATCCATACTCTACATGTGCACGAAAACCGATTTTGAAAATATTGCTTCGCTATTTTATGAAAAATCAAAAACCAAAAAGTGAGGAAATGGATCCAGTTTCGCCTTAAGATAACATTCACCAAGTAAGAATTACTTTTATTTGATAATTTTATGACAAATAATGCGGAATATTATTCGGTTGGTCGATTCTACGATAAATAAGCTTTTATTTGACGTGTTCACATACAGTATGACCCATAAAAAAATGCGAAAGTTTTCAAAGTCATCGTTCCCCTACTTCGAACTGATTAACCTTGCATGTATCAATTCACATTCAATCAAATTTTATTTTCAAAATAGTACTTTTATGGCTGGATAAGGTCTTCAGGAGTTCGTTGGTTCGTCGGACAAGAACGAAAAAAATATTAACTTATAAATTAAGAGACATTTTCTGAAAATTGAATTATTTGACAAATGATCATTTTTAGAGAATATTATGTTTTAAGCATGAAATTGTTTTTAAGTACTTAGTATTTGTACCTATCATGCCTTCATCGACAAAAAATTGTTTTGAAAAATGTTCAAACAGTGTTAAGTTTTTTTTATTAATTTATCTTAAGCGGAGATCCGGCAAAACTGTTTTTCGATACAATTTCAGTAAAACGGTAATTAGACGGTTGGTTTTGTACTAGAAGAGTTGAATAGAATCGGTATTTCCGTATCATAATGGTTTCGGGACGGAGAACGTAAATTTAATTTTCGCCGCTCGTTATAAATTCTAACACCTTGTAAACAAGCTCGCTGAACTGTCGTACAAAGTGAGGTTAGATGAGGTGCTTGCAGTACCCTATATGCAAAGACACGAAATGTTCCATTACCAAATTTATTTACTGTCAATGTCATCCCAATCGAGCAGAAGACCTGTCAAACGCACTTCAAAGGCATTGCTCGCAAGATTGCTCGGCAGCATCATCGTCATGATGCGGGAATCATCATCGACAGCAACAATCATCAGATTTCTTGTCTCTAGCATATAGGGTCTTCAGGATCTACCACAAACGATTTGAATATAAATAAAACAAATAATTTGAATTGAGCCCGAAAACTAAAAAAAAATCTTGCTCTACTCGAACTTTGCCTCTCTTTTACTCTACCGTTATCATCTTCGGTAAGTAGGCCTTGACCAGGTTAGACGGTTTTTCTACTTGTCATTTTTTTTCTTTTCCAAAGACGAAAATTTTCCGAGGATTTTGCGATTTGGCGGATTTACGTGGTGGATTTCTTTGCTGGAGAATTCAAGTTTCCGTTGCTTGGCTTGTTGTGTGACGTTTTGTTAGCTGTGTTTCGTTGTTCCTGTGAAGTTGCTGTTGAAGCCGGTTCCCGTTATTGCTCAAGTTCACGTTTCTCGTTGTTGTTCAAGCTCCCGTTTCAAGTTGTTGTTTCCCGTTTTCAAGTTCCCGTTTCCCGTTCGACGTTTTTGGGTGGATTTGCGTGGCGAATTTCCTTTTAAGAAATTTTTCAAGAGTTGGTGTTCAATTTTTCGTTGCTGTTCCAATTCAAGACACTTGAGTATAATTTATCATTTTTTTTCCTTATTCAGTTCAAATTATAGTTTTTGTGGACCTTTTTACTTTTAAGTTTCCATAATGGAAACTGATGAGGGTGAAGGGGGTTCAAAAGAAAATGTTGAATTAGTTGAAACCTCATCATTGACCAAACCATATCAGTTTTTGTTGGCAGAATAAAGACTTCACTTGCGTTTTTACTTACTGCTTCTCGCATTTAGGAAAACCATAAAAAGAAACACCTTTTGATGCCTCCGAACTACCTTGATGGTTTCCTCCAGCAATTTCTTCAAGGGTTTCTACAGCAATTCCTCCAAGAATTGTTCCAGGAATTTCTCAAGTAATTTCTGCAGGACTGTTTCCTAGAAAACGACCCATGGACCACCCTGGACTATGTCCGAGGAGCATGTGTAAGCACTCGATGTGCTTGTGACAGATGCTCTAATCATAATCGTTCCGAACATTGTTTCCCTGGCATACACACGATCGTTCCACATGCATCGTGATTGAACAGTCAGTCTCTATCCGACATCGTGCTAGGATAGGTCATTATTCTTCGCAGCGCGCGTGTGATTCAATTTGATCCTCCGTGGTCGTTACCACAAGATGGCGTCGAGGATGTAGAATCCAAGCTATTTGAAAGTTTGAAAGATTTCATTGTGTAACTATGTAATCACGTTAGTAAAAAAATAGTAAAGTTTGATTAGAAAGAAAATGTGTGGAGTGCAGATGTGTTGGGAGAAGTTAAAAAAAAAGGTCTTGTGAAGTTGATGGCGTGCTCGATAAGAAACAAAGGAAAGTAATTAGAAAATAAATTTGGAATCAGTGAAACGCAACCCATAAAACTAAATTCACTAACGCGTTGGCAGCGTCGATTAGTTTTTCCGCTTACTTTTGTTGCCGTTGCTGCTGTCGATGCGGCGCGTTCAAGGTCAAGGCCACGCTACTATTGTTGAAAAGCCTGCGACGAAGCTTTGTTTCTTTTATCACAGTGCGAAGTAGCACAAGAGTGCCAATTCTGCAGTAGGTTTCCTGAAACGTTGCAGCATACAGCTATACTGACGTCGAAAAATGCATTCAACACAAAACTTCCCGTTGGCCGTTTATTAAAAAAAGAAATCCACGTAAAATGAGGTTTTATTCTAGACTCAAGAAAACTGCGACTCGGAATTCTAGCGTCACCTCCGAGGAACACTTTTTCTGTCAGATCTAAGGCACTCCATATTTTATCCAATTTGAGATGTTTTATCAGGGCTATATCGTCCTCACCTAGCCTTCCCTCAGTAGCTGGTTCCAGAAACTGCCTTTCCGGTCCGGACTTAACCTCACACCAACACCTCACACAGCGACAGCCATTTCGGCAAATCTCGCACCGTTCACCGTACGAATCGTTGCACTGGGATTCACTGGAATTCAAAACCGGAATGTTTTCATTTATTTATTGTCGTCAATCAATTTGTAGACCTTTACAATTATATGTATACTATATTACAATAGTTCCTTAAACCTATCACCTAACCCTACTTGTCTCAAAAAATGCCTTCTTAAGCATATCTCTACTCATAGTCATATCAATTCTGTCACTATGTGTATTGTAACAAGACATCATTCTATTCAATGGCCCATGTTTTGCATAGTCTGTTCTGTGGTAATTTCGGCTGTCACTAGTCCCAACAATGCATTCGCTTCCACTCCCACTCAACAGCGTCTTTTTTTTTGGTAGAAATGCATCGATCGTATCTTCGCTTACGGCGTTGATCTCCTGAGTATTTGCATAGTGGACACTGTCGTCCGCAAGGGCGCTTGCTTGGATCTATCAAATCCGAAGTTCCTGGCACTAGAGCGGGAGGCACATGAAGCAGTGCGGGATAGTGATTGCTTAAAGTATTTCGTCCTAAAAAACAAAAAGATTAGGTAGGTATTTAACATTTTCTCACAACGTAGCTCCACTACCGTATTTTCACTCCAAAGATTATGATTTCCGCCATCCTTTGCTAATAGCTGATACTTTCCCGTTTCACTATTTATGATCGGATCAGCAATAATTTTCAATTCATTTTACCCGGTTTTATCAAATTTCACGACGCGTTCCCGAGTCTAACAACAACATTGAATGTTTTTGTTTTCATTTAGTGTGGCGGGTGGGTGATGATTAAGGTGAAATAACGCAGAGTTCAATTTCATGAAAAACTTTTTGAGGCGCATTTTCCAAGGCAAGAATTTTGTCATCAATCGAACGAATTTACTTTAAAACGCCATTCGTGTGGCAAGAGTATCGAGTAAGCAATTATGAGCGTTATTTTAACGTAAATAAATTATCGCTTTTTAAAATGTTTGTAATTTGAGCGGCAGCCATCACTAGCTAGTTGCAACCAGTAGCATATGTCCTTAAAATGGTGTGGTTAAATATCAAATTTAATGTACACTGAGGCAAAAACACTTAGGATTTTCATAAGTTGGAGTTTAAGAATGGACGATTTTTCTGTTTCATTACTCACTTATTTATTTTATAGCTGTTGTGCTTGCGTTTCATATCTACAACTTATGATTACCATAAGCGGCATGGTTGTGAAAAAATCATAATGGAAAACAATAAAAATCGTTACAGTTAGGGTATGGATTCCAATTAGCTGCTGCTTGGACAAACACACATTACTCAAAGATCTGTTTTCGGAACTGAAGGACATAAAAAGTCAAATTGCCTTTATTTTCTAACTTCAATAATTCTCCGCCCGAATCAACAATAAATCTGGGATTACGTAAGTGTCACGATCGGTCGTTCTTAATTGATATTAACGATTGAATAAAGTGACAAGAAGCACATTAGACGGTCAATGTTTGCCAAAGAATGTTAGCCACTTAGGGGCTGTCCATTAATTACGTAAGGGATTTTTTGCGATTTTTCGACACTCCCTCCCCCCCTTGTAAGATTTTTTGTATGGAAAGCCAAATATTTTTGTATGGCGCGTAAGATTTCTCAAACCCCCCCTCCCCCTATAAACCCTTACGTAATTAATGGACAGCCCCTTATGCAAACTTAAATAAAAAAAACAGTCGAACGTGTTCCTTGTCCTTTTATTTTAAACTAGCTGTACCCGGCAAACTTTGTCTTGCCTACTGCGTTTTTTGACGTTTCAAGTGTCTATCCAAGACCAAGTCCCCGGTTACAAAATGTATGGAAGATCGATTTTCAAAAACTTTATTTTTTCCATGTTTTGTGCCTCATAAACCTTCCTTGGGTGAAAACTAAAAGAACAAATCAAAGACGACCCAAACCTGACGTTCCGTTCTCAAGTTATGCGCGGTCCCACGTATGCCACTGCATTTTTATATATATAGATTATCGATCAAGAAAAATCGATCATTTTACTTCCTGAGTAATTCCAAAATGCAATGTCACGCCATGATTTAGAATATAATTAATTCATCCATAATAAATAAAATTTGAATACGAATATCATTTTACTTGCGCCATGAAATTCATAATGAACAATATCTATTTTAATAAGTATTAGTAGAGGAATTCCACGGAGTCATGTCAGTCGATCCTGAGCGACCATTTCAAAAATATCTGAAACTTTGCACAGTTTTTCAATTTCATATAAATCGCCATTTTTTGATATTAAACCTTCATATTCACTCACGACTAACTTTTCAAAAGGGTGTATGCGAAAATAGTTCTAAAATATTCTAAAAGCTGTACAGCAAAAACGGATTGTTCGATTGTTATAAATTTTTCAGCAAAGTTAGATAACTAAATGATGATTCCTTAGAAAATATACACTGTAAAAAATTTCTTTTTCTACTTTGAAAAAATATGATATTTGTCACAAAAACTCAAATATCTCAAAACCCTATCTTTTTACCAACTTCAATTTTTTAGGGGAAATGGCCCAATTTATCAGCTATCTACCATAAAATTTTGGTGATGGTAAACTGATAAACAAAAAAGTTATGACATTTCAAACATTTCACAATTTTTACATTTAGTAACAAAAAAAATTTTTTTTCTGTGTAAATTATTTCGAGAATTATATTTTGATGCTGATTTTATTGTAAAGGCTACCGCCTGAATTAAACAAGTTGTTTTCATGATACTTTAGTTTGATTATTCGTAATTACTATAGTATCTATTTGAAACTTAGACGCGATCCAGTGTTATGATCAAAAATATTGAGAGTGTCATACTTTTTATAGTACGTGACTGGTGAAAAAATCCCTTGATAGTGTTGAAAAGCTGTTGATTATAAGAAAAATGGAATTAAACTTATTTTTAAGACAAAAGCTGTATAATAAAAGTTTTATATACGCGTATACGTCTAGTTTATCCGCAAAAAAATACCTCTTACACACTTATTTCTGAATTGCCTGTTCGGTACTTTTTTGACGAGATTATAACAGCAGTACGATCTCGGTAGTTTCGGTAATCGATTTTACTGAGGCTCAGTAAAACAACTGTCAAAATCGTATGGAAAAGGTAAACAATGCATTTTTGCTGAACGAGTTCGGTGCTCAGCAGTTTTAATCTCGTCAAAAAATTACCGAACTCGGTAATCAAAATTAAGTGTGTAGAGAACAGACTTTATGATCGGAAGAATGCGAGTAACTTCAACAACAACAAATGCATAAGAGGTACATACCACAGACAAACAGACGAAACGCCTAGAACAATTTTAGTGAAAATTCATCGCCCAGTTCACACTATCACCACCTGGTGGAAATGTTTCACGAAACACTGCGTTGTGCAATATCGTCATCAGAAGGCGCTAGTGTGAAACGTCAAACGCAAAGAAAAACGATGGGCGCACTTCTTGTTATGAAAGCCACAACCAAGATTCAAAATGATCGTTGAAGGCGTGGTCAATGAAAATTTCGCCAGTGTTACGTTTGTTTGTCTGTATACATACCTGACAATGCTCACGAAAAAAAAACAAAAAAATACTACCGCTATGAATATTAAAAATTGTATAGTATTTTTTTTTCTTCATCCACCAACACCAAACAAGTAAGTTAAAATTAATAAGTGATTTTGTTTATTATAATCTAACGAACAAGATGAACAGTCGCTTTCTCAAAGGTCTTCAACTCAACGCTCTCTTGTAGACCGTTTGATGAAAAAAAATGTTCAAAAGAGTTACGAAATCTCACCGAAAGCACCATAGATAAACTGAAAGAGACTGGTTATGCCCAAATGTCCACATTGTGTACAAAATTACGCATTTGCACGTCCTGCCGTCTAAAATTTGACAAACGAGCCATCTGTATATCATCGGTAAAGCAGGGCGCAGGAAGTTCGAAAACGACAACAACTGAGAAATTGCCATCAGCGACATCTGTTTAAACAATTTAATTACGCCCCTTTTCAAAAATGCCCTGTAATATTCTTCAACATCTATACCCATTTCAATATTTTTAACGTTGCAAAACACGCTTTCAACATTCATCTTGAAGAAGAGGGAAAACACTTGTCCTCAAATGTAACAGCAAATTAATGAATAAACGACTAATGCGCGGAGGGCGTGATAAAATCGGAACATTACGGTACATAGTATATTATATGTATATATAATATATAATAAAAACAACTTGTTTTACTCACGCAAGGCCATTAACAATAAAATCAGCATCAAACTTCAATTTCCGGCCGAAATAATTTACACTAAAAAAAATTATTACTAAATGTGAAAATTGTGAAATGTTTGAATTGTCATAATTTTTTTGTTTATTTTCATGGTAGATTGCTAATACAATGGACCGTTTTCTCTAAAAAATTACGTTGGTAAAAATATAGGGTTTTGAGATATTTGAGTTTTTGTGACAAAAATGATATTTTTTAATGTTAAAAAAGATTTTTTTCACAGTGTATATTTTCTTAGGAATCGCCATTTAGTTATCTAACTTTGCTGAACAATAAAATCAGCATCAAATCGCGATTCCCGGCCGAAATAATTTACACAGAAAAATTTTTTTTACTAAATGTAAAAATTGTGAAATTTTTGAAATGTTATAACTTTTTTGTTTATTAGTTTACCATCACCAAATTTTTATGGTAGATTGCTAATACAATGGACCGTTTTCCCTAAAAAATTGAAGTTGGTAAAAAGATAGGGTTTTGAGATATTTGAGTTTTTGTGACAAAAATGATGTTTTTCAATGATAAAATAGATTTTTTTTCACAGTGTATATTTTCTTAGAAATCACCATTTAGCTATCTAACTTTGCTGAAAAATTCATAACAATCGAACAATCCGTTTTGGCTGTGCATATTTTTGAATATTTTTGAACCATTTTCACATACACCCTTTTGAAAAGTTAGTCGTGGCTCTAAATAAAAATTTGATATCGAAAAATGGCGATTTAGATGGAACTGAAAAACTGTGCAAAGTTTCAGTTCAATAGAAAATCATGAATTAAAAATTTTCCTTAATTTTGATGCTGTTGCTTGGAATCGCTCAGTAGATGAATTCAATAAGAAAAAACACACGATAATCATAGTTTTTATCCGATGATATTCATAAGCGAAAACTTATGATTTTGTTAAGGGACTGGATATTGAATTTTTCCCTCTTAATCATAAGTGAAATTCATGGCTTTCAACAATAATCGTAGAGTCGCCAAATCATAAGGGGTTCTAACGTTCTTCCTAAGTTTTTTTGCCTCAGTGTAGCAATTCGTCGTCTAGGCGGCGCCAGTGAGCAGGCAATTGTAACGTATTTTTATTTGAAAATTGACACGGATTATTTCAAACAAAATGTATGAACTAGAACGTCTGTCTGCGGTATCAGTAAGTAGTTTCGGTCGACAACAGTTCAATGCGTTTCTCTTGCCTGTTGATCGGCACACGCGGAAACGAATATTGTCTACCTTCGCAACGGTACCGTGCAACTGTGGTCATCATCATCGTCGTCTATTGATCGTCGCGGCAGCTGATAGGAACACCACAAAGTGTAGGTGCTGACGTCAACATACACCGTTCAATGAATCTCTCTCTAAACGTGAATTTAAATCGAAGAGTGAAAAGCTCTGCAAGCAGTTACATTCTTAATTGCCATTCAAAAATACTCACTGTCAACGACGAAAAACCCGATTGGCACTTCCTGGCAATCCTGGTAAGATAAATGGTCATGGCACATTGGAAAATTTATTTCTGGTTGGCACAAAAGTGGAAAACTCAACGACCCATGCCGGAAGGTTCAGGGTACCTAGTCCATTTTTCTAAATTTAGACCCACGAGGGTACGGTAACACTACTGGTTGGGCACCCTCAAGCTATTAAAAGCAGAAAAAGGATGATGTTTCTTCCACTGTTGAACCAAGACGACGACGATGACGACGGGTGGATGTTAAAAGCATGACAATTTACATTCTTCTGCGAGATATGCTGGGTCATTCTTTTTTCCCCTAATGGGACCGCTGGCGCTGTAACGGGGTGTTAAGATGAGTAATGACTGCTTAGAACCATAATGTACTGCTAATAAACCATTTACAAAATGAATGCCCTTTCGCCATCGTCAAGGCGATTTCGAGGAATCGTGGTAGCTATTACTTTTCCTTTAGTTTTGTTTCAATCATGATTTGCCCTTCTCGTCGTCGATATTGATACTGCTTGCGGTTATCGACCATCAGCATCGCCATTCCGGGAGCTTGTGTATGTAGGAAGAGGTATGACCGCAGTCCTAACAAGCTTAAAGGATAAAAGACCAAAGCGAAAAAGTTTTCCCCTGGTCGAGAAACAATTTCAATCACTTTCGATAGAAAAAGTAGTTGTACTTATTGACTTTTTCCCCCGCGTTTCTACGCGATAGTTTCCCACTACTAGATAGTGCTGAGATACCCGTCCGTCTTCCAGAGTGGATTGACCATAGGAAGACTTTCCTCACTGTACTTGATCCGAGTCGGTCGTCGGAAGTTGTGATTGAAGACGTTCCATGTTTAACGGCATTACACCGAAGGAAGCTGGGTGTTTCTTGGGGGAGGGTGGGTGGTTGGTGCCTTCTTTAGGTTTATTTTACCCCTCCTATGTTTAAGTATAAAATAATGGAAAACTTTGCTTCACATCCTGGTAAAAACAAGTGACCGTCTTAAGTTTAGACACCCGTAAGTGGCTGAACGTATAAGTGATTGTTAAAGTTAAACTTTTCCTTCCAACTGAAGTGAGTCCTATGCAGGGATGCTATATACACTACCCGTCATAAATACGGACTCACAAAAAGTATTGCAACAATATTGCATCACCCTGACTCACCTCGATATCTCTAAAACCAGATCACCTACAAAAAAGCCGCCTTTAGAAAAGTTGTTGCTTTTGGGCTCCTGAATAACTTTGCTGAAGACAGCATCTTTGTTAGTCCTCAGGTTTTGGAGATATCGAGGTGAGTCAGGGTGATGCAATATTGTTGCAATACTTTTTGTGAGTCCGTACTTATGACGGGTAGTGTATACAGATTTATCTGTATTAAACAGATTTCTAATCATCAGTACAGATTGCATTTGATATGAAATACAGATTTTTGCGCTAGAGGAATTATTATTTTTTATATGAGGTACAGTTTTTTCCTCCGGATTTTGTATGGGATACAGATTTTTTCAAAAAATCATCTGGCATTCCTGCTCCTACGTGGAAATAACTTTTATTTTTTGAGATCGGGGGCTTCTTGTTAACCATTATACCGAATAACTGGCCAGAAATTCACATTTTGTAAACCGGTAAAATTATTTGCTCAGTGAAAGCATTTAAAAAAAATTAAAAGTTCGTTTCTATAAAAACTTATTGAATTTTGATAATTTTATTTTTGATTTCCGATATCAATTTTTTTTTCTTTCAACTGCTTTTAACCGAACTAAACAGAAAAATCTGAAAACAAGTGTTTAAAAAAATTTGCTATTGATGCGAATGATACTCTCGGAAACCTGGCAATGAAATAAGGCGCTGTCGATAAACTACGTAGACTCATTTTTGGCCATCTGAGAACCCACCTCCCCCCCCCCCTCCTTTGTCCATACAAAATTTTCAAAATTTGTATGCAGCGTAGACTTTGGCCTGAAGCCCCCCTCCCCTCCCCTAAATGTCCACGTCGTTTAGGAACAGGCCCTAAGGACCAAGCCCGTGGAGTGTGCGGTGGCTCAGCAGCTCGGGAGCAGAGCGTTCATGATTAACAAAAAAAAAATAATCATGATTAATCATTGACGATTAAAATTTCAATTTCTGTGATTAATGATTAAGATTAATGATTAACTTGATTTTTAGGATGATAAATGGTTATGATTAATGATTAAATTTGGTTTTATCTGTGATTAGTGATTATGATTAATGATTAAACTGACTCATTGATTAAAAATCATGATTAATAATGATTAATCAATCACAAAAAACTGGAAATGAGAAATGATAAACTAGATCTAAGTTATTTAGAATATATTTGAAATTACAAAAGAAAGTTTTCTGTTCCTAAGCAGCGTTCAAGTAGAATTCCTCCTTGGACCTGTCCATAAACTACGTAGACTCTTATGGGGGGAGCGGGGGTCTGACCAAAGTCTACGCTCCATACAAATTTCGAAAATTTTGTATGAACAAAAGTCTATGAGCGGGGAGTTCCGAAAACCAATGTCCCCGGCCTGATCTCTAGGTACATCCTTGAAACGCCTCTAAAACCTCCTAAAACGCCCCTGAGACCCTCTGAATTGCTCAATTTTTTTTCTTTCTAAACCATAGGGGGATAATCTGCTCAACAGACACCCTAACAGAAGGTTAGGGTAGTGTAGGTCTGAGACCGTCTTCTACAACAAAAGTAAAAGCCAGGACTACTCTCTCCTCGTACCCACTAAACCATTCCTGTGGTCGCCAAGCCCTACGTCTCTCCGGAACCACCAAGAAGATATTGCTTCAGAGAGGGGCTAGTGCACATCGCACCCTCAAGGTTAGCTGTGTAGCCTAGCAGCAACGAACATCGATGACTCGCTCTGGAGAGTCCATCACGGTAACATGCTGGCGCTTAGCCAGTTTCCCGAGTGGTCCTCGCCACTCCCTTTGTCCTCGGAAGGCGGGCAGGGTCAACCCCGCCCGCGCCCAACTGCTTTGCAGACATCAAGAACTGATGCCCACGTGCAACCCGATCTGACCTGCTGAAGGCAAGGGTATCACTACCCTTCAGGCCCTATCAGCTGCACCAGAAGGTTGCTTACAGCAGGGTCTCCACCTGCCTCGACCCTTGCCGGGGACCCCTTTCCAACCGCGGGCTCGGATCCAACCCAGTAGACCGACGCCACGACAGCACCGCTACCGGGACTTCCTCTCCGCGGCCACTTAATCGCTGTAAGGGTCGATCTCGACCGCAGGGCACCGGTATGACCTACGAAGCCGACTCCGAACCCCTGGACCACCTCTTGTACTGCATCTGGACTAACCACTCTCCGAGTCCACGCGCCACCTCCTCTGTAGCTCCCAGACGATATGGGTGATAGCCGTTGAAACGGCGTTCCAGCCAAACTCATCCCTACACATCCTCTGGACCAAGTTGTCCGGAGTTGTGTCCTCCCCGCATGTGGCAAGCATGCGGTCACACGAACAAAACGTGTTCCGCCGTTTCCTCTAAACCATTGCACACTGGGCATTCGGGAGAATCCGCATGCCCGAAACGGTGTAGATACTGTCGGAAGCAACCATGACCTGTAAGGACCTGTGTCAGGTGGAATGTAACTTCCCCATGGCGCCTATTAAACCAACTATCTACCCTCGGTATCAACCTATGGGTCCACCTTCCTTTGGTGGAACTGTCCCACGCGCGCTGCCATTTGACCATAGAGGCCATCCTGGCAGTCCTGCGTATGCCTCTTGTGCCGCGCATTTCGAAGCACTCCATGTCCTCACTGATAAGAATGCTGATAGGCACCATACCAGTAATGACGCAGAGAGCGTCGTGTGACACGGTACGGTACGCGCTCGCAACCCTCAGGCACATAAGCCTGTAAGTACTTTCCAGCTTCCGTCGGTAGCATTTAGTACTTAGCGCGGTGCCCCACGCCGGGCCGCCATACCTAAGTATGGACGTAGCAACACTAGCCAGAAGCTTGCGCTTACTGGTGTACACCGCAGAGCAATTGGACATCATCCGGGACAGTGCCGCAATAGCTGTGGAGGCTCTTTTACAGGCATAATCGACGAGGCTACCGAAGGTTAGCTTATCGTCGATCATCACGCCCAAGTGTTTGACGGAGCGCTTTGACAGGATAGTGCACTCTCCTACACTGATCTCCGTCTGCTGCTCCGACTTCAGGTTGTTAACAACCGTCATCTCTGTCTTGTGGTGAGCCAGCTCCAGTTTCCTGGACCGCATCCACGCCTCCACAACCTTGATCGAGTGGTCGGTAGTCAACTTCACCTCCTCGATCGTTTCACCGTAGACTTCGAGCGTAATGTCGTCGGCAAATCCGACAATCACCACTCCCACTGGGTACTCTAACCTCAACACCTCGTCGTACATGACATTCCATAACACCGGACCCAGGATGGAACCTTGCGGGACTCCTGAGGTTATGTGAAAGCACTTCCGACCCACCTCCGTGTCGTAGACTAGTACACGATTCTGAAAGTAACTTCCGAGAATCTTGTACAGGTACTCCGGTATCCCCAGACGCAAGAGCGCATCGGCAATAGCAGACCAGCTGGCGCTATTAAACGCATTCCTTACATCCAGAGTCACTACCGCGCAAAAGCGAATTCCCCTCCTCTTAGGCTCGAGTGCTTTCTCGGCGGTTTTTGTAACCGACAAGATAGCGTCTACGGTGGACCTCCCCTTCCGGAAGCCGTACTGGTTGCTCGAAAGACCATTTTTGCCCTCGGTGAACCTCAACATTCTATTGAGGATGATCTTTTCGAACACCTTCCCCGCCGTGTCCATCAAGCATATTGGTTTATATGCCGACGGGTCTCCGGGTGGTTTTCCCGCCTTTGGCAATAGTACCAGGCTCTGCCTCTTCCAAGCTTCTGGGAAAACTCCCTCGTCCAGGCACTTCTGCATAGCAGACCTGAACATCTCGGGAGCTTCTGCAATAGATACTTTTAAGGCCAGGTTCGGAACTCCGTCCGGACCTGGGGCCTTACCTACGCTAAGGGACTTAGCTATCCCCGCAAGTTCCACATCGGTGACCCTCTCCTCATCGCCAGCCCCAGTCCCCGGCTGTCCTACGAAAGGAGGCCAAGGACTAGGATCATGACGCGGAAAAAGTCCTCCAATGATCCCCTCCAACATCTCTGGAGATTGCTCTGTAGGAGCCATCACCCCTCTCGTCTTGGCCATAACGATCCTGTAAGCGTCACCCCACGGGTTCGTATTGGCATTCTGACAGAGACTCTCGAAGCAGGCCTTTTTGCTTGCTCTTATCTCGGTCTTGAGCGCGGCTTTTGCAGCGGCGAACACCACCCGCCGTTCGTTTCGCTCTTCCTCTGATCGTGCTCGCTGCATCCGCCGCCTAGCCCGTAGGCAGGCGCGGCGCAGGTCCGCAATCGCGTCGGTCCACCAGTAAGCCGGTGGCCTCCCATTTCTAGGGTGGACTCGCCTAGGCATGGTCGCATCACACGCACGTGAGAGCACCGCTACCAGCTCGTCGCCGTCTAAACCGATTAAGTTTCGCTCACGGCGGAGCGCTTCCCTAAATACCTCTTCGTCGAAGTATGATGTCTTCCACCTACGAAGGCTTGGCCTTGGCCTAGCCGACTCTTCTTCTATCCGCTGTCTGCTGTTGTTGTAGTCGATACTGTAGCGAACCGCCAGGTGGTCGCTGTGAGTGTAGCCATCATCTACTCTCCAGTTCGAACTACTTGTTAAGCCAGGACTACAAAAGGTCACGTCAATAATTGACTCCGCTCCGTTTCGACTAAAGGTACTCTTGGTACCGACATTAGCCAAGTCGACATCTAAGATGGCCAGTGTTTCTAGCAGGATCTGACCCCGCTGGTTCGTGAAACGGCTTCCCCATTCCACGGCCCAGGCATTAAAGTCGCCCGCTATTACCACCGGCCTTCGCCCTGTTAGCACGGTCGTTAATCGGTCCAGCATTTGCGTGAACTGCTCAATCGGCCACCGCGGAGGCGCATAACAGCTACAGAAGAAGACCCCGTTTACTTTGGCGACCACGAAGCCCTCATAGGTAGTAGACACCAACTCCTGAACGGGGTATTTACCCGTCGTCCATATCGCCGCCATTTTTCTGGTCCCATCCGCGACCCAGTTGCCGTTGTCGGCGGGTACTCGGTATGGGTCCGATATGATGGCGATATCCGTCTCCCACTCAGAAACTGCCTGACAAAGCAATTGCTGAGCCGCATCGCAGTGGTTCAGGTTCAGCTGCGTTACCTGCACTGTGATTTGTTGTTCACTGCGGCTTTCTTGAAGGCCGGGCACCTTGGACCACCCATCGGATGTCTGTTGTTCGAGGATTTCCCGGTACAGATCATGCAGATGGGCGGACTCGTGCAGCTTTGGGCCTTATGACCTTCAGCGCCGCATCGCCTGCACAGTTTGCGCCTGTCGGGGCCTTTGCAGTCCCACGACTTGTGTCCTGGTTCCAGACACCTGAAGCAAACCTCTGGTGGCTCGTGGAATGTCAGGTGACATACACACCAACCCACCTTCATGCTCCCTACTTTAACGGACTTTTTGACGTCCGCCACAGGTAGCTGAACCAAAGCTATCTGTGTCCCTGCTGGCCCTTTCCGTAGCTTAACGGCTGCGGCGGCCACCTGCACATCGCACTGTTGCCGCAGTGCCGTGACGAGCTCTTCCACTTCGGTGATCTCATCAATGTCCTTGACCTTCAGAGTCGCCTCATGTGTCAGAGCCCTCACCTGCACACCCTCACCAAGGACCTCTTCTGCCAGCCTCTTATAGGCGGCGCCCTTGTGCTCCTACTGGCGCTTCAGTTCCAGGATCATCTCGCCCGTACGAGTACGTCTAATACTACGTACGTCGGCTCCAAGACCCTCAAGCTTGGCGTCGCTTCGCATCATCTTCAAGACGTCCGAGTACTTGGACTGTTCCGTCTTGATGACGATCGCGTCGCCTTTCTCGCGCTTGGCACCTGCCCTCCTACGCCTTGGCTTGGCGTCCTGCGCTACTACCTGCGGATTCGCCTTCTTCTTCCTCTTCCGCTCTACCATCGTCCAAGGGGGGTCCTACCCTTGGATCGCCCTGTTCTGTGGCTGTTGAGGGCCCACCAGCGGTCGCAACCTCTTGTTCCCATCGTTCCGGGACGGGCTAGCCTTTTCAGGCCCACCCTTCCCAGCTTTCCGGGAACCCTGGCTGGGGTCCGAGCTTCCGGCATTATTACCGACTTTCGGGGTAATGATTCGCCTGGCCTTGCGGGCACCGCCAGACAGCTCCTCGCCTGACGGTTGCCTCGCCCGCTTCTGCGATTGCTTGTCCCGTTTGTCGCGAGCAGTCGCTTCCGCCTTATTCGGACTTCCTGCGAAGGAGAAGGCCTCTGTTTGGGTAAACTTCGGCACTTTCTCATTTGCAGGCTCCGCTGCTGTAGCAGTCAGCAACGCGAGTGCCGCGTGCTCCTGCTTGGCATCGTCGATCGACGCCCTAAGTCGAAGCAAGGCCGTTTTCAGGTCCTTGCTTATGTTCGACTTAGTGGACGCAAAGTCGATGATTTTGCCAAGCTGCTGCTCAGCCACCTCTATTGCGGACCGTCCTTTGGATACTCGGTTAACGGCCCTCAACAACCACGTTCCGACCATAACCTCCACCGGCTGGCTTGCCGGGAAGTGGACTGGAGCACCCACGCTTGAGCTGCGTACGCAACTCCCAGCGCCTATCTCCTCACTTCTCCTTGTCGGAGATCTCATCAACCCGCTTCTTGCGAAGGGGTTGATCCCACCACTATTTCCACCTAGATATTGATTTTGTTTATTTGACTTCATGATTAAATCCCACGAGTAGCACGGGAAAGAATGTCCACCATGCCAGAGCCCTGCATTAACGCGGTAAGGGACAGCCTACTGTGGGGTGTGCCCATGTACCCCACAGGCTCCGTTAAAGATCGAGCATCTTTATCACCCCCTCGATCACTCATTCCTCAGCACGGGTCGCTTGACACCTTGAATTGGGGTTAGTAGTCCTATTTTTAGTCAGCGACTACGCGGCTGACTCGCAAGGGGGGGGGGGGGTGCGTCAGGCTCCAGGACTTTCGTCCCTGCTGCTCCACACTGAAAACCCCTGAATCCCTTGAAATGCACCTGAGACCCCTTGGAGCCCCTTGTTATCCCGTTAAACGCTTTAAGACCTCCTAGTACACTCTGGTACCCCTTGGAATGCCCCTGAAACGCCCTGAGACCTGCTAGAACTCCTCTGGAACCCACCTGAGACTGCCTGAAACTCCCCTGAGACACCCTGAATCACTACTGAGACTTCCAACAATCCCTGAAGCACCCTGAGAGAACTCTAAAGGCCCTAAAAAGTTCCCGGGATCTCTTGGTTTGGTACACCGCTGAAACCCCTTTTTGACCTCTGCAACCTCACTTTGCTGGACCCAATAAACGTCCCCTGGCCACCGTTGGCATAGTTACCGTGATTATTACATATTCTTATACATAATGTTGTAAGGCATAAGGAAGGTGCATAAATTGAATGTGCATAGAAATAAACTGCATAAAGAAAGGTTTCAGTCTTCAGAACAACATTGAAGCTAATTTAAAATTGATCATATATTTTATATGGTGAATCATTTTCTATAGTGAATGATTAATGATTGATTAAATTTGTTTTCTTATGATTATGATAACTGATTAATGATTAAATTGCCGAAGCAGTGTGATTAACATTAATGATTAAACGAAAAAAAATTGGGATTATGATTAATGATTTTTGATTAATCTTAATCATTAATCATTATTCATGATTAAATTTATGATTAATCTTTAACGCTCTGCTCGAGAGCCAGAATTGCGCGCGCTTCGCTTTCGGTGCCTCGATTTTTTTTGCCTTCGGTTTTATACATAGTGTGGCAGCGAGACGAGAGATCCGGTGATCTTCAGTGGCTCAGCAGCTCGAGAGCCAGTGGCACACACAGAAAACCAGTTGAAAAGCTTTATCCGGTGAGTTCGTTCTTTTTTATTTCCTTTTATGTGCATTCTGTTTTTCATCACACAGCGTAACAAAAAATAACTTTTGGTCTGTTTCAAGAGCAGGCTTATGTGTCTCTGGCAGATTTTGAGCCGCTGAGTCCGAGTCCGGGCTCAGATTTGCTCCGGCACGTCACGACTTTGAGCTGTACCTCGGTTGATGGGGTGAAGTATGCGATTTTGGGCTTTTTTGACTGCGGACCATTGGGCGTGAAAGTGTTTTTTTAGGCAGTCAAGAGGTGGGTTGGTCAGTTACCATCTGGATTAGCGACTCATGCGGATTGTTGCATTTTACCAAGTTGGGTTTGATAGTTTTAGGCGATTTATGTTAGGTACGATATTTCCCATACAAGTCACCCCCCAAAAATTGCATGCAAGTTTACATACTAACATAAAGCGGTTGAAACTGTCAATTTTTATTTGGTCAAGCGAGATGTTTTGTATGAATCGTTGGTTTGGATGTTAATTGACCGATTTACTCTTTGATTGCTTAAAAAGGGGTTTTCCATGCTTAAAAGGCTTGCAGTCGGAAGGACCCAGAATCGCATATTCTCGGTGCTCCCCAGACCGTTATTATAAAATAATAATTTCCATCCAATCAGTACCCACCATTCGTTTTCTATGACTATCCTGCATGTCTGGGCAAAATTTGAAAAAAAAAATCGTAGGGCCCATTTTTAGTTAGGCTCCGTAAAGCGTTATGCGCGATTGAGCCCCGATTAAATGAACTGGATAAAAAAACTCTTCTTCCTTTTATTCAAACGCACATAATGTGCATTCCCTTCATTTACTTTTTTATTTATTTACATATACGATTTCTTTTAACGTATTTGAACTTGAGAAGTTACAAACATTTTGAAATATTTTTATATAAATTCCCATTTCTTTATGTCAACTACCGTCGATGGCGGTGACAATGGGTCTGGGGGGTGAGATTGGGTCAAAACGGAGAAACACAAAATAGCTCATCAAATATCGCTTATTTATATTGAAAACTTTATATTTTTCAAAGATGAAATGTTTTTACACGTCATGATGCAGAATAAGATGTTTAGCAATAATCGTTTTTTGTTAAATTTGTGGATAAACTTATATGATGAAACTACTAGTAAATCACTCTAAAAAAATTTCTCCTTCGTAACGTTACACACAAGTACCTAACCATAAATTTTCTTATAAGTGGTTAGCTGTAGGTATTACCTGGTTGATGCAACGAAAAAAGCGGGCTGTCAATGCACTTTTTATTTAAAAATTCAATATTTTCGACTCTATGTCTAAATATTAGGAATGGGGGTGAGATTGGGCCAAGCAAGTTATCGAGTGCACATAACATTACCTAAAAATTCAACTTGTTATCCAGTCCCCATTTGACGTTAGAGTGGTGCCATGTTTACCGTATCTTCATAAAAGCACTTTTTTTCGAAAATATGTCGAAGAAGTGTCAAGCGAGTGTGTTCATACGTATAGTGCCTAAAATCATTTATAACAATTAACCCATGCGTTATGGACAGCTCCTCTAATCATCAGCTAATCTTTAGTGTACTGCAATATCGTAAGCTAAAAAAAAGACTAAATAGCGTTATTATTCTCCACTCATTTTTGAAATTTTAAGGAAATATCTTGAAACTATCAGACGGTAGTGGGATCCAGGAAACACCGGGAATTCGAGATTGCTTATTGAGTATTTAACTTGAATTTTTAATGACATTGATGTAAAAAATTAACATTTTTCCAAGAAAAATCCATAAAGTGTCATTCCATGATAACTTTTTTCAACGTTCAAAAAGTACCTTTGATTTTATAATTTGTGAAGCACTTATATATTGTTAGTATACGTTCAAAATTCTATTCAATTTGGTTCACTGGTTTCCGAGATATGACAGCTCAAAAATTAGTTGTCTGAAAAATAGTCTTTTACCCGAACGGTTCTTACTTTGCGAAATATTAATCAATTGAGCCCAAATTTGTACCAATGATGCACATATACTAGGTTGACAAACAGTCAAAGTTTGAGATTTTTGATGCACCCCAAGCAGAGGTCAAGTACTGACGATCAAAATGTGATATTGGTTTGTTTGAGATAAGAGGTAAAAGTACTGAAAATAATAGCAAAAATTTGTTCTTGAACCATCTAACCAATAGCAAAATTTGATATTTGAAGATCAATCAAATAACTCACTGCTATTGGTTAGATCTTACCAAGAGCTAAATGTGCTATGAGGATGATGTTCCAAGAGTAAAATTGAGATATTATTTTCAGTACTTTTAGGGGCTGTCCATAAACCACGTGGTCGTTTTTTTGGGACTTCTCAACCCACCCGCGTGGTCATTAGTCCATACAATTTTTTTTTTCTTCCATACAAAATGGTCATTGGCCAAACCCCCCCCCCCCATGACCACGTGGTTTATGGACAGCCCCTTACCTCTTATCTCAAACAAACAAATATGGGTCATTCCATATGAAGTGACCGAGAAAATGTGAAAACTTGCAATCGACCATCACGGATTTGAACCAAATTTGGCTGAAACATTTGTTTAGATGGAAAAAGAAAAAATCCAAATTTTGATGCCGATCGGATCACCCCTCGGCCCGTGGCAGCACCCCTCGTTTTGGCCGATATGAAAATTATCCTGTCCTTCTTTTATTTTTATCATTGAAACGATAGCACATACACATTTGTGACCTTCGGCTTTTTTGAAGGATATCGTTCAGGGAATCCAGAAAAAATATTAATTTTTTGATACAGTGTTGCCAAATATCATATTTTTCAATATTAAAACTAAAAATCGATTTTTCTCAAAATAAGTATATTTTGATTTTGAAAATTTTGATTCCATCGTATTTATCAGACGTTTTCCGATCGAAAAAGCTTAACTCCCCAAGGTAATTTGCGTCGTTCCTGAGATATAGCGTTTTTAAGAAAAAATATTCATTTTTTCGTATAAAGTATCATATAAAATCAGGTGCAGTTTATAAATTTCGCAAAAAAACATTGTTTGATGCCATATAAAGACGTTTTGTGCTGATTTGAACTATATCAAGTATAATAAGGATTAAAAAATGGGACAGTGTTGCCAGTTCATCAATTATGAGTCTATCGTAATGGACTAGCATAACCTGCAGAATTAAAAAATTGTATCTTCTGAGATCATCAATTCCAAACAAATTTCATATATTTTTACATTATCTAAACGGAAGTGCTGCCAAATAAGTATTATTTATTGCAGAACTTTTAATTTTATGAGAACTTTAGTATAAAATCTAATTACATGCCAAAAGTATCTTTTTTTTTCATTTAGGTTTAGTACATTTGGCAACATCGACGTAAAATATATCCAGGAAAACATTTGATGGATGTATTTATAAGCAACAGTGCCGGTAATTTCGATAAAACTACATTCAATGACCTACAGCTAGTTTCAGAAGCTGAACCTGAAAATATGGAATATGATAAAATATGAAGTATATCCTTTGGAATTAGATAATATTAGATACTACGCATCGTCGCGCAACTGGTAGCTCAACTCTTCAGTATTTTTGATTGATTTTTACGGCAGTGTTGCCAAGTAAGCTCGTATTCCGCGGAAACGCAAACAATAGGTGCGGGGATGCTTAGTATTGCGTTTACTCTTACTGTGAATGCGTCACCCCTATGAGGGGATCGCAGAATAATAGATCATGTCCTTTATTGTCCCTTCTATTGTTTTTCGTGGCGATGAATGAACTAAAATATCTTAGTGACGTTTGCTCCCTAGAGGGGTGGTAACTACTTTTATTAGGCTTTTTTTGCATGCAAAAGAGATCGGTTGTACGCGAAGGTTAATTGCGATAAATCAAATCGATTGTTCGATCAATTATAGGTGACTCCCAGATCGACAAACTCACTCCATTCATATTCACTCCTCTTTGCTGAATCGAATCGAGAAAGATGCAGCAAACGGATTGTCGTGATCAAACACGCAACCCCATCACCATGCCATGAAGCCATGCGCAAGTTGCTTGACATGGATATTTGTTGCCATTCGTCGCAGTTTGGATCGCAAGCGAATAAATGGATGGCGAATGGTGAAGAATGCTGTTGAGCAATCGAAGTGGTTGCTGTCGTCGCTGACAAGCAAACACACAAACTAAAGCGATAATCGTTCGCTGCGACCAATCATGGAGTAGCAATCATGAATTGTGTTGCCTTCTATGCTCATACTCATGCAGTGTTGCCAAATATGCTTGATACAGTGAATCAAAATTTAACCATCGCGCAACAATAATGACAATGTCGCAACCTGTATTTGTTGCGACAAAACAACCCATGCGACATAAGGTTGTCCCAACTTGAAAATAATGGGATTAACATCGTACACCACGAGTTTAGAGATTTTTAAGCCTTGCATTGCGATTTTCGAACGGTCCCTTCGAGTCGGTAAACACTGCAACTCTGGTGATGCTCTATCATCAAACAGTTTCGACTTTGGGTTAGTAATATTTGATTATTCACGAGTTGGAAAGTACGCAACAAATTCAGCTTCCGTTTTGTCTGCAACAAAAAATTTCGAGATCATGTCATTATCTGTCACCAGTAGGAATAAAGACTAATCGTCGCACCTTCTTTGTTGCTTGTTTTGTGCCTCTTTTGTCTGACAATTCTCTTCACTGGCTTGATATGTATAAAAAACAGAAATCATTTCTGGAGCAACATTTGAAAAGGGCATACAAGCATTGGTAAACAATGACTTCACACGTCGCTCCTGAGCCCCCATCAGCTAGCTTATTCACAAAAACTAAGACCGTTAGGGGCCCATATAGCCGAGGCGGTAAACGCACGGGTATTCAGCATGACCATGCTGAGGGTGACGGGTTCGATTCCCGGTCGGTCCAGGATCTTTTCGTAAAGGAAATTTCCTTGACTTCCTTGGGCATAGAGTATCTTCGTGCCTGCCACACGATATACACATGCAAAATGGTCATTGGCAGAGGAAGCTCTCAGTTAATAACTGTGGAAGTGCTCATTGAACACTAAGCTGAGAAGCAGGCTTTGTCCCAGTGAGGACGTTACGCCAAGAAGAGGAGAGAGGAGGAAGACCGTTATCAGATAGAGCAAACATCGATCTTTCGGATAACGGTGTTCATTTGCGTGGGCGGGCTGCTGTTATGCCCTACGGAGCGTTTCCGAAAAAAGACACAAGACCTCTTGGGCCCTTTTCAAATGTTGCTCCAGATTTGTTTTTATTTGGTGTTATCTGTTTACGGAAGCTTTAGTGTGAATTAGATGTTTACAATAAAAATGACATGTGTGGCAACACTTCCATCTACAACATTGTTGAAATGAATAAAAAGACAATTGAAATGAATTTCACATGACACATTTTATATTTTAGCAATTTATCCTCATCTTTTGCAATAAACCGATTTTTTATTGCTAACTATCAAACTAACAATAACTGTCAATTATCGGGTCATTTTGTCAGATAGGACCATACACAAGAAAACGCAGACAAATAGACGTAACATTGGCGAAATTTCCATCGACCACGGTTTTAACGATTTTTTAAAACCTTCATAGGTGTAGCTTCCACAACCAGAGATGCGCTCATCGTTTTTCTATGCGTTTGACGTTTCACACTAGTGCCTTCTGTTGACGATATTGCACAATGCAGTGTATCGTGAAACATTTCCACCAGGTGATGGTAGTGTGAACTAGACGATGGATTTTAAAGAAAATTGTTCTAGGTGTTACCTGGTGTTACGTCTGTTTGTCTGTGAAGAAAAGGTCAACAACAAGGTCGTTAGAGAAGATGTGTATTGTTTTTATCTTGCTCACACATCTTGCGATTTTTTAGAATAACCTGTACATTGTCAAACACTTGAAGGTTAGGTTTCATGGTATAATAAAAAAAGGTAAGCTGGCAACACTGTCACATTTTTTTAATCCTTTTTATATTTGATATTGTTTAAATCAGCACAAAACGTCTTTATATGGCATCAAACAATGTTTTTTTTACGAAATTTATAAACTGCACCTGATTTTATATGATACTTTATATGAAAAAAATGAATATTTTTTCTTCAAAACGCTATATCTCAGGAACGACGCAAATTACCTTGGGGAGTTAAGCTTTTTCGATCGGAAAACGTCTGATAAACACGATGGAATCAAAATTTTTAAAATCAAAATATACATATTTTGAGAAAAAAAGATTTTTAGTTTTAAAATTGAAAAATATGATATCTGGCAACACTGTATCAAAAAAATAATATTTTTTTCTGGATTCCCTGAACGATTTCCTCCAAAAAAGCCGAAGGTCGCAAATGTGTACAGTATGCGGCAGGAAAAAATGCGAAAGTGTTTTTCAACTTCAAACCTAATTTTCGTCCATTTGACATTAACCCTAAAAGAGATACCTGGGGTCCATTGGACCCCAGGCGCCTTTCAGAGCTCGTCTTTGATGGAACACACTCAGCGAGGTGACGAAACTGAGGACATGAAGGTATCCCTTTCAGGGTTATCCAATCTATGTTTCAACGTTCCATGATCTATAATAGGCTAGTTTTCTAAAAGTTAATTAAAAAATTTCCCATTTTGGTCACTAACCTTTACAGGCCGGCGCCTGAAGATGAAGACAACCAGAATTTTCAAACCGCAGAAAATCGCACAGGTCGCTAAATTTCGCATCTGATAAAACAAAATTTTTGATTTTCTCTACAATATCATCAAATATATGTACTTATTTCATCTGGTATGTGAAACTACATGGCTCTGGATCAGTGTTGTCTGGTTGTTCATCAAGTCTGTGCTAATTTTGATACTGTTATAGTCATTTTGTTTAATGACCATTGGGCGCGCAGTTTATTGATATCCGCTTATTAGGCCTACATTATCACATGTTAAACATCAAATATGTTCATTTTTATTTTTCAGTGCTAGAATATAGACATTGACTGATACACTGTCATGAAAAAAGAGTCATATATATCCCATATTTAGCGTGTAATAGTGCCTTGAACTTTTCGCATTTTTTCCTGCCGCACCCTGTATGTGCAATTGTTTCAATGATAAAAATAAAAGAAAGAGAGGATATTTTCATTTCGGCCAAAACGAGGGGTGCTGTCACGGGCCGAGGGGTGATCCGATCGGCACCAAAATTTGGATTTTTTCTTTTTCCATCTAAACAAATGTTTCAGCCAAATTTGGTTCAAATCCGTGATGGTCGATTGCAAGCGGTCGGTCACTTGGCGCGGAATGACCCATATCACTTTTTGATCTCCGTACCAAAATATGCTATTAACCCTCTAATACCCATTCCCGCCTTTAGACGGGGTATAGTTTGAGCATTTTTGTAATTTTTGTTTCATGGAAAATCAAATTTTTTATATTTTTGGCTGATATTTAGGACTGTTTTGTATATCTCAAAAAAATTTTGGTGTATTTTGAAGCGTACTTACATTATTTAAAAATCATTGAAAAATTGATGTTTTAGTCACCTTTCAGAAGTCATTGTTTATTTTGCTTTCATTCGCTACAATTAACATATTTTAAATTTTTCCCAAATCATTCTATCCTAGTTTAATAGTTTAAGGAAATCGAATACACTCCAAATTTGTTTTCCTTAAAATTACACGGAAAATAAAATTTTCCATGAAAAAAATTTAAAATAAAAATATTTCAACAATAATCATAAAATTTCAAAATGTTTTCATCTCAAAAAATCCGTACCCCAAATAGGCTTCCAGGAAAAATATAAAAGTGTGGGAATGTTCAAAAATAAAAATTAGAAAAATCAAAAACTGATATTCACGAAATTGAGAATTAAAAAGAATCATCTTCCAAAACATGTTTAAATCGATTTTAGATGACGAAAAATGATATTTAGATCAAAATCAAAAATTTGGGTATTAGAGGGTTAAATATTGAGCTATTTTACTCTGCTCGGGACCCTATGAAAAGTTATAGCATGTTGAACTTTTTTGTGAGAGAAAAAAAAGTTGCCTATCCCAAACATTTTGGCCACTCCCTGTACTTTAGGTTGATAGATGCAACATTTTTACGTTTGTTGGTATAGATTTGCTGAAACTTACATAGACTAGTATTTCTCGATATCACGTTCAAGAGCTCTAGATATGCATCTCCAAGGGTGGCAGCCATCGGCAAAGTGCTTCTGATTAATTGGTACTACACTCTTACATCTTCGGTTTTTTTATCTAGGTATTCCTTTACTGATCCAGACTAGTTTCTTCTTAAAGATAGCAGTTCTGGGAGAATCTTGTTGCTCATCATAAAATAGTTTACTATTTTGTGTCAGAACCCCAAGAATCTTTCGTTTATTGGACCATGGCTCTTGAATAAGCGCCACTTCCAGTCCTTCTTTTTTAAACCTTCGAGCCAACACAGCAGAAGCACAAGGGCGTATCCAGCTTTTCGGCCAGGGGGGGGGGGGGGGGGGCGAGCACCCTTACACTGAAACCCACTTTGCAGTAACAAGGAGTTCAAATACTTCATCATTTAAAAAAAATAAAAGTGAAGTATGAAATATGGGTGATTAACAGGAATGGTTCAATGGAAGAATCATATATGATTATAATCCTGAGGAATTCCTCAAGATATTGCTTCAGGGATTTCTTAACAAATGCCATCATGAATTTGAATTTATCCAGCAGTTTTTCCAGAAATTTCTTTAATATTTTTCTAGGTTATTTTAATGTAGATATTCCAGCAGAAATTACCTTCGGAAAACTTGCAGTAATTCCGTTGGGAAAAGCTTCAGAAATTTCTTCAATAATTCCTCCAGAAGTCTTATTACGAATTTCACCATGCATTCTTTTGAGAATTTCCCCAGTAATTCTTTACAAATATCATCCTTAATTCCACCAGAAATCCGTTTGAGAAGCTCCAGAAAATACTTTAAGAATTTCTCCGGGAATTCTTGCAAAAATTCCAACCAAACTAAGATTCCTTTCCTTGAGGAATACCCTAAGAATTGTTTGGAGAAATTTCTTCGAAAAATCCTTTAATGAATTCCTTCGGAATTATCGGAAAAAAATCTTTGAAAATTTGTAAAGGAATTCCTTCGGAAATTCCAGGAGGAATATATTTGGAAGTTGCTAGAGGAATGCATTCGGAAATTTTTAAAGGAATCAATTAAAAAATAATTTCAGGAATTTATTTCGAAAATCCTTGAGGAATTTTCGGAAATTCCTTGACAAATTCTTCAAAAATTTCTTAAGGAATTCCTTCATTTCTAAAGCTCCTTGAGAAATTCCATAAGACATTCCTTCGAGAGTTCTTCTACGATTTCTTTTAGAAGATTCTTCGGGAATTCCTTGAGGAATTTCTTTGAAATAGATTTAGAATATTCCTTGAAGAACTCCTTCAGAGTTTTCGTGAGGAATTCTTCCGAAAATTCCTTGAGGAATACCTTCGAAAATTCTTGGAGGAATTCATCCGGAAATTTCTGTGAGAATTCCTTCCCAAATTCCTGAAGCAATTCTTTCGAAAATATTGAAAAAAAATCCACTAAAAGTCTCATGAGATGTCCCTTCTGCAATTCCATAAGGAATTTCTTTAAAAATCTTTCAAAACTTCCTTGAAAAATTATTTCAGAAATTCCTGAAGAAATGCTTTTTGTGATTTTTTATTTCCTAGAGGAACTCATTCGGAAATTCTTTGCAGAATTCCTTTAAAAATGCCTTGATAAGGAAAATTCGGAAATTGTTAAAGGAGTTCGTTTGGAAATGTTTTTGACATATGTCTGAAATGTCTTATGGAATACCTTCGGAAATTTCGTGAAGAATTGTTTGATAAGTTCGTTGAGGATTTTTTTCGGTGTTTTTTTATAAATCTTTATGAAACTTCTCAAGGAATTCCAGCGAAAGATCCTTGGGAAGTTTCTTCGGAAATTCCTCAAGAAATTCCTTCAAAAATGTATTGCGGAACTCCTACGAAAACTTGAGAAACTTCTTCAAACATTCCTTCAGAAACACGTTTGGGGATTATGTGAGAAAATCCTAGGGAAATTTTTTGAGGACAACCGTCAAAAATTTTTGGAGGAATTCATTCGGAAATTTTGGAGGTATTTCAAGGCAAATCCATAAGATATTTGTTTGGACATTCCGGGAGGGATTTCTTTGGAAATTCGTAGAGGAATTCCTTCGGAAATTCAGGAGAAAATCCTTTGAAAATTCCAGGAGAAATTCCTTTGAAAATTCCTGGAGGAATTCCTACGGAAATTCCTGGACAAACTCCTCCGGAAACTCATGGAGGAATTCTTCGGGAAAATCCTGGAGGAATTCCCTCGGAAATTCTTGGAGGAATTCCTTCGAGAATTCGTGGAGGATTTCCTTCGAGAATTCCTGGAGGAATTTCTTCGGAAATTCCTGGAGTAATTTCTTCGGAAATACCTGGAGAAATTCCTACCAGAAATTTCTGGAGGAATTCCTTCGGAAATTCATGGAGGAATTCCTTCAGAAAATCCTTGAGCGATTCCTTCGCAAAAGTCCTGTAGGAATTCCTTCTGAAATTTATGGAGGAACTCCTTCGCAAATTCGTGAAGGAATTCCTGGAGAAACTCTTTCGAAAATTCCTGGTGGAATTCCTTCGGACATTCATGACAAATTCCATCGGAAATTCCGGCAGGAAATCCATTGAAAATTCCAGGTGAAATTCCTTTGAAAATCCCTGGAGGAATTCCACCGGAAATTACTGCAGGAATTTCCTCGGAAATTCCAGGAGGAATTCCTTCGGAAATTGCAGGAAGATTGCCTTCGGAAATTCCTGAAGGAATTCCTTCGGAAATTGCAGAAGGAATTTCTTTGAAAATTTCTGGAGGATCTCCTCCAAAAATTCCTGGAGGATTTCCTCCGGAAATTTCTGAAGAAATTCTTCCGGAAATTCATGGAGGAATTTATCAGGAAATTCCTGGAGGAATTCCTTTGAAAATTCGTGGAGGAATTTCTTCAGAAATTCGTTAATGAATTCTTTCGGAAAATTTCTGAAGCAATTCCTTCGGAAATTCATGGAGGAACTCCTTCGGAAAATGCTTTAGGATTTGCTTCGCAAAATTCCTGGAGGAATTACTTCGGAAATTCATGAAGGAATTCCTTCGGCATTTCCTGGAGGAATTCCTCCGGAAATTCCTCGAGGAATTTCTTCGTAAATTCGTGGAGGGATTCCGTCGGAAATTTTCTGGAGGAATTCCTTTGGAAATTCATGTAGGAATTCCTTCGGAAAATTCTTTAGAAATTCCTTCGCAAAATTCCTGGAGGAATTACTTCGGAAATTGCAGGAAGATTTCCTTCGGAAATTCCTGAAGGAATTCCTTCGGAAATTTATGAAGGAATTCCTTCGGAAATTCCAGGATGAATTCCTTCGGAAATTGCAGAAGGAATTTCTTTGAAAATTTCTGGAGGATCTCCTCCAGAAATTCCTGGAGGATTTCCTCCGGAAATTTCTGAAGAAATTCTTCCGGAAATTCATGGAGGAATTTATCAGGAAATTCCTGGAGGAATTCATTTGAAAATTCGTGGAGGAATTTCTTCAGAAATTCGTGAATGAATTCTTTCGGAAAATTTCTGGAGCAATTCCTTCGGAAATTCATGGAGGAACTCCTTCGGAAAATGCTTTAGGATTTCCTTCGCAAAATTCCTGGAGGAATTACTTCGGAAATTCATGGAGGAATTCCTTCGGCATTTCCTGGAGGAATTCCTCCGGAAATTCCTCGAGGAATTTCTTCGTAAATTCGTGGAGGGATTCCGTCGGAAATTTTCTGGAGGAATTCCTTTGGAAATTCATGTAGGAATTCCTTCGGAAAATTCTTTAGAAATTCCTTCGCAAAATTCCTGGAGGGATTCATTCGGACATTCATGGAGGAATTCCTTCGGAAATTCCAGGAGGATATCCTTTAAAAAATCCAAGGGGAATTCCTTTGAATATTCCTAGAAGAATTTGCTCGGAAATTCTTGGAGGAATTTCTTCGGAAATTCGTAGAGGAATTCCGTCGGAAAATTTTCTGGAGGAATTTCTTCGGAAATTCATGGAGGGATTTCTTCGGACATTCATGAAGGAATTCCTTCGGAAATTCTAGGAGAAAATCCTTTGAAAATTCCATGAGGAATTCCCTTTAAAATTCCTAGAAGAATTCCTTCGGAAATTCCTGGAGGAATTACTCCGGAAATTCCTAGAGTAATTCCTCCAGAAATTTGTGGAGGAATTTTTCCGAAATTTCCTGGAGGAATTTCTCCGGAAGTTTCTGGAGGATTTCCCTCGGAAATTCCTGGAGGAATTGCCACGGAAATTCCAGTTAGAATTCTCTCGGAAATACATGGAGGAATTCATTCGGAAAATGCTGAAGGAATTCCTTCGCAAAATTCCTGGTGGAATTACATCGGAAATTCATGGAGAAATTCCTTTGGAAATTTCCAAAGGAATTTCTCCAGGAATTTCCGACAGAATTTCTCCTGGAATTTCTGAAGGAATTCTTCCAAGAATTTCCAAAAAAAATTCCTTCAGGAATTTCCAAAAGAGTTTCTCCAGGAATTTCCGAAGGAATTTCCAAACGAATTCCTCCAGTAGTTTCCAATGGAATTCCTCCGGGAATTTTAAAAGAAATAATTGCTCCCATAGGCGCCAACTTAGGGGGGGCAAGCATGGTTTTGCCCCCCCAATATTTGACGATTTTTCGATTTTCCCATACAAAAAATCAGAAAAACCTGGCTTTGCCCCCCCAATAATTTGACCAAGTTGGCGCGTCTGATTGCTCCACAAATTTCAGAAGGAATGCATCCAAGAGATTCCGGAGGGATTTCTCCAGGAATTTCCGAAGAAATTTCCCTAAGAATTTCCGAAAGAATTCCTGCAGGAATTTCCAAAGGAATTCCTCCATGAATCATCAAACGAATTCGTCCAGCAATTTCCGAAGGAATTCCTCCCCGAATTTCCGAAATAATTCCTCCAGGAATTTTTGAAGGAATACCTAACGGAATTTTTGAAGGAATTCCTAACGGAATTTGTAAAGGAATTCCTCCATGAATTTTCGGAGGAATTCCTCTTGGAATTTCCAAAAATAAAATCTAAAAAGACTTTCCGAAAAAAATTCTCCAGGAATTTCCGAAGGAATACCTGCAGAAATTTCTGAAGGAATTCTTCCAGTAATTTCCGAAGAAATTATTCCAGCAATTTCTGAAGGAATTCCTCCAGGAATTTCCAAAGGAATTCGTCCAGTAATTTCCGAAGGAATTCCTCCAGGAATCATAAAAAGCATTCCTCTAAGAAGTTTAGAATGATTTTTTTCCAGGAATGTCCTAAGGAATTCATCCAAGGATTTTCTGAGGAATTTCTCTATCGATTTCTGAAAGAATTCCTCCAGAAATTTCCGGAGGGTATTCATTCAAGATTTTTCGAGGGAACTCCCCAAGGAATTTCCGAAGGAATTCCTCCAGAAATTTCCGAAGGAATTCCTTCAGGAATTTCCGAACGAATTCCTTCAGGAGTTTCCGAAGTAATTCCTTCAGGAATTTCCGAAGGAATTCTTCCAGGAATTTGCGAAGGGATTCCTCCAAGAATTTTGGAAGGAACTCCTTCTGGATTTTTTTAAGGAATTCCTCCAGGATTTTTTGAAGGAATTGCTTCAGGAATTTCCGAAGCAATTCCTCCCGGAATTTCCGAAAGACTTCCTCCAGGAATTCCTAAAGAAATTCCTTCTGGAATTTCCGAATGAATTCCTCCAGGAATCTCCAAAGGAATTCGTCCAGCAATTTCCGAAGGAATTCCTCCCGGAATTTCTGAAAGAATTCCTCCAGAAATTTCGGAAAGTATTCATCCAAGATTTTTCGAAGGACCTCGCCAAGGAGTTTTCGATGGAATTCCTCCAGTAATTTCCGAACAAAGTCATTCAGGAATTTCCAATGGAATTTCTCCAGAAATTTCCGATTGTGCGAAAGGATTCCTCCAAGAATTTTGGAAGGAATTCCTCAAGGAATTTCCAAAGGAATTCGTCCAGCAATTTCCGAAGGAATTCCTCCTGAAATATCTGAAAGAATTCCTCCAGGAATTTTTTGAAGGAATTACTAATGGAATTTCCGAAGGAATTCCTCCCGGAATTTCCGAAAGAATTCCTTCAGGATTTTCCGAAGGAATTCTGCTAGGAATTTCCGACGGTATTCCTCCAGGAATTTCCAAAAAAAAAATCTAAAAAGAATTTCCGAAAAAAATCCTCCAGGAATTTTTTAAGGAATTCCTCCAGGAATTCCTCCAGTAATTGCCGAAGAAATTATTGCAGGAATTTCCGAAGGAATTCCTCCTGAAATTTCCGAAGGAATTCCTCCAGGAATTCCGCTAGGTATTTCCGAAGGAATTCCTGCAAGAATTTCCAAAAAAAATCCAAAAAGTATTTCCGAAAAAAATCCTCCCGAAATTTCTGGAATAATTCCTCCAGGAATTTCCGAAGGAATTCCTCCTGGAATTTCCGAAGGAATTCCTCCAGGAATTCCGCTAGGTATTTCCGAAGGAATTCCTGCAAGAATTTCAAAAAAAAAATCCAAAAAGTATTTCCGAAAAAAATCCTCCACGACTTTCCGAAGGAATTCCTCCAGGAATTTTCAATGACATTCGTCCAGCAATTTCCGAAGGAATTCCTCCAGGAATTTCCAAAAGCATTCCTCCAGGAAGTTTGGAATTATTTTGTCCAGGAATTTCGTAAGGAATTTACCTAAGAATTTCCTCACGAATTTCTCTATTGATTTCTGAAAGAATTCTTCCAGGAATCTCCGAAGGTATTCATCCAAGATTTTCCCAAGGAACTGCCCAAGGAATTTCCGAAGGAATCCTTCAGGAATTTCCAATGGAATTCGTCCAGCAATTTCCGAAGGAATTCCTTCAGGAATTTCCGATGGAATTCTTCCAGGGATTTGCGAAGGGATTCCTCCAGGAATTTTGGATGGAAATCCGTCAGGAATTTCCAAAGGAATTCCTCCAGGTATTTCCGAAGGAATTCCTGCATACAGTCATAGCACAATTATGGGTCACCCACAGTTATGGGTCAATTCCATTTGAATTGCATGGTGAACTGACTGATTAATAATTGTGACAGAGTGACCCATAATTGTGCAATGACTGCACATTAAAAAAATACGAAGATGCAGGAGAATTTTATTTTTACTAGTCAAAAACAGCTCTGATCATCTAAGTTTTTCGGTTTAGTTAGAATATAGTTGCTCGGTCAGGAGGGGGCACGCCCCCCCCCCCTGCCCCACCCTGGCTACGCCCTTGCAGAAGCACCTTTTGCGTGATGAAGGTTACCCACTTTTATTAAGCCTCTGAACTGAGACTTAAGAAAAGTAGCCGATTTATACAGGAGACAAATAAGGTCCACTGCATCATTGCTACGGTTAGCACAGTAAGGGTAAAATACTGTGGAGGGCGCCCTAATACTCCACAGGCTCCGTTTAGCGGTTAGATTTTTATTAGACCCCCTAGCCATTCATTCCTTGGCACGGTAAGCATATAGCCGCATCACACCATGAATTAGGGGTCACCTGTTAGTGGACTCTTACCACCGGAACTGGCGGTCCGTAGTGTTATTCTTCGCCAATTGAGACAATCGCTACCGACACTACACAGCTATCTAGGCTGATCGAGAAAAGAAGTTAATATTGATGATCAGCTCGAACAGCCGACAATGCAATTGGATAACCCTGAACCGGTCCATCAAACTCTGGCTAAACACTATCACCACACCACTTCCCTTTTTGCACTATTGGAAACCACTAGCAAGGAAGTGCACTTTGGCGCAGAGAGTACGAACTAGAATAGCTGAAGGAAAACAATATTGGCATAGTCTCGTTACTGTTTTTACCCGTGTCGCGTTTGTCGTTATTGCGTTCGCCGTCGGTTGTGTCCCCGTGCTTCGGAACGAAACGACACGCTGCGCGGTGGTAAAATAATAAACGAATAAAATAATAGCAATAAAATGCAATAACAGAGACTATGACACCATACCATCCGCAACGATGATGCGGTTTTGTTGTGCCGTCGTCGTCGACGTCTACGTCGACAACTAACCTAGAGAGGTCGCTTCGATATGGGGAAGAAGTTGAAGTGTGGTAGAGGTGGTGAGGAACTAACATTGTAGTTTGCGGCACGTAGGATAACGATGATATCCATCCTGCTTTGGAGTGTAAAAGTTGTACGCAAAAAGGCTTTCATATATGTGTACCGCATGCATTGTGAGTTTGAGGTCGGACATAGGAAATGGCAGTGCATCGCTTTCGGTAAACTTGCAAAGGGTTTCCGCTGAGCTGGGATATGCATTACGTTACAATCCAGCCTACAAAGTAAATGCGGCGGCTGGTTTTGTGAATGTAACCCAATGCAACCATAAACTCAAATGCTGGTGACCCAGAACATTTTGAAACTGGATGCAATCATATCGGGCATGGCTCATGTGAAAATCGTCAACTAGAAGATGGTATGTAAGGGCGAATCCTAATTTTCCAAAGATTTTTGCAACGAACTTAAAGTTTTCAAATTTTTGAATAGAATCGTTCCATCTAGATCGATGAACATAGGTTGATTGAAAAGTGGAAGTAGCAATAATACAAACAGCTGAATATCTATAACTGCACTATGTATTCTATCTTCTCTATTTTTGTCTATCTTCTTTTTTCTGTTACACAATATCCACCTTCTATCTTTTACGGTTTTTTATACATTACTTTTCTGTCAACGAGCGTCTGATTTTTGTTTTGACAGACGCAGCTCAATTCAGCAAAACTTTTTGCGATGAACTTTAGGTTCACAAACATTGAAAAGAATTATCCCATCTTGATGATAATAAGCCCATTAAAAGGTGGAAGTAGCACTTGAACAAACACCTGAAAAGCTATAACTATCTCCTGTATTTTAACTTCACTCCGGTTTTTTTTCCATCGTCTATTTATATCCTCCATTTTCTGTTTTTCAAATTATCTACCATCTATTTTTTTTTGTTTTTTGAATTTTATATCTCTGCTCTTGCCCTTTCTGTTTTCTGATGAGTATCTGCTATGTGCCAAATGCCAAATGCCTTCATTTCCCTACCGACATAAATCCGCTCGACATCCTACACACCGTCGCCTTCGGAAGAAGTTGTTTTCTCATTTTTCTCTTCTGACACTTCACACAGTCAGTCAGTGAGTTGGACACCGATTTGACTTGAAGTTGTGGATCAACAACGGGGTCGACAGTGCTTACACCATCGTTTCATTAATCCAGAATGATGTTGAAGGGGGGAGGAGCTCGTTGAGCGTGAGACCGGGAAAATATTAATAGCCGACAATTATGACGAACTCGCGCGGGAAAAGAAATGGATCTCAATGTTTCACCATCACCATCATCATCACCGCCGTCGTCATTGTCGTCATCATTCAGTCACAGTTGACGAGACGAGAGTGGGCTGGGCGCGCGTCGGTACCGTACAGCGGAAAGTGTAATCCTTATGGCGGTGCTTTTGTGCTGTTTTAATTACTTGGCGCTCCACTTTTTCCGCATCCACATCCGCTTCTGTGCCGTGCACAGCACACCACCCACTGGGCCGCTGGGAATCTGGTAATTATGTGATCGCGATGTGCTACATAACCTATACTTGTTTCAATAAACACACGGAGTCGGGAGGGGTGAGACCCCACGTACGAATGAGGAAGTGGCATGGAAGCATTTCCGGCAGGAGTTTAGAGAGTTATGCCCCCATGCTATGGTGTGGTGGGAGAAATTTCAGTCCGGAACGAGCGGTGGCACTTTGGAAAGGTGGCATTGTGTCAATTAGTGGAAATTATTGGCTCGTGCGGTACAACATATGCTTCTCGATGAAGCCGTAAAACTCGGATAAAATGCGGAAAATATTAAATTTCAACCGAGCTTATTTATGCAACCGAGTACTCTTAGGGGATATACGCTCGTATTGAAGTTGTTTAGCTGAGTTTTTATTGTCAACTGGGTTGTTGACATGTCCACAAGAAGTTTTAATTGCAAAAGATTGACAAAATACCAAATAAAATTATTCGTTATGAGAGGCAACATGTTTTAGGAGAATCGTGAAAGAGAAGTTCAATGTATATATTGGAAGTTGCCAGAAAAAATTGAAAAATGTCGTAAATTCTAGAGACTGTTGCCAAAACTGCCAGAGGAAGTTGCCAAAACCTCCAGAGGAAGTTGCCATAGTTGCAGAGGAAGTTGCCATTCTTGCAGAGGAAGTTGCCAAAACTTCCAGAGGAAGTTGCCAAAACTTCCAGAGGAAGTTGCCAAACCTTCCAGAGGAAGTTGCCAAAACTTTCAGAGGAAGTTGCCAAAACTCCCAGAGGAAGTTGCCAAAACTTCCAGAGGAAGTTGCAAAAACTTCCAGAGGAAGTTGCAAAAACTTCCAGAGGAAGTTGCAAAAACTTCCAGAGGAAGTTGCCAAAACTTCCAGAGGAAGTTGCCAAAACTTCCAGAGGAAGTTGCCAAAACTTCCAGAGGAAGTTGCCAAAACTTCCAGAGGAAGTTGCCAAAACTTCCAGAGGATGTTGCCAAAACTTCCAGAGGAAGTGGCCAAAACTTCCACAGGAAGTTGCCAAAACTTCCAGAGGAAGTTACCAAAACTTCCAGAGGAAGTTGCCAAAACTTCCAGAGGAAGTTGCCAAAACTTCCAGAGGAAGTTGCCAAAACTTCCAGAGGAAGTTGCCAAAACTTCCAGAGGAAGTTGCCAAAACTTCCAGAGGAAGTTGCCAAAACTTCCAGAGGAAGTTGCCAAAACTTCCAGAGGAAGTTGCCAAAACTTCCGGAGGAAGTTGCCAAAACTTCCGGAGGAAGTTGCCAAAACTTCCGGAGGAAGTTGCCAAAACTTCCGGAGGAAGTTGCCAAAACTTCCAGAGGAAGTTGCCAAAACTTCCAGAGGAAGTTGCCAAAACTTCCAGAGGAAGTTGCCAAAACTTCCAGAGGAAGTTGCCAAAACTTCCAGAGGAAGTTGCCAAAACTTCCAGAGGAAGTTGCCAAAACTTCCGGAGGAAGTTGCCAAAACTTCCAGAGGAAGTTGCCAAGACTTCCAGAGGAAGTTGCCATACTTGCAGAGGAAGTTGCCATTCTTGCAGAGGAAGTTACCGAAACTTCCAGAGGAAGTTGCCAAAACTTCCAGAGGAAGTTGCCAAAACTTCCAGAGGAAGTTGCCAAAACTTCCAGAGGAAGTTGCCAAAACTCCCAGAGGAAGTTGCCAAAACTTCCAGAGGAAGTTGCCAAAACTTCCAGAGGAAGTTGCCAAAACTTCCAGAGGAAGTTGCCAAAACTTCCAGAGGAAGTTGCCAAAACTTCCAGAGGAAGTTGCCAAAACTTCCAGAGGAAGTTGCCAAAACTTCCAGAGGAAGTTGCCAAAACTTCCAGAGGAAGTTGCCAAAACTTCCAGAGGAAGTTGCCAAAACTTCCAGAGGAAGTTGCCAAAACTTCCAGAGGAAGTTGCCAAAACTTCCAGAGGAAGTTGCCAAAACTTCCAGAGGAAGTTGCCAAAACTTCCAGAGGAAGTTGCCAAAACTTCCAGAGGAAGTTTCCAAAACTTCCAGAGGAAGTTTCAAAAACTTCCAGAGGAAGTTTCTAAAACTTCCAGAGGAAGCTTCTAAAACTTCCAGAGGAAGTTGCCAAAACTTCCAGAGGAAGTTGCCAAACTGCCAGAAGAAGGAGAAGGAAAGGGAAGCTACCTAAACATTCTGTGAGACGTTGCCTAAGCTTTTTGAGAGACGTTGACCGAACTTCCTAAGGAAAGTTGACCAAACTTCTGTAAAGAAATTGTCCAAATTTTCTCATGAAGTTCAAAACTTCCACAGGACAGATGAAGTTGTCAAAACTTCTAGGGCAAGTTGCCAATACTTCCAGAGGAACTTGTTCAAGCTTCCACAAGGAAGTTGTCCCTACTTACATTAATAAATTGTGCAAGTTTCCTCAATGAAGTTGTTCAAACTTCTGCAGGGAAGTTGACGATGCCTAAACCTCTGTAGTGAAGTTCACCAAATTTCTTCTGGAAAGTTGCCGAGTCGTCTATCTAACATATATCTTCCGTAAAGAAGTTGTCCAAACTTCCTCAGAGACGTTGTCCAAACTTCTTAAAGAAGTTATCAGAACTTCCTCAGGAAAACTGTTCAAACTACTATAGAGAAAGTCCAACCTTCCTCATGGAAGTTATTTAAACATCCTCGAAAAAGTTGTCCAAACTTCCTCAGAACAACTCCTTTGGAAGTTGTTCAATCTTCCATTGGGAAATGTCCAAACTCCCACAGAGAAGTTGTCCAAACTTTCTCAGAGATGTTGTCTAAACTTCCACGAGTTGTTTTCCGCAGGGAAGTTGTCCAAGCTTCAACAGGAAATTCGTCCAAACTTCCGCAGGAAAGTTATACGAGCTTTCACATGGAAGTTGAGATAGTAGCAAGTGCGCGTATCTCTTTTCTAGTGAGTGTTCCCTTCCTTGTATTAAAGAGTTACTAAAATACCAAATCTTCCGTGAAGAGCAGTAATGTCAAAACTACAATTTTGAACAGAAGACACCCAGTTTACAATGATGATAAATCACCGCACCGTTTTGTCATTCCAACACTTGGAAAACCACAACAGTGAACCACGGCGAAGAGGGTACCAATACGTAATAGCGCTCAAAGTACCCTCCTATCTCTTTACCGCAACGACATGGCGGCGGGCGAAAGTTTCGTAACACAGCAGCTCAGCAACGAGAAAGACGACTGTTGACGTGACAAAATCTCATCAATCAACTGATCGCATTACGTTGGTCGTTCGGTGTTCGCCAGTCGTCTTCGTCGTCGTCGTCGTCCTCGCCAGCATCTAGTGCTCCTTCTACTGTTGGGGATAGTTGTTGGTGACAGCAACAACAGATCGATGAATTAGTAATAAAATCACTTAGATTGCTATCAAACACCGGTTCGAAAGACAGAGCGGTGCAAAGCCGAAATGTTTGGCTGGGACCAGTGGTTCCCAACTATGAATCTATCGATAGTTCTATATACACATCACTCGCATCGCAAAACTTAAGATCAGTTCTGTCTTATTTATTCAAAAACTATCGAACAACTGAAATTTACGAACATTAAAAGACAATTTTGAGTGGGATTCGAACCTCACCCATTAAGAAAAAAATCATGCGCCTCTGCGATCTTGACCATTTTAGAAAGTTAATTCTGAAGAGATTATCTTGAAAATCGTCCAACATTTCAACTCGAATGATGTTTGTCATCGTTCTCATGGACCATCCAAAGAAGTTTGAGAACTTGAATCAGTTTTTTATTACATCCTCAGAGGCTATTTCGAGACCGACACTAAGATTTGCCGGCAAATCTATTTACGTCAACCATCAAAGGGCTTCCGTTTCGGAAAACAATTCCCAACCCATCCGGGGAAAAAACAAAAATAAGTGTCTACCGTCGCGTCAGTAAATGCCATTCCACTTCCACCAGAAGAACCAGAATGCCACCCCAATCGCGTCCGTAGTTTTGGGGGCTGTTTGGTGGAATCCAACTCGCAGAAGGAGGACACAGTAAGAGTCATGAAAAAAAGAGGTGACGATAAAAACGACGAACTAGTTAGAGACGAGCAGGCGATATGATGGCATCTTTATGGCCCTTGTTGCGTGCTCGAGCTCGTGCTGCCACGTGATGGATGGCACGTCGCGTCGACACAGACGTAAGGTAATGAAGTTCTTGGGGGTGGGAGGATTTATCTTTCGGAGGATGGTGGGATTTGAGAACCAAGTTTTTTTATTCAAAAAAAAAACAAAAGTAAACTAAAACAGAACAGAAGACAGAAGACAGAAGACAGAAGACAGAAGACAGAAGACAGAAGACAGAAGACAGAAGACAGAAGACAGAAGACAGAAGACAGAAGACAGAAGACAGAAGACAGAAGACAGAAGACAGAAGACAGATGACAGAAGACAGAAGACAGAAGACAGATGACAGAAGACAGAAGACAGAAGACAGAAGACAGAAGACAGAAGACAGAAGACAGAAGACAGAAGACAGAAGACAGAAGACAGAAGACAGAAGACAGAAGACAGAAGACAGAAGACAGAAGACAGAAGACAGAAGACAGAAGACAGAAGACAGAAGACAGAAGACAGAAGACAGAAGACAGAAGACAGAAGACAGAAGACAGAAGACAGAAGACAGAAGACAGAAGACAGAAGACAGAAGACAGAAGACAGAAGACAGAAGACAGAAGACAGAAGACAGAAGACAGAAGACAGAAGACAGAAGACAGAAGACAGAAGACAGAAGACAGAAGACAGAAGACAGAAGACAGAAGACAGAAGACAGAAGACAGAAGACAGAAGACAGAAGACAGAAGACAGAAGACAGAAGACAGTAGACAGTAGACAGTAGACAGTAGACAGTAGACAGAAGACAGAAGACAGAAGACAGAAGACAGAAGACAGAAGACAGAAGACAGAAGACAGAAGACAGAAGACAGAAGACAGAAGACAGAAGACAGAAGACAGAAGACAGAAGACAGAAGACAGAAGACAGAAGACAGAAGACAGAAGACAGAAGACAGAAGACAGAAGACAGAAGACAGAAGACAGAAGACAGAAGACAGAAGACAGAAGACAGAAGACAGAAGACAGAAGACAGAACACAGAAGACAGAAGATAGAAGACAGAAGATAGGAGACAGACGACAGAAGACAGAAGACAGAAGACAGAAGACAGAAGACAGAAGACAGAAAACAGAAAACAGAAGACAGAAGACAGAAGACAGATAACAGAAGACAGAAGACAAAACAGACAACAGAAAACAAAGATAAATGATGATGTACAGAAAACAGAAGTAAGAAGGCATGAAACAAACAGCAGAAGGTAGATAGCAGAAGACAGATGAAAGAAGACAAACGAAAACAGAAGGAAGAAGGCCAAATGAAGAAAAAAAGGTAGGAAATAAACGATAGAAAATAGGTTGAGATAATAAAATGTCGGGAAATGGAATTCAGAAGACAAAAGAGAGTTTTGGATATTGCTTGTGAATATTTGTGAAGTATCTGCGCCCCCTTTTTGGTAAAAAAGCTTGTTTTTGAAATTGATATTAAAAAAAACTCCTGTTTGATATTGCAAATTTTTTATCCCAAATATAAAAAAATCACCAATTCTGAGTTTTTGAAGTGCGCTCCTATGCATGCAAAAAAAAAACTATGATATTGGGACTCTGAGAAATTCATTCCGAATATCTTTCAAAGAAATAAAATACACTGAAAATTTCCGGAGATTTCTCCAGATATTCCTCGTACATATATGTTCAGAAATTTCCCCACAAATACTTTCAGAAAATACTGCAGAGATTTTTTCAAAAGCGCTTCCGGTTTTTTTTTTTCGGAAAATCTTCCAAAAAAATCCTTCAGAAATTTTTCCACAGTTTTTTGGAAATACCCCCGAGAATCCCTTTAGAAAATACCCCAGGAATAATCCCTTTCTTTCAGAATTTTATTAAGGGAGTCCTGCGGAAATTGCACTAGACATTTATAAGGAAACTCCTCAAAATATTCCTATCGAAAAGGTTGTTCTTTTCAGAATATCTTCCAGAAATTCATTCAGAAATTTCTCAAGGGATTCTTTCAATAAATCTTTCGGGGATTCATTATGAAATTTCCACCAGGGATTCCTTAAAAAATCGTCTTTGGGTTCCTTCAGGAATTTCACTTTGGCTTCGTTTAGGAAAGCTTCCTTGGATTATTTCAGAGTTTCTCCAAGAATTTCTTTAAAAAATCCCCTGCATTTTTTCGGAAATTCGTCCTGAGATCGATCCAGAAAGTTCTCCAAGAATTCGTTTAGAAAAAAAAAATCCGTAAATTTCCTCAGCAATTCCTCCATGATTTTATTAGCAAATCCTGCTCGAAGTTCTTCAGAAATACTTCCAGTGATTCCTTCAAAACATCTTCCACGGATTTATTTTTTGAAATTAACCCAAAAATTGCTTTAGTAACTCCACCTAGAATTTCTACACAAATTCTTCCAGGAATTTCCATATAAAATCATTCATAGATTCGTTTAGAAAACTTTCCATGGATTCATTCAAGAAATTCTCCATGGGTTGTTTTTGTGAATCCTAAAAGGGCTTTTTTGGAAATTTCAAAAATTGATTCCTTATACATTTCCACCATGAATTGTATATGATCTGTCAGAAATTTCTCCAGGGATGCTTTCAAAAAATCTTTCGGGGATTCATTCTGAAAATTCCAATAGAGATTCCTTAAAATTTCCTCTTGGGGTTCCTTCAGAAATTTCACTAGGGATTGTTCTAGGAAAGCTTCCAAAGGGATTGTTTCAGAATTTTCTCCAAGAATTTCTTCAAAAATTCATCTGCAGTTTTTTTTTTCGGGAATTTGTTTTGAGATCGATCCAGAAACTTCACCAAGAATTCGTTTAGAAAACATTCCGTAAATTTCCTTAGCAATGCCTCCATGATTCAATTAGCAAATCCTTCTCGGATTTCTTCAGAAATACTTCCAGTGATTCCTTCAAAACATCTTCCGGGGATTTTTTTTTGGAAATTCTTTCAAAAACTGCTTCAGTAACTCCACCTGGAATTTCTACAGAAATTTTTCCAGGAATTTTCTTATAAAATCATTCATCGACTCGTTTAGAAATTTCTCGAAAGTTTATTTAATTTTTCACAGTGATTTCTTAGGAAAATTTTACAGAGAATATTAAAAAATCCTGGGTTTTTTATGAAATATTGTACAAAAAATTTGCAGTTGCAGAAATACATAAAAAATCTTCCAAAAACTCATCTCAGAAAAACATGGATCACTTCAAAAACTTCTCCAGGGATACTGTAAGAAATTCTGATTTTAAATAAGTATTCCACTATAAAACTTTTTATGGGCTACCTCAGAAATTCCTTTCAGGATTGTTTAAAAAAAAACCCATCCGAAGATACTTTCTTGAATGTTTCACAGATTCCTTACGATATTCTCCAAACCTTTTTTTTCAATTCTTCCAGATTCTTTGAAAAAATCCGTCAGAAATTCACCTCAGAACTTCTTCAAAGGTTGCCTCTAGAGATTGCCCCTTAAATGTCTCTAAGAATTAATTTAGAAAACCTTCCATAAATTTATTTCAACATTGCTGCATGGCTTCCTGTACAAATTCCTCAAGGAATTTTTCAGAAAATCTTCCCCCGAATCGTACAGACATTTTTCCACCTGTGGTTTCTTCAGAGTTTAACCATGATTTCCGCAGAAATTTATAGTGATTCCTTCAAACATTTGTCTGAGGAATTTTTTTTCCAGAAATATTTGCATCCAGATGCGTAAGAAAATAAAATTTCTCCTCCCAACTATGAAGAATCGCCAATTCTTACCTTTTGTGTGTTTTTCGACGTCTTGCACTCCCATACGTGCAAATAACTGTGATATTGGGATATTTTCAGAAACTCATTCTCATTTCTTAAAAAAAAAAATAGATTTTCGGATTTTTTCTTAGGAAATGCGGCCATGAATTCATACAGAAATTCCGCCAGGATTTCTGACATAATTTCTTCGAGGAGTTCCTGCAGAAATTGCCCCAGAGATTTATACAGACATTTTCCCAGAGGTTTCTTTAAAATATTATTTAAAAATTCTTCCACGATTTTTTTTTTTTTAAATCTTTCCGAAATTCCTTGAGAAAATTCCCTAAACTAACTTGGATTTTTTTTTCAATAAGTTCTCCATCCTTCTTAAAATCCTACAGACTTTCTGAAATTATTTTCGGAGCTCCTTCAGGTATTTTACTAGGGATTATTTTAAGGAAAGCTTCCTTGGATTGCATCAAAAATTTCTCCAAGAATTTATTCCAGTTGCCTCTGCATTTTTTTTTTCAAGAAATTCGTGTAGAGATCCACCCAAAAACTTCTCCATGGTTTTTTTTTTTATCCCTTAGAAATTCATCTAGATATAATTTATGTTTTTTTTTTTAAGAAAATCCTCCAGGGATTCTTCCTCGGATCTCTTCAGAAGTTCTTCCAGTGATTCCTACAAAATATCTTCCAGGGATTCTGTGAGAAATGCATCCACGGACTGTTTTAGTAACGCCACCGAAAATTTCCTCAGAAATTCTTCCAGGAATTTTCTTATGAAATCTTCCATTAAATCCTATGAAAAATTCTACAATGTTTCCCTTCAATTTTTTTGGAGATTTCTTAGGAAATTGTTTCAAATATTATTGAAGTATTTTTTTCATCCCACATTGTAGACAAAATTTGCTGTCATAGGAATCCATAGAAAATCCCCCAAAAATACATTTCAGAAAAACATGGATTTTTTCATAAACTTCTTCAGGGATACTTTGGGTTTGCTAAAAATTCTCCCGGATTTTTTTTTCAGAAAGTGCTTCAAAATTTCCTTCAGGTATACCTCTAAGGATTCTTCCCAAAGTAATTTACTAGAAAACCTTTCATGTACTCCCCCAGAAATTCCTACATTGCCAAATATTCCTACTTTTGTTAAATGTTTCAGAGATTCCTTCAGAATTTTCTTTAAAAATTCTTCCCGAATACCTTTGAGAAATTCCTTCAGAGAATCATTCACAAAATTTATCCGAAGTTCGATCCAAAATTCTCTATAAATTCCGTCAGAAATGCCTACAAAGATTCGTCCAGGAATATCTCTGAGGATTTTTTTAGAAAACTGTTCATGAATTCATTCCAAAATTGCTACATGGCTGCATTATTCTGAAATTCCTCCAATGATTTTACAGAAAATCTTTCATATTTTTTTCTAATTTCTTCACAATGTATTCCAAGAATTCTGTCGCAAATTCGCCAGCAGTTCCTTCAGATTTTTTTTTCCATGTATTCCGCAGAAATTCATAGAAAAAATTTCAACCGTAAATTCCCTAGATAATCCTTGATTTTATTTTCAGAAGAAAGTAAGTAAGTATTCAGAGATTACTCCAAGGATTCTTTATGAAAACCCTACAGAGGTTTTTTCAAAAAATCTCCAAATATTCCGTTATTAAAATTTTCATCGATTCCCAACAAGGTTTCTCTAGGGATTCTTCTGGTAAATCTGCAAAGAATTCTTCCAGGGATTCGGAAATTTTCACCAGATATTCTACAATTCTTCCTAAGCTTTTCAATGGAATATAAGTACGTGTAAATATACTGTTATATTGGGAATCTTTAACGAATTCCTTCAAAAGTTTTCAGTCAGAAATTCTTCCAGGGATTCCAAGATTTCTTTTCACGGATTTATCCAGAAATGTCTTTTGAAAATCCTACAAGGGTTTGTTCAGAAATTTCTCCTGATATTCCAAAACTTTCATCGATTTGCTCCAGGGTTTCTATCAAAAAAAAAAACATTCGGGATATTCCTTTAGAATTTATCTAAGAGTGCTTTCAAGAATTTCCTTGGGAATTATTTTCGAAAAGCTCTCTCTAACAGTTTGTTTCGGTAAATTCCCAAAGGATTGCTTCCAAAATTCCACTACAGTTTTTTTTTCAGAAACTGTTTTTTTTTTTCTTAGAAAATCCTCTACAGTGTCTCAAGAAACTTTTAGAAAATCCTCCTCGGATCTCTCCAGAAGCTCTTCCAGCAATTTCTTCATCTTCCAGGGACTCATCAGGAAATTCTTCCAGGAACTCCTTCAGTAGAACCAACTTGAATTCCCCCAGCATTTCTTCCTGGGATTATCTTATAAAATCTTTCATAGATTCCCTGGAAAAAAATGCCCCAAAGTTTTCTTTTTTTTTCAGAAACTTCTGAAAGAAATTTTCCATGAATAATTGAAAAATTCGTCTTGTGGATTTCCAGGGATACTTCTAGAAATTCTAGCATGAACAGCTGAAGAAACTCTCCCTCAATTTCTTCAAAAATACCTCCAGAGTTTCTTTCAGAAATATTCCTGACAATTCCTTCACAAATTTCCCAAAGTTCTACTCAAGAAAACCATTATTTAACTTCATCAAAAGTTCCTTCATGGATGTTTTTTTCAGAAATCCAACAGGTGATGCTTTCGCAAAATGATCGACGGATTCCCTCAGTAGTTTTCCACCAAAATTTCCTTTTATTTTTATTTTCCTTTATTAATTTCTATTCTTCCAAAGAATGTTGTTATAAATTCTTCAGGGATAGCTCCCAAGATATTTTCAAAAAAAAAATTCCACGTACTCTGTCAGGAAATCTTTCATAAATTTCCCCAGAAACGAATTCGAACAGAAATTCCTTTAAAAGATCATCGAAGAATAGATCCTCGAAGGGATATTAACAGAAGTTCATCCATATGTTTCTCCAAATAGTCCTTCATGAATTGCTTCAGAAATACGTTCAGAAATTTTATAAAGGGACTTCTCCAGTGTTTCTTCTAAAAATATCTTAAAAGGTTATTTCAGGAATTCTTAAGGAGTTTTTTCAGTATTTCCTCAGGAATTTATTCAAGAAATCCTTTTTCTATTTCTTCTGGAATTTCTCTTGGGTTACTTCAGAAATTCCTCCAGGGGCCCTTTCAAGAATTCTACCAGAGATTTCTACAAGAATTCGACAAGAGATTTTTTCAGAAATTCCTCCACGGGTTCATTTAAAATTTCCTTCAGAAATCAACTAAGAAGTTTCCACATGGATTCCTTTCAGAATATCTCCAGCAACTGCTGTAGCATTCCTAGATTTTCCTCAGGAATTTCAACGGGGGTTTGAACAGAAATTTTTCCATGGATTTTTTAGAAATTCCTATATGGACTTTCCTTATTCCAAAAATCTATTTGGAGACACTTTCGCTTAATATCTCACTTATTTTTTTCAAAAAATTCTCCAATGTTTGTTTAATCCGAAATTGTTATATGGCAGCCTTTGAAAATTCCTCCAGGAATTTTCCAAAAAATCGTCCACTGAATCCCAGGAAATGCTTAATAAAATCTTCCAAGGATTCTTTGAAAAATCCGCCTGTGGCTCCTCCAGAAATATTTTCATGTATTCCTGCAAAAATTCGTAGAGATTGTTTGAGAAATTTTTCTTGCTATTCTTAAAAGTATTTTCTTAGAAATACCTCCAGGACTGTCGCCATGATATTTCCAAACATTTCTCCACAGAATCGTTCAGGAATTCATTCAGATTTGTTTTCCAGAAATGTTTCCTTGAAATTTCTAGAAAAATTTCTAAAGGAACTTATTTCGAAATGTATAAAGAGATATTAGTAAAAATATTTACAGTTTCTCCTGATATTCCTCCAGGGATTACTTCAGAAATACGCCCTGAAATTTTATGAAGGGATTTCTCCAGGAGTTCTTCTGAAAATATTTCATGTGAGTTTCTTCATTTTTTTTTCAGAAAATCCTCTTTTGATTTCTTCTGGAATTTCCCTTGGGTTCCATCAGATATTCCTCCAGATATTTTTCAGAAATTCCTCCAGAAGATAATTAAAAAATTCCTTCTGATATCCATTCAGAAATTTCTACAGGTTTTTTTTTAATCACCAGCAACTTCTTCTGGGTTCCTAAGATGTTTTCAGAAATTTCAACAGGGATTTCAACAGAGATTTCGTTACAAATTCTTCCATGTATATTTATAGAAATTACTACAGGGTTTCCTATAAAAAAAAATCATCCAGAAATAATTTTATATTATTGTTCAGAGATTCCTTGAAAAATCCTTCAAGGACGGCAAAGAGAAGACAGAATTCTCTGATGATTTTCTGAGGAAATATTTTCAATGGATTTCCCAGAAGAGTTTTGGGAAGAATATACAGAGGAAGTTTCAGGAAAAAAAAATGCTAAGAGGTTTCCGGAGGAACTCTTAGAGAAGTTCCAAGAATATTTCTACATCGCGGAGAAACTTTTTTGAAAAGTCTTTATATAATTCTCATATAATTGGCTGAAATGACTCAAATTCCAAAGAAACTCTGTGGCAAATTCCCAGAGAAATTTCCAGAAGAAATACCAGAGAAATTCGAAGAGAAGTTCCAATAAAGCATTCCTTGAGGAATTTCCAGAAGAATTTCTAAATAAAATTTCTAATATATTACAAGAAAATTTTTCGGAAGAATTTCCACAGGAATTCTCTGGTGAACTTCCAATGAAATGTCAAGAAAAAAATCGAGAAGAATTTTCAAAGGTATTTCCAGAGAAGCTCTGAGAGGATTTCCCAAGAATTTCCGAAACAAATTTTGAGAAGAATTTCTAAAAAAAACATTACAGAATAATTCTCTAATGAATTTCACAGAGAAAATCTGAGGACAAACAATTATCTCGTGAATTTGCAAATTTTCTGAGAGCACTTTCCAAAGATTTGGAGAATAACCGGATGAATTTCTAATGGAACTTAAGAAAGAATTTCCAAAAAAAATTCTTGAGATAAATTCCCAGAGAAATTTGCACAGAAACTTGTAGAAGAACTTCCAGTGGAATTCTCAGAAGAATTCCCATAGAAGTTGAGAGGATTTTCAAAAGATTTCCAAAAGGATTTTCCAGAGAAATTTCGAAGAGAATATGAAGAATAGTTTCCAGAGGAATTTGAATGCGCATTTCCAGAATAAAAATTAGGGAAAATCACAGAAAATTTTCAAAATAAAATGTCAGAAGAATGCACTACAATTCCTGAGTTTCCAGAAAAATTATCAAGATAGTTTCCTGACAAATTTTCAGAGTAGCTTCAGGAAGATTTTCAAAAGATTTCCCAGGGAAATTTCCAGAAGAATTCCCAGAGAAATTTCAAGATCAGCTTTGAGAGATTTCCTAGAGAATATTTCATAGAATTTCCAGAAAAAAAAATCAGATGGGAATACCTCTAAATTTTCAGAGAAGTTCCACGAAAAGATCCAACAGGATTTCCTAAGAATTTCCCAAATAAATTTCCTTAAAAATTTCCAAATTCAGATGAATTTGCTGAAAAAAAACAGAGAAAATCATTGATAATTTTCTAAATAAATTTACTGAAGAATTTACTGGAGAAACTCTCAGGGAAGTTTCCTGAAGAGTTTCCTGAGGAATTTTTAGCGAAATTTGATGATCATTTTCAATGATTTTCCTAGAGGATTTTTCAGAAGACTTTCTTGAGAAATTTTTAGACTAACTTCCCTAAGATTTTTTAGATTACTCCTAAAGAATTTTCCAGAGCAATTTCACCGGAATTCGCTAGTGAATTTCTAGAAAAAAAAAAGATTCCAGTGGAGTTTTCAGATAAGTTCCAAGGATTCACCAGAGAAATTTCCAGAAGAATGTCTAGAAGAATTATCAAGAAAGTTTCCTGACAAATTTTCAGAGTAGCTTCAGGAAGATTTCCAAACGATTTCCCAGAGAAATTTCCAGAACTCCCAAAGAAATTTAGAGATCAGTTTTCCGAAAAAGTTTTGAAGGATTTCCTAGAGAATATTTCAGAGAATTTGCTAGTGAATTTCCAGAAAAAAAAATCAGATGAAAATTCCTCTAACTTTTTAGAAAATTTCCACGAAGAGATCCAAAAGGATTTCCAAAGAATTTTCCAAATAAATTTCCTTAAGAATTTCCAAAGAAATACTTCTGGGGAAAAACCTTATGAGAAATTAAAGTAATTCCCAGAGTATTGTCTAGAGAAACCTCTAGAGGAGCTTCCAGAGAACTTTCCTGAAGAATTTCCAGAGAAATTTGCAGATGGTTTTCCAGAAAAATTTTCAGAGGAACTCCCAGATGAATCCCCAGAGAAGCTTTTGGAAGGGAAGTTCCAAAAGAATTTCTGAAAGTTTTTCGAAGGAATTCCATCAGGAATTTCCAGTAGAATATAGAGAAGAATTTAAAGAGGAATTTCCAAAGACAATTCCAGATGAATTTGCTGAAAAAACAGAGAAAATCGTTGATAATTTTCTAAAAAAAATTACTGGTGAATTTCTAGAGAAACTTCCAGAGGAATCTTCAGAAGACTTTCTAGAGAAATTTCAAGACTAACTTCCCTCAGATTTTTCCCTAAGACTAACTTTCCTAAGAAGGAGTAATCCTACAGAGTTTTCCAGAGCAATTTGCACCGGAATTCGCTAGTAAATTTCTAGAAAAAAATTCCAGCGGAGTTTTCAGATAGGATTTACCTGAGAAATTTCCAGAAGAATTTCTAAAGGAATACTTTTGCGATAAAAATAGAATTCTCGGAGACGGTTTCTGAGAGGAATCTCCAGAGGATTTTTCACATTAACTTCCAGACAATCTTTCTGCGGAATTTCTTAAACAATCTTCAAATGAATTTCGAAAGTAATATCTTGAGGAATCTCCAGAGGAATTTCCAGAGGAATTCTCAAAGAAGTGATTAAAGGTTACGGATTTCAGTCGTTGAAGGAATAACTCAAAAACGGATTCATAAGTTTCCACCTGACGTTTCGGTGTCATTTATTGTGCCTTTTTCGAGAAATCCGTGGACAACGGTTCGCTTATGTTAGTGTTATGCATGCTAGTCCCATCAGCATATAAAAAATAGAAAACAAAAAAAAAATTAAGGCAGAGGTATGAAAATAAAAGTGAAACATTCCTCCTGTCTGCTCGCTTGTTACTATTCTAGTTAGAAGGGCGCCACTTGTCGATGGTACTTCACTAAAGGTCAGTCTTTAATAATTACCACTAACGATTAGCAACTATCGCTTCATCAAGAGCACTTCCATCACACAGAATGCCTCTCATTCCACTCCATCGCAAATATGAGCTTTGAGTAAACCACATTCATCGATCATGAGATTCAATAAAGCGTTTCCATCACCGATCAACCGCTCGACTGACTCCATCTCACTCACTCACCCCCCTTCAAAGAGGATTGTTATTTTGTGAAGGATTGGTAATTCAATATTATTCATAAGTTCAGCTCATGCATGCGGCACCACAACATCTACAATTCAGATGTATTCCTCCATGGGGCAGTTTCCTCTCCCCATGAATTCCCGTGGTAGGTACATACAACATTGTTGCATTTTATATGGGCACACATGTCAAACAATATGGCTGTCAATCAAATGTAATATTTTGCCACCGCATGCCAGGTCGGAATGCTCTAGGTCTCTTTGGATTGCATATATCTACACATGTTTGGAGAATCCGGTCGTTTGTCGCTCCAAATGCCACTATGAATGGGGAAAAAAGTATTTTATTGGTTTGTTATGCCGCAGTGAGAATGGAATTTGCTAGGACGAGTCGTTTGCCCTCGTGAAAATGAGACATTGGGTGGTAAATGTGGTGTAATTTTCTGTTTCATACGTTGATGTGGCTTGATTTTTTAAAATTGTAGTTTTAAGAAGCTTTTATATAGGGTTAATGAATGTTCACCCACTTAATTACTTGCTAATTTACTTAAATGTTTACTTTGGCTTTATCTTTTTTTTTTTTTTTAATTTTTAATATTTTTCATTGTTTTTTTATTATTTTTCATTTTTTAACTTTTGTCCTTTAGTCTTATTTTTTAACTTTTTTACTATACATATTGTGTATTTCCATCCGCATTTCTTTCATTAAATCATTTAGGTAATGTTTTCCATCGTCTTTTTGTAAGTCTTTAAACTTTAGAGGTGTACATTTTTCAAAAATCTCCAAATATTGAAGAAGCGGAAAAAAAGAAATCTCAGAGATTTCACTTTCTGTAGTAGAAATGCTATCAAATCATATATTTTTCAATAAGTGGAAAGTTTTTCTGTTCTCAATTGTGATTGCATTACTAAAACTTATTTATTTCAATAATGTACTCAATATTTTTGTTGCTTTTAAATTTTCGTTAATTTTTTATTTTGTTTTATTTTTATTTTTGCTTTTTTAAATTTTTTGTTTTCAATTTACTTTTATAACCCCCAAACGGCAGGTTGCAAGACCGTTTCTTCCCAAAAAGAGGTTTCAGATATAAAACAATAGTCATATTTCCATCAGTCTTAGTAAATGGTAAACAAATGCAAAACTTAACCTAAACGAATTCACCCAAAACAAAAACAAAAATTAGGGAAGACCAACAAATTCATCACTGACTCACCTGTGCACCACTCGCTGCTTCTGCAGGTAGTCCAATGCGGAACCGATTTCACACACCAGTAAGGCAACGCTGGCTTCCGAAAACTCCACCTGCAGGCGAAAGGATTCCAAGAAACGGCGATTTGGAGGAGTTTTGATTTTTTTTTAACAGCTTACCTGATGATTTAGGTGATATCGCAAATCGCCTCCGGCCAGCAAATCACACACCATAAACAGGTCCTCCTCATCTGGAAGTACAAGAAAGACAAAGGGGAGATGACGCATTAGTAATAAGGCCGTTACAAATATTAATTTCACTTTTTGTCCCACCACTCTTTGGCAGGTCGAGGGGGCGGGATAAAAACAATAAAGCATTTAATCTGGAAAATCCTTCTCCTGAGAAGATCCTCCTCCTGAGGAGATCCTCCTCCTGACGAGATCCTCCTCCTGAGGAGATCCTCCTCCTGAGGAGATCCTCCTCCTGAGGAGATCCTCCTCCTGAGGAGATCCTCCTCCTGAGGAGATCCTCCTTCTGAGGAGATCATTCTCCTGAGGAGATCGTCCCAGAGAACATCCTCCTGAGGAGATCCTCCTCGTCCTAAGGAGATCCTCCTCGTCCTGAGTAGATCCTCTTCGTCCTGAGGAGATCCTCTTCGTCCTGAGGAGATCCTGCTCGTCCTGAGAAGATCCTCCTCGTCCTGAGGAGATCCTCCTCGTCCTGAGGAGATCCTCCTCGTCCTGAGGAGATCCTCCTCGTCCTGAGGAGATCCTCCTCGTCCTGAGGAGATCCTCCTCGTCCTGAGGAGATCCTCCTCGTCCTGAGGAGATCCTCCTCGTCCTGAGGAGATCCTCCTCGTCCTGAGGAGATCCTCCTCGTCCTGAGGAGATCCTCCTCGTCCTGAGGAGATCCTCCTCCTGATGAGATACTCCTGAGGAGATCCTTTTTGATTCCTAGAAGACCGCAGGAAGATTTTGGGCAAAATTCATTGAAAGAATTGTAGTAGTTTTATTTTATGCATCCACCATCCACCGAAAAACAAAATAAAAGAATTCTTGAAATGAATAAAGATTACTGTGAAGGAACCTCTGCAGCAGTCTTCAAAGAAATTTCTGTAATTAATTCGGCATAAATCTCTTAGGGAATATTATTGAAACTCCTTGACGACCATGACATTGTTTCAGTAATGAATTGTTAAAAAGCAGTTCCGCTGAACACAGCTATCCTTTCTACTTCAATAACTATATCTCCTAACAGCATCGGAATGCCAATCCAAAGTAAATATTTTCCTACAAACGTCACGTTCGCCCACCCGAGGAGGACCTACCCCCGGGATGTCCAACGCTCCTCCGGCCCCCATTTTTCGCTCAAAAAGCAATCAAAGAAATAATCCTTTTGCACTGATAAGGAAGGAAACAATTTCTCCTGTGGCTACACTTTGAGTACACATTGCGCCCTTGCCAACCAACCAACCAACCAACCAGAACAGTGACTACCACACGACGAGCTGGCAGGTCTGGAAGTTGTCACCACCAGGCATCGACGTGCGATGCATCAGTCAGTTGTAGCTGATGGTCCACCGACCGACCAGCAGACGCGATGGAATCAGTAATGCAATTTAAAACTGAGCGAAATTCAATTTATGGGAACTCTTTCCTTCCGCTCTGCTCGGTCCTCCCATTACAATGCAATGTGGTCGGTGGGAAGCAGGATACAGTGGTTCAAAAATGACGAATGACAGATGAAATCTCGATTACTGATATGTTGTTCTAAAAATTAATAACCCAGATCCCTTGTGCATTTTTGTTTATAAATCTCTAAAAAAAATTAAGAAAAATCTAACTATTCTGAAAGATAAAAATATAACATTTAATGTCTTTTTTAATGTTTACTTTGTTAATTTTTAATTTTTAATTTTATTTCTTTTGGGGAGTTTGGTGCTTTCTCTATGGCATTTCGTTTAATTTGTTCACCGCAGACAATTAAAAATGTGAGCAAGTTTTGAGAAAAATTTTATGTATATGCCAAAATGTAGAAATATTCCATGTTAGGGGCTGTCCATTAATTACGTAAGGGTTTATGGGGGGAGGGGGAGTTTGAAAAATCTTACGCACCATACACAAATTTTTGGGTTCTCAAACAAAAAATCTTACAAGGGAGGGAGGGGGTGTCAGAAAATCGCTAAAATTCCCTTACGTAATTAATGGACAGCCCCTTACGTTCCTTTTTTATTTTATTTGTTTTTGAATTTTAAATTATTTTGGAGAGTTTGGTAAATTCTCTACGGTCTTTCGGTTAATCTGTTTACTACAAACATCCTGTTTAGTAAAATAACCTAAACAACAAACACTAACATATATTGACAACATTCATTTTATTTTATTTTTTTATTCGTTATACAAAAGAAGTGAATTTTTCATCAGACATCACCAATTTATGGTTGATTGTTATACATCTAATGTATATTACTTATTACAAGTAATCATATATATTTGCAAGTTTTGTCTACCACAAAACATGAAAATTTTCAATATTTCCCACTTTTGGTTTTTTTTTACTTTTTTGTCACTTTGTTTTTAAAATCTTGGTAAATAAAACAAATTTCTGTAGGACCCAAACTATGCTGTATGAAGGTCATTCCATATGGATTAAATAAGATGAACTATAAAAACTAAGTGTCAAGAAATGCGTCGCAATAACTCAACAAATTTTCAAAGCATTTGAAAATATCACTTTTTTATTTTATTTTTTATTTTTTACGTTATCAACAAATTTTAATAATAACTATCAAATACTACACATTCCATTTCAATACAGTCATAGTTACCAGACTGAGAAATACCATCTTTGGACCACCTAAATCTAAGCGAAAAGCCCTATTACTTGGGTAACTTATTCCAAGAATCCTTACTCGGATACTAGAGAACAGCTGTCTTGAATCCGAATTTCTGAACCATTGAGTAGTGCTGGGCCAGTGACAAAGGACAGTACCAGCAACAGCCACAGCTAAAAGGATGACAATACTCGGTCAGTGCAGCGCAAGTGGGTGGCGATGGCGACACACATTGTCGAAGGACGAGATTTCGCGTGGATGGAGGAAGGCAGACAGAGAAAGGTTCGTGCTCCATTCAAGTGATTCCATTTTAGTTGCAATCAAAGATGGATGATTGAGGAAGGGAAAATGCGGTGGTGGAAGGATGAAGACACTCATCGTAAAGCTATTGTTGGTTTTTCACTGGAGCATGGCAAAGGGAAGCATCGCTAGCTACTGCTGATGCAGTTGGTTGGCGACGCTTTGATCTTTGCAATAGTTTGCGATTTCAATTATTTCCAAGTGAGTTGGAAATGTTCCAGTTTATGAGTCCATTGTCCATTATAGCAGATGGTTTGGGTATGTGGTTGTTCAGTGATGCGAGGTGGAATGTCCATTAAGTTTCTGACAGTACAGTGGCTCTTGGAAGATTACTCGAAGCTATTCGTGAATATTCTCCTGAAAAAGATCCTGAAAAAACATTTGACTTTTTCACAAAAAATATTTATCGAATCCATGAACAAATCTGTGAAGAAATTTTTGTGGGACATTCTGAAGTAATTGTAAAAAAAAGATTTAAAATTAAGATGAATTTCCTCTAGGAGGAACTCTCAGGAGAATCTTCTCTGGAAGGAACTCCTCTGGAAGGAACTCCTCTGGGAGGAACTCCTCTGGGAGGAACTCCTCTGGGAGGAACTCCTCTGGGAGGAACTCCTCTGGGAGGAACTCCTCTGGGAGGAACTCCTCTGGGAGGAACTCCTCTGGGAGGAACTCCTCTGGGAGGAACTCCTCTGGGAGGAACTCCTCTGGGAGGAACTCCTCTGGGAGGAACTCCTCTGGGAGGAACTCCTCTGGGAGGAACTCCTCTGGGAGGAACTCCTCTGAGAGGAACTCCTCTGGGAGGAATTCCTCAAGAGGATCTCCTCTGGAAGGAACTCCTCAGGAGGATCTCCTCTGGGAGGAACTCATCAGGAGGATCTTCTCTGGGAGAAACTCCTCAGGAGGATCTCCTCTGGGAGAAACTCCTCAGGAGGATCTCCTCTGGGAGAAACTCCTCAGGAGGATCTCCTCTGGGAGAAACTCCTCAGGAGGATCTCCTCTGGGAGAAACTCCTCAGGAGGATCTCCTCTGGGAGAAACTCCTCAGGAGGATCTCCTCTGGGAGAAACTCCTCAGGAGGATCTCCTCTGGGAGAAACTCCTCAGGAGGATCTCCTCTGGGAGAAACTCCTCAGGAGGATCTCCTCTGGGAGAAACTCCTCAGGAGGATCTCCTCTGGGAGAAACTCCTCAGGAGGATCTCCTCTGGGAGAAACTCCTCAGGAGGATCTCCTCTGGGAGAAACTCCTCAGGAGGATCTCCTCTGGGAGAAACTCCTCAGGAGGATCTCCTCTGGGAGAAACTCCTCAGGAGGATCTCCTCTGGGAGAAACTCCTCAGGAGGATCTCCTCTGGGAGAAACTCCTCAGGAGGATCTCCTCTGGGAGAAACTCCTCAGGAGGATCTCCTCTGGGAGAAACTCCTCAGGAGGATCTCCTCTGGGAGAAACTCCTCAGGAGGATCTCCTCTGGGAGAAACTCCTCAGGAGGATCTCCTCTGGGAGAAACTCCTCGGGAGGATCTCCTCTGGGAGAAACTCCTCAGGAGGATCTCCTCTGGGAGAAACTCCTCAGGAGGATCTCCTCTGGGAGAAACTCCTCAGGAGGATCTCCTCTGGGAGAAACTCCTCAGGAGGATCTCCTCTGGGAGAAACTCCTCAGGAGGATCTCCTCTGGGAGAAACTCCTCAGGAGGATCTCCTCTGGGAGAAACTCCTCAGGAGGATCTCCTCTGGGAGAAACTCCTCAGGAGGATCTCCTCTGGGAGGAACTCCTCAGGAGGATCTCCTCTGGGAGGAACTCCTCAGGAGGATCTCCTCGGGGAGGAACTCCTTAGGAGGATCTCCTCTGGGAGGAACTCCTCAGGAGGATCTCCTCTGGGAGGAACTCCTCAGGAGGATCTCCTCTGGGAGGAACTCCTCAGGAGGATCTCCTCTGGGAGGAACTCCCCTGGGAGGATCTCCCCTGGGAGGATCTCCCCTGGGAGGATCTCCCCTGGGAGGATCTCCCCTGGGAGGATCTCCCCTGGGAGGATCTCCCCTGGGAGGATCTCCCCTGGGAGGATCTCCCCTGGGAGGATCTCCCCTGGGAGGATCTCCCCTGGGAGGATCTCCCCTGGGAGGATCTCCCCTGGGAGGATCTCCCCTGGGAGGATCTCCCCTGGGAGGATCTCCCCTGGGAGGATCTCCCCTGGGAGGATCTCCCCTGGGAGGATCTCCCCTGGGAGGATCTCCCCTGGGAGGATCTCCCCTGGGAGGATCTCCCCTGGGAGGATCTCCCCTGGGAGGATCTCCCCTGGGAGGATCTCCCCTGGGAGGATCTCCCCTGGGAGGATCTCCCCTGGGAGGATCTCCCCTGGGAGGATCTCCCCTGGGAGGATCTCCCCTGGGAGGATCTCCCCTGGGAGGATCTCCCCTGGGAGGATCTCCCCTGGGAGGATCTCCCCTGGGAGGATCTCCCCTGGGAGGATCTCCCCTGGGAGGATCTCCCCTGGGAGGATCTCCCCTGGGAGGATCTCCCCTGGGAGGATCTCCCCTGGGAGGATCTCCCCTGGGAGGATCTCCCCTGGGAGGATCTCCCCTGGGAGGATCTCCCCTGGGAGGATCTCCCCTGGGAGGATCTCCCCTGGGAGGATCTCCCCTGGGAGGATCTCCCCTGGGAGGATCTCCCCTGGGAGGATCTCCCCTGGGAGGATCTCCCCTGGGAGGATCTCCCCTGGGAGGATCTCCCCTGGGAGGATCTCCCCTGGGAGGATCTCCCCTGGGAGGATCTCCCCTGGGAGGATCTCCCCTGGGAGGATCTCCCCTGGGAGGATCTCCCCTGGGAGGATCTCCCCTGGGAGGATCTCCCCTGGGAGGATCTCCCCTGGGAGGATCTCCCCTGGGAGGATCTCCCCTGGGAGGATCAGGGCAGATGTGGATGAAAAAAGCCAGACGGATTCGAAGAGATGTTTCGCGAGAGTTTCTTTTAAATTTCCCGTGGGGAGGGGTTTGAAGGTAATCAGGTCATATCGTTAACACTATTCACATCGTTCATCGAAGTATTTCGACTATGGTTTCAGGAGTTTCAGTGGGTGGAAGAGAGTTTCATGGGGAGAGCTGGTCTGAAAGGGAGCAATAGAAATGTAAGCTGTAAGCGGCAATGTAAGTTTTAAAAGGGTTGGAAGAAGGGGAAGGAAGCTTGGGCGAGCGAAAAGCAAAAACGCTTTAAGAGGATAACATGTGGGGTTTCAAGGAAGGTTTCAAGAAAGGTTCTACGATGGTTACAAACAATTAAAAATAAATATTGGAAGTTTAAGGAGAGTTCCTGGAAATTTCAGGAAGGCTTCGTCTGGTGGGAATGGGAGTATAAGGGGTGGAATGGAAAGTGTAAGAAAATGGGCTAAAGGTGCTGAGGAAACTTCAAGGAGAGAAAGTTAATAACAATTGTAAAGGAGTTTTGGGCGAGTGAAAAGCAAAATGAGTCCAAGGGGTAGTCATGCGGAGTTTCAAGAGGGTTTTAAGAAAGGGTCTACGACCACTTGCGTGCGCAGCCTTTTCTTTTTTCTCACTCGTTCATTTTGTTGAACGCAAGAAAGAGCGAGATAGAAGAGGGGGCAAAGTGCCCCCTCTATTATCTGTTTCTTTCGCGTGTTTGTTTACGAGAGTGAGTGAGAAAAAAGAAAAAGCTGCGCACGCTAGAATCTACGACTGGTTCAGAGATTTGAGAGAGGGAAAGAGGAGTTCGAGAAGGGTGGATGGGGATTTCAGAAAGGTTTTATCAGGTGATAATGGGAGTGTAAGGGATAGAAGAGAAAGTGTAAAAGGGGTTTCTAGGAGAGGAACAGACAAACTCTCAAGGGGTGTTAAGAGGGGGAGGTCATAAAGGAATTGGTGAAGGAGGAGGTCTTAAAAGAGTTCAAGAGTGACTAGAGAGGCTTCAAGAGGAGCGGGTTAAAGGTGGTCGTGAAACTTCAACGAGGGTTTCAGAGATTTGTTTGAGGAATTTCAGTGGGCAACAAGAGTTTCAGGGGGTTTTAAGGAGAGCAAGGCGAGTGTTAAAGGAATTTTAGGAAGGTTTCATCGGGTGGGAATGGGAATAAAAGTGGTGAAAGGGAAAGCGGTGTATGAGGTGAGGAGCGGAACTGAAGCATTTCCAAGGAGTGTAAAGGGGGAGGTCAAGAAAAATTTTGTTGGGAGAGGATTCTCAAGAGTGCCTAAGATTTTCAAGGAACTTTATGATAATATTATGATGAAACCACGGTTCGCAGATTTTGCTGAACAGTTCATCGATTGGTCACTGCTAGCGATTTAGCACCTTAAGGGGACTGTAGATACATCAAAGGGGAAGAGAGTTAAGTGGTCAATGAATTTCAGCCGAAGAATTTTATGGGGACTACGAGATATCCACGAGATTTTCTGGGGGTTTCAAAAAAGTTCCCGTGGATGGGAACATGAGGCCAAGGGATTGCGAGCGATGCAAGAGGAACTGCAAAAGGAAGAGTAGAGGGAGTTTTAAGGGGAGTTAAAAGAAGTAGAAGGATAGTTCAAGGGGGTGACAGTAGATTTTTAGGCAAGTGAAGAGCAGTAATAATTCAAGAGGATGTCATGTGAGATTTCAAGAGGGCTTCAACAAAGATTCTACGATGGTTTCAGGCAGTATTGCGAAGTGTCAGTATCAACCAACATTTCAAGCTGAAATTGAGATAGGTAACCATAGACCAAAACAGTTGTTCGATGTTGGTCCAACAGTGGTCCAACATGCGATAATAATTGACCCGACTTTGGCCCGACATTCGATTGTCTTTCAGTGTGGCGGAAATTTGCAGGATTTTTCGTGTTTCGTGCCCAGCTAGTTATTTGAGTGACTATTCATTCAATTGACAAGGATTCGCTTTTCACTTGATAGGCACTGTGATTGAATGAAATCGTTTTGAACATGACTAGAAGAAAAAAAAATTACCGAAAAGATTTGTTGGATACTGTTCGCGTCAAAAGTTTCGGAGTAATTTGCGAAACGTAATTTCCACAGCAGTGTTTATTGTACAGCAGCTTGAAACTAAATTTATTCATATTAACAATCTGCAAACATTCTTAAAACTAATTTTATCAACTTACATTTTATAGTCTCTTTAATCCCTTTTTACCCCTTTCAGGTTATCTTCGACTGCTCGGGACTCGCTTGATGATCTACAATTCGTGACAATAATAAATGATGGATAATATCCCATTTGCAATCTTACTTACAGCTGTATCCGAAATACCCTATCTAGCTTCCCGGATCTCCAGCTCGTTCTCAATATCGTCCGCTTTCACTCAAACAAAATCTTCAACAAATTGCAAACTAAAACTTTGCACTAGAATTCACCTTTCTATTTCACCAAATTTTCAATGGCCACAATCCTACTAAATGTATAAATCATCTACTACTCTCTCTCTCTCTCTGTTTACATTTTCTGCCTGTCGGAATTCGACGACCTCAATTCGCCTACCTATCACGCACACCATACCGCTGCCCAGCTGTCACCTTCATCTGCGCCGTGCGGACGGTTGCTCGATGTTGGATTGTCCTAACAGATGCAGTTCAAACGAATGAGATGAATTTTCGCAACACTGGTTATATAGATTTGAGAGAGGGAAGTTTTAGGAGGCCTTCTGGGGATTTCAGATAGGTTTCATCGGGTGGAAAGTGGGACAATAGGGAGTGGAAGAGAAAGTGCAAGACAGGATTCTTGGAGAGTAACGGAGGAAATTTCAAAGGCAGTTAAAAATTTCTTGAGGAATACCTTAAGCCATTCCTAAAGAAATTCTTGGGAAAACTCTTGGAGGAAGCTCTGGAAAGTTTCTGGCGAAATCCCTGGTGGAACTCTTTGAGGAATACCTATAAGAATCCGTGAAGGAATTCTGAGATGAATTCCAGGAGGAATTTCTGGAGGAATCCCTGGAGGCGTTCTCAAAGAAATCCGTGGAAGACTTCCTGGAGGAATTCATAGCGGAATCCCTGGAGAAACTCCTGGAGTGCAGGAGTTCTAGGAGGAATTCCGGGATTAATTCCTGGAGGAATCTCTGGAGGATTCGCACGAGAAATCCCTGGAGAAATTCCTGGAGGAATATCTGAAGGAATTCCAGGAGAAATTCATGAAGGAAATCCTAAAGATTTCCTGGAGGTATTCATGGAGAAATTCCTGAAGAAATTTCTGGAGGAATACTTTGTAGAATTTCTGGAGAAATTCTTAAGACTTTCCTGGAGGAATTTCTGGAGAAAATTTCATTAGGAACTCCTGGAGGAATCACTGGAGGAATTTTTGAAGGAATCCCAGGAGAAATTTCTGGAGGAATCCTTTGAAAAATTACTGGAGGAACCTCTGTAGAAATTCTTGGAAGTATTTCTGGAGGAATTCTTGAATGATTTTTTTTTGAAGAATTTATGGAGCAAATCCTGGAGGAAATTCTAGAGGAATTCTTTGAGGAATTTCTGGGGAAATTCAGAGGCTTCCTAGAGGCTTGTCAGGAGAAACTGCACGATGAATTTCTGAAGACATTTATGGATGAATCTCTGGAGAAATCCCTCAAGGAATTCCTGAAGAAACTTCTGTAGAAATTCCTGGAGGAATCAATGGAGAAATCAAAAGAGGAATTTCTCGAGGAATTATCGTGAAATTTCTTCAGGACTTTCTGGAGGAATTCCTAGAGAAGAATTTCCTGAAAGAATTTTTTAGGAAATTTCTGGAGAAATGTTTAAGGCCTCCTGGAGGAATTTCTGGAGGAATTCCTGGAGGAACTCGTGGAATTTCTGAAGGAATTTCTAGAGGATTTTTCAAGGGTATTAGGGTTTTCTGAAGATATTCATGGAGAAATTCCTGGTGATATACCTGTAGGAATAGCTGGAAAAATACCTCGAGAATTATTGGAAGAATTCCGGGAGAAATTCCTTTAGAATTTTTCAAAGAAATCCGTGAAGGAATTCCTGAAGGAATCCCTGAAGGAAATCTTGGAGGAATTTTGGCAGAAATTGCTAGAGGATTTTTTGGAGGAATCTCTGGAGAAATATTTGAAGGAATTCCAGGAGAAATCCCTGAAGGCATTCCTGGAAAAATCCCTGGAGAAAGTCCTGAAGGAATCCCTGTTGGATTTCCTGGAAGTATTTACGGAGAATTTTCTGAAGGAATTTCTGGAGGATTTTTATGTGTAATTTCTGGAGAAATTTTTTAGACTTTTCCGCAGGAATTCCAGCGCAGAACCCAGCGCACGCTAGTGGCCATCAAAAAACCAAAATAAAAGGTATAAAGTTCAATGACGGTTCTCAAGGCCTCTTCAAGACTAATCGGTGGTTATCAGAATGTGGCATGGCGGGGTATCCGAAGGCCGACACGTTGTCCTCCTAGGATATATGTGCCATCCTACTTTATGTAGTTTCAGATAAATTACTGGTAGTTTTCTGCTGTGTTTAACTTTGTGTTTTGAGACTATATTTCATCTTCACTGAGCACATAACATGCTGAAGTTCTTGGAGGATCTTCAACAGTCCCATAAGTTCTATGATAGAACCAAAACCCTCTTCATTAATTTACATACATCTTAAACGTTCCTAAACTTCCCTCGATAGCCCCTTATCATAGGTTGTGGCATTCTTTAGAGTATATTTTTCCTACACCCCTTTCCTGGTTTTTTTTTTTTTCAGTATGCGTACCCGAGATTTATAAAAGAAGAGAGACGAACCAGCCAAGGGCTGAAAGTCTCTTTAATAAAGACAAATCAATCAATCAATTTATAAAAGAACTCATCTTATTAGCTTCCTCAAGATATAATAGAGCTGGATCCTAAATTCATCTTTCTGGTCTGTTGACAATCTGTACTTTTACCTCTGACAAAATAATAGAAAACATAATACACCAGGAACCTACCTTGAAACGAAAACCACAGATTCACCAGAAACGGATGCTCCAGTGTTGCCAGCAGTTCGACCTCTTTCAACACCCCTCCGAGGGCACCCCGTCCGATGCAGGCACTCCGGCTGACGTACTTCATGGCGAAGAGGTTCCCATTGTCCCGTTTCTGAACGATGCAGACCTGCGGCAAAGAGAGTGAGAAAGAAATGGGGATTGTGAGTGCGGGAAATTCCATAATTGCCAGCTAAAAAGGAAAAAGAGATGCTATCGAGATCACGGAAATTTACAGTGAAAGTAGATGCATGTGAAATAACAATCTTATGAAAAGTTCAATGCTATTAAGCAGAGCTCGGTTACATTGGGGACCTAAAGCAGCCTTAAAACCAACATTTCCGTCATGAAACCCATAATAAAACCAGAGATCCTACTACAACTGGTCGCGCAACGGATTCTGTTCACTTTTAATGTTTTTTCCCCAAGATACAATAGGAAGACTTGAAAATGTCTTGCAAACAGCACAAAACTAATCGAAACTAAAACCTCAATTATTTATTATGGTTTTGTGGCGGTTTTAAAGTTTTTCTCGAATCCACTTGTCTTAAAAATGGTACTTGGAGGTATCAAATATGAGTTTTCGTTGTTTAAAATTTGTTTTCTAAATCCAGTTTTGATCTTCGTTACCGCGATAAAACCCAAAGTAAGGTGAAATTTCTTACTTTCGTTCGACTTTCATTCAAAACATATTTTCAATTCAGTGTTGATTCCACAATTCCCTTACATCACAACGACGTCAAAACCAGACCGATCAGATTATCGGAAAACAAAGTTCCAATCCAGCTGGAAAACAATGAAAATTTCTAAACAGTCACATAACTTTCCCCTCGAGAGAGCACACAATTATTTTCAGTCGCCCATGACCCTTTTCCCCCAATGCAATGTCCTTGCAAACATCATTTAGCTCCCACACAAGGGGTAAGAACCGAAGTGCAACTTTGTCGTGTACTTTCCTTGGATGCTTCAGGGCAGATGTGGTTCACCCATCGTCATCATCATCGCCATCATCCGAGTTCTTTTCCGGAGATGGGATCAAGAGAAGGAGTGCGGAAAATTTCCAGAAGAAATTCTAAAAATAGAGAACCAATGAGGTGGCAAAATGCGGTTCTGTTCTGTGTGCTGATGCACAAGTCATCAACCAGAGCTGGAAGCTCAACTCTGGAAGGTTGACCTCTGCTTCGGTGCTTGTGCTTTGTCGATGGGTAATTGAAGGGAAGTCCAGTCACCTGTCTCAACTTTTCCAGGGATAATATTTTCTGAGGTGGTTTTATGTTTTGATTTAAAACATTCGATTTTGTTTTTTGTTTTGTTGTTTTGTTGTTTTGTCGGATGATCTTCTTTATAATCAAAATCTTATAAATTCTACTTTTTTGTACTTTAACCCAGTTTACTTACTAATAAAAGCAAGTTTATTTATTTTCTTCTCCTTTCTTCCATGTTTTTCTTTCATTATCGCTTCTATTTATTTTTACTTTCCAGTTCTTTCCATCGATTTTCCTCGAACAACTTTTTTACTAACTCAGTGCACCCCTCTTATGAACTGTGCTTCTTCAATCTCCCTCAAAGTGCAACTTCTCGAACGAACTGCTTATATTTTCCTACACAACCTTCACTAAACTAGGCAAGTAAAGCTGATTTCCATTTCTCTAGAGGTGCCGCGCCTCCGGAGCAGGAAACTCGTTAGAGCCCCAGCACGAATCACGAAGGCAAGATGAACGAACATACGTACATCCGGCTTACATGGTTTCTACCCCGGGAGGGCTTTTATCTATCATTTTCCATTCATATGCGATGTGTGGCAGCCTTGGATGATGTGCCGAGCTGATTTTCTTTCATTTTTGTTTTTTTTTTATATTTTCATCAACATGAATGCAACACAGCTTACATTGCTCAAGTGCATGTGAAATGCGTATTGACAGGAATTCTTAGTAAATGATGGTAAGCTTTGAAATGATTTTTCCATGTGAAATTTTTTACGGATTCCAGGGAAAGTTGTGTTTACTTTGATCTGATTGGAGATCAGAGCCACTTACTTCTAAATGCCTTCTTCCTTTTTATAATTCCATTCTGGATCATCTTAAAACTTCAGAGTATATAGGTATTTTGATCCATTTTCCCTGTTTTGAGTATTCTTGTCCAATTCTTCTCTGAAATTGTTTTGATTTTGACGGTAGGCAACATATAAAGAAAATTTATATCGCACTGGTAAATATAAGTTATATAACTGAGAAAAATAGGAAGAAAAGTAAAAAAATAGAAATAGACATTTTAGACCATAATAAAAAAAAGATAAACAATTTTTATAATCTGTTCTAATGTTTTCTCTTTTTTTTTAATACTAGTTTATTGCTTACCTCATGTATTGCACTATGTACTTTTATTTTGATGCTTTTTAACAGTTTAGATGGTTTTCTACGGATTTCTACTCACTTTTTATTAATTTCTTGATATTTTATTATTTGTTTCTTGATGTTTCTCGGTAAGACAATGAAAACACTTATCTTAATCTCGTTATCTCGTATTAGTCGTGTTAATTCCATCTTTCTCCTCTCATTGTTCAAAATGACTTTTCAGGATGTGTAAACCTCCTTCATTTTCGGTTTTTGTAACGATGTTTGGGTCACGAGAACAGTAGGATATTGGCCTTAGGTCTGCAATCCACCTGCACCGTGGTGGGGCTGCCACCTTAAGTATAGCTTCCGGTGGAGGAGCATTTCATATTCAGCCGTTGGGTGCCAGAACAGACGCTGTTTGAGCCGCACCTCCATGGTAAACAGACGCTCGGGACAAACCTCCTCAATCAAGCTGAAATCAGAAGGACAACGGTGCCCATCCAGGCTGTGTTAATCACCGTTGACTGATATTTATTAATCACCAACTTTTCATGCCCAGTTTTTTCTTCCAATTATTTATTTTTTATTCCTTTCTGGATCACCTTGAACCTTCCAATTTGTATAAGTATTTTTACTGATTTCCCATTTTTTTCACTGCTCTCTAAATATTTAAAGCTTACTTTCGCTTTGCTGATTCTTCTCCGGGTAATAAAACAAGTGCTCTTCTCCATTTTTTTTTTTTTTGATTTTTTTTTTTTGAAAACAAAAATCTACTTGTCTTGGCAAATGTTGTGTTGCCTCATTCTCTTTGACAATTGATGAGCTCATTTTTGCACCGTATTTATTGGTTCAATTTGGATCATTTCAAATTTACACCCAGCTTACACAAATTTTAGTATTTTTTTCTATATTTTGTTGATTTTCATCACTTTTTCTATGTATAAATACAGCAAAAATCAAGCTGTTTGTTGTATTCGTACTTGAGTTTTATTGCCTCGCCTCATTTTTATGTGTCAAATATTTAATAGAATAACAACAAATAAAATAATAAAAATAATGAAAAATCGTAGAAATCATAGAAAAAAAGAGAATTAAGCCTCGCCTCATTTTTATGTGTCAAATATTTAATAGAATAACAACAAATAAAATAATAAAAATAATGAAAAATCGTAGAAATCATAGAAAAAAAGAGAATTAAGCCTCGCCTCATTTTTATGTGTCAAATATTTAATAGAATAACAACAAATAAAATAATAAAAATAATGAAAAATCGTAGAAATCATAGAAAAAAAGTTGAAAACAACAATTGGAAAAAAGTTACATTTTTATAAGCTTTACAAATGTATTCTTTATTTTTGTATTTTACTTCTTTTATTTTTCTCCTGTGTCGCACTTCTTCATTTGATTTCTTTTTGAAATTTTAAATAACTCCCCTAAAATCTACGATTTTCAGGTAATAGAATTTTCTCATATTTTTTTTTTAAATTTTTGTCTTACTTTCGCCTGTTTTTATTATACATTTCACTATTCCAATCCACTTTTTCAAAATACTTGCCTAATTTCAATTTATTTTTGATTTATTTTTGCTCCGTTATAATTCTATAGCCATTTATGTTCCAAAATCTACAAGAGATGTTAATATTTTTCTGGTCCCTCAGTTGTTCCTTTATTTTTTTTTATTAAATTCTTGTACGTTAGCACCTTCGAGAATTCTTCTAAGGATTCCTTCAGGATTTGCTCCCGGGATTCCTCCCAAGATTCCTTCAGGTATTTCTCCCGAGATTCCTTCCAGGATTCGTTCACGAATTTTTCCTTCCTCCCGGGATTCCTTCGTCGACTGGTACCGGGATCTCTTTGAGAGTTTCTCCCGGGAATCCTTCCGGGTTCTTTCACGTGCTATTTTCGAGATTCATCAGGGATACCTCCAGGCTTTTTCCAGCTTTTCTCCCACAATTTCTTTAATCATGTCTTTCGAAATTTCGGTATAGAAATTTTTTTTACTAGTTTTTTTTTTTTAAGAATACTTTCACGCATTCTTCGGGAATTCCTTCGGAGATTTCTTCCGGGATTTCTTCATTGATTTCTTAGGGATGTCTCTCGAAATGTCATCAAAGATTTATCCAGGAATTTCATCATTGATTTATCCCGAGTTCCCGGAATTCCTTCAGCGATTATCATTAGGATTCTTTTCGGGATGCATTCACTGAACATTTCCTGGTTTTCTTTAGGGATTTCTTTAGGGATTTTTTTTTTCTAATTCTTTGTTTTGTTTAGAGAGACTTTACTGTTCTCGGCATTCGTCTCTTTTTCAAGTTTATGTCTAGGATTACTCCAGAAATTCTTTTTGCAATTCCGTTATCATTTGCTTCCGGAATTCCTTCATTGATTCCTCCCGGGATTCCTTCAAGAAATGCTTCCGGGATTCTTTCAAAGATATTTCACGACATTTTTTCAGGAGTTTCTATCGGCATTCCTCCCAGAATTGCTTTAGGAAGTTCTACCGCAATTATTTCCCGAGACTACATCAGGGATTCCTTCAGGATTTTTCCTGGGGTTTCTCCAGCGAATCATTTAGATATTTCTCCAGGGCTTCCTTCAGGGATTCCTTCCAGTGTTTCAACAGGAAATCTTTCTAGGATTTTTTTTAGAGATTTCTCCTGAGATTTCTTAAGAGATTCCTTCCGGGATTCCTCCATGCATTTCTCCCGGGATTCCTACAATAATTTTTCTTGGGATTTCTCCAGAGATTCCTGCAAGGGTTTCTACAGGAATTTCTTCGGAGATTTCTTCAGTGGTTTCTTACAGAGGTCTCTTCCGTGGATACTTTTAGTGTTACCTCTAGGATATTCAAATGAACTCCTATCCAGATTTTTTCAGCGATTGCTCCCGAATTTTCTAGGGATTCTTCCCAAGATTACGTCATTGAGTCCTCCCAGGATTGTTCTTTTAAATCTTTAAATACTGAAATTTCAAATTTCTTCCGAGAATTCCTCAGAAATTCCTCCGAAATTCCTCAGAAATTTCTTCGGGTATTTTGTCAAAAAATCTGTCAGGAGTTCTTTCAGACATTCCCTTAAAACTCCTCCAGAAATTCATCCAGGAATGCCATCAGAACTACTTCCGAAAATTCATTCAGAAATTCCTCCTGAAATTCCTCTAGTCGTTTCTTCGGGAGTTGTTCTAGAAATTCCTTCAGAAACTCCCGCAGCATTAATTCCGGGAATTAGAAGTTCCTCCAGAAATTTCTATTCAGGCAGAACTGGATTAATTCCCGCAGGAATTTGTGGACGAGTTCACTGTATAACATTTGGATGAATATCCGGAAGAATTTCTGGAGAAATTGCTGGATGAATTCATGGAGGAATTTCCTGAAGAATTTCTAAACGAATAACCGGAAGAATTTCAGAATGAATTCCCGGAAGAGTTTCTGGCGGAATTGCTCGATGAATTCTCAGGGGGAATCTCTGGATGAATGCTCGCAGAAATTTATAAAGGAATTTCAGGAGAAATATCTGGACGAATTGCCGAAAGTATTTCTGGACGAATTTCCGAAGGAATTCCTAAAGGAATTGCTTAATTAATTTCTGGTGGAATTTCTGAAGGAGTTGCTGGATAGTTTTTCGTGGGAATTTCTGGATCAGTTGCCTAAAGATATTAATGATGTTATGTATGAATTCACGGAGGAATTCCCGGAGGAATTCCTGGAGAATTACTAGAGAAATTCTTGTTGGATTACTAGAATAATCTGCTTTTGGAGTTCTCGGATGATTTCGCAGAAAAACTTCAAGAGGAATTTCAGGACGAACTTTTGGAGGAATTTCTTGAAGAATTGTTGGTGGAAATTCTGGATTAATTCCAAAAACAATTACTGGACGAAATCCCAGAGGAATATCTTGAGAAATTGTAGGAGGAATCACTGGAATAACCATAAGAATTTCTGGATTAATTCACGAGAACTATTTCTAAGAATTCCAGCAGAAATTTCTAGAGAAATTCCCGGAGAAATTTCTAGAGAAATTCCCGGTGGAATTTCTAGAGAAATTCCCGGAGGAATTTCTAGAGAAATTCCCGAAGGAAATTCTAGAGAAATTCCAGGAGGAATTTCTAAACGAATTTTCGGAAGAAGTTCTGTAGGCGTTCCCGGAAGAGTTTCTGGAGGAATTTTTGGGGAATGTCTGAAGGAATTCCTGATAGATTTTTTCGCAAAATACCCGGAGAAATTCTTAAGGAATTTCGGAGAAATTTCTTAACGAATTCCCGGAAGAATTTCTGTAGGAATTCACCGAGCAATTTCTGGAGGAATTTGAAGAATTTTTTGAAGAATTCCTGGAGGAGTTTCTTGATTAATTCTCCTTCAGAGATTACTCTAGAAACTTCCAGAAATTCCTCCAGAAATAATTCCAGGAATTCGTCCGGTATACCTCCAGAATTTCCACCAGGGCTTCATCCTTAAATTCTATCTGGAACTAATCCAGGAATTCCTCCGGAAATTTTCCAGAAATTTACTCGGGAATTCTGGCAATAAATCCAGATATTACTCCGGGAATTCTTACAGAAATTTCTCAATAACTTCCTCCAGAAATTCCACCACGGCTTCTTCCTGAAATTCTTACTAGAATTTATCTAGAAATTCTTCCGGGAATTCTTTCTGAAATTCCTTCTGAAAATCCTCTGGGAATACATCCAGAAAGTCCTTTAGGAATTCCACCAGAATTTTTTTCAGGAATTCCTCCAAAAGTTTCTTCAGGAATTCCTCCACAAATTCCTTCAGCAACTCTATCGGAAATTCCATAGGGAATTCTTTTGAAATTCCTTTATGAATTGATCCAGAAACTCCTTCGGAAACTCATCAAGAAATACTCCGGGAATTCCTTCAGAAGCTTCTCCAAGAATTCCTCAAGCAACTCCTCAGCGAGGTCCCCAGAAACTTCTCCGGGCATCTCTTCAAAAATTCCTCCGGAAAATCCTCCAGAAATTCCTCCGGGATCTCCTTGAGAAATTCCTCCGGGAAATCTTCCAGAAATTACTACTAGAGTTTCTCCAGAAGTTCTTCAGGGAATTCCTCCAGAATTTCCTCTGGGAATTCCACCGGAATTTTCTTCCGCAAATTATTCAGTGAATTCCTCCAGAAACTCCACCCGAAATTTCTCGAGAAACTCCACCGGGAATGCATCCAGAAATTCCTCTGGGAATTCCTGCAGAGCAGGGGGTATTTCGGAGAAATTTCTTGTGGGATTTTTTGAAGATTTTCCAGAGGAACTTTTCGAACAATCCCCTGAGGAATTTCTGGACAAATTTCCGATGGAATTGCTGAAGGAATTTGTGGAGAAATTCACGATGGAATTTCTGACGGAGTTGATGGAGAAATTACTAGAGGAATTCATTTATGGTTTTCTGGAGGTATTCTTGTGGAATTTCTGTGAAAATTTCTGAAGTAATTTCTTGAAGATTTCTCGAAGCAATTTCCAGAAGAATTTGTTGAGGAATTCTCCATGCAATTTCTGCACAAATTTGCAGTGGAAGAAATCATGAAGTAATTTCTGGGAGGATTGCCGATAGAATTTATGGAGAAATTTCTGGAGTAATTACCGGAGAAAGTTCAGGAAGAATTCCCGAAGGAATTTTTAGAAGAATTCCCTGAAAAATATCTGGAGGAATTTCTGAAAGAATTCCTGGAGAAATTTCCGAAGTAATTTCTGAAAGGATTCCTGTAGAAATGTTTGGAGGAATTCAAGAAAAAAATCGAGGAAGAATCCTCAAATGAATTCCTGGAGAAATCTCCGAAGGATTCTTGAAGATAACATCGAAAAAAATCCTGAAGGAATCCACAAAGAAAATTATGGAAATATCCTCAAAAGTTTTCTTGGGGAAATCCTCGAAGGAATTCCTGGAGGAATTTTCAAAAGAATTCCTGGTGGAATTATCGAAAAAGTTCCAGGATGAATCCCAAAAGATATTCCTGGAGGAATCCCCAAAGGAACTCCTGCAAGAGCTCTCATAGGCATTCATGGAGGAATGCGCAAAGGAATTCCGAGAAAAAACCGCAAAGGAATTCCTAGAGAAATCAACAAAGGAATCTCTGAAGAAATGCCTGAAGATATCCCTTAAGGAATCCCTAAAGGAATTCTTGAAGGAATCCCTGAAAGAAATTCTGGATGAAACCCTGAAGAACTTCCTGAAAGCATCCCTGAAAGAACCCCTGAAGAAATTCCTGGAGGAATCCCTGAAGGAATTTCTGGAGGAATCCCTGAAGGAATTCCTGGAGATATCCCTGAAGGAATCCTTGAAGGACTTCCTGGAGGCATACCTGAAGGAATTTCTGGAAGAAACCCTGAAGGAATTCCTGGATGTATTCCTGAAGAAAATCCTGAAGGACTTCCTGGAGGAATCTTTGAAGAAATTCCTGGAGGAATCCCTAAAGGATTCCAGGAGGAATCCCTGAAGGAATTTCTGAAGGAATCTCTAAAGGAGTTCATGGAGGAATCCCTGAAGGAATTCATAGAGAAATCCCTGAAGGAATTTCTGATGGAATTTCTGAAAGAATCTCTGAAGGAATTCATGTAGGAATCCCAGAAGGAATTCCTGGAGAATCTCCCGAAGGAATTGCTGGAGGAATCCCTGATAGAATTCCTGAATGAATCCCTGAAGGAATTTCTGGATGAATCCCTGACGAACTTCCTGAAAGTATCCCTGAAGGAACCCCTGAAGGAATTCCTGGAGGAATCCCTGAAGGAAGTTCTGGAAGAAACCCTGAAGGAATTCCTGGAGGTATTCCAGAAGGAATCCCTGAAGGACTTCTTTAAGGAATCTCTGAAGAAATTCCTGGAGGAATCCCTGAAGGAATTCCTGAAGGAATCCCTAAAGGAATCCTGAAGGAATCCCTGAAGGAATTTCTGAAGGAATCTCTAAAGGAGTTCATGGAGGAATCCCTGAAGGAATGCATAGAGGAATCCCTGAAGGAATCTCTGAAGGAATTTCTGAAGGAATTTTTAAAGGAATCTCTGAATGAATTCATGTAGGAATCCCTGAAGGAATTCCTGGAGAAACCCCCGAAGGATTTGCTGGAGGAATGCCTGAAGGAATTCCTGAAGGAATCCCTGAAGGAATTTTGGATGAATCCCTGAAGAACTTCCTGAATGTATCCCTGAAGGAACCCCTGAAGGAATTCCTGGAGGAATCCCTGAAGGAAGTTCTGGAGGAATCCCTGAAGGAATTCCTGAAAGTATCCCTGAAGGAATCCTTGAAGGACTTCCTGGAGGAATCCCTGAAGGAATTTCTGGAAAAAACCTTGAAGGGTTTCCTGGCTGTGTTCCTGAAGGAATCCCTCAATGACTTCGTGGAGAAATCTCTGAAGAAATTCCTGAAGAAATCCCTAAAGGATTCCTGAAGGAATCCCTGAAGGATTCCTGAAGGAATCCCTGAAGGAATTTCTGAAGGAATCTCTGAAGGAGTTCATGGTGGAATCCCTTATGGTATTCCTGGAGAAACCCCTGAAGGAATTCATAGAGGAACACCTGAAGGAATTCCTGGAGGAATCCCTGAATGAATTTCTGGAGGAATCCTTGGAGGACTTCCTGGGGAAATCCCTGTATGATTTTTTGGAAGAACCCCTGTAGGGCTTCCTGGAGGTATCCTTGAAGGAATTTCTGGAGGAATCACTGAAGGAAGGAAGAAATTCATGGAGGAGTCCCTGAAGGAATTCCTGGAGGAATCCATGAAGGACTCACTGAAAGACTTGCTGGAGGAATCCCTGAAGAAATATCTGGAGGAAACTCTGAAGGAATTCCTGTAGGAATCTCTGAAGGAATTCTTGAAGGAATTCATTGAGGAATCCTTGAAGGAATTCCTGGAGGAATCCCTGAAAGAATTCTTGGAGGTATCCCTGAAGGAATACCTGAAGGACCTCCTGGAGGAGTCCCTGAAGGAACTTCTGGAAGAAACCCTGAAGGAACTCCTGAAGGAATCCCTGGAGGATTTTTTGGAAGAATCCCTGAAGGAATTCCTGGAGGTATTCCTGAAGGTATCTCTGAAACAAAGTCACGGAGAAATCCCTGAAGGCATTCCTGGAGGAATCCCTGACGGACTTCCTGGAGGTATCTCGAAGGAATTTCTGGAGGAATCCTTAGATGAACTCTTGGAGGAATCGCTGAAGGATTTCCTAGAAGCATCTTTTAATAAAAATCGGAGAAATTCTCGAAGCTTTTCGAAGTCGAATTTGTAAGCTTCCTCGACATATATCTGGCAAATGGAATGCTGTTTGAAGCAGAAATTTGGAAATCTTATCAAACCAATTTCTACTAGTGATCATTCAAAATTTCAGCTTTGTACAGCATTCCGGTTACCATATATATATATATATATATATATATATATATATATATATATATATATATATATATATATATATATATATATATATATATATATATATATATATATATATATATATATATATATATATATATATATATATATATATATATATATATATATATATATATATATATATATATATATATATATATATATATATTTTTTTTTTTTTTTTTTTTGGATCCACACCATAGACTTATTTTTTTTTTAGTGAAATGGAAAGGGGGATGGCTGAAATGTTGTTAATTTTGTTGAAACTTGACTGTTGATATCAATTTTTTATGAACATTTAAATTGTGAGACACCTTGGGCGTTGATGGGTTGTTATCTTTTTTTCGAAACCTTCTTAAATGTTCCTCTATTATTTTTTAAATGCAGATTCCTCTGATTGTTCGCTGCTTTTCCTTATTACTTTCCTGTTTCATATCCATTTCTCTGTTTTTAGTTTGTGATTTCTTCCGAACTTAATGTTTCTAAGCATCACCTTTTTCTTCAATATATCTCGGTGTCGACCGTACACACTTAATTCAGATTGCCGGGATATCAGCATTTTTTCAAACTTCTGCCGAGATTCGCACAGCCGAGCAATCAGCAAACAATCATTTTGCCGGGATCTCGGCAATTTTGACAGTTCATTGCTGATAGTCGGCAATCGTTTTGCTGAGAATCAGCTAACAATCGTCACTTTTTGCTGAGATACCAGATAAAGATTTTGCTGAGCAGACGGCTGTGCGCGATTTTGCCGAGCCCGCGAATCTGTTTTGAGTGTGTAACTGACATTGAAAATCGAAAGGCTGATTTCGCTATAAAGATAGCTTCCGAAAGACAACATAATCTTCTGTAAACTTCATCAGCCCGTTATTGCAAAGCCTGCGGTAAAACTGAGCAGTTTTGAATCTCATCTTCCAGTATCAGCCTAGTAACTTTTACGCTCGGTAACAACATGCTGAAACCAAAACGAAAACAACCTTGGCAACCATTTCCTGTTTTCCGTTTGAATAATACAGCGCAGCGGATCAACAAAGCAAAAGTCCATTGAGGACCATCTTTATCTAAACAGTATTGGGCGATTCCTCGTCAGTCATTCAGTTGGTGGATTCTGATCAATTGCATTAAAGTTTATAAAAAAGAAAAAGGGAAAGACATTAGAACTGAAAATGATTACCAATATCTCTTTCAAAATTAGCTAGAAAACATTTCCTTAAAATATCATCAAATCGCCCAATACTTCCACTTCCTGATAGGAGTCTAAACCCACAGAAAGAGAAAACACCGGAGGCCACCACGACGACCGCCTTTCTTTTGATGTCGTCTGCTTTCGTCGACAGTGCAGGCAGGCTCTCGTCACCCGTGAATCCAAACGAAGCCGTTGTTGTCTGCGGTGGAGAAATAAAGCCAATAACGAGAAGAAAAGCTCCTTGGCTGTTTGGCTGGCGCTGGAGCTGTAGGGGAAAAGCCTAGATTTTTCTTCGAGATTTCCGCTTCAATATCGGCTTCTGATGGGGAACCACTGGACGAGCGGCGGTGTTGAGGCTGGGGCTGTTTACCTCCCGCACAAATCGAGAAGGATTGTAAATATTTACCCACTTTTCCAATCGGTTCCCAGCTGGTGGTGAAGGAGTCGAAGAAGTCGTAGATAAAATAAAATGAAAAAAGGGGAAATCTCACAGACCTTTCGATCTTTATCTGATTGAGAGAAAGCCGATATGGCTGGTTTGGTTTTCCTAGCATCCTTTTCTAGCTAAGATAAACCTTATCTCGGATGGAGAGCTATTAGAATGAAGCCAAAACACGACATCGCCATCGAAAAGGGTGGAAAGGACAAATTGACGTGTGTTGGATTCGAAAAAATAAAGAAAACTATAGAGGCAGTATTAAAGAATCGATTTTTTAAAAACGAACCGCAAATTCTCCAAAGTAGACTAAAGCATCTACTTCAGAATATGTAATTTATTAAATTAACAAGAATTACACCAAAGATTTGGGCAAATTTTGCCCAAAATGTTGAAAATATTTTCAGATGAAACCTTGCTCCTTCCTCGACACGTGTAAGAGAAGTGATTTTGAAAGTTTGGCACTCTAATTTAATAAAAAAATTAACAATCAAAAAATGAGAAAATGTTTCGCCTAAATGGTCTAAAATTGGGCAAAACTCCTAAAAAATAAATTTAAAATTTCCTACAAAGGGATGGAAAATTTAAACAAAATAAAAAATACATTACAAAAAATGTAGATCAAAAGAAAGCCAGTGAGAGTTTTGGAAGGAAACTGAAGCGTCAGAAAAAAACCTGAAAAAATAGAAATGTTCGATTGCTTAAAAAAATATATAAAAAATAAAAGTAGAAAAATTTAAAAATTTTGTAAATTTTGGAAAATTAAAACATAAATGTTTACCTGAGCAGAAAATACAGTGGTAGACATTCTTCTAGCCGAGGCATATTTAAAAAAAAAAATCGCAACTGTTAGAATTTTATGTTCTTTTTTTAATTTTTTGATGATTTTCTAGGTAATTTGCATTAGTCAATGGGATGAAACATAATATTATTTATTTTTTTGCCGTAAAATAGAAGAAAAAATAGAAATTTGCCTAGACATTCGTTTAACCGAATTGTACAATGTTTAGAATTCTATAATAAAAACTATCAAATTTCAAAAAATATCCAACACAATAGGTTTGTATGGTGACCTGCATTGTAGATCGACTTGTCAATCATGAATTAGATCGTTTTATAAATATGTTATGATATTAAAAAAAAATCCAAATTGAGATTTGTTGTAGTTATTTTCATCGGAAGTGTTTCAAAAGATTCTAATAAAAATATCACGACGAGTACAGGTTGAAAATCTGCGAAAAACAAAGTTTATTACAGAAAAAAATGCCGTAAACCATCAAAAAATCACGTATTTAAGTATTGTTTGGATGAAATATGATAGTACCACTTGCATAAATAACAGCGTTCACTACTATTACGTCTTCTAATAGTTCTCAATATCTTATAGACTGAATTCTGGCCAAAATAACATACATTGGACGCCTCACATTTTGAGAAATGGCACCCAAAGAATTCAAATTTCTAGCATGAACTGCTTGTTTCATAATTTAGACGTTTTTTTTTTTCAAATAAATCATGGTAAAACATTTATGTGTTCAAATCCAAGACTCATATTTTCAAAACAACTAATCTAGCTACCATTAGAGTGTTTACAGAAAGCATTTTCCTTAAATAAATTTATTTATCATCGTTTCTCCTCATCGGGACAAATTTTTGTTATATTTCTTTGTATTTCACAAATAAATAAATTTTTAAGGTCAATTATCTTGCTAACACGTCAAAAACTAAATGCCTTGGGGTATATCCTTGAAATATACTCATGAAATTAAAAAAAAAATATATTGAAAACCAGTTTTTCATTTACCTCGGCTAAACGAATGCCTAGGCAAAAAATGAAATTTGAAGGGTTTTTACCCTCGTTTTTGTTTCAGTGTATATGTTAGTGATTTGTATCACCTTTTTATGAAACAGTACTAGACATTCTATCACTGCGATAAAAAAGTTTTATCATATAATCTTTTGTATGAGTTCCCCGACACTTTTTTGAAAAATGTTGGGCCTCGGCTAAACGAATGTCTATCACTGTATGTGACTTTTAATTGATGAGTCCAGTATAATCTGTTTCAAAAAAGATTCAAATTGCTTTTCAGATTTTTCTGCTCTTTGGGCAAACTCTTCAAACAAGCGTAAACCCACCTCTCAACCGTCGTTGAAGAGGATGTTTTTGATTGACAATACCGAATCAAATGGGATTCCACCGAATGGTGATGGGGCCATCAAAGGCCCTTTAACTAAACCCTGATGTAGTCCGCGATATGTGCTTGTTGTATTTGTTCAGGTTCCACCGACCGCTGACGACCGTTCCGTCGCCATCAGTCATCGTAACGGATAGTGTGACCGTTGAGCCCGGCCCAGCAGCGCGGACTCACTTGGTGTCTATTGAACAAACATTTGAATGCAAAGGATGTGCAAATAAGATGTATATGTTTGTGCATGGAACGGACCTTGCCGGCGAATCCAGAAGCGGTCGCCACAGCTGCAACAACATCAGCAGTCATTGTCCGGTTTAGCAGGATAACAGTATATCAGAGGGACATTGTTGGTAGTGGGCATGGTCATCGTGATACACTACCCGTCATAAGAATAGACTCACAAAAAGTATTGCAACAATATTGCACCACATTGACTCACCTCGATATCTCCAAAACCTGAGGACTTACAATGATACTGTTCTCAGCAAAGTTATTCAGAAGCCTAAGAGCAACAACTTTTCTGAAGGCAGCATTTTTGTAGGTGTTCTGGTTTTAGCGATATCGAGGTGAGTCAGGGTGATGCAGTATTGTTGCAATACTTGTTGTGAGTCCATGCTTATGACGGGTAGTGTACGTGGTACGAGGTGACACTGCTGTAAGTCAGTACACATGGTTGCATTTTGTATGTTAACGCTTCATGCATGTTTGAAGCGGCTTGGAAACACGCTACTAGCGTTTCTGTTTTCCAACATCATCGGTGTAGGACGTTGTCTCAAAGGATGAAGCGAGCGGGATTCGCACGTGTAAGTTGGGTATTTCAGTCACCATAATGGAAAACCGGAATGCAACAATCGTAGAAAATAGTATTGAAGCGCAAAAAGAACTAACAGGAGAAAACGAAAAATATGAAGAAGTAGAATTATAAAAGGATATGAAATATAAAAAAAAATAAAAGACAAAAATTGCGAAAACCAAGCAATAAGCCACCAAAGGGTAGTAGAAGATCAAAAACTTTGCAGACCGAAGAAAACTCGACCCAAGCAGCACCTGCAACATCATCCAAAATATGGCATTCTATGCTATTGTCTAAATAAGTTGCACTGATAGCACACGCAACTTCCATCTTGTCAAATGAGTTGCATTCAAACTCCGAATTTCGTAAAGTTTCGGCTTTGTGTCATATAAATCACCAAATACCGCGTGTTTGCTATCGATTCGTGAAGGCGGAGCTTACATATTCCTCACAAGTGATAAAACAGTCATGTTGCATTAAATGTGCTATGTTACAGTCATGCAACATCCAACTCTGGTTTGTTTGTTCAGATTATGTTCCAAATGTGTTGCGAAAAACTTGCGCGTGATTTCATTTTGACAGTTCTCTAACTTGTGACAAAGCAGGTACAATGCCCAAGTAACATTTTAAGTTTTGTTCGGCTCTATAAGAGATCTTCATGACCAACTTGCAATAAAACTGATTCATACATCAAAACCTCTTGATAACCTCTTTAAGAGCATCTTCCGGCTAAGTGGACCACTCTTGGAGAGGTTTTGCAAACCGCATTAAGAGTAGCAATAAAACCGTTTTAAAACCTAGTAAAAAAAATTCCCATTCTCGATTGTTGTTGTTTTTTTTTCTCAACAAAAACTATGACAGCTCAAGATGCAGAGAAGCTTCTTCGATGGCACGTAAAAATCAGGACGATACATCATTCGTAAGTAGAAGCGGTAATTTCAAAGTAATATTTTAGTTGCTATTGTGTTGGTAGGTTTATGCGCATTCAATTTTACCGTGAATATTGGGGTGGCAGAATCATAAAAATAATGCGCTTCAAAAATAGTGAATATTATCATCTTGGAATGAAATAAATCAATTTGTTTATTTAGTAAAACTATCTCGAATCACAAGAAAACTCAGCAGAGAGAGTTTATTTATGTGAGCATGTTATGGAAATAGTGGCAAACTATCAATTCATTGCTAATTTGACCAAAATTAACTATTTTCCATTCACGTCAGCTAATTTTTCAACATGGCGACAACCATAATCAGCGAAAATAAAACGAAAGCAAGTTTACTTTTATGATGACCGCAATAAACCTAGAAATGTCGTAGTTCTGCTTTTCCACCAACAGATGTCGTTACTAATCGAACGGATCGCCATCTGTTGAGAGTTTTAACAGTTTTATTGTGGTAATCATAATTGCCAAAAGGTTTAGAAATCGAAAAGTTTTGTTTACTCTTAAAATCTGTCTTTATGGATAACTTCAAGTATACTATAAAACATTTTATCAATGGTTTTCATAAAAGCAGTCATAAAACAGCGAGTTTTAATTATTGCTGTAATAAAACCCTAATAAAAATCAAACAAAACCAATCAGCAATGAAATTGTTACTTGGATGAAGTAACAAGTAACTTCAGTTGCTTTTATGGTGTGTTGAGCAGCAATTTTCTCACAGAGCGTTTGGTGTAGTATGTAAGGCAGGCCTACTCAACCTTTCGCGGCCTCGGGCCACAGGTGACACTCCATATCAGTCGACGGGCTAAAATTTAATATTCGACGATTAAACACATTGTTTTTGCTTGTCAAGATAATGGTTTCAACCCGAAAAAAATAGATTTCTGAAGATGAAAATGAAACTTCTATTTCAACACTTTTCAGAGTTTTCAAATATTCAATCAGAACCGAAATTCTATTAGATAAGATTAGATATGAAGCAGAATTCTATACTGAATCCTAAAAATGTTTCTATGTTGTACCAGAGCTCTCTAATATCTTACTTAAAAAAATCAAATTTCCGAATGCTCGTAGAGCAACAGTTATTCAAAGTCCTTGTTGAATTGGAATGGAATTAATTAACAAAATGTCACATAAATTCCACATGGTGCTTCATTGAAATTTGTAAACTAAAAGAAGTGTTTGAATATTTCTATTAAATATAAACTCAAATCAATTAAAATACACTCTAAAAATATCTAATAAGAATTTTTAATTACATTTCAGTGGAAAAGGAAAAAATCAAAAAATATTATTCCTCGGGCCAAATTCTATTATTTTACTTCATTCGTGCCACGGGCCTCACAAAATGTCCTCACGGGCCGGATCCGGCCCACGGGCCGTACGTTGGGCAGCCCTGATGTAAGGTGAGTAGTTAACACTCCTAAACACCAGGCTCGAGTCTGGACAAAATCTTTTTTCTATTTTTTTATCATTCCCTCTCATTCAAGTTGCATAACGATTCAGAATCTGCGCTTTTTGGGTTTCAAAGAAGAAGCAATAGTGTTCTATCGTCTAAGGAGTGTATCGTAAAGTAGTTGAAAATGTTTACAATAACCTCAAAAATAGTTTAATAAAACTTTTTAGTAATTTTATTTTTGAAGATACTGTATAAATCCTTGAAAAAAGAAATGGCTCTTACGATTTTCTAAAAATGTTCTTTTAACTGGGTTTTTAACCTAGATTACTGAACATGTTTTTAAATTTTTGCACACCATCTAAAAAATTGAAATTGCGAACAAAGTTCGATAATGTTCGAAAATGATTAACTTTTTTGTGCAAATATAATAAGCTCAAGAATCCTCATGATATAGGCAAATTATTTTTTTCAAGAAAAATCTCCACTGCATTTAAGCGCAATTCTTAAAAATGAAAAAAGGCCTTTTTTGAGGAACCCATTTTTTCTATGCTCCTCCAAATCATGTTTACGCAAATAAAAAATACATAAAATTAAAAATTCGCATTTTTTTAAATAGGGTATGTTTTTCAATTTATGGACGAGTACGTTAGAGCAAAAAATATAATTTTTTAACCTTTTAAGATATTAAAAGCAGAGCTTCAAAGTTTGACCAAAAAATAGACGTTTTTTGGAGTGGACCATTTTGTAGATATAGGAGATTTTTCTCTCGAAAATATGAATTTTGAAAGTCGGTGTTGAATGATATGTTATGTGTACATAACTGTTAACAAGCATCAATATTTTCCAGATTTTTTATCGTACAAATTTTATTCGCTACAGATTTTTGAAATGTTGAAAAATCTTAACAAAATCGCATTATCATTCCCAGTTGTGCATTTGGACGAGTCGGACGTGTGCTCCGTATCTCACCACGCGATAGACCTCGTATAAGTGGAGTTTTTTCCCCCGCAAGTGCGGAAGGTTTTTTATATCGGACGTTTTCCTGCTTGTGCGAAGTGTAGTGTCGCAAGGTGGTATCCAGCGCAACCCGGGAAGCGAGGTGCTTGCATCATCGTACATCAAAGAAGAAGCATCGCATCCAAGAAAGTCATCTTTATCGCCATCATCAGCCCCTCCGTCATCGAAGAGGACGGCGGCGACGGGTGCGAAGGCAGACGCGACGGACAGCTTTACCATCGACCTGCCTGTGATAAATATCTACCTGCTTCGGTCAGATAAGTATCACTCTTTCGATACACTCTTTTGCCCGCCCAATTTGTTTTGATCGCTTTTGTCTATTGTATCCCCAGTCCACATTCGACCACGTGCTTTTTTTGACATCCATAACAGTGGTTCCCAAACTACTGTATACGGGTAAGGGTGTACAAACTGTAAATAACAGAACAATTTTTTTTTTGTTTTTTTTATTAGCTATTTTTTCTTTTTTTTTCAATACCGTTTTTTTTTTGCATCCTACAGGGTGCGCTAAAATAAACATAAGAATTGAATTCGTATATTATTAGTACAAGTTTTTTTTTTTGCTTTATTTTTTTTCTATATATTATTAACATTGTTTGGTTTACAAACCAAACAGTTGTCGTCCTAAGGAAGAAAGTGCACTGTAAATACTTTAAGGTTTTTCTCTTCCTCTTTTGCACTTTTGAGTTATTTTCCATAAATTTGTTTCCACATGGACGATTTGATTGGAGGCGAAACGCCTCCCAATGATATCATTGCTCGTACGCGGTTTTATCAGCCATCTTCGCCTGGACCTTGGGTTGTCTATTTCCGGCGCAAATGCAAACCATTGAATATGCTTTCGATTTCTCGAGAGCTGACGCGTAAGTATCCTGGGACCGTTATTCACCAAGTGAAAGCATCCAAGCTGCGTGTTACCGCACCTAGCTACAAAGCAGCAAATGAAATTGCTCAACACGAAGCGTTTACTGTTGAATACGCGGTCTATGTGCCAGCACGAGAAGTGGAGGTGGAGGGGAAGATCCTCGACGAAATGCTGACATGTGAGGACATCAAGACCGGCTTTGGTCGATTCAAAAATAGGTCAATTCCTGATGTGGCTATCCTAGACTGTAAACGCTTATCTAAGGTTTCCATGGAAGGAAATAAAAAGGTGTACTCGCCTTCAGCGTTTTTTCGAGTGACTTTTCCAGGTTCCGTCCTCCCGGAATTTGTTGTAATTGATGGTGGTTTTTACCCAGTGCATCTTTTTAGGCCGAAGGTTTTTAATTGTACCAAATGCAAGCAGTTTGGTCACAGTGATAGCTTTTGCGACAACAAGCCCCGTTGTGGCAAATGCAACCAAGCTCATTTGGAGGACTCTTGCACACAGGAAGCGGAAAAATGTAGCTACTGTGGCGGAGATCCACACGACTTGCAAGCTTGCCCGGCTTACAAAAGACGCATTCGAAATGAGAGTCGCTCTATCATAAAGCGCTCCAAACAGACATATGCGGAGATGGTGAAATCTTTTAAAACACCAGATTCCGTGTCTGAATCAGCTGTCCCAGTTGAAAATCCCTATCAGGAGTTGTCTTCCGATGATCAGGACGACGGCGAAACTGATGAGGGTAGATCTCTTTCGGAGGTACACGCACCTGGAAAAAGGAAGTCATCATCTTCCCCGGGATTGCGCCGAAAGGTCTTTTTAAAGTCTTCCCTCAAAAGTTTGCCTAATGTTAAAGGAGACGGGGTAAACTTAAAAACTCCGAAGAATCAGGTTCCTTCAGCTTCAGATCCATGTTGTAGCAAGAACCTGTCACCCCCGTCTCCGCCTGTTAAATACACTTCAAAGAGAAATAATCGACAAGGTAGCAAGAAAAAAGCTACCAAAGTTCCTCGCAGTTCAAACAAGCCTCCTAGACCCAAGCGAGGACTGTTTACTTTTAGGGTTCTCGTGGATCGCTTATATGATGCCCTCAGCCTTCCAGAAACATTTAGAGGCATTATTGATATGTTTATACCTACAATAGAAGAATATCTTCGGAATCTGACACAATCATGGTCCCTCCTTGCTGCGATCATATCTTTCGATGGATAATTCATCAAGTGAGGTACAAGATATGATCACTGTGCTACAGTGGAACTGTCATAGTCTAAAACCTAAATTAGACCTGTTTAAGTTTTTGATTCACAACTCTGATTGTGATATATTTGCCCTTTGTGAAACATGGCTTTCTTCTGAAGATGAACTCAACTTCCACGATTTTAACATTTTACGCCAGGATAGAGATGACCATTATGGGGGAGTTCTTTTGGGGATCAAAAAGACTTACTCATTTTATAGAATTCCAATCGCGACTCATCCTGGCGTAGAAATCGTCGCTTGCCAAATAAACGTAAAGGGTAAAGAACTTTGCGTAGCTTCCGTTTACATTCCTCCAAGAATTTCAATTAACCGCCGTCATTTTTGGAATGCGGTTTCTGCACTATCACATCCAGTTTTAATTCTGGGTGATATGAACGCGCATGGTACAGGGTGGGGCGAACCATATGACGATAATAGAGCGGCCGTTTTCTATGATTTGTGCGACGATTTCAATTTGAACATTTTAAATACAGGTGAAGTGACACGTATTGCATCTGACGGCAAAGAAAGTCGTCTCGACCTATCACTGGGGTCAAGTTCACTATCATTCGATTGCTTGTGGAAGGTAATCGAGGATCCTCATGGTAGTGATCACTTACCCATTATAACCACCATAAAGCATAATAGTGAAAGGTCAGACCATCCAATTCAGATTCCTTTTGACCACACAAGGAATATCGATTGGCAAAAGTATGCAGAAGCGGTATCTTTTGGCATCGAATCATTCAATCCCCTCCCACCTCTGGATGAGTATCGATTCCTGTCTGAACTGATATATAAGAGTGCATTAGAATCACAAAAACGACGTGTTCAAAGTGCAACCTTCAAAAGAAGACCAGCCACACTAGGCTGGGATGATGATTGCACCCAGTTGTATCCTAAAAAATCTGATGCTTTCAAAACTTTTCGTAGGCACGGTACCTCAGATCTTTATCAAGAGTACGCAAAGCTCGAAAGACAGCTGAGAAACCTGCTGAAAGCGAAGAAGCGTAGTTATTGGCGACACTTCATTGAGGGTCTCTCAAGAGAAACTTCAATGACAACGCCTTGGAGAGTGGCTCGCAACATGCGAAACCGCTCTTCTTCTAATGAGAGTGACGAATACTCCAACCGTTGGATATTCAGCTTCGCGAAAAAGGTCTGCCCAGACTCAGTCCCAGCACAACCGATTTCTTGGGAAACATCCCCAAGAGACGGTTCTCTGGACAGACCCTTCACTATGCTGGAACTTTCTATGGCTCTTCTTTCATCAAACAATTCCGCTCCGGGACGCGATATGATCAAGTTCAATCTTCTAAAGAATCTCCCAGATATCGCGAAAAGACGATTACTGGACCTGTTCAACTCATTCATGGAGAACAACATCGTTCCGAATGAATGGAGACAGGTCAAAGTAATAGCTATTCAAAAGCCTGGTAAACCAGCGTCTGATCATAATTCATACCGCCCAATTGCTATGTTATCATGTTTAAGCAAGGGCGTAGCCAGCTTTTCGGCCAGGGGGGGCGAGCACCCTTACACTGAAAACCACTTTGCAGTAACAAGGAGTTCAAATACTTCATCATTAAAAAATAAATAAAAGTGAAGTATGAAATATGGGTGATTAACAGGAATGGTTCAATGGAAGAATCATATATGATTATAATCCTGAGGGATTCCTCAAGATATTGCTTCAGGAATTTCTTAACAAATGCCATCATGAATTTGAATATATCCAGCACTTTCTCCGAAATTTTCTGTAATATTTTTCCAGGTTATTTTAATGTAGATATTCCACCAGAAATCCGTTTGAGAAGCTCCAGAAAATACTTTAAGAATTTCTCCGGGAATGCTTTCAAAAATTCCAATCAAACTAAGATTTTTTTTCCTCGAGGAATACCCTTAGAAATTTTTGGAGAAATTTCTTCGAAAAATCCTTTAATGAATTCCTTCGGAATTACCGGAAAAAAAACTTTGAAAATTTCTAAAGGAATTCCTTCGGAAGTTCCTGGAGGAATATCTTTGGAAGTTGCTAGAGGAATGCATCCGGAAATTTTTAAAGGAATCAATTAAAAAATAATTTCAGGAATTTATTTCGAAGATCCTTGAGGAATTCCACCGGAAAATCCTTGACAAATTCTTCAGAAATTTCTTGAGGAATTCCTTCATTTCTAAAGCTCCTTGAGAAATTCCATAAGACATTCCTTCGAGAGTTCTTCTACGATTTGCTTTAGAAGATTCTTCGGGAATTCCTTGAGGAATTTCTTTGAAATAGATTTAGAATATTCCTTGAGGAACTTCTTCGGAGTTTTCATGAGGAATTCTTCCGAAAATTCTTTGAGGAATATTTTCAAAAACTCTTGGAGGAATTGATCCGGAAATTTCTGTGAGAATTCCTTCCCAAATTCCTGAAGCAATTCTTTCGAAAATATTGCAAAAAATCCACTAAAAGTTTCATGAGATATCCCTTCTGAAATTCCATAAGGAATTTCTTTGAAAATCTTTCGAAACTTCCTTGAAAAAATATTTCGGAAATTCCTGAAGAAATGCTTTTTGTGATTTTTTATTTCCTAGAGGAACTCATTCCCAAATTCTTTGAAGAATTCCTTTAAAAATGCCTTGATGAGGAAAATTAAAGGAGTTCATTTGGAATTTTTTTTGACATATGTCTGAAATGTTTTATGGAATACCTTCGGAAATTTCGTGAGAAATTGTTTAATAAGTTTAATAAGGAATTTTTTCGTTTTTTTTATAAATCGTTACGAAATTCCTCAAGGAATTCCAGCGAAAGATCCTTGAGAAGTTTCTTCGGAAATTCCTCTAGAAATCCTTCAAAAATGTATTGCGGAACTCATACGAAAACTCCGGAAACTTCTTCAAACATTCCTTCAGAAACACGTTTGGGGATTATGTGAGAAAATCCAAAGGAATTTTTTTGAGGACAACCGTCAAAAATTTTTGGAGAAATTCATTCGGAGATTTTCGGAGGTATTTCAAGGCAAATCCATAAGAAATTTCTTTGGAAATTCCGGGAGGGATTTCTTTGGAAATTCGTAGAGAAATTCCTTCGGAAATTCAGAAGAAATTCCTTTGAAAATTCCTGGAGGAATTCCTACGGAAATTCCTGGACAAACTCCTCCCGAAACTCATGGAGGAATTCTTCGGGAAAATCCTGGAGGAATTCCCTCGGAAATTCTTGGAGGAATTCCTTCGAGAATTCGTGGAGGATTTCCTTTGGGAATTCCTTGAGGAATTTCTTCGGAAATTCTTGGAGTAATTCCTTCGGAAATACCTGGAGAAATTGCTTCTTGAAATTTCTGAAGGAATTCCTTCGGAAATTCATGGAGGAATTCCTTCAGAAAATCCTTGAGCGATTCCTTCGCAAAAGTCCTGGAGGAATTCCTTCTGAAATTTATGGAGGAACTCCTTCTGGAATTCGTGAAGGAATTCCTGGAGAAATTCTTTCGAAAATTCCTGGTGGAATTCCTTCGGATATTCATGAAAGAATTCCTTCGGAAATTCCGGCAGGAAATCCTTTGAAAATTGCAGGTGAAATTCCTTTGAAAATCCCTGGAGGAATTCCACCGAAAATTACTGCTGGAATTCCCTCGGAAAATCCAGGAGTAACTCCTTCGGAAATTGCTGGAAGATTTCCTTCGGAAGTTCCTGAAGGAATTCCTTCGAAAATTTATGAAGGAATTCCTTCGGAAATTCCAGGAGGAATTCCTTCGGAAATTGCAGAAGGAATTTCTTTGAAAATTCCTGGAGGATCTTCTTCGGAAATTCCTGGAGGATTTCCTCCGGAAATTTCTGAAGAAATTCATCCGGAAATTCATGGAGGAATTCTTCGGGAAAATCCTGGAGGAATTCCCTCGGAAGTTCTTGGAGGAATTCCTTCGACAATTCGTGGAGGATTTCCTTTGGGAATTGCTTGAGGAATTTCTTTGGAAATTCTTGGAGTAATTCCTTCGGAAATACCTGGAGAAATTGCATCCTGAAATTTCTGGAGGAATTCCTTCGGAAATTCATGGAGGAATTCCTTCAGAAAATCCTTGAGCGATTCCTTCGCAAAAGTCCTGGAGGAATTCCTTCTGAAATTTATGGAGGAACTCCTTCTGGAATTCGTGAAGGAATTCCTGGAGAAATTCTTTCGAAAATTCCTGGTGGAATTCCTTCGGATATTCATGAAAGAATTCCTTCGGAAATTCCGGCAGGAAATCCTTTGAAAATTGCAGGTGAAATTCCTTTGAAAATCCCTGGAGGAATTCCACCGAAAATTACTGCTGGAATTCCCTCGGAAATTCCAGGAGTAACTCCTTCGGAAATTGCTGGAAGATTTCCTTCGGAAGTTCCTGAAGGAATTCCTTCGAAAATTTATGAAGGAATTCCTTCGGAAATTCCAGGAGGAATTCCTTCGGAAATTGCAGAAGGAATTTCTTTGAAAATTCCTGGAGGATCTTCTTCGGAAATTCCTGGAGGATTTCCTCCGGAAATTTCTGAAGAAATTCATCCGGAAATTCATGGAGGAATTCTTCGGGAAAATACTGGAGGAATTCCCTCGGAAGTTCTTGGAGGAATTCCTTCGACAATTCGTGGAGGATTTCCTTTGGGAATTGCTTGAGGAATTTCTTTGGAAATTCTTGGAGTAATTCCTTCGGAAATACCTGGAGAAATTGCTTCCTGAAATTTCTGGAGGAATTCCTTCGGAAATTCATGGAGGAATTCCTTCAGAAAATCCTTGAGCGATTCCTTCGCAAAAGTCCTGGAGGAATTCCTTCAGAAATTTATGGACGAACTCCTTCGGAAATTCGTGAAGGAATTCCTGGAGAAATTCTTTCGAAAATTCCTGGTGGAATTCCTTCGGACATTCATGAAAGAATTCCTTCGGAAATTCCGGCAGGAAATCCTTTGAAAATTGCAGGTGAAATTCCTTTGAAAATCCCTGGAGGAATTCCACCGAAAATTACTGCTGGAATTCCCTCGGAAATTCCAGGAGCAACTCCTTCGGAAATTGCTGGAAGATTTCCTTCGGAAGTTCCTGAAGGAATTCCTTCGAAAATTTATGAAGGAATTCCTTCGGAAATTCCAGGAGGAATTCCTTCGGAAATTGCAGAAGGAATTTCTTTGAAAATTCCTGGAGGATCTTCTTCGGAAATTCCTGGAGGATTTCCTCCGGAAATTTCTGAAGAAATTCATCCGGAAATTCATGGAGGAATTCTTCGGGAAAATCCTGGAGGAATTCCCTCGGAAGTTCTTGGAGGAATTCCTTCGACAATTCGTGGAGGATTTCCTTTGGGAATTGCTTGAGGAATTTCTTTGGAAATTCTTGGAGTAATTCCTTCGGAAATACCTGGAGAAATTGCTTCCTGAAATTTCTGGAGGAATTCCTTCGGAAATTCATGGAGGAATTCCTTCAGAAAATCCTTGAGCGATTCCTTCGCAAAAGTCCTGGAGGAATTCCTTCAGAAATTTATGGAGGAACTCCTTCGGAAATTCATGAAGGAATTCCTGGAGAAATTCTTTCGAAAATTCCTGGTGGAATTCCTTCGGACATTCATGAAAGAATTTCTTCGGAAATTCCGGCAGGAAATCCTTTGAAAATTACAGGTGAAATTCCTTTGAAAATCCCTGGAAGAATTCCACCGAAAATTACTGCAGGAATTCCCTCGGAAATTCCAGGAGGAACTCCTTCGGAAATTGCTGGAAGATTTCCTTCGGAAGTTCCTGAAGGAATTCCTTCGAAAATTTATGAAGGAATTCCTTCGGAAATTCCAGGAGCAATTCCTTCGGAAATTGCAGAAGGAATTTCTTTGAAAATTCCTGGAGGATCTTCTTCGGAAATTCCTGGAGGATTTCCTCCGGAAATTTCTGAAGAAATTCATCCGGAAATTCATGGAGAAATTTCTCAGGAAATTCTTGGAGGAATTCCTTTGAAAATTCGTGGAGGGATTTCTTCAAAAATTCGTGAATGAATTCTTTCGGAAAATTTCTGGAGCAATTCCTTCAGAAATTCATGGAGGAACTCCTTCGGAAAATGCTTTAGGATTTCCTTCGTAATGTTCCTGGAGGAATTCCTTCGGAAATTCATGGAGGAATTCCTTCGGTATTTCCTGGAGGAATTCCTCCGGAAATTCCTCGAGGAATTTCTTCGGAAGTTCGAGGAGGGATTCCGTCGGAAAATTTCTGGAGGAATTCCTTTGGAAATTCATGTAGGAATTCCTTCGGAAAATTCTTTAGAAATTCCTTCGCAAAATCCCTGGAGGAACTCCTTCGGACATTCATGGAGGAATTCCTTCGGAAATTCCAGGAGGACATCCTTTAAAAATTCCAAAGGAATTCCGTCGGAAAATTTCTGGAGGAATTCCTTCGGAAATTCATGGAGGCATTCTTTCGGAAAATCCTTTAGAAATTCCTTGGCAAAATTCCTGTAGGAATTTGTTTGGCAATTCATGGAGGAATTCCTTCGAAAATTAACGGAGGGATTTCTTCGGACATTCATGAAGGAATTCCTTCGGAAATTTCAGGAGGAAATCCTTAGAAAATTCCAAGAGGAATTCCCTTGAAAATTCCTGGAAGAATTCCTTCGGAAATTCCTGGAGGGGTTCCTCCGGAAATTCCTAGAGTAATTCCTCCAGAAATTTGTGGAGGAATTTTTCCGAAATTTCCTGGAGGAATTTCTCCGGAAGTTCCTGGAGGATTTCCCTCGGAAATTCCTGGAGGAATTGCCACGGAAATTCCTGGAGGAATTCTCTCGGAAATACATGGAGGAATTCATTCGCAAAATCCTGAAGGAATTTCTCCGCAAAATTCCTGGTGGAATTACATCGGAAATTCATGGAGAAATTCCTTTGGAAATTTCCAAAGGAATTTCTCCAGGAATTTCCAACAGAATTTTACCTTGAATTTCAGAAGGAATTCTTCCTGGAATTTCAAAAAAAATCCTTCAGGAATTTCCAAAAGAGTTTCTCCAGGATTTTCCGAAGGAATTTCCAAAGGAATTCCTCCAGGAATTTCTAATGGAATTTCTCCGGGAATTTTTCAAGAAATTTCTCCTAGAATTTCCGAACGAATTTCTCCAGGAATTTCCGAAATAATTGCTCCACGAATTTCAGAAGGAATGCATCCAAGAGATTCCGGAGGGATTTCTCCTGGAATTTCCAAAAGAATTCCTGCAGGAATTTCCAAAGAAATTCCTCCATGAATCTTCAAACGAATTCGTCCAGCAATTTCCAAAGGAATTCCTCCCGGAATTTTCGAAAGAATTCCTCCAGGAGTTTTTGAAGGAATTCCTAACGGAATTTGTAAAGGAATTCCTCCATGAATTTTCGAGGGAATTCCTCCATTAATTTTCGAGGGAATTCCTCTTGGAATTTCCAAAAATAAAATCCAAAAAGACTTTCCGAGAAAATTTCCCCAGGAATTTTCGAAAGAATACCTCCTGGAATTTCCGAAGGAATTCTCCCAGTAATTTCCGAAGAAATTATTCCAGCAATTTCCGAAAGAATTCCTCCTGGAATTTCCAAAGGATTTCGTCCAGTAATTTCCGAAGGAATTCCTCCAGGAATCATAAAAAGCATTCCTCTAAGAAGTTTAGAATGATTTTTTTCCAGGAATGTCCTAAGGAATTCATCCAAGGATTTTCTCAGGAATTTCTCTATAGATTTTATGAAAGAATTCTTCCAGAAATTTCCGGAGGTATTCATCCAAGATTTTTCGAGGGAACTCCCCAAGGAACTTCCGAAGGAATCCCTCCAAAAATTTCCGAAGGAATTCTTTCAGGAATTTCCGAACGAATTCCTTCAGGAATTTCCGAAGGAATTCCTTCAGGAATTTCCGAAGGAATTCTTCCAGGAATTTGCGAAGGGATTCCTCCAAGAATTTTAGAAGGAATTCCTTCTGGAATTTTTTAAGGAATTCCTCCAGGATTTTTTGAAGGAATTGCTTCAGGAATTTCCGAAGCAATTCCTCCCGGAATTCCGAATGAATTCCTCCAGGAATCTCCAAAGGAATTCGTCCAGCAATTTCCGAAGGAATTCCTTCCGGAATTTCTGAAAGAATTCCTCCAGAAATTTCCGAAAGTATTCATCCAAGATTTTTTGAAGGACCTTTTCGATGGAATTCCTCCAGTAATTTCCGAACGAAGTCCTTCAGGAATTTCCGATGGAATTTCTCCAGAAATTTCCGAAGGAATTCTTCCAGGATTTTGCGAAGGGATTCCTCCTAGAGTTTTGGAAGAAATTCCTCCACGAATTTCCAATGGAATTCGTCCAGCAATTTCCGATGGAATTCCTTCAAGAATTTCCGAAAGAATTCCTCCAGGAATTCCTAAGGGAATTTCTCCTGGAATTTTCGAATGAACTCCTCCGGGAATCTACAAAGGAATTAGTCCAGCAATTTCCGAAGGAATTCCTCCCGAAATTTCTGAAAGAATTCCTTCAGGATTTTCCGAAGGAATTCTGCTAGGGATTTCCGACGGTATTCCTCCAGGAATTTAAAAAAAATCTAAAAAGAATTTCCGAAAAAAATCCTCCAGGAATTTCTGAAGGAATTCCTCCAGGAATTTCCGAAGGAATTCCTCCAGGAATTTCCAAAAGCATTCCTCCAGGAAGTTCAGAATTATTTTGTCCAGGAATTTCGTAAGGAATTAACCTAAGGATTTCCTCACGAATTTCTCTGTGGGTTTCTGAAAGAATTCATCCAGGAATCTCCGGAGGTATTCATCGAAGATTTTCCCAAGGAACTGCCCAAGGAATTTCCGAAGGTATTCCTCCAGGAATTTCTGAAGGAATTGCTCCAGGAATTTCCGATGGAATTCTTCCAGGAATTTGCGAAGGGATTCCTCCAGGAATTTTGGATGGAATTCCATCAGGAATTTCCAAAGGAATTCCTCCACTTATTTCCGAAGGAATACCCTCAGGAATTTTCGAAGATATTCCTCCAAGAATTTCCGAAGGAATTCCTGCATACATTACAAAAAATACGAGGATGCAGGAGAATTGCTAGTCAAAAACAGCTCTGATCATCTAAGTTTTTCGGTTAAGTTAGAATATAGTTGCTCGGTCAGGGGGGGGCCACGGCCCCCCCTGCCCCCCCCCTGGATACGCCCTTGTGTTTAAGGAAATTGTTGGAAAAAATGATCCTATCACGACTCGATCATTGGGTCGAATCGAATAACTTGCTTTCAAATACACAGTTCGGGTTTCGCAAGGGCAAAGGAACAAACGATTGTCTAGCGTTGCTTTCAACAGATATTCAACTGGCCTTTGCGGAAAAGGAGCAACTGGCTTCAGTTTTCTTGGATATTAAGGGCGCCTTTGATTCAGTTTCCATAGGAATATTGTCAGAAAAACTGCACAATAGTGGACTTCCAGGAATTTTAAATAATTTCTTGTATAATCTGTTGTCAGAAAAACATATGAGTTTTAATCTCGGACAACTGACAACTTCCAGAATTAGTTACATGGGCCTACCCCAAGGCTCATGTTTAAGTCCCTTGCTTTATAATTTTTACGTGAAAGACATTGATAGTTGCTTGGAAGGACAATGCACGCTAAGACAACTTGCAGATGATGCTGTGGTTTCTCTAAAAGGCCCACATGCAGAAATGTTGCAAAGACCATTGCAAAATTCTCTAAATAATCTGTCAATCTGGGCAAGAGATTTAGGGATCGAGTTTGCTCCGCAAAAAACTCAATTGGTTGTGTTTTCTAGAAAGCGGAACCCAGCCCAACTGAAACTCAATCTTTTGGGAATAGAAATCGACCAGTCTTTGACTTCGAAATACCTTGGAGTCTGGTTTGATTCAAAAGGCACTTGGGGTACCCAAATCAAGTATTTGGTGCAAAAATGTCAACAAAGGATCAATTTTCTACGCACAATTACCGGAACATGGTGGGGTGCTCACCCGGAAGACCTCATAAAACTTTACAAAACGACTATTCTCTCTGTTCTTGAGTATGGCTCTTTCTGCTTCCACTCAGCAGCAAACTGCCACCTAATAAAGTTGGAACGAATTCAATACCGTTGTTTGCGTATTGCTCTCGGCTGTATGCACTCAACGCATAATGCGAGCCTAGAGGTCCTGGCAGGGGTGAAACCTCTCCAGAACCGATTCTGGGAGCTCTCGCTAAGGTTACTTATCAAGTGTGGAGTGAGCAACACACTTGTCATTGAAAACTTCGAAGAAATGCTCAGTCTGAACACTCAATCAAAATTCATGAGAATCTATCTGTTCTACATGTCATCTGACATAAGCCTACCAAGTTATAATCCTCCCCGTGTACACTTCACTAATGACAGTACCTCTGTTAAATACGATCTGTCCATGAAACAAGCTATTCATGGAATACCAGATCAACTTCGATGTATATCTATTCCTCGCATTTTTAACGAAAAGTACCAAAATGTCAATTCCTGTAAGAGATTCTTCACTGATGGGTCTCGCATAAATGGATCCACTGGTTTCGGTGTCTTCAATGAAAATTTCACCGCCTTCCGCAAACTTCAGGAACCTTGTTCGGTTTATGTTGCTGAGCTGGCAGCAATCGATTTCGCTTTGGGGATGATTTCAAACATGCCCGTAGACCATTTCTTCATCTTCTCGGATAGCCTTAGTTCGATTGAGGCACTCCGGTCGATGAAACCTGTAAAACATTCATCTTACTTTCTTACAAAAATAAGGGAGCAGATGGGTGCACTGGTCGAAAGATCATACAAGATTACCTTTGTATGGGTCCCCTCACATTGCTCAATTTATGGCAATGAGAAGGCGGACTCTCTCGCAAAGGTGGGCGCACAGGAAGGTGAGATCTATGATAGAAGAATTTCACATGATGAATTTTTCCATTTTGTTCGCCAGAGTTCTCTTCAAAGTTGGCAAAATGATTGGCGAGATGGCCAGCTGGGACGGTGGTTACATTCCATTATTCCTAATGTTTCTTTGCGAGTGTGGTGGTATGGTCTGGATGTAAGTCGCAATTTCATTCGCGTGATGTCAAGACTTATGTCCAACCATTACTCGCTAGACGCGCATTTACACAGGATTAACCTCGCGTTGAGCAATGTTTGTACTAAGTGCGGTTCCGGTTATGATGACATCGACCACGTAGTTTGGCAATGCCCGGATAATGACGCCTTCAGAGCGCTACTATTGGATACCCTTGAGGCCCGAGGTAGACAACCCTTTGTTCTTGTGAGAGATGTGTTGGGGACCCGCGATGTCACATATATGGGATGTATTTTCGACTTTCTTCGCTCTGCTGGTATAAAAGTTTAATTCGCTTGTGTTTTCTTCTCCAGTTTTTTTTCTCTGTTTTGTCCTCTTTGTGTTACCAAGCTACTCCTGGCCATCCGGAAGACCAAGTCCCACAACAAGTTGGTACCAACACCACAAGGCACCGAATTCGCTAGCAAGATGCGACTCACCCCCGGATGAGCAGCAGTGAAACCTTTGGCCCAATCCTTACCCTGTCCATCCCTCAAAATGTGACCTTCTAACCTCGAGCTGCCACGAGTACCCTGGCTTCCACCCATTACTAACAGATATCATTAAAAAGTTATTACTCTGTATAATGTATACTATTAAGTACAAAGAAAGATCCTCTGCTCCGTAAAGCGTTATACGCGATTGAGCCCCAAATAAATGAACAAGATAAAAAAAATAAAATAAAATCGCATTTTGTGTAGATTTTTATTTTGTGAGGTGTATTCATTTAACCATATTTTCAATAATACTAAACATTTTCCAAATTTTTCCAAGCTGTTTTAAACTTAACTATATTGTGAAGATTTCATAGAAGAACCGAAATGAAAAGACCAACCCAGCTGCGAGATAGAGCATCCTGAACATTTTCAACTACTTTACGATACACTCCTTATAATACGGACAGTGAATAAATTGCACTAAGGTTGCTGTCACTGTTGCAACCCTTCGGAATGCAACGCACCTCTTGTTACATCAACCTTGCTTTCGAACAGTAAGTAGCTCCGGCCCTGACTCCTGGAGGTTGACGGATGATTGACAGACAGACCGCGCGCTGACTGACAGACAGACCGCGTGAGTAGACAGAATAGAAAAAAGCGAGTCAAGTGAAGGTGCAAAAATAGCGTGCAGGTGAAATTGTGGAAAAATTGTAAAACCTAATATAACTAAATTGAATTTTCTCTTAGATTTAGTGCTAAACTTAATCGGCAAGTGCCGTTTTACCCAATTACATTGAATTTGCTTAAAACTATACATATACTACAGGTAAATGTAACAACTAAAATTCATGCAGAAAACGTAACCTAAAACAACACATTTTCACAGTAACAATACGGTCGAACGGACAGTTGTCAGTACTACAGACAGAAACGAAGTGACTAGGAACATTAAACGTAAGTAATTTCTATATCTATACTTAAAAGAAAGTTAAAACTTATCCTAAACACTGAAATCGACACACAAATATGTTACAACATGCAAATTTATAGGTGTCAGGCCATTCGGCCGAAGGTCATTAGGCCGAAGGCCATTCGGCCGAAGGTCATTAGGCCGAATGGTCATTAGGCCGAATGGTCATTAGGCCGAATGGTCATTAGGCCGAATGGTCATCAGGCCGAATGGTCATTGGGTCTTCTTCTTGCCGTTACGTCCCCACTGAGACAAAGCCTGCTTCTCAGCTTATTAACTGAGAGCTTCCTCTGCAAATGACCATTTTGCATGTGTGTATCGTGTGACAGGCACGAAGATACTTTATTGATGCTGAATCTACTGATATTTTACCCATGAATTTTTCCTTCTTTTAAATATAGGCTGTTCTTTCTAGTATCATTGCTGAAATAGTTTTTGGCGCTGAAACTGCTGATATTCAATTCATAAATTTTTCCTTCTTTAAAACATAGGCTATTCTTTCTAGTTCCATTGTTAAACTAGTTTTTGTCAAAAATTGTTGGAAAAGGTAAAAACAACGGCTAACTTTCAATTCGTCCTGATGACCATTCGGCCTAATGACCATTCGGCCTAATGACCATTCGGCCTAATGACCTTCGGCCTAATGGCCTTCGGCCTAATGACCTTCGGCCTAATGACCCAGCATCAAATTTATAGACACAACCCTGATAAATTGTAGTTTCCCCCCAAAGGAATTTTATAACCCTACATACCCAACATCCGGCAATAAATGGTTACGAAATCGGAAAATTTCTAGTAGTCTGTCTGTGTGCTGTCGCAACAGTCACTGTCTTGAAACGAGTCGTGTTGCTTGGGTCTATTAATGAACATTGAACAGTTTCCCGTAAAACAAAAACAAAAAAATAAACTAAAGAAAATGATACGTAAAATTTAAATACCCAAAAAAAAAAGCAGATTAGCAACGAAAAGCTAAAAAAATCAGAAAAATCTGCAGAAAGACATTTGAACAACTGCGTGGAATCCACGTGAGGACCATTGACGTGCAGCAGGAGTATGTAGCACGAGACAGATATTTCAGAAAAGGGAAGGGCGAGGTATCACAAACAAAAAAAAATAAAAGCAGTGGTATCAGAGGAATAAAAATTGAAAGAAACTGACGACAACCAAACGACATCTTAAGAGCAGCACGGTAAAAGCAAGCTTATGAACTAGCTAACAATAAACTATAGAAAAAAAAATTAAACAACAGAATCTATCTATCTATTTATATATATATATAATATTCAGAAATCAGAAATGAGATATCAGAAATCTGGTCTTCTGGTCTTCTGGTCTTCTGGTCTTCTGGTCTTCATATCTTCTGGTCTTCTGATCGCTTGGCTTCAGGTCTTTTGGTCTTCTGGTCTTCTGGTATTTTAGTATTCTGTACTTCTGATCTTTTGGTCTTCTGGTCTTCTGGTTCTCTAGCCTTCTGGTCTCCTAATTTTCTGGTCTTCTGGTCTTTTGGCTTCATGGTCTTTTGGTCTTCTGTTCTTATGGTTTTCTGGTCTTCTGGTCTTCAGGTTTTCTGCTCTTCTGGTCTTCTAGTTTTCTTGTCTTCGGGTCTATTGATCTTCTGATCTTCCGGTTTTCTGGTCTTCTGGCCTTCTTGTCTTCTGGTCTTCTGGTCTCCTGGCCTTCTGTTCATTTGATCTTCTGGTCTTCTGGTCTTCTGACCTTCTAGTCTTCTGGTCTTCTGGTCTTCTGGTCTTCTTGTCTCCTGGTCTTCGGGTCTTTTGGTCTTCTGGTCTACCGGTTTTCTGGTCTTCTGGTCTTCTGGTCTTCAGGTTTTCTGCTCTTCTGGTCTTCTAGTTTTCTTGTCTTCGGGTCTATTGATCTTCTGATCTTCCGGTTTTCTGGTCTTCTGGCCTTCTTGTCTTCTGGTCTTCTGGTCTCCTGGCCTTCTGTTCATTTGATCTTCTGGTCTTCTGGTCTTCTGACCTTCTAGTCTTCTGGTCTTCTGGTCTTCTGGTCTTCTTGTCTCCTGGTCTTCGGGTCTTTTGGTCTTCTGGTCTACCGGTTTTCTGGTCTTCTGGTCTTCTGATCTTCAAGTCTTCTTGGTTTTTGGTCTTGTAGTCTCGTGCTATTCTGATCTTCTTGTCTGCTAGTATTCTGGTTTTCTAGTCTTTTCGTCTTCTGGTCTTCTGCTTTTCTGGTCATCTGGTCTTCTAATCGTGCGATCTTCTGAATTCCTCTAGTCTACGGCAAAAGGTTATTGCAACCATAACGAATTGCAAATGCTCCACAGAAAATCAAAAAGCGCTCCATAAAGAATGAACATATATTTCATGAAAATGTGCAATGTAACCCATAAATAAAACATAATTTTTATTCATTAAAAGTGAAGTTTTGCACCAATAAATAATACTGAAATGCACCATAATAAAATACAAATGCTCCATAGCAAAATGCAAATGCTCCATAATAAATTAAAAATGTGCCCATAGAAAATTGAATATTGCTCCATAGAAAAATTAAATTGCACCATAAAAAATTGAAATTGCACCATAGGAAATAGACAAATGCTCCACAAGTATTATCAAACTACATCACATAAAATACAATTTGCTCCATAAAAAATTGAAAATTCTCCATAACTTTAAACATTTGCACCACTAAAGCAGTGTAATGTAAAGCAATTCAGCCCCGTCGAATTAAATTATGAGAATATGCTATCTATGGAGGATTGTCAATTTTTTATGGAGCAATTCATATTTTCTATGGTGCAGTTTGATAATACTTATGGAGAATTCATCTATTTTCTATGGTGCAATTTCAACTTTTTATGGTGCAATTTAATTTTTCTATGGAGCAATATTCAATTTTCTATGGGTACAATTTTAATTATTTATGGAGCATTTGCATTTTGCTATGGAGCATTTGCATTTTATTATGGAGCATTTCAGTATTATTTATTGGTGCAAAATTTCATATTTAATGAGAAAATTTGATGTTTTACCGGTACATTTTTCATAAAGTACTAGCTGTCCCGGCAAACTTTGTCTTGCCGTCTTGTGGTGGTTTGACAACTGTTGAGCTCATAACGTCACCGCACTCTAGATTGATTTCATTTCGATGTTGTTGATTTCCTTCCCAGCTTATGGAAAATCAGTACTTTTTCAATTTTGTTACTTTTCTAGCTGATTTTCGTAACTTTTTGTACATATAAACACTGCCACCACGAATACGAACCGAACCGTGCATGATTCATCCTGATCTGTTCTGCCGTTCTTGAGTTTTGTTGCCTCAAAGGGACATCAAACTCATTTTTATATATATAGATGAAACGTTTTCAATTATTTATAGGTAACATTGCACATTTTCATGGTACATATGTTCATTCTTTATGGAGCTCTTTTTGATTTTCTATGGAGCGTTTCTATTTATTTATGGGTGCAATAAATAGGCTGCCCTAGTCTACTGATGTTCTTTTCTTCTGATATGCCAGGCTGGTACTCTGGGTTTTAGTTTTTTTTTTCAGTCTTCTAGATGCTGTAATCTTTTGGGTTCTCTGCTTTTTAGTCTTCTGGCCTCTTTATTTTTTGGTCTTCTGTTTTTCTAAGCTATCAGTCTTCCTGTATTTTGGTCTACGTGCTTCTTCTCTAAAGTACCATGTTTTATTTTGTATAAAATACATTATCTGTAATGCTTCCCATAACATGCTTTGGGCTCCTGAATGCTGCCTTCGCAAAAGTTTCAACTTTCTTCCGACTGCAAAGCTAAACTCTTTCCGTCTCAGCCGAAGACGTTGCTGTGCAAAACGTGGGACCGCGAGTTAGTGTCTTTGGCAAAGGTGTTCGGCTGGCTCAGAACTTACAGATGGTGGCCCGTATGATTTAAAATTCTACCACTAGGTGGCGCTAGAGTGCATTCAAGGTTTAAATTTTATTAAGCTCAGGATCCTGATAATTTAGGAAGATGTTTTTTTTTGGCAAAGTTGTTTGGAATATCAAGGGCTTTCAGTTAAATTACAAATTGGTTCGAGTTTATGACACTAGGTGGCGCTAGTTACAAATTTGCAAATGCATGCAAATTTTAATTATTAGCTAGAAAATGTTCAACAAGCTGTACTTTTTTACTGGTTGCAAACTATTTCATTGTAAAGCTGTAGACAATATTTCTGGAAAAAAATGTCGCGAACTAACGGAGATAGTTGTGTTAATATTTCTTAATTCGATTTTTTAACGGTTGGCTTGATCTGCCGAGTATTTCCGGATTTAATTTTAAATTTCTCGATAAATTATTTTACAAATTACACTATGTGTTTAAAAGGGCCCATATAGCCGAGGCGGTAAACGCACGGGTATTCAGCATGACCATGCTGTGGGTGACGGGTTCGATTCCCGGTCGGTCCAGGATCTTTTCGTAAAGGAAATTTCCTTGACTTCCTTGGGCATAGAGTATCTTCGTGCCTGCCACACGATATACACATGCAAAATGGTCATTGGCAGAGGAAGCTCTCAGTTAATAACTGTGGAAGTGCTCATAGAACACTAAGCTGAGAAGCAGGCTTTGTCCCAGTGAGGACGTTACGCCAAGAAGAGGAGAGGAGGAGGACTATGGGTTTACCCAGGAAATTCTCCAGGTATTCCCCCAAAATTTTCTTCATAAATTCCTCATGGGATTCTTTCAGCAAGTTCGCTGGGACACCTCCAGGGAATCTTCAAGAATGCCTCCAGGGATTTCTAGAAAAATTTGATTGGAAATTTCTGCAGAAATTCTCTTAGGATTTTTTTAAAAATATATTTTAAAAATAAACAAACCAAAATAAACGTCAAAAACATAGTAATATGGTTTCCAGGAGAGCAAGTAGGAAGTAAAAGAACAACAGTGAAGAGGAGTAGAAAAAGAAAAAAAGTTAAAAACAACAGGGGACAATAGATTGGTAAAAAAGAAAAAAACAGTGAAAAAGAAACGAAATTTTAAAAAGTACAAAAACATGATAAACAGAATAAAAACATAAAGATAAAAATGAAAAAAAAAAAACAAAAACAGACCAAGAAATAAACTTAAAACGAGTACAAACGAACGTGGCAGTACGAAACAGCTACAGCTCAAAACAAGGTAATCAATATTGATTCTTGAATAAACAGAAATACAGTAGATGTGAAGAAAAAAAATGCAATGTGACACATTCGAAGCATGTTCAGAATCATTCAATCTATGTAAGTAAGCAGTGCGTCCTAGATTTTCCATATGCAGATGCACCGGAAGCATTGCGGAAGACAAGTCAAGGATAAAAACCTCCTTGAGGGACATTCGTGTCGTGGTTCCACATCCGCGCCAAACACCGCACGATTCAACTATACAGGGGGTGGCCAAAATGTTTGGGATAGGCAACTTTTTTCTCTCACAAAAAAGTTCAACATGGTGTTACTTTTCATAGAGTGCATCGAATATTCTCAAATTTTGACTGTTTATCAACCTATTATATGTGCATCAGTGGTACAATTTTGAGCTCGATTGGTTAATCTTTCGCGAAGTTATAACTAATCTGGTAAAACACTATTTTTAAGACTATCAATTTTTGAACTATCATATCTCGGAGACCAATCAACCGAATCGAATGAAATTTTGAGCGATTATCATCAATACAATAAAGCTTGAAAATTCATCAGAACATAGATACTTTTTAAACGTTGAAAAAAGTTATGATGGTTTGACATTTTCACCCATTTAGAGGAAAATGAGTCAAATTTACTATACTGCACAAAAATTACTAAATGTGTTCTTCCTTTAATCCAAATAGACTCTAATATATCTTTTTATAGATATCTTATGGACAGAAGTAGAAAATCTTTGGATATCAAAAACAAAACTTTATGACATTGATGTAAAAAAAATGCATTTTTTTCGAAAAAGATCCAAAAAGTGTTAATCCATCATAACTTTTTTCAACGTTTAAAAAGTACCCATGTTTTAAATGATTTTCAAGTATTAATATATTGTGGGCAATAGTTCATAATTTCATTCAATTCGGTTCACTGGTCTCCGAGATATGACAGCTCGAAAATTAGTAGTCTAAAAATAGTGTTTTACCAGAACGGTTATAATTTCGCAAAAGATTAACCAATCGAGCACAAATTTGTACCAATGATGCACATATAATAGGTTGACAAACAGTCAAAATTTGAGAATATTCGATGCACTCTATGAAAAGTTACAGCATGTTGAACTTTTTTGTGAGAGAAAAAAAGTTGCCTATCCCAAACATTTTGGCCATCCCCTGTATATTCCTCCAAATATTAACGAGAACCTCCAGGCACTAATGCGCTGCGATGACAGCGACGAACGCCTCCCGTTGGATTTTAACTACAGAAGCGCAGCGGAAGCACATCCCCATCTGGTAACATCGCGGACCATAAAATTATTTAGAAAAAAAGTTTAATTAAATTCTTTATTCCACCAATGGCGTTACGGCGGGGAGAAAGAGGACGACGACAGAGGAAAGTTTGTTTTCTATAGTCATGCAACTTTTTTTATGTTCACTGTTCCCATGCCTTGTGACTCTACCGCGAAATGTATTCTTTTGTCGGTGGTGCATTGTAGTGTGGACTCTATCAAAACTGCGATGAGGACGAAAGAAACTCGAAAGAAGTGAATTCAATTACAAGGAATTTAAACGAAATTTTATAAGCGAAGTTTCAAAAGTTTCAACAAACAAAAATATATTAATCTTTTATTTTTTTCCCTTTTATTTTTTATTTTATACACATTGAATCCCATATCAATCTTACAGATTCACTTTGGATCAACATATAAAAATTGCAATATGTGATTCTATTCAATAACTATTTTACAACAAAGGAAGCTTTCATCTTTGAACCAAAATTGCTTCGAGCAATCATTAGAAACCCCAATTGGCCTTTGCAATGGAACAATTGCTTCCGTAAAGAGGTTCTTTTGTTTGAATAAAATTTTCATACGTTCAACGATCTGCCGGCTGCTGAACAATCTCGGAGGCGGCCCTCCCGAGTCCCATCTACCAAAACGTCTCTCACCAACCAAATACCAGTTCCAACAACCTGCAGGATATAACCCATCAAACAGCGTCGAGCGCAGTGAGAAAATTTGCAATTTATGCAAATTTTCCCTCGCCGTCGTCGTCGTCGTCGACGTCATTGTTGTTCCGGTGCCAAAAAACACAAAGACGTGGAAGCATCACCACCACCGAACCCACAATCCAGCGCGCGAAAACATGAACCACGAAGAGAAGTGTCGATAATGGTGAACGTGCCGCTCTAACTATACCCTTCGTTTTTACCCCCAATGCAGTGATACCAGCCAGCGCAGAAGCGATGAAAACATGCAGAAAATGAGAGTAAAGCTTGATGTTTGCACATGTAATGACGTTTGGATAGGTGCCACGTCTCAAAGGAGAAGACACCCACCCGCACGCCATGTTTGAACTGCGTTTGGAAGTTTTGGATTTTCCTCTACGGGAACGAGAGGAGTGTGTTTTCATAGTTAGTTTTGTGACAAGATGTCGCAACGTCTTCGCCTGAGACAGAAAGAGTTGAGCTTTGCAGTCGGAAGAAAGTTGAAACTTTTGCGAAGGCAGCATTCAGGAGCGTAAAGCATGTTATGGGAAGCATTACAGATAATTAATTTTATACAAACTAAAACATGGTACTTTAGAGAAGAAGCACGTAGACCAAAATACAAGTAGACCCATAGCTGAGAAAAACAGAAGACCAAAAAATAAAGAGGCCAGAAGACTAAAAAGTAGAGAACCCAAAAGATCACAGCATCTAGAAGACTGAAAAAAAAACAAAAACCCAGAGTACCAGTCTGACATATCAGAAGACAAGAACATAAGTAGACTAGTGGAATTCAGAGGATCGCACGATTAGAAGACCAAATGACCAGGAAAGCAGAAGACCAGAAGACGAAAATACTAGAAAACCAGAAGACCAGAATACCAGAAGACAAGAAGTTCAGAATAGCACAAGACTACAAGACCAAAACCAAGAAGACTTGAAGATCAGAAGACCAGAAGACCAGAAAACCGGTAGACCAGAAGACCAAAAGGCCCGAAGACCAGGAGACAAGAAGACCAGAAGAGCAGAAGTCCAAAAGACTAGAAGACCAGAAGACCAGAAGACCAGAAGATCAAAAGAACAGAAGACCAGAAGACCAGAAGACCAGAAGACCAGAAGACTAGAAGACCAGAAGACCAGAAGACCAGAAGACCAGATGACCAGAAGACCAGGAGACCAGAAGACCAAAAGACCAGAAGACCAGAAGACCAGAAGACCAGAAGACCAGAAGACCAGAAGACCAGAATACCAGAAAACCAGAAGACCAGAAGACCAGAAGACCAAAAGACCAGAAGACCAGAAGACCAGAAGACCAGAAGACCAGAAGATCAGAAGACCAGAAGACCAGAAGACCAGAAGACCAGAAGACCAGAAGACCAGAAAATCAGAAGATCAGAAGACCAGAAGACCAGAAGACCAGAAGACCAGAAGACCAGAAAACCAGAAGACCAGAAGACCAGAAGACCAGAATACCAGAAGACCAGAAGACCAGAAGACCAGGAGACCAGAAGACCAAAAGACCAGAAGACCAGAAGACCAGAAGACCAGAAGACCAGAAGACCAGAAGACCAGAAGACCAGAAGACCAGAAGACCAGAAGACCAGAAGACCAGAAGACCAGAAGACTAGAAGACCAGAAGACTAGAAGACCAGTAGACCAGCAGACCAGAAGACCAGAAGACCAGAAGACCAGAAGACCAGAAGACCAGATGACTAGAAGACCAGAAGACTAGAAGACCAGTAGACCAGCAGACCAGAAGACCAGAAGACCAGAAGACCAGAAGACCAGAAGACCAGAAGACCAGAAGACCAGAAGACCAGAAGACCAGAAGACCAGAAGACCAGAAGACCAGAAGACCAGAAGACCAGAAGACCAGAAGACCAGAAGACCAGAAGACCAGAAGACCAGAAGACCAGAAGACCAGAAGACCAGAAGACCAGAAGACCAGAAGACCAGAAGACCAGAAGACCAGAAGACCAGAAGACCAGAAGACCAGAAGACCAGAAGACCAGAAGACCAGAAGACCAGAAGACCAGAAGACCAGAAGACCAGAAGACCAGAAGATCAGAAGATCAGAAGATCAGAAGATCAGAAGATCAGAAGATCAGAAGATCAGAAGATCAGAAGACCAGAAGACCAGAAGACCAAAATACCAGAATACCAGAAGACCAGAAGACCAGAAGACCAGAAGACCAGAAGATCAGAAGACCAGAAGACCAGAAGACCAGAAGACCAGAAGACCAGAAGACCAGAAGACCAGAAGACCAGAAGACCAGAAGACCAGAAGACCAGAAGACCAGAAGACCAGAAGACCAGAAGACCAGAAGACCAGAAGACCAGAAGACCAGAAGACCAGAAGACCAGAAGACCAGAAGACCAGAAGACCAGAAGACCAGAAGACCAGAAGACCAGAAGACCAGAAGACCAGAAGACCAGAAGACCAGAAGACCAGAAGACCAGAAGACCAGAAGACCAGAAGACCAGAAGACCAGAAAACCAGAAGACCAGAAGACCAGAAGACCAGAATACCAGAAGACCAGAAGACCAGAAGACCAGAAGACCAGAAGACCAGAAGATCAGAAGATCAGAAGATCAGAAGATCAGAAGATCAGAAGACCAGAAGACCAGAAGACCAGAAGACCAGAAGACCAAAATACCAGAATACCAGAAGACCAGAAGACCAGAAGACCAGAAGACCAGAAGACCAGAAGACCAGAAGACCAGAAGACCAGAAGACCAGAAGACCAGAAGACCAGAAGACCAGAAGACCAGAAGACCAGAAGACCAGAAGACCAGAAGACCAGAAGACCAGAAGACCAGAAGACCAGAAGACCAGAAGACCAGAAGACCAGAAGACCAGAAGACCAGAAGATCAGAAGATCAGAAGATCAGAAGATCAGAAGATCAGAAGACCAGAAGACCAGAAGACCAGAAGACCAAAATACCAGAATACCAGATGACCAGATGACCAGATGACCAGATGACCAGATGACCAGATGACCAGATGACCAGATGACCAGATGACCAGATGACCAGATGACCAGATGACCAGATGACCAGATGACCAGATGACCAGATGACCAGAAGACCAGATGACCAGAAGACCAGATGACCAGATGATCAGATGACCAGATGATCAGATGACCAGATGACCAGATGACCAGATGACCAGATGACTAGATGATCAGATGACCAGATGACCAGATGACCAGATGACCAGAAGACCAGAAGACCAGAAGATCAGATGACCAGATGACCAGATGACCAGATGACCAGATGACCAGATGACCAGATGACCAGATGACCATATGACCAGATGACCAGATGACCAGATGACCAGATGACCAGATGACCAGATGACCAGATGACCAAATGACCAGATGACCAGATGACCAGTTGACCAGATGACCAGATGACCAGATGACCAGAAGACCAGAAGACCAGAAGACCAAAAGACCAGAAGACCAGAAGATCAGATGACCAGATGACCAGATGACCAGATGACCAGATGACCAGAAGACCAGAAGACCAGAAGACCAGAAGACCAGAAGACCAGAAGATTAGATGTCCAGATGACCAGATGACCAGATGACCAGTTGACCAGATGACCAGATGACCAGATGACCAGATGACCAGATGACCAGATGACCAGATGACCAGATGACCAGATGACCAGATGACCAGATGACCAGATGACCAGATAACCAGATGACCAGATGACCAGATGACCAGATGACCAGATAACCAGATGACCAGATGACCAGATGACCAGATGACCAGATGACCAGAAGACCAGAAGATCATAAAAGATCAGAAGACCAGATTTCTGATTTCTGTTCTGATTTCTGATTTCTGATTTCTGATTTCTGATTTCTGATTTCTGATTTCTGATTTCTGATTTCTGATTTCTGATTTCTGATTTCTGATTTCTGATTTCTGATTTCTGATTTCTGATTTCTGATTTCTGATTTCTGATTTCTGATTTCTGATTTCTGATTTCTGATTTCTGATTTCTGATTTCTGATTTCTGATTTCTGATTTCTGATTTCTGATTTCTGATTTCTGATTTCTGATTTCTGATTTCTGATTTCTGATTTCTGATTTCTGATTTCTGATTTCTGATTTCTGATTTCTGATTTCTGATTTCTGATTTCTGATTTCTGATTTCTGATTTCTGATTTCTGATTTCTGATTTCTGATTTCTGATTTCTGATTTCTGATTTCTGATTTCTGATTTCTGATTTCTGATTTCTGATTTCTGATTTCTGATTTCTGATTTCTGATTTCTGATTTCTGATTTCTGATATCCGATTTCTGATTTCTGATTTCTGATTTCTGATTTCTGATTTCTGATTTCTGATTTCTGATTTCTGATTTCTGATTTCTGATTTCTGATTTCTGACTTCTGATTTCTGATTTCTGATTTCTGATTTCTGATTTCTGATTTCTGATTTCTGATTTCTGATTTCTGATTTCTGATTTCTGATTTCTGATTTCTGATTTCTGATTTCTGATTTCTGATTTCTGATTTCTGATTTCTGATTTCTGATTTCTGATTTCTGATTTCTGATTTCTGATTTCTGATTTCTGATTTCTGATTTCTGATTTCTGATTTCTGATTTCTGATTTCTGATTTCTGATTTCTGATTTCTGATTTCTGATTTCTGATTTCTGATTTCTGATTTCTGATTTCTGATTTCTGATTTCTGATTTCTGATTTCTGATTTCTGATTTCTGATTTCTGATTTCTGATTTCTGATTTCTGATTTCTGATTTCTGATTTCTGATTTCTGATTTCTGATTTCTGATTTCTGATTTCTGATTTCTGATTTCTGATTTCTGATTTCTGATTTCTGATTTCTGATTTCTGATTTCTGATTTCTGATTTCTGATTTCTGATTTCTGATTTCTGATTTCTGATTTCTGATTTCTGATTTCTGATTTCTGATTTCTGATTTCTGATTTCTGATTTCTGATTTCTGATTTCTGATTTCTGATTTCTGATTTCTGATTTCTGATTTCTGATTTCTGATTTCTGATTTCTGATTTCTGATTTCTGATTTCTGATTTCTGATTTCTGATTTCTGATTTCTGATTTCTGATTTCTGATTTCTGATTTCTGATTTCTGATTTCTGATTTCTGATTTCTGATTTCTGATTTCTGATTTCTGATTTCTGATTTCTGATTTCTGATTTCTGATTTCTGATTTCTGATTTCTGATTTCTGATTTCTGATTTCTGATTTCTGATTTCTGATTTCTGATTTCTGATTTCTGATTTCTGATTTCTGATTTCTGATTTCTGATTTCTGATTTCTGATTTCTGATTTCTGATTTCTGATTTCTGATTTTTGAACATTTATTATAATTTTCAATTTTGTTCTCCTGTTATCAGTACCGCATCGTCGATTCTCGTTTCAATGATAAAAGTCTTTTGCTCGTCCTTATCTGCAAAACGCCCGTATCCCTACGGCAATTATTTTGAAGTGCTCATTTCTGTAATGAGGCTTTCTATGTGCTCCACAGTCATATCCACTTGGGAAAACTTTCCCGTTTCATATTTCCTGTGCTAGCTTAACTTGAGAATAACAGATGTACTTTCTTTTATGTAATGGTAGTACTTCGACGTTCTGTTTTTATTCCGATTCAAGTTTCTTACTATAAATGCACAGTCACTGGGATCATATGTATGTATATCATATGTACAGTGGTATCGGATGCTGAACTGTGCAAACTAACAGAGGCAAATTTGACTGCCATTAGTCATTCGCTTCTGGCTCCTTGTGCATGTTTAAAGAGCTTAAAGTCAACAAACTATGTTGCCATTTCCAACCGCCTTCCGTGGCCATCTGATGCCTCTCGACATACTCTCTCTCTCTTCTTGGCGTAACGTCCTCATGTGGACAAAGCCTGCTTCTCAGCTTAGTGTTCTATAAGCACTTCCACAGTTATTAACTGAGAGCTTCCTCTGCCAATGACCATTTTGCATGCGTATATCGTGTGGCAGGCACGAAGATACTCTATGCCCAAGGAAGTCAAGAAAATTTCCCTTACGAAAAGATCCTGGACCGACCGGGAATCGAACCCGTCACCCTCAGCATGGTCGTGCTGAATACCCGTGCGTTTACCGCCTCGGCTATATGGGCTCGACATACGTAGCTACCTATATAATGAACGCAAGTTAGTAAATCTTATCGTCGCGAATTGTAGCCGTTCTAGTCAGCTACCGCCGACCAGCAGACGACCGACCGTAGAAGCACTTTAGGCAAGCGGCTTTTCCTCGAACTGTTCGTGTTTATCACGCATAGAATTTCGCAAATTAATTAGAACCGACGAGCTTCCTGGCCTCTTTCCAAGCGTACTACATACTCTCCAAAGGCGCACACACACCCACATTCACAATTTATACCAGGAATCCAAAGTATACTGGATGATGTCGACCTTCGCTTCATCGTCTTGACTCGACTCGACAGCAGCCAGCCAGCCAGCAGCGCCACGGTTCTCATCGATGAGAGGCTGCCATACGACCAGACTGTTAACTCTACGTAAACAACTTTCTGGGCAGCCTAAGTATTCACTAGTGCTTGCCTCCTCTGGTAAACTCAATGCAAACTATGTGCGCGCCCGAGAAGGAGCGGCGGCATTAGCACGATGTTTAATCATGTTTCACCTATTCAAAGAGGATTTTCACCAGGCTGGTGGGGCCCCCACTCCAGTTGAAAATGTAATGAGACCTGAAGCGTTGTTGGGCTTTAACCCAAGGGGAAACAATATTTGTCCGTTGTTTTGGAATGCCATCCACCAGGCTTACGCGACAAGACGGAGGCTCTTTTTAGAGGGCGTAATTTATTTGATTACAACCGGAAGCTGCCGGAACGGAGAGCTTTTAGCAAATCTCATTAGAATATGCGTTTGGAGAGAACTTCCGGAGTGGAATTCACATTAAATGAATACCACTTCATAACTCCCCTTCCTACAAACTTCCAAAACTCGAAAAGACAGACAATCATCATCAAACAGGACTACAGTAGTAGGTAGGCATATTGGAATATAGCAATCGAATGTAATCACATCCGTTTTCCATCCCCAGAATTCATTCGGGATGAGATACGAATAGATCTGGAGTCCTCGGCAAACAGAGGAGCAATGCCCTCTGCTCTATCAATCTTGTTCCGTTCACCTAATCAATCACGGTGGCTCCCCGAGAGTGGCTCTGATGGTTTCGTTTTGTCCATGGCAGAGGTTTCCAAATGTTCGTGATTAAACTTTTCAATACGAACTGATATTTTTGTTCAAAAATTCTTACAGGGCTTCTTTAAGAAATTTCTCCAAGGTTTCCTTTAGATATTCCTTCATACGTTTCTCAAGAAATATCTATAAGAATTACTTTAGGTAGATTTCTATGGGATCCTTCTGAAACTCCACTAGAAATTAAACGTCCTTCTACGACGACTCACGTTTATTGGCTCACCACAGAGAGGCAGTGCTCCATTTTTTGGGTTTTGGAATATTAGTTCAGGGATTCTCTCAGAATTTTCTACGAGAATGAATTTAACATTTTTTTTTTTTTCAAAAATTCTTTCTTAAATTTTTCTAGATTTTTTTTTCAGAAAATTTTCGAGAGCAAATTGAGAAATTCGTTTAGGTATTTCTTCAAGAATTCCACCAGAGATTTGTTCAGGAATTGGGATCCCATTGAAAATTTCCGCATGAATTAGTCCAGGAATCTCTTCAGGGATTCATCCGGAAATTTCTGCAGGAATTTCTCCAGAGACTCTTGCATTATTTCTTTCAGTGATTCAGGTAGGAATTCCTCCAAGGTATCTGCAGGAGTTCATCTGCGTCAGGATTTCCTTCTGCCATTCCTCCATATGTTTCCCCAGAAAGTTATCCGGCATTTCCTCGAAGGACAACTTTAATAAAGTCTCCACGAATTTTCGAGAATTGTGTATGAAACTATTTACTAGGAATTGCTACGGAAACTCCTTTAGAAAAACCTCATGAGTTTTTTTCCAAAGATCTTTATCGACGCTTCTCTACAGATTTTTTTTAGAAATACGTCCACAAATTTCTCCAGGAATACTTTCAGAAAATCCTCCAAGAGTATTAAAAATTTTCCATGTACTCTCCCATCTATTTCTTAATATTTTTCCTAGGAGTTCCACCGAAGCTTTTGCAGCAATTTCTTCAGGAAGTTCTTAAGAAATTCCTTTTGTGTTCCCCTGGAATTTCTTCAAATATTCCTCCAGAGCTTCATTGAAAAGTACTTCCTAAAACTTTTACAGGGACTCTACTGAAAATTTCTCCAGAAATTTTTTCAGGGGTTCATTTGGAAGATCCTGTTTGAACTCCTGCCCAAATTTTTTGGAAAATAAAATTTATCACCAGATTTTCACAGATTTCTTCAAATGTACTTGCATGGAGTTGTTTGAAATGTTTTAAAAAATATTATTACAAATTCGACAGGGAATTTTTCGGGATTTCTTTCTAGGGTTTCTCCATGATTTTTTTGAGAAATTTCTTAAGAAATTCCTACAATGATTTTTTTAGAAATTGCTCAGAATTATCTCCTGGGATGTCTTCAGAGATTCATGCAGAATACGTTCAGATACTTTTCCAGGGATTTTACAAAAGTTCTTCCAGAAATTGCCCAAAAAATCCCTGGAGAATTGTCTAAAAAAAACCTGAAACTAAAAATCTCCTAATCACTCATTAGAGACATTGGAAAAAGTATTTTAAAATTTTCTAGAGAAATTCCTGCACCAAAACTGCTGAAACAATGTCCTTAGTTAAATCTGGGTAATTCTTAGATGAATTCTCAGGATAATACATAGGAAGGTTCCTGAAGAAACCTTAAAACATCCGCTTGATTTTCAGAAAAAAAAAATCATGAGAGTCTTCTGGAGCAACTCTGCAAGTAGTTACAAGAGAAGTATGCTTGAAAAATTGCTGTAGTGCTTCCTGGAAAAATCTATAGAGGTGGAAGAAATCTGCCTTAAAATGTCTATAGAAGTCGCAGACAAATCTGTAGGTGAAATTCTTGAAAAAATCCTTCAATATATTTATGAGAGATCCCTGGAGAGTGGAGAGTCATTTTTATCTATATTATCGAGATTTTTAGCCCTTGACTAGTTTATCTTCCCTTTCGAAAGGAAAACTCACATTTTGTGAGTTTGTCGGGTGTGAGATTCGATCCCAGGTCCTCAACGTGATAGTCACGTGCTTTAACCATCTCACCAGATTCGCATCACATTCCTGGAGAGTTGGAATCATTGGAAGAACTCCTGAAGATACCACTGAAGGAATTCTCAGAAATAATTTTTCATATGCTATTTCGGAAGGGATTTGTTCACAAAAAATAACTGCCACCAAGGGAAAAAATTCAGAAAGGAAATTCTGCAGCAACAGAAGAAAACCTGAGAAATTCATTGGAGACACCACTGAAGAAATAAATAAATGTATATTTGAAGGAGTACTTAGAATAATACCTGAAACACCTGAAGAATTCCTGGAAAGAATCCTTTAAAAATTCTCCCAGGCAATCTATCAGAAACATCGCTGAAGATTCACACCCTCTATAGGTATTCTTAGAAAAATTTCTTGAAAAATTCCTAGATAGTGTTAAGGAAGAGATTCTAAGACTGCAATAATTCTTCAGATATTCTTTGGAAAAAAAAACTTGAAGGAGCTACTGAAGAAACCCCTGAAAGAACTTCCAGAAGAATGTTTTCAAAGTAAGATTTCAAATAAATGCCTGAATAAATGGGATAATACATGAAGGAATCCTAGAGAAATTCAAGTAACAGTTACTGGACAATATTCTGAAGTTCTTAACGAAAGCTCTGGAAGAATTTATGAAAGAATCTCCAAATCATTGTAAAAAATATAATCTGGAGTTGCATATTCTGAAGAAACGTTTGAAGGGATTGCTGGAGAAATTCATAGAAAACATTCTCGTGAAATTTGGGGAAGAATTTTCGGAGGATTCCAAAAATATTTGTGGAGGAAATCTTTTAGAAATGTTTATAGAAAAAAAAACTCAAGAAATGCATGAACTCATATAGTAATCCTTGTAGGGATTTCCAATAGAATTCCTACATGAATCCCAGGAGGAATTTCGGAAGGAATTACTGAGGAAACCCGTGGGTCAGTTTCAAGATGAATCTTTTGAGATTTTTTTTTTTTTTTTGAGAAACTCTTGACAAATGGAAAATTCCTGCTGGAACTCCTGAAAGACTCTCTGGAGAAATTTTAAAAAAAAATGCATGGATAGATAAGCATTCTGAAGGAACACCAAGAGGAATCTTTAAAGGAATTCTTGCACAAATCCATTTTATGAAATCCTGCGAGATTCTTTTTTTCTGAAAACATTCCAGAAAATTTTCAAATAATCCTGAGAGAGTCTTCATGGAAATTTCCGGTGGTGTTCCTGGAAGTAATTCAGGAGAATTTTCTAGAAATTTTAAGAAGAATTAGTGTTTAACTCATAATAGGAATTCAAGCTAAAATGTCCCATCCGCGATAACTACATGAACTTTTTTGTGAAATAATGCATGGAGACACAACAGTTAAACCATTTTCTTGGGGGCAAACCAGTATAGTATTTGGAAACATTGAGTAACCACTAATCAGTTTTGATTTTGCTACGACAGCTCTGGATTCAGCAATATAGTTGAATATTAGTTGATTAGTGGATAGTTGAAAATTTTGGCTCTCTTTGCTGTCAAGTAAAGTATTGAACTGCGCTATCTATATAATCATGCCAGCTTATTTGCGGTTCATTGCCAAAAACAAAACTTTTCTATCTGTTTTTGATAACGAGATAGAGGATTCTAAAACTTTACTTAAGAAACAGCGCCATCTAGCGGAAAAATCACCAACTAATTGATGAATCACCAATTTGTTCTTGTCTTTCTGAACAACTTTGCTTTAGAGGACACTTTTCTGTCTGTTTTTGATTACGAGATAGAGAAGCCTCAAATTTTAGTTGATAACTAGCACCTCTTAGCGGCGATTAAACCAACTAATGGAGTGATATCATCCTTCTGAACAAGCCAAGGGCTGAAAGTCTGTTTAATAAAGACAAATCAATCAATCAATCATTTTTCTGAACAACTTTGTCAAAGAAGCCATTATTTCAAATAAACTAGATCTTGGAATATCACACGTGAGAGCTTCTACTGGTGAGTCCAGTGGCGTAGCTAGGAATTTGGGGGCCCGGTGCGGAACCAAATTTGTGGGCCCCTATGAAAATTTCAGATGTACATATTATACCATGATAAGTCTATCCTTTTAATGATCCTCAAATGATCACGCCGTATTTTGTATATTGTACAAAACGTTGAAAAAAAATCTCGACTTTCGAGCTCAGCATTAGCGTGATGCTGGCGGTGGTGGCCAACTGACTGACGGAAGGTTAAACATTATTTTCTAAACTCTTTTATGAATTTCTCCGGGGATTTCTGCAAAGATACATCCCGGAGTTCCATCAATGAGCATTAGATTATTTCGTAAGAATAATGTCGAATTATTAGGAAATTTCATCAAGTAATCCCTTAGGAAGTCCTTTAAAGATTGCTTTACCGTTTTCTTAAAAAAATAAACCTTTCTGAATAATAATTTGTCTTCAAGAATCTTTCAAGTGGTTAACGTAAGTGTATCATTCAGTATTTCGCTAAACACTCCATCAGGTATTCTTACAGTGTTGTCTCCGAGCATGTTTTCAAAAGTACTTTAGAGTACTTTGAAAGATTCATGCAAAGGCTTTATCAAGTATTTCTCGAAACATTTGTTCAGGAAATCCATCAGGGATTCAATAGTATCTCTGAGGATTCGTCTATAAGATCAAAGAATTCTTAAGAAATTCTAAAAAAACACACAACTAAAGTTTCCCAATGATTTTTTAAGAACCAGATATTTTTTCCAAGAAATTACATCAGAATTCCATCAGAGGAAGAGAAGTCCTTCTAAAATTTCTCACAGTCCTCCATGGTTTCTTTCAGGAGATCCTCCAAATATATCTTAAATGATTTTTCCACGGAAGTCAAGCATTCTCCATAGATACATCCTAGAATTTATCTTGGCATTTCCTCAAGCATTCATTACTCATCTTGGCGTTCCTTTGAAGATTTCTTAAGAATTTCTTCCAAGGATTCCTTTAGAAATTCCTTCAAGGATTCCTTCAATAATTACTGCAACGCTTTTTTTTCAAAAAAAAATCTGCAAAGATTCTTCAAGGAGTTTCTCTAAAGTTTTATTAAGAGATTCATCCTAGATATCATCCAAGAAATTTCCAAAGAAGCCATTGGATAATAATTTAAAAAAAGTCTTTCAAGGATCCCTACAGAAGTTTCTCTGAGAAAATTCTTAGAGGAACTTTGGTAGAAATTCCTTGTGGAGCCTCGTAGCCGTGCGTTTAGGGTCACCAAGCTTATAATCGCACCATGCTATGGGGTGAGGGTTCGATTCCCGCTTCGGGCGTTGAAACTTTCCGTGAGAATAGTTTCTTCCCCGTTTCCACTGGTGCATGCTCCGTTGTCCGTTGTCTAATGTTAAGTTTAAAACAGTCTGTACAGCCGAAAGCTAAAGACGTTGTCCGTGTCTTTTTTTAAAAATCCTTCTGGAAAGAAATCCTTTCAACGAGTTCTTTAATAGCCATCTACTCTAGGAGTTTCCCCAAGGAATTCTACAGGAATTTTCGCTAGAATTCCTCTAGGAGATCTTCTAAAAATATCTATTGCGACTTTTGATAAGACTCCTTAAAAATTCTTTCGCAAAACCTTTTCAAAAATCATTCTAAGTTTCTATCAAGCATCTCAGTCAGGAATTTCTTCAGGATTTATGATTGATTCCTCCAGAAATTCTTCCGAAAATTCGTTTAAAACAATCTCTAAGGATTCTTAGTAGGCTCAACGTGCCTTAGTAATCATACAATCCCAAATTCATAATATTCGAAAACAAAGCGATTACCGCACCGATTGATTACGTAATTTTCGTAATCATTCGTACCTACTTCTAACAAAAATCAAAAAAGCGCTTCATTCCTTTGTTTTCAGTAGAATGAAAATGGTAAAGGAACAGGTACCTGATTAGATAAGATAAAATCGAATAATTTCTTCAGAAGTTTCTCCAAGGATTACTGTTTTGCTACTTTCTTCAACAATTCTTTAAGGATGCCTTGAAGTATCTTTTAAGTGATTAATGGAAGTTTTAGATTTCATTTAAGATTTCCATCGAGAATTTTTCAAGAATCGCTTCAAGAATTCCTACGGGATTTTTCCAAGGATTTCTTTAATATTTCTTCAATTTCCCCAAACTTCCTTCAGAACTTTTTGCCAAAGGTTTCTTTAATAGTTCATCCAATAAAATTCTCTTGCCATTTCTCCAAGGATTCAACAGATTGAAATTTTAAAAAAATGTAATAAATCTTTCAATTCTCACAGAAATTCCCCAGAGAAATTCTACTGCTATTCCTTCCAACATTTTTCTTAGATAATTCTTTTGAGATTTTCTTCGGCTTTCGGCTGTCAATAATAAAGTTATATGAAAAAAATAAATCTTCAGCAGTTCCATTGTAAATTCTTGTTTTTTTTTTTAATTCGCAAGAGTGTATCTCATAGAACCTCAAATTTTCTGAGAATTACCGGAGACATTTTATAAATTACCGCTTCAATTTACAAACGAATTGACTGCAGAATTTTCAGATTACCTGCCGAATGAATTTTAAAAGGAACAATTGAAAGAATTACAAAAATAATTGTCAGGTATATTAGCAAAGCGACTGCCGGTGAAACTTCCAAAGAAATTGCTGAGGGGAATCCCGCAGGGGTTGCCTAATAATTTTCTGAAGCTGTTGTCCAAAGTATTTCTAAAAGTAATGCCGTAGATACGTTCTAAAATAAAAACCTACATCAATTTCGAATATTATTGCCCAGAAATTACCAGAAATGAGTTACCGAACTAAATTTGGAAAAAAAATGCCGAAATACTTTTCCAAAAAAATGTGCAAGAAAATCCCAAAAATAAATCTTATAGGAATTAAAAAAAAAAATGCTAAAAGGATTTCCAAACGTTTTGCCAAAAAAAAAAAAATAAACCGCCAAAGGTGATATGAAAAATGTTCACGGGTTAGCTCACAGGAAATTCGCCGAATGCATTTCTAAAGTAAATGCCAAATGGATTACACAACCAAATTCCGTGGGAATTCCCCGGAAGAAAATTCAAGAAGAGTATTGAAGTTATTCCCAAAGTAATTACCAGAGGACTTTTCAAACGAATTTTCAAAAAAAAAAAAGCCAACGAGAAGTTGTGAATGGAATTTTCAAAGAAATTTCTATAGAAAATAAAATTTGAAAAAGCTCGCAAAGCCATTTCTGAAGCATTTCCGATAACTGATTAAAGAAATTTCAAAAGAAATTGCCTAACAATTTCTCAAAAGAGTTGTCGTAGGAATTTTCTATGAAACTTATAACCGAGTTCCTAGAAAAAATCTTAAATATTTTTACCAAAGGAATTGCGAACACAATAGCCGAGACATTTTTCAAAAGAATTGCCAAAGAATTTATTTAAAAATAATGAAGAATGAATTCAGAAAAAAAATTACTTAAGGAATTCCCAAACCAATTTCCGAAGGAAATTTTCAGAATAACTGCCGAAGGAATTTCCAAATAAATTTTCAAAGGCATTCTTTAACGAATTTCTGCACGGATTTCCAAAGCAATTACTGAAAAAGATCCAAAAGAAATTTCCTAAGGAAAATTCTAATGAAAATTGTAAGAATTCTTTCAAGAATTCTCACAGAAATTCCCCCAAGAAATTTTATTGGAATTCTTTCAATGAATTCTTTAGGTATTCTTCCAAGGTTTCCATCTATTGATACCATTAAAGATTTACTTAGCGATAACACCAATTTGGTCCGGATTTCCTTCACGAAGCTTTTAGGAATTTTTTTTAACGATTCCAAACGAGGAACTCCAAGAGATTTTTTTACGATTCATCAAGGAATTACTTCAAAGACTTCTTAACAAATTCATCCAAAATTTTATTTTAGAAATTCCTTCAAGATTTGTTTTTATAAATTCCTGCAAGGTTTCTTTTTGCAATGCCTCAAGCGGTTTTCTTAAAGTCAAGTCCTTTTAAGTATTTCTTACGAAGCATTGTTCAAGAAATTCAAAGATTTCTTCAGAAATTCATCCAATAATTACTGTATGAAATCGTCCAAAGATTACACAATTTTTTAGATTCCTCTTTCAATTCGTTCATGTGTCCTTTAAGAAAATCCAATAAATATTTAATCTTTTTTTTCAAGATTTTTTTCAAGCTGTTACAAAGATTCCTTCAGGGATTTCTCAAAGTTTTCCTTCAGATAATCCTACAAGGGTACATTCATCTCCAAAGGATTCCTGCACAAATTCCCTTAGAGGGTCTTAAAGAAATTCCCCCAAGGCTTCCAGCAAATTTTTTTCTACTGAAATCTGTGGGAATTCTTTCGAAAATTGTTTTTTGATTTGCATCAACGAACTTGAGAGGAATTCTTTGGGATTCATGCCATTGATATCTTTGAAAAATAATCTAGCCATTTCATAATTGATTCTTCTAGAACTCCCTTCGCTTTCAAAATTTCTTCAGGAATCCTTTACGTAATTCCTCATAAAACATCTAGTACTTCTACTACTACTTCATACTACTGTAGTAATCCGTCAAGGATGTTATCAAAGATATTTCCAAAATCAACCTAATGATTCTTTCCGAATACATCTGGAATTCATCTAGAAGATTCTTCGAGGATTCCTTTGAAATTTCCTCCAAAAATTCCTGCAAGCATTTCTACAATAATGCTTTCAGGAATTCCTCCGAAATTTCTTTAAAAATCTCACAAGGATCCATTGAAAAGCCATACGTGATCAAGCATGATCTCAGAAATTCTTCAAAGATATTTTCCATGAGGAACTCCTGCAACATTATTTCTTTGAGAAGTCTCTAAAAGGATCCTTGGAGAAATTCCTTAAGGTTCATCTGAAGGATTCGTTGAAGGACTTTATGAAGGGATCCGGAGAGCTATTCCTGAAGGAATGCTTGAAAGAATTTGTAAGGTAAAATAATCCTTGAAGGAATTTTTGAAAGATTTCTTGATACATTTTGGAAAAAAATCCTGAAGAAATTCTTGGTGGTGTTCCTGAAGGAATCAATTCAAGTATTCAAAAATCAATGCTTAGAAGAATTTCTAAAGCAATCCATTGAAAAAGTTCTAAAGTAAATCTTAGAGGAATTTTTGTAAAAGTCTTTGAAGTAACTGCTAGATAAATCGTAATACATATTCCCGAAGGCAAGGTATGTAAGTATTTACCTTGCCCGAAGGAATTCTCGTAGAAACCCTTCAAGGAATACTTGGAAAGAAATACTTGATGAAATTGTTGGAATACGTTGATTGCACTTTTTTTTATATGAAAGCAAAAAAAAGGAGAAAATACTGTTATTACGGTTTTGACTTGACATGTGTTTAGATCATAATTTTCATAAATGCGGCCCCTGAATTTTAGCTGCTACCTTAAGCTGAGTTAACAACTATATTTGGTCCGGTTATCAGGATATCAGGGACGTTTTCACAATGCTCATAAATTTTACCTCCAAATCGGTAATTAATTTCGTAAAATCCAATTTTAATTTCTTACACATTTTTCTTGTAATTTTTGGGACATCCATGTGCCCCATGATAACCACGAAGGGGACCCCACATACCTATCAGCAGTTCTGCGAAGCTTTGAACTTATACTTATAGGAAATTTTGGCTATTTAAAGAACTTAATCCAAACTAGTGTTAGAAACCTTACTTAATTTGGAGGCCCCCTAAATCGCACCCCTCTTGCAACGCCACTGCTGGAGAGTGTATATCGCAACTACTTATGCATAGTGCCTATATCGACTAAATTTCCAACTTATTGAGGTATGATATTGAGAAATGATAGCAAAGCGTCACTGCTGCAGACAGACAAACGTATAATTGAATTTTGATGAATTTCCTAAAAAAAACCAAGGGATTGGAAAATCTAATGAATCCATCAAGGATATCTCCAATATCAAAAATCTTACAACGCTTTTCAACAATTTTACTAAGAATCTCAAAAGGAATATGACTAGTGTTTTCGAAGGTGGAGGCGTAGAAGATCAATGGAACGCCATCAAAAACGCCTTCATCGCCACCGGCGAGAATAATTTGGGTGAGCTACGCACCCGAAGAATGTGGTGGATCACAGATGATACCTGGAGGAAGCCGCGATAGAGCGAGCGAAAACGCGAGGAGCCTAAGCGGTAGCCCGTCAGCGCTACTCGGCTCTCGAGAAGGAAGTGAAACACTCATGTAGACGGGACAAAAGAGCGTGGGCGGACTCCCTAGCCGACGAAGGCGAGAAAGTCGCAAACACCGGCGACATCCGTCTTCTCTACGATGTCTCACGTCGTCTTAGCGGGACCAAGACGAATGCTACGATGCCCGTGAAAGATACGTCTGGACAATTACTGACCGACCCGACTGACCAGTTGAAACGCTGGTTCGAGCACTTTGGAAACCTCTTTCAAGAGTCGGTCACGCCATCAACACCTCAGCATGATCCGCCAAAGGTTCGACGCATTACCCCTGTCAACACCGAAGCTCCATCAGTGCAGGAGATAGAAACAGATATCCGTGGCATGAAATCGAACAGGGCCGCAGGGGTCGATCGCATATCAGCTGAGATGCTCAAAGCTAACCCCGTAGTATCCGCACAACTACTGCATCAATTATTCTGCAACATATGGGAAACCGCGACATTTCCGGCCGACTGGACGCAGGGCGTCTTAGTAAAGGTACCCAAAAAGGGTGACCTGACTGTATGCGATAATTGGCGGGGCATCATGTTACTGTGTATCGTGCTCAAAGTCCTCTGTAAAATGATCCGTAACCGGCTACTGGAGAAGCTTGACGCAACTCTTCGACGGCAGCAAGCAGAAATTCCGTGCCGGACGATCCTGTGTGAACCATATTGTCACGCTCCGTATCATTCTGGAGCAAATCAATGAATTCCAAGAGTCTCTCTACCTGGTGTTCATTGATTACGAAAAAGTTTTCGACCGTCTCAATCACGGAAACATGTGGGAAGCCCCCAGGCGCAAGGGTCTCCCTGAGAAAATCATCAGCCTCATTGAAGCACAGTACAGGGCATTTTCGTGCAGAGTACTGCACAACGGTGTTTTATCCGATCCCATTCGGGTCGTTGCTGGAGTGAGGCAAGGTTTTATAGGTAGGTATATACTGGTATTGACTGCGATTGACCGTGAATCAAATTGTGGATTGCTGTGGCAGTCCATTACCATGGAGCACCTACATGACTTCGAACTGGCTGATGACGTTGCTCTCCTAGCTCAACGGCGCTATGATATGCAGAGCAAGCTCGATGATCTTGCCAATCGCTCCTCAGCGGCAGGTCTAACCATCAACGTCAACAAGACCAAATCGTTGGATGTAAACACGGTCAACCCTTCCAGCTTTACGGTAGCTGGACAAGCAGTGGAGAATATTGAACGCTTCCAATATTTTGGTAGCCAAATCGCGGGTCAAGAAGGCGAGGGCTGCTTTTGCGAGTTTAAGAAATGTATGGAAAAACAACCAGATCAGTCGACGCACCAAAATCCGAATTTTTTACTCGATCGTGAAATCTGTGCTGCTATACGCCAGTGAAACCTGGTGTGTATCAGTGGAGAACACTCAACGGCTGCAGGTCTTCATCAATAGATGCCTGCGGTATATAATTCGTGCATGGTGGCCTCACAATTGGATCTCCAACGTGGAGCTCCATCGTCGGTCATCAAAAGCCGATAGCGACAGAAATTCGGGAGCGAAAATGAAGGTGGGTCGGCCACACTCTACGCAAGGGCGGAAACGAAATCTGCGTTAGACTGGAACCCAGCAGGACATCGCAGCAGAGGCAGACCCAGAGGCACATGGCGGTGCAGTCTCAATAACGAAATCAAGCAAGTCGACAGAAATTTGACCTGGCCACAGGTCAAGGCGATGGCTGACAGTCGCCCAGGATGGAAATCTTACAATTCGGCCCTCTGCACCACCGTGGGTGCCCAGGACTGAAAGTAAGTAAGTTTCGAAAATCTGAGAAGGTATCTTTTATTTACCACAAATCATACAGGAAGTATGCTATGGTTTTTCTGTGAATTTTCGTAAGTTATTTCAAAAGATACTTTCAAGTTCTGAAGATTTTTTTCAAGAAATGCATAGGAAATTTCTTCCAAAACACCTTTATATTTTTTTGTTTTTTTTTTTTATCACACAGGTTTTAAACCTGGGCTGATTTGTCTCTTGACTCACGGATTTAATTCCCTTTTAAAAAAAAAGAACATACATTATGTGAGCTTCACGGGAGTGGGGTTCGATCACAGCTCATCAGGGGATAAAACCTTAAAGAACTCTATTGGGAATTTCTCAAATTTCTGCTCTTAGAATTCCTCTATTATTCTTTACTATTTTTTACTATTCTTTTGGAATTTTTTTTTTCAAGGTGAAAACCTCGAAAAACTCGAGAAGCATTTGAACAGCATGATTTTTTAATTCTTCCAAGTATTGTTCCTGTAATTCAAAGATTTTTGAATTATGAGCTCCTCCAACGATTATTTTAAGAATTTCTCCTGAGACTGCATCAGTCCCAGGAGTCAGTCTCCTTCAAGTATTCCCTTAGGAACAGCTCGATGGATTCCCTCCAAGGTTTTCGTAAGAAATTTATCCTTCAGTCAGTTCATTTTTACCATGATTTCTTCTGGAATTGCTTCAAATTTTTCATATTTTCTTTTTCAAAAGTTTCTTTTCAAAAGAACTACTTTGAGGGTTCCATTAATGATTCATTCCGGAATTACTTTAGAGGATTATTTAAGAAACTATTCCAGATTTGTTCAAGAATTCCTGCACAGTATGCTGCAAGAAATTTTTCAATATGTACTCAGATATTTCTTAAACCTTCTGTCAGTCGCGTGGTTGTCCACCACGCTTATTCGGAGTACAAAAGAGAAATTTTTTCAACGCGTTGTACAAAAAAAACAATAGCGCGTTCACTCGAGGGTTAAGAAATTCTTTCAAATGTTGTAACACTTTTAAACAGATCATCGAGCTTGCTTTGCATATCAGACCGCCGATGAGCTAGGAGCAGGGATGGGAAAAGAACAGGAAAAACGGTTACTGGCTCAACATTTGACATTTCTAGACCAACATGTGAAAAGGGAGGAACAACCATTGCACGCCTCAGCTTGTTTCGTCCCTTCTAGGCGTATATAAATTTATTTTTGCAAATTTATTCCGTTATCTTATAGAGGAGAGTCTGCTCTATCTGTTACTGGTCCGAGATTGCATGAAAAATGGGACGAAAAATGGGAGATTGCATGAAAAAATGAGAGCAACGTCATCAGCCAATTAGAAGCCATTCAGGTGCTCCATGGTAATGGGCTGCCACAGCAACCCACGATTTGGTTCACGATCTCGTCGATTACGATGATGAACAGTAGCGCCTTAGGGGTCACTCATAAATGACGTTGCATTTTAGGGAGATGGTGGAATCTGGGATTGTGTGACGAGCTATGTAGGTATTACGTATTGGGAAATATGCTGCGAGGCGTGAGGGGGAGTAAAAAATCGATCAAAAAATTGCAACGTCATTTATGGACGATCCCTTACTCCAGCGATGACCCGGATGGGGTCGCACAAGACACGTAATTTCGTAATTAATGAACACCAGATAGAGGGGTTCTTGGAATTCATGATTTGCTCTAGGATGATAGAGAGCATGACGGCTGTTCGGGCCCGTATGAAGTTGATCTTCAATATTAACTTCTTTTCTCGATCAGCCTAGATAGCTGTGTAGTGTCGGTAGCGATTGTCTCAATTGGCTAAGAATAACACTACGGACCGCCTGTCCCGGTGGTAAGAGTCCACCAACAGGTGACCCCTAATTCATGGTGTGATGCGGCTTCTTGCTTACCGTGCCTAGGAATGAATGGCTAGGGGGGTCTAATAAAAACCTAACCGCAAACGGAGCCTGTGGAGTACCAGGGCGCCCTCCACAGTATGTTGCCCTTACTGCGCTAATCGGAGCAATGGTGCAGTGGACCTTGTGTTTCTCCGAGACAATCGGCTGCCTTCTTTAGTCTCACTTGAGGCTAAGGACTGTATCGGAAATTAACTATAAAAATTCAAAATGCTCTATCTCGAAGCACGGTTGGTCTTTTTATTCCGCTTCTTCTATGAAATCTTTACAATATAGTTAAGTTTAGAACAGCTTGAAGAAATATGGAAAATGTTTAGTATTATTGAAAATATAATTCTATGAGTATACCACACAAAATAACAATCTGTACAAACTGCATTTTTTTTTAATTTTTTTTTAACGTTTCAATAATTTGTAGCGAAAAAAAATTGTACGGGAAAAAATCTGGAAAATAATGATTATTACTAGCAGTTATGTACACATAACACATCACTCAATACCGACTTTAAAAATTCTTATTTTGGAGAGAAAAACCTCCAACATTAAGAATATGGCCTATCCCAAAAAAACACCTACTTTTTGGTCGAACTTTGAATCTTCAGTATAAAAGAACAGCAACAATCAATGGTACAGCCCAAGTGCCCTTGTTCCAAGAACCTTAACCTCCGTAAGGGGAATTTCTATCTAGGAAACCTTGTGAACCCGGTGTTTGCTTTTTTCAGTAAACATAAAATGACAAACACGCGTGTCATGCCTCGAGCCTGTGTGCTTGTCAACAATGCAATAGTTGCTACACTCATCTCTGAACTAACCACCAGAATGGTATGTGCTATCACAATTGATGTATCTGTTGGAAACCTCAACAGGAAATACGTCTATTGTTCGGTTTATCTACCGCATGATGATCCATCCCCTACGGATCCTTTTGAACAAGTCATCGCATGCTGTACGTCAAATGGCCTTCCGCTAATTGTTGGCAGTGATGCTAATGCTCACCATATCATCTGGGGCAGCTCAGACATTGACTTGAGAGGCTCCAGTTTCATGGAGTACTTAAGTAGTACAGATCTTGCATTACTTAACATAGGCAACCGCCCAAACTTCATAGTATCTGCTAGAGAGGAAGTGCTAGACATAACGCTTTGCTCTAGTAGAATTAGTCACGAGTTGACCAATTGGCATACATCTTTTCTGAACATTTAAATGTTACTTCGCAAACATTGCGTTTCAGGAATCCTCGGTCAACACGCTGGGATCTTTTTACTGATTTGGTTGCGGTCAAATTTCATGGATACTCACCATCCATTGACACTCCAAGTGATTTAGATGATGCCGTTGATACTACAACGACCTTCATCATGGAAGCTTTTGAAGAAGCATGCCCTCTACGGTCTGTGAAGATCACAAGAGGAACCCCTTGGTGGAACTCTGATCTGGCGAAGCTCAGGAAACAATGTAGAAAGAGTTGGAACAGACGACGTTCGGCTGGATCGGAGGCTTTCAGGTCGGCTCGCATGGCCTACAGGAAAGCTCTCCGGTCTGCTGAACGATCCGGCTGGAAAAACCTTTGTACAAATGTTTCCAGTTTGAGTGAAGTCAGTCGGTTAAATAAAATCCTTGCGAAATCTAAGGATTTCCGAGTGAACAAACTTCGTTTGCCAAATGGCGATCTGACTTCCTCTGATGAGGAAGTTCTGGAATGCTTATTCAGCACACACTTCCCTGGATGTGTGGATATTACATCTTCGGATGAACCTGATGTCTTTTCTTGTAGTTACGATTCCCTGGCTTCGGCTCGGAGTATTGTAACTATAGAATCGATTGAGTGGGCACTTAATAGCTTTGCTCCTTTCAAATCTCCTGGGGCAGATTTGATCATTTCAAACATGTTTTGAAAAAAATACTTGTTTGCAGTTTTGCTACAGGGTATATTCCCAAATCCTGGCGGGATATTACTGTGATGTTTATTCCGAAAGTGGGTCGTGCGTCGAATGAAGAAGCAAAGAGTTTCAGACCTATCAGTTTGACCTCTTTTCTTCTGAAATGCTTAGAACACATTGTGGATCATCACATCCGTGATGTTCATCTGGCCAACGTGCCTCTTCATGTGAACCAACATGCCAACCAATCTGGTAAGTCCACTGTGACTCTTTTACACAAGGTTGTTTACGATATCGAGAAAGCATTCGCTCAAAAGCAATCTTGTTTGGGTGTTTTCTTAGATATCGAGGGTGCTTTTGACAGTGTGCCTTTCGATGCCATATTGGAAGCCACACGGAGTCATGGTATATCTCCAATGATTTCCAATTGGATTCATCAAATGCTCAAAAACCGATATCTTTTCTCGACATTGCGTCTAGCAGGGATTAGGAAATTGAGTGTTTGTGGATGCCCCCAAGAAGGAGACTTGTCACCGCTTTTGTGGAATCTCGTAGCAGATACGCTATTGAGGCAACTCAATGATAGCGATTTTCCTACTTATGGTTTTGCCGACGACAACCTAGCATTGTTAGTTGGTATGTGTATCACCACCCTTTTCGACCTGATGCATAGCGCCCTTCAGGTAGTTGAGGGTTGGTGTCACCAATATGGCCTTTCGGTTAATCCGAGTAGAACATCTATTGTTCTTTTTACGGAAAGGCGACACCGTAATGGCGTTCGACCTTTGCGTCTTTTTGATTCGGAAATCGATGTGACTGAACAGGTAAAGTACGTTGGAGTCATTCTTTATTCCAAGCTTTCCTGGATACCTCACATTGAGTTCAGAATCAAGAAAGCTTGTATGGCCTTCGGGCAATGCCGGCGAACCTTTGGTACAACTTGGGGTCTAAAACCCAAGTATATCAAATGGATCTACACAACTGTTGTTCGGCCAATATTGGCTTATGGATGTCTTGTGTGGTGGCAAAAGGGCGAAATGGGAACGGTCCAATCAAAGTCAGGCCATCTCCAAAGGATGTGCTTAATGGCGATGTCTGGAGCGTTCTCTTCAACTCCCACGGCAGCGCTCGAAGTTCTCTTTGACGTTGCTCCACTACACATTCATCTCAAACAAGAAGCACTTTCTTGCACTTACCGTCTACGGGTACTCGGTCTACTAGAGTAAACTCCTGTGAACCGCACATCAACATACACCTCGTTGTTTCCACTTTTAGTGAATTGGGACAAAATTGTCCTTGCTCCAAGTGATCTTACAATTGCTCGTAATTTCCCATATAGGACATTTTCCACGAAATTCCCTTCCCGGGAAGAGTGGACATCTGTATATCTGGAAAGAAGTATTTCAGACGGCATCGTATGTTACACTGATGGCTCCCTTCTCGAAGGTCGAGCAGGTGCTGGTGTTTATTCTCGTTAGCTAAGGCTGCATCAGTCTTATTCACTTGGTAGATACTGCACCGTTTTTCAGGCCGAAATCTTTGCTCTTATGTGCAGAGTGCAATCAGCACTTCAGCAGCACGTAATGGGCAAAGTAATATACTTCTCTTCAGACAGCGAGGCTGCTATTAAAGCACTTGCTTCGGCCAACTCCAGGTCGAAGATAGTTATCGCTTGTCGAACTCAAATCGAGGAGCTGAATTCAGCAAACGCTGTTCACCTTGTATGGGTACCTGGCCATTCTTCCATCGCTGGAAATGAATTGGCTGATGAGTTAGCTCGCACTGGAGCATCACATGACTTCATTGGCCCTGAGCCAGCTATTCCGATATCGAAGTGTTGGGTGAAGCTTCAGATTCACACCTGGGCTGCCACTCAGCACAAACAATACTGGAATAGCTTGGAAGTATGTCGTCAAACCCAATTGTATTGTACTGAGCCATCTCCAAGGGTGGCGAAGTATCTTACAAATCTGTCAAAGCAGAATTGCAGCATTCTGGTCAAAGCGTTGACTGGCCACTGCCGACTCAGCTATCACATGGCGAATATTCAGCAAGCTGATTCATTTGCATGTGATAGCTGTGAATCCGATTATGGAACTTCGTATCATTTGATATGTAATTGTCCAGTTTTTGTGCAACTGCGTTTCCGAGTATTCGGTAAACACTTATTAAGTGAAACTTACTTCAGAGACCTGAATATTCAGGATATTCTGTTGTTCTTAACCCGCTGTGGTAAAGAGCTATAGGCTCTCTTTCGCTTTATGCGTTATTACAGTTCCCTTTTCAGGGCGCTACTTGAACCCATTGTGGTACGCTTATGCGTTAGTATCCTCTTCCAGGGTACTTTTCCTATTTCCCTACCTGTCCTTATCCCCATCCCTATCCTTATTTCCATCCTTTTCCCTCAGGTAGATGATGAAATAGGCTATTATTTTGGCGATGGCACAAATGTCCCAAATGGAGGATAACGTGCCTCTGGAGCCGGGCTTCTGATACCTGATACCTGAAAGTTTTTCGTAATTAATGAACACCAGATAGAGGGGCTCTTGGAATTCATGATTTGCTCTAGGATGATAGAGAGCATGACAATATGGTCCACAGGATCGTTCGGTACGGTATGCTGCTTGCTCCCGTCAGAGAGTTGCGTCAATCTTTTCCTGTTGTTGTGCAGATACAATAGAGTCAGCTTTGAGCATGCTACGGATAGCTGCTTCTGTCGTGGCGTGTCTTTCACGTGATTGTAGCATTATTCTAAGCTCCACTTAGGCGAGGTGAGACATCATAGAGGAAACGAATCTCGCCGGTATTTGCGGCTTTCTCGCCTTCCTCGGCTAGGGAGTCTGTCCACGCTATTTTTTCTCGTCTACATGGACGTTTTACTTTCTTCTCGAGAGCCGAATAGCGCTGACGGGCTATGGCTTTGGCTTCTCGTGTTTTGGCTCTCTCTTTCGCGGCTTTGGCGATCCTTCGCTCCTCTATCTTCCTCCAGGTGCCATCTGTGATCCACTTATTACTCCAGATGCGTAGTTGATCCAATTTATTCTCGCCGGTGGCGATGAAGGCGTTCTTGATGGCGCTCCATTGATCCTCTGCGCTTCCACCTGCTGGAATTTCGTAGCACGGTTCTCTAACTCCTCGACGAAAGATCTTTTCACCGTAGCGTCTTCCAGTCGGTGTGTGTTGAACCGGCGCCCGATTTTCTTCTCCTGTCGATGGATCCGACCAATGCGCAGCCGGATCTGATGCAGATGTGGTCGATTTGAATTTCCGTGAAGCCATCACGGGAAAAACCAAGTCACTTTGTGCACTGGTCAATTGGGAAAGTGCGATCCCGCAATCACCATGTCATTGTTGCCACCGAACTCTGCAAACAGCTCTCCGTTTTCGCTCATTTCTCCGAGACCATTACGTTCTATGACGTACTCATGGTCCGAGTTGTCACAATCAACCTTCGCGTTGAAGTCGCCCATGAGGATCTTCATATCACCTTATCCACATCTTATCCACGACAGCATTCAGTTGGCAGTAAAAGTTCTTTTGGTTGGCGCGTAACATTGGATCATGGTATAGGTTTCGAACCCGTGCTCTGAATCTGGCTACAATTATCCTCTCATTAATAGGTTCCCACTTCATTAGCGCAGCGTGGGCGTGGGCGCTGAACAGGAAATCACTTCCACGGTGACAAGGAGCGTGTTCAGCTCGTAGGCCAGAGTATAGCAGAATTTAACCCGACGCCAATCTGTGTTCTCCAAAGTTCGGCCAACGAAGCTCGCTCAGTCCTAGGTTCTCAAGCTTCATACGGCATGCCTCATTGACTATTTTTGTCAGTTTACCATACTGGGTTAGGGTTTATACATCCTAAGTTCTAGTTTTTGTCTGTTGTTTCGCTCGGGACATACCTCCTCAATCTAGTTGAAATCAGAAGGACAACAGTGCCCAGGCTGCACCACCAGCTAAGCACACAACTCTTAGTTGGCGGTCTTTATCATCGATTGACCCGTAGAAGCATGAGGTAGGGACTTGTGAGAACCAAAGCTATGTTAGACGCTCTTCTTTTCGACTCACCGTTTTGCAACCCTGGAGGAAATTCCGGAAATATTGTATAATTCCAGAAGCAAATCGAACTCATACTCATTATTCGTTTGGAACCCCTGCTCCCCAGGCATGGTAAACACACGGAAATGGAAGATATATGGCCTGACTGAGTGGTCTCGACATCCAGCGCCGGGTGTCCTTGTTGTGTCGCAAACAAACAACTCCCAGAAACGTCTATGCGTCCAGGTGCCTACATACATTTTGGGAAATGCACAACAACAACAGCATGAGTTGAGTATGCTCCAGTAGGATTCAGCAGCAATGAATGGACGACGTACAAGCAACAAATCTGGACGATGCGTGGTGAGGCACAACAGATTAGTCGAGATTTTCCGGCAAATCCGTTTGTCCAGCTGCACCAATCGATCATTCGAACTGTTCGCCGTGTGAAATTAGATGCGAAACATATTTGCCTGAGTTTCCGACACATTTCCGAATCAGCACTTGGAACATATTGTTTTCGTATAACCGTTTAATCATATTCCGACGATGACTGACGACGTAGAGTTGGACACCAGTTGCGCGTTTCCGGAATATAGCTTAGATTAATAGGAAATAAATTTAACACTTGTGTGCTCATATTGAGCATAAAGGAAACCAGACAATAAAAGACAAACTTTTCCGAAATCAAATGAATATTGAAAACTATGACCACTGACTGTCCCTCAAAGGGTTCCAACGTACCGCATGTATGAGTTTATGGGTTGCTGGCAGAATCACCTCCTTTAGGTACTTCTCCATCGAACCAAAGGAAGCAATCTCAAATGACAAAGTTTAAAGCACTGATTATACGGTTATGGGTGGCGATCATATTTTACAACCCTGCCGTCGTCGCCACAGCAGCAGACCGTCAATTACTGCTTAATCCCCGGGTATTAGAGTTGAGATTATGCATGCATGTCCGACGTTCGTTCATCCGTCTGTCCATCTCATGCGGTGTGATGCTGTTAGGATGGACGAAGTGTCGAAGGATGATAATTATAATGCTGCGAAAGTGGAACGAAAGTTTGAATTTGATCTGTTCAAAAAGCGCAAGCAAAAGCAGAATATGTAAGCAGTGCACTATTACAGCAAATAGAGAGAATTGTAATTTTATTTACAACAGTACCGACAAACTAAGATAAGAAACTAATTATTTTAAAAAAATCCAAAAACAAATTCAAAATTATCAGTATTGAAATAAGGGTGAAACAATATTTATTAAAAAATTATCACAAAAAATTCTCAGAGGAATTTCTAAAGCAATTCCCAAAAGAATTCTTAGAGGAATTTCTAGAAAAATACCCGAATCAAACCTCAGAGTAATTTCTGGAGGGATTCCTCTAGAGTGTTCTCTAGAAATTTATCTAGCATTTCTTCTGGCAACCTTGCTAGAAATTTCTTAGTGACTTCTTTCAAAAAATCGTTGAGACTGCCTCTGGGAAGTCCTCAGGGAATTTCATTACAAAATTCTCAAGTAATTCCTCTAGGCATTTTTTTGGAAATGCCTAGAAGAATAACTTAGGAAATTTCTCTGTAAATTCTTCTAGGAATCCCTATTTCCTTCTTGAAGTTCTTGATTCCTCTAGCAATTTCACCTGACAGTCTACTGGGAATTTGTCAGGAAATTATTTTCAAAGTTCCTCTGACAATTTCTCTACAACTCTCGCTAAGATACAATGACACATATTGTCCATTTTACTGACATTTTACTAGATTAGCTGGTATGTCTGAAACATACTGGAAAAACTTGTGATCAGAAAGCACAAAATGTTGCTAATTGACAAATTGAGAGATGAAATTTGTGGAAAAAATCGCGTTCTGGTGGGATTCTGGTGGGGTTACCAGTTTTTGCACCATCTCTCGCTAAGAATTTCTCTGGTAATCCTCTGAGAATTCTTTCGCAAAGTCCTCCAGGTATTTCCTTAGGAATTTATGAGGGATCCACAGAGTAATTAATTGAAAAATCCAAATGAAAATTCAAAATTAGTGCTTTGGTAAATCCCAGACGAATTCTTGGGGGGATTCCAAGAGAAATTCGCTGAAGAACTCACAAAGGAAATCCCAGAGGAAATCCTGAAGGTTTCCCAGGAATGTATCTAAAGAAATTTCCGTAGATTTTATTATATGAATTCCCAGGGGAATTTATAAGCAATTTCCGAAAAAAAACGAGTGGAATTCCAGGAAAAATTACGAGTGGTATTTCTAGAGGAATTTCCAGAAAAACATCCTAGAAGAATGCTCAAAAAAATCCCTTGAAGAATTTGCGAAAAATCACCAACAGGAATTCCTATAGAAGCTTTCATAAGAATTTCTGCAGGAATTCCCAGTTAAAAAATAGATATTCCTTGAAGATTTATTGGAGGAATTCTAAGAGGGATTCCTAGAGGAATTTTAAGAGGAATACTAGAAGTGGTTATCAGAGGGATTCCCTGAGAAATTCTAGCAGGATTATCCAGAGGAATAGCAAGTGGAATAGCAAGAGAAATCCCTAGAGGAATTCCTATAGAAATGTCAGACAGAATTCACAGGAGGATTTCAAGAAAATACCCAAAAGGATTTCTACGAGGGTTCTCAGAGGAATTCCAAGGAAAATTCCTAGAGGAGATCCCAAAGGAATTCTAAGAGAAACTTTCAGAAAGATTGCAAGATGAATCCTTATAGTAAAACCTATATAAGTTGATGGAATTCTCAGTGGAATTTTTAGATTATTTCCCAAGATCGGACGAAGTAATTTGCAAAGGAACACCCGACAGAATGTTCAGAGCGATTCCTGCAGGGAATTACAGAGAAATTCTTAGAAGGATATCTTGAAAGGTTCCTGGATAATTCCCCGAAGTACTCCCAGCAAAAATCCCAGGAGTATTCCTAGAAGAATTCTCGAAGAAATTTCCTAAACTTTAAATAGGAAACCTGTTATCAATTTGTGATCCGCTCAATCCAAAGTCTAGTCGGCGTCCACAAATCCAACGAGTGGTCTTCTGTCTTCGTGTCTCTTGAAAACTATGAATTGAATGCTTACAGCGCACCCTAGCGACAAAAATCGAAAATTTTAATATTTTGCATACATTTGACTAGGTTTTCTCTTACAAATTTCAATCTCATTGAGTGTCCCCTTAGACTTAAACGATTTCACTCACTTCTGGGAGTACAAAACAACTGAATCAGGAGTAAGATTTAACATTTTTAGAATTTTTTGTTTTATTTTAATTTAATTTTGAGCCACCCTACTTCCCATGTAGCTAATTGGGTAACACTCGAACAAATCGAATCGAACGTAGAGTTCTGTAGAAATTTTTGACGATGTATAGGGGTTGTAAGTGTTGTGTTGAAGTGATTTTGTGTTTTTATATTCGAAAATGTATGAAGGACAGGTAGATTTCGTGTTAGAAATAGGTATTTCCCCCAGTAGTCCCCCACTTCGCGTACCGCTAGGACAGTAATAGGCAAATCACCTTCAACGCTGCATACCCACCGAGCTTCTACAACCCACCGCCAGAGATCGAAGACGATGCATCTATGGCGGCCTTAAGGGGTGGTGTAATGGATGTCATGGATCTTGAAGCCTGGTGAAAGGGCCAAAGTCTTTCACATACCCGGTAGACGTTGTTCATGCCAGACGGAAAGTTGGACCGTTTGACAACAGCCTTACCACGTCCTAGTGCTTCAACCGGGTAGATTCCGGCAGCGTTGTTGGCTGAAGGCCGATCCGTCCAATATCGGCAGCCTAGGACGTGCAGGCGAGTCCATATTCAGCTGCGGCTGTACTCCAAAGCCACCCCAAGGCTAAAGACGCGGCCAGACGTGGCCTGGAGAACCTGCAGTACCACGTACCCCGAAGGAAGGAATACCGGCAGCCGGCGATGAGGAGACAGGAGGTTGCTGCAGAGAAAAGGGCTCCGAACAATAGAAAAAGGTTAGATAGAATATAAGAAAGTGGAGAGAAGTGATGATGGAATGGAGTAAGGAAATAAAGTGTGCACAGTGTCCAAGAAACCCAGAAACCGAAATACAGTAACTTAAAGTCAGTGCTAGTGTAGTCACCCTAAATCGAGTGTGAAAGTTCCCTGTCCCGCGGTAAAATTAGGTAAGCGTGTGCCGACCCTGAGGCATTTGAGTCGGGGAGTCTCAAAGACGCTGCCGATTGGCTAACCCGATACTTACAGGTTGTTGACCTCATTGCCGGCATAACAGGTAAACAAAAAAGGTAAATTCACAACGAAACGACCAAGTGCTCAAAATAGGCAGACGGTACAAGACTCTAATAATTTGTAAGACCGGCGTTTCACCTTCTTAAACAATATTCAAACTCACAAGTTTCTGTCTTAACATTGAGGGAAGGTTCCTCCTTAGGAGCCACCATTGTTTCAAAGAAAAAAAATCTGTAGTTTTTCAGGAAAACCCTTTGGGCTCGTCCCGTTTACTTTTCACGAACCGATATAACGATCATTATGGCAGAAAATACGGATCGGAGAGTCACGAGTTAGTAGAATTTACCCGTTAAAAGCAAAGCAAAGCAAAGATAACCGTACACATCGTAGTTGCTACTTCGTGATTGACCAGAACAATCGAAGTTGCACGGAGATCCATTGAATGGTGCTTGGGACTAGCTACACACTCTCAATGTGCACAATTCGAGAGTTCAATATTTAAAGGTCAATAACTGCGCCGGCCACGTCCTTACGGTCATCGGGAAACGGGAAGGAATGATAGTTCGACAACCGTTGCTACTAGAAACCGCGGAATCCACAGCATTCCCACAGTTGTCTCGGGAATGAGTATTTGTTAGTAGAGTACGGTAAGGTGTGGAACTTGGAGCCACCTTTGGTAGGTGATATGACCTACTAGTTATATGAAAATACACGACACGGTCGTCATCCCGATTATGATTCATTTGGTCGCAATAGTATGGGTAATGCACATACCTACGTTAACGATCGTTCAATATTAAACGCGTCACCGTGGAAACCGACTTTCCCTCGAAAGTTATCGTGCGCTTCTGATTCCGCATTCAACATTCACGTCGCCATCTCCCTACCGATAAAACCGACCGACTCACGAGAATAGTCGCGCGCTTCTCACAGTATTGTTCTTAGAGTATTCGGAGAATAAACTTTCAAGCTTAGATAGCTATTTACGAATTATGTATTTTACTCAGACTAGTCCCATGTGTTACCTGTGATCGACGACCGTTGAGGTAATTATTTTTAATTTTCTCAATGATTATTGTAAGCTGCAATTACTTTCTTCTAACATTTTTATCGCTTCAATATTGGATCAGCACCAGAGCTATTAGAATAATTTTCAGAAATTACCACACTCCAGGAGTCCTCTTGAAAATGTATCGACGAAATTACCCCAGCTCATTCTAGGATGTAAAGAAAAAAAAAATCGGAATGCTCTCACCCAGTTCCATGTCCTCGGATGACCGCAACCACTCCTTAATTCCTTCAATTTTTTGCAATACCGTTGGTTACCAAAAGTATATCCATTTTCATCACTTCACGTGTTTCGCTTGTATCAGGTGTTGATGGTCAACCAACAACCAACCCCCCTCCAAATCCCAAAGAAATCCTCAAAGGAATTTCAAAAAGGATTTCTCTAAGAAGTTGTGCAGCAATTCCTCTCTGGTTTTCTCAGGAATTTCCATGGGAATTCACATAGTAAATCCTTCGGAGCCGTTTCCCATAAATCTCCTAGATATTCTTCTGAGAATTCCTCAAGAAATTTCTCTGAGCATTCTTCTCATTCTCAGGATATACTTTTCAGAGTTCCTCTGAGAATTTCTCCGATAATCCATCCAATAATTCCTGTTGGATCCACAGAGTTATTTGTAGAGAAATCCAGATGAAACCCCCAAATAAATGCTGAATGAACGAAAAAAAAAATTAATTCTTGATACACCTGCCCAAATGATACACGACCCTACTCATTCGTAAGATCAGCGTTTTGGCTTCTCAGACAATATCAAAACTCACACGTTTCGGTCATAACATTGAGGAAAGCTTCCTCCTTCGGAGCCACCATAAGTATCAGTGACGAATTTCGCGCCAACCCTTCCATGGGGCTGGCAGCACCCTCTCAGAATCGAACGAAACTTTGTGGGCACAAACAAAAGGCATATTTTGTTTTTCGAATTTTTTCAGGAGTAACATTTGAAGAGGGCCTAATTGTTTTTCAAAGATTTTTTTCAAATCGATGTAACTCAAAAATGACAAGACCTACAAAAAAGTGTTGTATGGCGGACTATCGTGAAATTCCATGAAGTTTTTTTAGAAAAATATCCAAAAAATACAAAATTAATTCCTACACTGAAAAATAAAGGTTTTAAAAATTTAAATCGATATTACAAAAAACCCTATGTTTTTAAATCGATGATTTTTTTTTTTTTGGAGAAAGGTATTTCAATTACCTACATTTTCTCCAAACAATGTTGCTGTGACATATTTAAGGGAAAAAAGTTTTTCTAACAAAAACTTTTTTCATGTCCACATTGAGTGAATATTTTTCATCGTGCCAACATTGGCCATATATACATAGGTTCAGTAGGCTCTCATCAACCAATGAAACTTTATGTATGTTCAAAAAATTGTTGAAGAAGCAATTTTGCATAATCTAACATTTATCTAGACTACCATTTGAAAAGGGCGTATTAGGGTGGCCCACACTTATATGAAAAACATAAAATTCGTAAAATGACAAGTCTTACCTCCTGTATCGATTGTTTTGGACTCCCAGGAGCTACGTTCAGCATTTGAGCGAAAACGAGTTAGTCTAAGGCAGTGCTGGGAAAAATCGCGAAGTTCATTCTGCGGAATCAAAACTATTCAAATCACAGCTACCCATGGTTATGAATGCAAAGCCGTCCACTACGGTAGCCTAGTTTGTTGAATTTCATTAGAAACTCTATGTTGCTACGGTAGTTCGCTACAGTAGCTCGCTATGTCACTGTTCTAACGGAATACTCCAAACGGATCAAACTTGGGGACACGGCTTCGGGATAAATTGGTGGAACGTTATGTAGGCTTTCGCTGAATGAATCGGTCGGGCTCCCGGAGACGTGACGATAGGAGAATCGATACATAAACAGAATGATTGCGAGGGGTTTTTACTGGCAGAATCGGACGGGTAATCAGGGCGGACTTCTTGAGAAACGGTATTTGAGTGTGGGACGTGTGCACCAAAATCGTCGGGCTTGTGGCTTCTCAATAAATTTAGAACAAAGCTGACTATTTTCTGAAGATTAGGTCAGAATAAAGGGACATTTAGTTACGATTCAGATTTTTTTTTATTTTGATGGTGGTAGCCTTTCTGAGGAACGGTGCACCGACGGCAGCGTGAGGTTTTCACGCTGACGCCGGCGATTGCCACGCCGATACGTCCACGCCGATACTTCATAACCAAAACCTGACTCCAACAGTACATCAACATGCATATACGTTATTCTTGAGAGCTTAGGGAGCCACAAGCTTCGGATATGATGGACGACGGTTCTAATGAAGAACGTCAGTACAATGAATGAATTTCAATGAAGCTCATTTGGAGCTCCCGCGTTGAAGCTGCTACTGTAGCAAGTATTTGGATCGCCTACTATATTGATTCAAAAAAAAATCTCCCGGATATGAAGAGCCAGCGATACATTCATCAAATTCAAGCAAACTACTGTGACCATTCCCAGCACTGGTCTAAGGGATGATACACAAATTATGTCACGCAAAATACGTCCTTTTTCAACCCCCCTCCTCTCCCCTCTATGTCACGCTTTTTATATGGGACTTCACCACTGTTTGTATGGGTCGTCACGTTCTGCAAAACCTCGCCCCCTCCCCTTCTAAAGCGTGACGTAATTTGTGCATGGCCCCTAATGGGGCGCTCAACGAGCTTGAAGTTTGTATGGGAAAACTTGGCCAAATGTATGCAGAAATCTTAAGCTTTTGATTTTTGCCGCTAAGTGGCGCTGTAAGCGTGAATAAACACATTGGTATTATTGTAGGTGACTGTATGCCAAACAACTTTGTTGAAGACCCGTAAGTGTTCCGTCAGTGAGGCGAAGCATTGGTATTTCATTATTGATATTCCTTTACATGTATTGGAAAAACGACAATAATGTTTCACCTCACTTTACCTAGAGTATAAATTTTTAACAGGCTTCGGATCACTTTGCGGTCTTCGATAAAGTTGTTTGGCATATCGTCACCTACAAGAATAGGTTTTTAATTTTTTTTAAGAAAAAAAGAAAAAAAAAAGTTTTTTTTTCAGGCAAACCCTTCTGGTTTGTCCTGTTCATTTTTAATTAACCAATATAAGGATCCCTACGAAAGAAAATACGCGAGATAAGAGAGCCACGAGTGAGATGAATATCACCATTAATATTGGAAAAAATGTAAATTCAATAGCGAAACGAATATGACATACTTCCAATCCAAACAAAAATATTAACGTTAGCTTTCAACCAAAATCCCTTTTATTTAAAATCCGAGATTATAGTTGTTTCAAACCGTTTTTCATTTGATGTTATGCACACCGAAGCGAGTCAAACGTATTTTATAAAAATTCGTCTTCATATGTCCTGTATATAATCTTCACTATAAAACTTCTAATTCATCTCAGAGTTTATTTTTCTTTGAACAAATAAATCAAGTAATATTAAGGCTTTCTTCATTTTCTCGAAATTATCTAGCATTCAAAGAGCAATTCATTTACACATCACGGAGGCAGACCATTCAAATTCTTTGTGAACTTATTGTATGTAGTTATCTTTTGGGACATGAAAGATTGTAATGCAGCCCGGGTTAGTTATCTTACGGCACTGTCTCAAACATACAAGTTATTACTCTCTAAGGAATCCATTCCCTGTTCTATGGGTTTTGCTTAGATTGTTACCATTTTTTTTTTTCGTATCGAATGACGGTCGCCATATAATGCAACGTGCATTGCACAATGGTCCACGAAACAGGTTTACGAGGAAAAATGCATTCAGCGCCTTCACATGATTTTTTAGATTAATATGGTCATCTATAAAGTTGTTCCTAAGAATAAGGCCCTCTTTTCAATATAAATGAAAATTAGGGTGGTCCATATTTTCAAAGAAATTGTTAGCCAAACTTTTTCATTTGCAAGAATAATTGTATACATTCTTCGGGAAAGTTGTAAATCTATCAATTTTGAGCAAGTTTGCTGAAGACACTTATTATGTAGCTTTAAAATTTACCGATCTAGAGGTATTTTTCTGAATAAGCTTAGGGTGGTTCAAGAAAAACCGGCTTTCTGGCGTAGACTTTTTCAATTTCGATTTTTCATCAAAGTCGCCCAAGAAACACTTGTAGATCATTTGAAGACGCGTCGTTTCGTGCGCTGAGATGGTAGATATCTCTTTTGGTTCAAAAGTGACAGGCGTTTTTTCTTAAAAAATCATAGTTTTCTCAAATAGTGATTATGACGGGTTGGGGCAAACATAAAAAATATCGTTTGCACGCATTCAAAAGAAGACATGTTGTTACAAAACATATCAAAAAATTAGAGGTGTGTTATTTTGGTAACTCAAGTGAAAAATACTTGAAAAGTGCCCATTTTTTCTGGAAAATCATCAATATCTTTTGAACGGAATGACGTGGCAACATCCTCAGCGCACGAAAATGTGCGTTTTCTAAAGCTCTAGACTCTCTAGGTTTTTAGACAACTTTGATGAGAAATTTGAAATAAAAAAGATAAAGCGTTTAAACTGTTTTGACCAAATTGGAAGCATTTTCCCATAGTTTTCAAAGGGTGACGCACATTTTCGTGCGCTGAGAAGGTTTCTACGTCAAAAAATAGGCACTTTTCAAGTATTTTTCACTTGAGTTACAAAAATAACACCCCTCTAATTTTTTGATATGTTTCATAACAACATGTCTTCTTTTGAATTCGGGCAAAAGATATTTTTTATGTTTGTCCCAACCCGTAATATTATCTATTTAAAAAACAATGATTTTTTAAGAAAAAACGCCTGTAACTTTTGAACCAAAAGATATAACGACCATCTCAGTGCACGATGCGTCTTCAAATGCTCTACAAGTGTTTCTTGGGCGACTTTGATGAAAAATCGAAACTGAAAAGGTTAAAGCCAGAAACCCGGTTTTTCTTGAACCACCCTAAGCTTATTCAGAAAAATACCTCTAGATCGGCCAATTTTGAAGCTACATAAAAGTGTATTCAGCAAATTTATAGATCTACAATTTCTCCGAAGAATGTATACAGTTATTCTTGCAAATACAAATGTTTGGCTACCAATTCCTTTGAAAATAGGGACCACCCTAGTTTTCATGCACATTGGAAAAAGGGGCCTTATTATTAGAGACAACTTTGTAGAAGGCCATATTTGCCTAAAAACTCATTTGAAGGCGTTGAATGCATCTTTCCTCGTAAATCTGGTTCGTGGACCACTGTGATTGTTTCGTATCGAATCACGGTCGCCATATATGGTACATACACGGTCGTCATATAATGCAACGTGCATTGGGATCAAAAATCGATCGCAAGCCTTCTCATAAAAGAAGAAAGTTTTCAAAAATATGTCATCAAACGATCATTTTGAGTTTCTCGAAAGGTTCCACCAGTAGTTGGGCAGGTGCATATGAAGGACATAGTAGCTGGAGTACAAAAAAGTCGGCAAATACGGCATCCTACTTTGCTCAACTTAACTTTTCTTTTTCCGCCCTCCCTAGTCGCACAAATTCTCATTACAAAAACAATAAATCTGAACTGGAAGCGGTGCAAACTTTATTCTTCGTTCTTTATTGGTTGTAAGATCTATATTCTTTATTTTTTATTATTTTTTTTGGTTTACTCAATATTAATTCAATAACACATGGGTACAAACAATTTACACGAGCTGAAAAAAATCTTTATTAATTTACTCCTCTTGCGAGTTATTGTTGACGGTTTAAGGTTTGTTATGTTTATTCTGTTACCTATTTAAGTTTCATTGGCTTGTTTCCACCCTAGCACGCTGAAATCTTTAACAAGCACTTTTATAACGCATTAAAATAACCTTTCGCGACAATTTTTACTGAAAATTTGGTCTCATTTTACATTTTGCTTTAAAAGTTACGCTCCTTGGCGAATCTGCTGAGAATTCTCAGTGAAATTACTACATAAATATCCGAGAAAATAACGCAAAAAACTCCAGAGAGAAGTCCGACAGGGATTCCAGAAGGAATTTCCCAGGAAAATCCTACAAAGATTCTCAGAGAAATTCCAGAGATATTTCTGTTAGGTATTCCACAGAAATTTCCAGAGGTTCTTCCTAGAAGAAGAAAGACTTGATTAAAGTTATTGTGCGGAATTCTTAGCAGAATTGCAGATGGAATCACAAATAAAATATTGAGAATTTATAATTTAATTTGCCTGGAGTAACTATTGGAAGATTTATCAAATAAACTGTTGTTGAAGGAGTTTTTAGAGATGACTATTATACAATCTAAAACAAGATTACTAGATAAATTCCAAGAGGAATTCCTGGCGAAACTTCCACAAAAAAAGCACCTGTTGGAATAAACAGAATAATTTCCAAAGGAAATCCTGTAGGAATTCTTGTTTCAATTTCTGGAAGGAGAGCAATTTCTGCAGAAGCTCTTGGAAAAACTTCTAAAAGAATTGCAAGATAATTGGTAGATAAATTCTTGTGATCCTGAGAAATCACTAAAGAAATTCCCATAAATTGCAAGAGTTTTCAGGAAAATGACCAGAGAAGTTCCGGAGGAAAATAACTTGAGAAATTGGCAGCAAAGTTTGTTCAGGAATTCCCAGATTGTTGAATATTGAAGACATTAATCAACAAATTTCTAGTGGTTATATTTAATGGCTGTATATTTCCAGTAACAAATTTCTTTTTCTGAACAATGATTTTTAAGTGTAAACTGATATGTCTAATAGACATTGTCTATTTCAATTTGAGTTTCTGATTTTAAAACCAGCAAACCTCTTGATTTGCGTAGAAAGCCAGTCCAACATTCAGGATCACCGCTCTCTTTTCACTAGCACACCGAAACTTTCCCCAATTTTCTGCTTAGTCTGCAGCAACAGTGCGGAATTCCAAAGTTTCTATAATGTGTCTTATCCCCGTAGGTATACTATGTTGCCCACTATCAGAGGACCCAGGTTTTGATCAAAAACAGCTTGATGAGTAGGAGGTAATATGATTGTGTGTACTACAAGCACCGTACCGCACCGAAGGCACACATGTGTCGCCGTGACAAAGTGCAAAAACATTCGAAGAAAAGTTTCTCCTCTATGACGGTGGCGTATGCACCTCATACCTGCCACATGATGGAACTTCGTGACGGAAGTACCGTTTGGGACGAAATTTAAAGTTCGCTGAAATCCGTTGAGAGACTGTTTATATTAGCGAACTGTATTTTTCATAAGGTCGCTGAGTAAGAAAGTTCGAACTAGGTATTCCATGGCTAAAAGAATTGATTTTTAATCATTACTAATTAATTGAAAATTTCTTGTCTTACATTTTGATAGATTTTTTTCTAACTTTACCAAGCGCGTTTAATTTTAAAAATTGTCCTTTCTCAAACATTCTCAAACTCTAAGTGAAATTGAGCGGAACGACCCCATTGTCGGTCCTTGTCAGCAGTGCCTTTCATCTGCCACAAACTTTGTCCTTTTAATCGCATTCCTTCTGCTTCGGAATAACTTTCAGTTTCCATACAAATCCCACCATCCCCACCAACGTACGTGTCATATCTTCAAAACTTGTTTTGCTCGACGTGGCAAAACGAAGGAACCCCCTTTCTTTCTCCAACTGCTTCAAGGGCACCACACCCAGCCAGTGGAAAGCTTTTTCCCAGCATCCTCCAAAATGCGATTGAACGTTCGCCTCCCTCTCAACGATCATATTCAATGGAGCAAATCTCAAATGCACTTTATAGCTACCTCACGACTTCCATCGCATCTCCCATCGCTCGATTCCCCAAAGGACTGGGAAGTGACATCAGCTTACAATATGTATGTGCCTGCGCGTTTCCAATCCTCCGAATGTGTCGGAAATGCATTCTGCTCCATGACATGGTGACAGCTTTATATTGCAATATTCTTTCAAATTCCTTTCCAAGGAGGATTGTGTCACCTCTGTTCGCATACACAGTCACACACACGTGTCGTGGCACATATTCGACGAGGGAGGATAACAATTTTTATTCCACTTTCGTCATGCAGCAAAACGAACAACGATTCAGGAAATTGTTTCAATAAATCCATAATGCGCTTCAAGTGTCACACACAGATGATGGATTTGCCGAGTGGATTTTTATGCATGGGGATAAGAAAGGCGATGAAGGGATGCATTTATTACAGATGTAATAACAAATTGTTTTTGAACTATATTAACTTTGTGATTTTGCGTTTCAGTTAATAAAGATGCACCTTGATTTTACAATAGAATATATATGTAAAAAATCAGAGAATCAGATAAGCAAGCACAGAAATCAGAAATCGAAAATCAGAAATCAGAAATCAGAAATCAGAAATCAGAAATCAGAAATCAGAAATCAGAAATCAGAAATCAGAAATCAGAAATCAGAAATCAGAAATCAGAAATCAGAAATCAGAAATCAGAAATCAGAAATCAGAAATCAGAAATCAGAAATCAGAAATCAGAAATCAGAAATCAGAAATCAGAAATCAGAAATCAGAAATCAGAAATCAGAAATCAGAAATCAGAAATCAGAAATCAGAAATCAGAAATCAGAAATCAGAAATCAGAAATCAGAAATCAGAAATCAGAAATCAGAAATCAGAAATCAGAAATCAGAAATCAGAAATCAGAAATCAGAAATCAGAAATCAGAAATCAGAAATCAGAAATCAGAAATCAGAAATCAGAAATCAGAAATCAGAAATCAGAAATCAGAAATCAGAAATCAGAAATCAGAAATCAGAAATCAGAAATCAGAAATCAGAAATCAGAAATCAGAAATCAGAAATCAGAAATCAGAAATCAGAAATCAGAAATCAGAAATCAGAAATCAGAAATCAGAAATCAGAAATCAGAAATCAGAAATCAGAAATCAGAAATCAGAAATCAGAAATCAGAAATCAGAAATCAGAAATCAGAAATCAGAAATCAGAAATCAGAAATCAGAAATCAGAAATCAGAAATCAGAAATCAGAAATCAGAAATCAGAAATCAGAAATCAGAAATCAGAAATCAGAAATCAGAAATCAGAAATCAGAAATCAGAAATCAGAAATCAGAAATCAGAAATCAGAAATCAGAAATCAGAAATCAGAAATCAGAAATCAGAAATCAGAAATCAGAAATCAGAAATCAGAAATCAGAAATCAGAAATCAGAAATCAGAAATCAGAAATCAGAAATCAGAAATCAGAAATCAGAAATCAGAAATCAGAAATCAGAAATCAGAAATCAGAAATCAGAAATCAGAAATCAGAAATCAGAAATCAGAAATCAGAAATCAGAAATCAGAAATCAGAAATCAGAAATCAGAAATCAGAAATCAGAAATCAGAAATCAGAAATCAGAAATCAGAAATCAGAAATCAGAAATCAGAAATCAGAAATCAGAAATCAGAAATCAGAAATCAGAAATCAGAAATCAGAAATCAGAAATCAGAAATCAGAAATCAGAAATCAGAAATCAGAAATCAGAAATCAGAAATCAGAAATCAGAAATCAGAAATCAGAAATCAGAAATCAGAAATCAGAAATCAGAAATCAGAAATCAGAAATCAGAAATCAGAAATCAGAAATCAGAAATCAGAAATCAGAAATCAGAAATCAGAAATCAGAAATCAGAAATCAGAAATCAGAAATCAGAAATCAGAAATCAGAAATCAGAAATCAGAAATCAGAAATCAGAAATCAGAAATCAGAAATCAGAAATCAGAAATCAGAAATCAGAAATCAGAAATCAGAAATCAGAAATCAGAAATCAGAAATCAGAAATCAGAAATCAGAAATCAGAAATCAGAAATCAGAAATCAGAAATCAGAAATCAGAAATCAGAAATCAGAAATCAGAAATCAGAAATCAGAAATCAGAAATCAGAAATCAGAAATCAGAAATCAGAAATCAGAAATCAGAAATCAGAAATCAGAAATCAGAAATCAGAAATCAGAAATCAGAAATCAGAAATCAGAAATCAGAAATCAGAAATCAGAAATCAGAAATCAGAAATCAGAAATCAGAAATCAGAAATCAGAAATCAGAAATCAGAAATCAGAAATCAGAAATCAGAAATCAGAAATCAGAAATCAGAAATCAGAAATCAGAAATCAGAAATCAGAAATCAGAAATCAGAAATCAGAAATCAGAAATCAGAAATCAGAAATCAGAAATCAGAAATCAGAAATCAGAAATCAGAAATCAGAAATCAGAAATCAGAAATCAGAAATCAGAAATCAGAAATCAGAAATCAGAAATCAGAAATCAGAAATCAGAAATCAGAAATCAGAAATCAGAAATCAGAAATCAGAAATCAGAAATCAGAAATCAGAAATCAGAAATCAGAAATCAGAAATCAGAAATCAGAAATCAGAAATCAGAAATCAGAAATCAGAAATCAGAAATCAGAAATCAGAAATCAGAAATCAGAAATCAGAAATCAGAAATCAGAAATCAGAAATCAGAAATCAGAAATCAGAAATCAGAAATCAGAAATCAGAAATCAGAAATCAGAAATCAGAAATCAGAAATCAGAAATCAGAAATCAGAAATCAGAAATCAGAAATCAGAAATCAGAAATCAGAAATCAGAAATCAGAAATCAGAAATCAGAAATCAGAAATCAGAAATCAGAAATCAGAAATCAGAAATCAGAAATCAGAAATCAGAAATCAGAAATCAGAAATCAGAAATCAGAAATCAGAAATCAGAAATCAGAAATCAGAAATCAGAAATCAGAAATCAGAAATCAGAAATCAGAAATCAGAAATCAGAAATCAGAAATCAGAAATCAGAAATCAGAAATCAGAAATCAGAAATCAGAAATCAGAAATCAGAAATCAGAAATCAGAAATCAGAAATCAGAAATCAGAAATCAGAAATCAGAAATCAGAAATCAGAAATCAGAAATCAGAAATCAGAAATCAGAAATCAGAAATCAGAAATCAGAAATCAGAAATCAGAAATCAGAAATCAGAAATCAGAAATCAGAAATCAGAAATCAGAAATCAGAAATCAGAAATCAGAAATCAGAAATCAGAAATCAGAAATCAGAAATCAGAAATCAGAAATCAGAAATCAGAAATCAGAAATCAGAAATCAGAAATCAGAAATCAGAAATCAGAAATCAGAAATCAGAAATCAGAAATCAGAAATCAGAAATCAGAAATCAGAAATCAGAAATCAGAAATCAGAAATCAGAAATCAGAAATCAGAAATCAGAAATCAGAAATCAGAAATCAGAAATCAGAAATCAGAAATCAGAAATCAGAAATCAGAAATCAGAAATCAGAAATCAGAAATCAGAAATCAGAAATCAGAAATCAGAAATCAGAAATCAGAAATCAGAAATCAGAAATCAGAAATCAGAAATCAGAAATCAGAAATCAGAAATCAGAAATCAGAAATCAGAAATCAGAAATCAGAAATCAGAAATCAGAAATCAGAAATCAGAAATCAGAAATCAGAAATCAGAAAACAGAAATCAGAAATCAGAAATCAGAAATCAGAAATCAGAAATCAGAAATCAGAAATCAGAAATCAGAAATCAGAAATCAGAAATCAGAAATCAGAAATCAGAAATCAGAAATCAGAAATCAGAAATCAGAAATCAGAAATCAGAAATCAGAAATCAGAAATCAGAAATCAGAAATCAGAAATCAGAAATCAGAAATCAGAAATCAGAAATCAGAAATCAGAAATCAGAAATCAGAAATCAGAAATCAGAAATCAGAAATCAGAAATCAGAAATCAGAAATCAGAAATCAGAAATCAGAAATCAGAAATCAGAAATCAGAAATCAGAAATCAGAAATCAGAAATCAGAAATCAGAAATCAGAAATCAGAAATCAGAAATCAGAAATCAGAAATCAGAAATCAAAATCAAAACAATCTCAAACTGCAAGTGAAATTGAGCGGAACGACCCCACCCGAGCAGAAGGGAATAACAACAGCATAAGGAGCTGTGTTATTTGGGCAAAATAACTGAATAATAAAATCGATTATTTTTAAGTTATTACCATAACATATTGTGTTATAAACTTGTCTGTCATAAGCGGCAAAATAACAAATTCCATAACAAAAAAATGTTCCTGGAAAACAATTCCAATAACTTATTTTGTTAGTTTCAATAACAACTTTATAACAGTGAATTCGGAAAATATTTCAATAACAAATTTTGATATTAAAATGTTATTGATAAAAATCGGAGAGCAGAATTTGCTATGATATCAAACTCGTTACTAAATAAGTTATAATACTTATTATATAAAATTATTCGCTTTGTATCACACACCCGCCGATAACATGAGGTTCATCACTCTGACGTAAGAAATATTTTCAAATGATCGAAAAATACTATATTCAGCTTTTAATTCATTCTAAGAGATTTGAAGTCGCAAGATAATCGAACTCAAGTAATTGCTACATTATCAAATACGACGAGCTTCGATTTCCACCTGTAATTTATAAACTGTTATACTTTAATTGTTTTCGGAGCACGTGTGACCTTTGTTTGTTTTCAGCATAGAACCTGAAGAATTTTTAGAATGCTCCACAGTTTTGCAGAAATTTTTTTGGGATATTGGAAATATTGTACAGATTATTACAATTTTCCTGGAAATATTGTTTTAATTCCTCCGATTTTTCCCTGGATTCAAGAATTATGTCATATATTCCCCCTGGGTTCTACAAGAATTCCTCCAAAAATTTTGCTATAATTTCCCCTGAACTTCCTCTGATGATTCAGAAATCAGAAATCAGAAATCAGAAATCAGAGATCAGAAAACAGACTACAGAATTGAACAACTAGAAATGACTGATATTTAAAAAACCAGACTGTTTGGAAACGTGTAGTCGATCGGGTACAAGAATGGTGCTATCGGTCGTTAGGATACAACCACTACGCACAGCTCCGCTGTTCATGAGCTAGTGTGTTTGAAGAATACCACTGTGTGTAGATGACTACCACTGACCATATAGGAATAAGAAATATACAGTTAGTTAGAAATTGATCCTCGCCTCTGTCGGTCGCGTTTTACTGTACTCTCCGCACAACGATCAATAAAATCACGCCGGTCACCGTTCAAACCAAGTTTTCCGCGAGTTAACCGAAATACCCAGTTTTCACATTTACCAGTTCGCCGCGTTGATAACCACAGACATAAGTCAAATAATAATCCCTTAGTCTTCTTTTCTCGCTCGAAGTTTTTTTAAGAATGCGCTTCGTAACATCAGGATGTTCCTTTCACATCGACACGGAAGTCCAATTAGCATCGTTACTATGTACTTGGTTGCAACCAGGGAGAACCAGGGGTTATTCTCGCTGGTTGCAACCACACATAAATCCATCCAACAGCCATCACCACACCACATACCTACCACTTTCGAAAGATAATCTTTCTTGCAAGAAAAACCAGCACCAAGCTTTCCTTCAATGGGAGCCAGCAGAAAATGAACACACTCTGATTCCCACTTGGCTCGGTTCGGAAGTGGAATCCTTTCTCGAGGATCCGTGGACTTTGTTCACTTGTTCGAAACTGGGTCACGCTCAGTTACTTACACGGCGGCGGTGAGGAATGTGTCTCGCGAAATTGAATACCTTACGGTGTTGCCGTCGTCGTCGTCGTCGTCGTCTTTGGAAGCTGTCACGTAACTGCAAGAAGGATGTTTCCCTAAGGAAGGTTAAAGGTCGCTTCGAAGCAATGCGAAAGTTTCGTATCCAAGTGGGACATTATATGTACGTAGCATATTCGATGAAATAGTTTAGCGATGGTTTTGAGCACATGTGAAGGGCAAGTTTTGGCTTGCAGAAATACCATAGGCGCTGGCAGGATCCGAAGTGCCTAGTAACCCTTCTGGTCTTCTAGTCTTCTGGTCTTCTGGTCTTCTGGTCTTCTGGTCTTCTGGTCTTCTGGTCTTCTGGTCTTCTGGTATCCTGGTCTTCTGGTCTTCTGGTCTTCTGGTCTTCTGGTCTTCTGGTCTTCTGGTCTTCTGGTCTTCTGGTCTTCTGGTCTTCTGGTCTTCTGGTCTTCTGGTCTTCTGGTCTTCTGGTCTTCTGATCATCAGGTTTCTGGTCTTCTGGTCTTCTGGTCTTCTGGTCTTTAGGCATTCCGGAATTTGATGCCCTCAGTTCAACTTACCTCTAAATATTTACCGCTATGAACTATGTATTGAAACATGTAAGGAACCCGTCATTACCTGAAAGCAAAAGAAAAAAAAGAACAATCTATTGTTAGAAAATTGCTGTACAAACCACACAACAACACAACATACACACAAATTAGTTTCAGTTGAACGGACCATAGAGCATAGAGCAGGAAAACCTTCCCCCGGTAGCAATCGATTGCTTCCCCAAAACGGAATTACAATATTCATGAGCAGACTCCAAAGACTTGAATCGAAAGCAACATCGAAAGGGCCTAACCAGCAGCAAGTTGATGCCTAGTTGGTGCTGGTTCAGCCAGCAGCTTCTAGTAGGCTGGGTGATGGCAAACCAAATGCCGCACAGTTTCATCTCGCATTCTTCGATCCTAACTCCCTCCCTCCCTCCAGAGGACAGATGTGCATAACTTTTCTAATCAAATATCGAAGCGAAATCGAAACGGTGGTTGGGCTGAAATGCTCATCTTTTTTATAATTGTAAAAAGTCAATGTTTCACCTCTCAATAGCTGACAAAAAGTTAGTCTGATACGGTTGCCAAGCGTGAAAACGTGATATCCTGCTAAAATTTGACGAAGACGAATTTTTTTTTATTACTCTTGAAATAAGCCATTTTTTTTAACAATTTCTGAAAAATATTTAAAATGTTCAGCGACATTCAACATTACACATTGAATTTTAGTAAGAAATATCCCAAGCAACAGGTTTTAGTCAAAAAGAATGGAAGAGCATTCATAAAACCATCCTAAACCCAAAATATAGACAACAAGGTTTTAAGACGGTTCTCAAAACCTCTACCAGACTAATTGGCCATCAAAATGTTACTTGCGATGCTACGGAACGAATCGGTTTCATTCCAACATCGTCGGCGCATTTAACACCAAGTCCCCCCGCCAGTCCTAACGCTTGTAATGCCAGGGCTCGATTTGTCTCGGTCGTGGGGATGAAAAACTTATTTCTTTTCCTATCACTTTCTCTGATTTGCTATTGATTTCAAATAAATATATCTACCTAGTAGAAAAAGTTTGAACTCGCTCGAGGCAGCAAGCCAATCAGAACGCTTTGTTCTGTACAGGAAGTTTTTTTTTCAAGCAATATGTTCTCTTCCGATGCTTCTTAGAAAAAGAATGTGACATAGAGAACAGATGCTTCGAATGACAAAAGTTCCACTCATGGATTTCGAAAATACATTACAGAGGAATCCAGCTTTTAAAAGTTTTCAGGTCATAATAAGGCGGGAATTCCCACGGCAGTACCCTGAAAATTTCACTGGACATTTCTCCGTAAGTTCCTCTGGGAATTCCTCTGTGAATTCCTCTAGGAAATCCTCTAGGAATTCCTCTGGGAATTCCTCCAGGAATTCCTCTGGGAATTCCTCTAGGAATTCCTCTGGGAATTCCTCTACGAATTCCTCTAGGAATTCCTCTGGGAATTCCTCTAGGAAATCCTCTGGGAATTCCTCTGGGAATTCCTCCAGGAATTCCTCTGGGAATTCCTCTAGGAATTCCTCTGGGAATTCCTCTAGGAATTCCTCTGGGAATTCCTCTGGGAATTCCTCTACGAATTCCTCTGGGAATTCCTCTACGAATTCCTCTGGGAATTCCTCTACGAATTCCTCTGGGAATTCCTCTACGAATTCCTCTGGGAATTCCTCTAGGAATTCCTCTGGGAATTCCTCTAGGAATTACTCTAGGAATTCCTCTGTGAATTCCTCTGGGAATTCCTCTACGAATTCCTCTGGGAATTCCTCTAGGAATTCCTCTGGGAATTCTTCTAGGAATTACTCTGGGAATTCCTCTAGGAATTCCTCTGGGCATTCCTCCAGGAATTCCTCTGGGCATTCCTCTAGGAATTCCTCTGGGAATTCCTCTAGGAATTCCTCTGAGAATTCCTCTAGGAATTCCTCTGGGAATTCCTCTAGGAATTCCTCTGGGAATTCCTCTAGGAATTCCTCTGGGAATTCCTCTAGGAATTCCTCTGGGAATTCCTCTAGGAATTCCTCTGGGAATTCCTCCGGGAATTCCTCTGGGAATTCCTCCGGGAATTCCTCTGGGAATTCCTCCGGGAATTCCTCTGGGAATTCCTCCACGAATTCCTGTGGGAATTCCTCCACGAATTGTAGGAATTCCTCCGGGAATTTCTGTGTGAATTCCTCTTGGAATTCCTCTGAGAATTCCTCTAGGAATTCCTCTGGGAATTCCTCTGTGAATTCCTCTAGGAATTCCTGTGGGAATTCCTCTAGGAATTCCTCTGGGAATTCCTTTGGGAATTCATCTAGGAATTCCTCTGGGAATTCCTCTAGAAATTCCTATGGGAATTCCTCTAGGAATTCTTCTGTGAATTCCTCTGTGAAAACCTCTAGGAATTCCTCTGGGAATTCCTCTAGGAATTCCTCTGGGAATCAGTCTACGAATTCCTCTAGGAATTCCTCTGGGAATTCCTCTAGGAATTCCTCTGGGAATTACTCTAGGAATTTCTCTGGGAATTCCTCTAGGAATTCCTCTGGGAATTAGTCTACGAATTCCTCTAGGAATTCCTCTGGGAATTCCTCTAGGAATTCCTCTGGGAATTACTCTAGGAATTCCTCTGGGAATTCCTCTAGGAATTCCTGTGGGAATTCCTCTAGGAATTCCTCTGGGAATTCCTTTGGGAATTCATCTAGGAATTCCTCTGGGAATTCCTCTAGGAATTCCTATGGGAATTCCTCTAGGAATTCTTCCGTGAATTCCTCTGTGAAATCCTCTAGGAATTCCTCTGGGAATTCCTCTGAGAATTCCTCTAGGAATTCCTCTAGGAATTCCTTTGGGAATTCCTCTAGGAATTCCTTTGGGAATTCCTCTAGGAATTCCTTTGGGAATTCCTCTAGGAATTCCTTTGGGAATTCCTCTAGGAATTCCTTTGGGAATTCCTCTAGGAATTCCTTTGGGAATTCCTCTAGGAATTCCTTTGGGAATTCCTCTAGGAATTCCTTTGGGAATTCCTCTAGGTATTCCTTAGGGAATTCCTCTAGGAATTCCTTTGGGAATTCCTCTAGGAATTCCTTTGGGAATTCCTCTAGGAATTCCTTTGGGAATTCCTCTAGGAATTCCTTTGGGAATTCCTCTAGGAATTCCTTTGGGAATTCCTCTAGAAGTTCCTTTGGGAATTCCTCTAGGAATTCCTTTGGGAATTCCTCTAGGAATTCCTTTGGGAATTCCTCTAGGAATTCCTTTGGGAATTCCTCTAGGAATTCCTCTGGGAATTCCTCTAGGAATTCCTCTGGCAATTAGTCTACGAATTCCTCTAGGAATTCCTCCGGAAATTCCTCTAGGAATTCCTCCGGAAATTCCTCTAGGAATTCCTCCGGAAATTCCTCTAGGAATTCCTCTGGGAATTCCTCTAGGAATTCCTCTAGGAATTCCTCTAGGAATTCCTCTGGGAATTCCTCTAGGAATTCCTCTAGGAATTCCTTTGGGAAATCCTCTAGGAATTCCTTTGGGAATTCCTCTAGTAATTCTTTTGGGAATTCCTCTACGAATTCCTTTGGGAATTCCTCTAGGAATTCCTTTGGGAATTCCTCTAGGAATTCCTTTGGGAATTCCTCTAGGAATTCCTTTGGGAATTCCTCTAGGAATTCCTCTGGGAATTCCTCTAGGAATTCCTCTGGGAATTCCTCTAGGAATTCCTCTGGGAATTCCTCTAGGAATTCCTCGGGGAATTCCTCTAGGAATTCCTTTGGGAATTCCTCTTGGACTTAATTGAGGAATTCCTCTTGGAATTCCTTTGGGAATTCCTCTAGGAATTCCTTTGGGAATTCCTCTAGGAATTCCTCTGGGAATTCCTCTTGGACTTCCTTTGGGAATTCCTCTAGAAATTCCTCTGGGAATTCCTCTAGGAATTCCTCTGGGAATTCCTCTAGGAATTCCTTTGGGAATTCCTCTAGGAATTCCTTTGGGAATTCCTCTAGGAATTCCTTTGGGAATTCCTCTAGGAATTCCTTTGGGAATTCCTCTAGGAATTCCTTTGGGAATTCCTCTAGGACTTCCTTTGGGAATTCCTCTTGGACTTCCTTTGGGAATTCCTCTAGGAATTCCTCTGGGAATTCCTCCAAGAATTCCTCTGGGAATTCCTCTAGGAATTCCTCTGGGAATTCCTGTAGGAATTCCTTTGGGAATTCCTCTAGGAATTCCTTTGGGAATTCCTAAAGGACTTCCTTTGGGAATTCCTCTTGGACTTCCTTTGGGAATTCCTCTAGGAATTCCTCTGGGAATTCCTCCAAGAATTCCTCTGGGAATTCCTCTAGGAATTCCTCTGGGAATTCCTGTAGGAATTCCTCTGGGAATTCCTGTAGGAATTCCTCTGGGAATTCCTCTAGGAATTCCTCTGGGAATTCCTCTAGGAATTCCTCTGGGAATTCCTCTAGGAATTCCTCTGGGAATTCCTCTAGGAATTCCTTTTGGGAATTCCTCTAGGAATTCCTTTGGGAATTCCTCTTGGACTTCCTTGAGGAATTCCTCTTGGAATTCCTTTGGGAATTCCTCTAGGAATTCCTTTGGGAATTCCTCTTGGACTTCCTTTGGGAATTCCTCTAGAAATTCCTCTGGGAATTCCTCTAGGAATTCCTCTGGGAATTCCTCTAGGAATTCCTCTGGGAATTCCTCTAGGAATTCCTCTGGGAATTCCTCTAGGAATTCCTCTGGGAATTCCTCTAGGAATTACTTTGGGAATTCCTCTAGGAATTCCTTTGGGAATTCCTCTAGGAATTCCTTTGGGAATTCCTCTAGGAATTCCTTTGGGAATTCCTCTTGGACTTCCTTTGGGAATTCCTCTAGGAATTCCTCTGGGAATTCCTCCAAGAATTCCTCTGGGAATTCCTCTAGGAATTCCTCTGGGAATTCCTGTAGAAATTCCTCTGGGAATTCCTGTAGGAATTCCTCTGGGAATTCCTCTAGGAATTCCTTTGGGAATTCCTCTAGGAATTCCTTTGGGAATTCCTCTAGGAATTCCTCTAGGAATTCCTTTGCTAATTCCTCTAGGAATTATTATGGGAATTCCTCTAGGAATTCTTCTGTGAATTCCTCTGTGAAATCCTCTAGGAATTCCTCTGGGAAGTCCTCTAGGAATTCCTCTGGGAAATCCTCAAGGAATTCCTTTGGGAATTCCTCTAGGAATTCCTTTGGGAATTCCTCTAGGAATTCCTTTGGGAATTCCTCTAGGAATTCCTTTGGGAATTCCTCTAGGAATTCCTTTGGGAATTCCTCTAGGAATTCCTTTGGGAATTCCTCTAGGAATTCCTTTGGGAATTCCTCTAGGAATTTCTTTGGGAATTCCTCTAGGAATTCCTTTGGGAATTCCTCTAGGAATTCCTTTGGGAATTCCTTTGGGAATTCCTTTGGGAATTCCTTTGGGAATTCCTTTGGGAATTCCTTTGGGAATTCCTTTGGGAATTCCTTTGGGAATTCCTCTAGGAATTCCTTTGGGAATTCCTCTAGGAATTCCTTTGGGAATTCCTCTAGGAATTCCTTTGGGAATTCCTCTAGAAATTTCTTTGGGAATTCCTCTAGGAATTCCTTCGGGAATTCCTCTAGGAATTCCTTTAGGAATTCCTCTAGGAATTCCTTTGGGAATTCCTCTAGGAATTCCTCTGGGAATTCCTCTAGGAATTCCTCTGGGAATTCCTCTAGGAATTCCTCTGGGAATTCCTCTAGGAATTCCTCTGGGAATTCCTCTAGGAATTCCTCTGGGAATTCCTCTAGGAATTCCTCTGGGAATTCCTCTAGGAATTCCTCTGGGAATTCCTCTAGGAATTCCTCTGGGAATTCCTCTAGGAATTCCTCTGGGAATTCCTCTAGGAATTCCTCTGGGAATTCCTCTAGGAATTCCTCTGGGAATTCCTCTAGGAATTCCTCTGGGAATTCCTCTAGGAATTCCTCTGGGAATTCCTCTAGGAATTCCTCTGGGAATTCCTCTAGGAATTCCTCTGGGAATTCCTCTAGGAATTCCTCTGGGAATTCCTCTAGGAATTCCTCTGGGAATTCCTCTAGGAATTCCTCTGGGAATTCCTCTAGGAATTCCTCTGGGAATTCCTCTAGGAATTCCTCTGGGAATTCCTCTAGGAATTCCTCTGGGAATTCCTCTAGGAATTCCTCTGGGAATTCCTCTAGGAATTCCTTTGGGAATTCCTCTAGGAATTCCTCTGGGAATTCCTCCAGGAATTCCTCTAGGAATTCCTCCACGAATTCCTCTCGGAATTCCTCCGGGAATTTCTCTGGGAATTCCCTCGGGAATTCCCCTGGGAATTCTTCCGAGAATTCCTCTGAGGAATCTCCTGAAAATTCTTTCAGGAATTCCTCCGGGAATTACTTTAGAAATTTCTCCCGCAATTATTCTGAGAATGCTCTGGTAATTCCTCCGGGAATTTCTCAGGGAATTCCTCTGGAAATATCACTGGGAATTCCTCTTGTAATTTCTCCGGGAATTCCTATAGCAATTTTGGTGAATTCTTATAGAACTCTCTGGGAACTGGTTTTACTTAGAAGATAACTTAGATCATACGTTCAGTGAGTCCAAGGCTGTTAGGGACAATAAACCCCAATATCTAGCTAGATGACAGTCCAAAGCTGCACAACATTAACAGCATACCTATACTTTTCTCCGAAATTACCACGCAATAACAAGCATCATCCGGCAACAACAACAACGGCAGCCATTCGGAAGCCAGAAACGACGACGACGTCAGTCTCTGTGCTTGAGAGGGAGAAACACTTTTTATCGGATTTTCAGTGTGTTCCATCCTATTATGTTCAAATCAATGAATTTTACGGCCGCCGGAGTGCGCCCGTTCATGAAGCTCCGGCTCTCGATGTTCGTTTTGCTTGTTTTTTTTTTCGGGTGACTCTACCGATACAGACAATGATGCATTGTGAACATTGGAAAATCGTCTAATAGGCTTACATAGCTGGTAGTCAACTTTTGCCAGGGATGTGGAGCAAAAGTACTGTTCAGATATGCATATAGGCTCTCAAATTTCCGCTAAGTCCTCGTTCACACCCAATGAAGTTTTTGGACCGCATCCGCGATTTGATTTTCGTTGGTCAATTTGATGCCACTCAGATGAATGCACATTTCACAGCTACATTCACATTGGTAAGACGAAAACGCCCGGAGGTATGCAATTTCCGTGCATTGCTTCACACCCGCTGTGAAGCCTAATGTAAATTAATACCTACTTTTGATATCTATTGCAGGCATTTTCCGATCACCTATCGCTCGACAATTGTTTTCCAGGGAAAATTGACGGAAGCAAATAATTCTATCCAAACACAATCCTACGGGGAACTGAGAATCTAATCTCCACGTTGAAACCTGTTTCCTGCCATTTCCACGCAAAAACCCATTTCCACTGATCAAATTCGCGCTCTCGCCCTGCTCACAAAGCCTCGAGCTTATGAAAGGACGAAATCGCCACTCGTTCGGCCCGGCATCATCGCCGGTGGAGACGGTTCCTAGGATCCTGCTTGAGTTCCGCTAGCCGGCGGACGGCAAAACTAAGTGCTAATGTTCCTGGCAGCTGCCCCCTACAGGAGTCAACTTTGGTCGGTCGGACGGTCCGACGGACAGTTGCTTTCTAAGTAATCAAATCAGCGCGTCTGTTATTATCACGAAACCCGGTGCTCCAGTTTCAGCACCGCCATGGTGTTTAACTTGTTGGACTGGTTTCCAAAACGGTATGAGCATCTTTGTTAATAGAAAACTGACAATCTGGGAGTTGCCAATTGGAAATTATCAATTTGGAATTGACAACCGATTGGGAAATATGAACCGAAAATTGTCAAAGTCAATTGAACATTATCAATTGAAAATTGTCAATTGAAAGTTGTCAATTGATAATTGTCAATTTTAAAAATTATCAATTGAAAACTGTCAATTGAAAATTGTCAATTGAAAATTGTCAATTGAAAATTGTCAATTGAAAATTGTCAATTGAAAATTGTCAATTGAAAACTGTCAATTGATAATTGTCAATTGAAAATTGTCAATTGAAAATTGTCAATTGAAAATTATCAATTGATAATTGTCAATTGAAAATTGTCAATTGAAAATTGTCAGTTGAAAATTGTCAATTAAAAATTGTCAATTGAAAATTATCAATTGAAAATTTGTAAATTGAAAATTGTGAATTGAAAATTGCCAATTGAAAATTGTCAATTGAAAATTGTCAATTGAAAATTGTAAATTGAAAATTGTCAATTGAAAATTATGACTTAAGGGCAAAGTCTTCGGTATACCAATCCGTGTGGTCAATTAATGATTTTTAATGAAACTCAACGTACATATGTACAGATGGAAATATTATTAGTAAAATTGCGAAAAAATCCACAGCTCAGGTGAGATTTGAACTCACGGCCCTTATACGCTAGACAAGTGCTTTTCCAACTAAGCTACCGAGCCAATTAATGACACGGCATTTTGGTTGGTACAAGGTAATTCCAATCTCATCGATCATGCTTCATCTTTCCCTTAAATTTTTCGCAATTTTACTAATAATATTTCCATCTGTACATATGTACGTTGAGTTTCATTAAAAATCATTAATTGACCACACGGATTGGTATACCGAAGACTTTGCCCTTAAGTCATATTCGAGCTTCTACCTCTTCTGTAGTAATCTGTCGTATATGAAAGAGTGCGAACGACACGTTGGTCGCCTGCCAGGTTTCAATTGTTCTTCCTCACCACAGTCGGTGATGAAGAGACGCCTGAAAGTTAGGCAAACAGTTTCAACAGTAAATAAATCGCATCGCTCTTCATGCATGTGTACATAAGAGATGGATATATTTGCGGTGAAATTTAAGGGAAAGATGAAGCATGATCGATGAGATTGGAATTACCTTGTACCAACCAAAATGCCGTGTCATTAATTGGCTCGGTAGCTTAGTTGGAAAAGCACTTGTCTAGCGTATAAGGGCCGTGAGTTCAAATCTCACCTGAGCTGTGGATTTTTTCGCAATTTTACTAATAATATTTCCATCTGTACATATGTAGGTTGAGTTTCATTAAAAATCATTAATTGAAAATTGTCAATTGAAAATTGTCAATTCAAAATTGTCAATTGAGAGTTGCCAATTGAAAATTGTCAATTGAAAATTGTCAATTGAAAAATGTCAACTGAAAACTGTCAATTGAAAATTGTCAACTGAAAATTGTCAACTGAAAATTGTCAATTCAAAATTGTCAATTAAAAAGTATCAATTGAAAATTTCCAACTGAAAATTGTCAATTGAAAATTGTCAATTGAAAATTGTAAATTGAAAATTGTCAATTGAATTTTGAGAACTATTTTAATACTGTAATTAAGCCTTCGTCGATGGTCTAGTTTCTGGTCTCTGCTCTGGAGTTGCGTTTCAGGATTTCATCCGGAATTTGTCGGTACCGTATGCTACAACTAGACAGAACAGTCCGGAAATAGCAACTAGTAAAATTTGAGCTCAACGAAATTCTGGCGAGCGGCTAATAGAAAAGTTTTGATTGCATTCACAATGTATGTCATTTGATGATAGCAGTTTCCATAGCACAGGCATGGAATGGCACAGTAATGTAATTTAACTGGTACTCGTCCACTGATGAACTTTTTCGTTAAAAATCACAAAAATCCAAGCTCTCTATCACGCCATGGAAGCCTAAAATGTCCATCAATTTAAAAAACATGAAACAGAACGAAAAATGACAGTTCTTGATTTTTCCGGACAGCGTTATTCACTTATCGCAGGCAGTAAGCGCTTGTGGACGTGATTGTGGGCCAGCTCCAGCTCTGAAATCCGGTCACGTAGCGCAACTTCTGAAGCTGCAAATGAATAAAAACCAAATCAGAGTTCTCGAGATCTCGACGACGGTGGCGTGGAAGCGAGAGAACGGACGTGATGTGATCTCGGTGGTGTGACAAAACCGGGACGTGATGGTGGCGAAAGGTTTGGTATCCAATCAATGTAGGATAATGTTAACAATGTCCATTGTAGGAGTGTTAGTCATTTGGTGGAAAACTTTGAATCTCATCGATACGATGCAACCACATAAAACAACAAAGAGAAATGCTCATGGTATGGCTTCGGAGTCAGTGTGGTGTTCTATTCCACACAATCGTTACGGCTTATTTGGTTAAAGTGCCGGTCTAGTGGATACGGAGTGGTGGGTTCGAATCCCACCAAAAGTCGTTTTTTTTTCAAAGATTCATCTCTCAATTGCTCGATAAGCAACATACTGCGTCTTTTAATTACAAGTTTTTCCCAGTATGTTTCAGACATACCAGCAAATCTGGTAAACGCCAGTAAAGAGCATTATCATTGTACTGAAATCAAACTCAGCAAGCATAGTTTCCCAAAGTTCCCCAATCAATCCTCCAACTCCTCTCTAATCAATTTTCCAGTTGCCTGCACTTTGCTCTAACTAAAAACTCGAATCTTCTCGGTACACACATTATTCGACCGAAAGACTAAATCCCAAACGTGGCGCAAACATTGTCATTTATTTTCCAACCCAGAAGCTAGTCAGTCAAGCAACCACTCCCTAAACGAAAGACAAAAGTTGTCGGGAGGAAAACTTTATCCATCACTACCGCAGTTGCTGTGTTTTCAGCAAAGACCCACTACTACTAAGTAGAGCCGGGTATGCAGCAAGCCAAACTACCAAACCAAAGGACCCAAACAGAACTGTCGTCGTCGTTTGGTGTCTGGTGGATGGAAATCAAATCGATTAAATGGTTTGAAAGTTGCGTGATGTTTTCGGTTTGTTTCAGTTTCAAAGAATGAAGATCTTCTTTGTTTTGTGGGTTGTATGCTGGAAAAGTATTATTTGCTATTCAAGCAGAAATAAGCATCGTTGTGAAAAGGAAGTGCTTGTATTAGCATGCAACAAAGTTTTTGAACTAGTGATATATGGCTAAGAAAAGCTGAACAGCTTAGAAAACAAAAATCATAAGTCAGTAAGCAGAAATCAGAAATCAGAAATCAGAAATCAGAAATCAGAAATCAGAAATCAGAAATCAGAAATCAGAAATCAGAAACCAGAAATCAGAAATCAGAAATCAGAAATCAGAAATCAGAAATCAGAAATCAGAAATCAGAAATCAGAAATCAGAAATCAGAAATCAGAAATCAGAAATCAGAAATCAGAAATCAGAAATCAGAAATCAGAAATCAGAAATCAGAAATCAGAAATCAGAAATCAGAAATCAGAAATCAGAAATCAGAAATCAGAAATCAGAAATCAGAAATCAGAAATCAGAAATCAGAAATCAGAAATCAGAAATCAGAAATCAGAAATCAGAAATCAGAAATCAGAAATCAGAAATCAGAAATCAGAAATCAGAAATCAGAAATCAGAAATCAGAAATCAGAAATCAGAAATCAGAAATCAGAAATCAGAAATCAGAAATCAGAAATCAGAAATCAGAAATCAGAAATCAGAAATCAGAAATCAGAAATCAGAAATCAGAAATCAGAAATCAGAAATCAGAAATCAGAAATCAGAAATCAGAAATCAGAAATCAGAAATCAGAAATCAGAAATCAGAAATCAGAAATCAGAAATCAGAAATCAGAAATCAGAAATCAGAAATCAGAAATCAGAAATCAGAAATCAGAAATCAGAAATCAGAAATCAGAAATCAGAAATCAGAAATCAGAAATCAGAAATCAGAAATCAGAAATCAGAAATCAGAAATCAGAAATCAGAAATCAGAAATCAGAAATCAGAAATCAGAAATCAGAAATCAGAAATCAGAAATCAGAAATCAGAAATCAGAAATCAGAAATCAGAAATCAGAAATCAGAAATCAGAAATCAGAAATCAGAAATCAGAAATCAGAAATCAGAAATCAGAAATCAGAAATCAGAAATCAGAAATCAGAAATCAGAAATCAGAAATCAGAAATCAGAAATCAGAAATCAGAAATCAGAAATCAGAAATCAGAAATCAGAAATCAGAAATCAGAAATCAGAAATCAGAAATCAGAAATCAGAAATCAGAAATCAGAAATCAGAAATCAGAAATCAGAAATCAGAAATCAGAAATCAGAAATCAGAAATCAGAAATCAGAAATCAGAAATCAGAAATCAGAAATCAGAAATCAGAAATCAGAAATCAGAAATCAGAAATCAGAAATCAGAAATCAGAAATCAGAAATCAGAAATCAGAAATCAGAAATCAGAAATCAGAAATCAGAAATCAGAAATCAGAAATCAGAAATCAGAAATCAGAAATCAGAAATCAGAAATCAGAAATCAGAAATCAGAAATCAGAAATCAGAAATCAGAAATCAGAAATCAGAAATCAGAAATCAGAAATCAGAAATCAGAAATCAGAAATCAGAAATCAGAAATCAGAAATCAGAAATCAGAAATCAGAAATCAGAAAACAGAAATCAGAAATCAGAAATCAGAAATCAGAAATCAGATCATCTGGTCTGCTGATCTTCTGGTCTTCTAGTGCTCTGATCTTCTGGTCTTCTGATTTTCTGGTCTTCTGGTCTTTTGGTCTTCTGGTCTTCTGGTCTTCTGGTCTTCTGGTCTTCTGGTCTTCTGGTCTTCTGGTCTTCTGATTTTCTGGTTTTCCGATTGTAACGGCAGTTAATTGGATAGTTCACTGCGTCCATCTACGGTGAACAGATTTAGATCTGCTCAGCCACCGTGGCGCAAACCATCGGTTCCCGATCGTTGGGATAAGCGACGACGGCGAGTCAGGAACAACGACAAGTGGGCAGATTGTTCAGATGATAATTTAGTGTACGATAACGCGCGGAACGGTTCACTGTTATATGGTTTTGTTAAATAAAGTTTGTTTCTTACCTAGCTTAACGGAAGGATTGCTTAACGACTGGATAACGTTTCTTTACCTAGCTTATTTCTTCCGTTTTTCGTCGTGTTACATGGTTTTCTGGCCTTTTGGCCTTCTGATCTTCTGGTCTTCTGGTCTTGTGATCTTCTGGTCTTCTAGTGCCCTGATCTTCTTGTCTTCTGGTCTTCTGGTCTTCTGGTCTTCTGGTCTTCTGGTCTTCTGGTCTTCTGGTCTTCTGGTCTCCTGGTCTTCTGGTCTTCTGGTCTTCTGGTCTTCTGATCTTCTGATCTTCTGATCTTCTGGTCTTCTGGTCTTCTGGTCTTCTGGTCTTCTGGTCTTCAGGTCTTCTAGTCTTCTGATGCTCTGATCGTCTTGTCTTCTAGTCTTCTAGTCTTCTAGTCTTCTGGTCTTCTGGTCTTCTGGATTTCTGTTTTCCGGTCTTCTGTGCTCTGATCTTCTTGTCTTTTGGTCTTTTGGTCTTCTGGTGTTCTGGTCTTCTGGTCTTCTGGTCTTCTGGTCTTCTGGTCTTCTGGTCTTCTGGCCTTCTGGTCTTCTGGTCTTCTGGTTTTCTTGTTTTCTGGTCTTCTAGTCTTCGATATTCTGGTCTTCTGGTCTTTTGGTTTTCTTGTTTCCGGTCTTCTGGACTTCTGAACTTCTGAACTTCTGGTCTTTTGGTTTTCTGGTTTTCTGGTCCTCTGGTCCTCTGATCTTCTGGTCTTCTGGTCTTCTGGTCTTATGTTCTTCTGATCTTCTGGTCTTCAGGTCTTCTGGTCTTCTGATGCTCTGATCGTCTTGTCTTCTCGTCTTCTAGTCTTCTGGTCTTCTGGTCTTCTGGTTTTCTGTTTTCTGGTCTTCTGGCCTTCTGATCTTCTGATCTTCTAGTCTTGTGATCTTCTGGTCTTCTAGTGCTCTGATCTTCTTGTCTTCTGGTCTTTTGGTCTTCTGGTGTTCTGGTCTTCTGGTCTTCTGGTCTTCTGGTTTTCTGGTCTTTTGGTTTTCTTGTTTTCTGGTCTTCTGGTCTTCTGGTCTTCTGGTCTTCTGGTCTTCTGGCCTTCTGGCCTTCTTGCCTTCTGGTCTTTTGGTTTTCTTGTTTTCTGGTCTTCTGGTCTTCTGGTCTTTTGGTTTTCTTGTTTCTGGTCTTCTGGACTTCTGAACTTCTGGTCTTTTGGTTTTCTGGTTTTCTGGTCCTCTGGTCCTCTGATCTTCTGATCTTCTGGTCTTCTGGTCTTATGTTCTTCTGATCTTCTGGTCTTTCGGTTTTCTTGTTTTCTGGTCTTCTGGTCTTCGATATTTTGGTCTTCTGGTCTTTTGGTTTTCTTGTTTCCGGTCTTCTGGACTTCTGAACTTCTGGTCTTTTGGTTTTCTGGTCCTCCGGACTTCTGGTCTTCTGGTCTTCTGGTCTTCTGATCTTCTGGTCTTCTGGTCTTCTGGTCTTCTATTCTTCTGTTCTTCTGGTCTTCTGGTCTTCTGGTCTTCTGCTCTTCTGTTCTTCTGCTCTTCTGCTCTTCTGGACTTCTGGTGCAACAAACTGCCCATTGTAAAAAGGCAGTTTGTTACAAGTTGGCATATTTGATTAAAAGCAGTAGTTGAGTGTTTTTGAGTGTCCAAATTTACTTTGGACCAATCAATTGGAATTGAATCGATTTGGCCTAGATCCACTCGCCACTGCGAGCATAACAAGCCACATATAGCCCTGACTTTGAATACTTTTCAAGTTCAAGGGGAGAAAAACTTTGCATACAACATATGCGACAATATTTATAAACACTCTTCCTCTAGAACGACCACCGATAGTATGGCGTTTAGCTGAGAGTTGTTTATGTTTGGAGAAATATCGATCGGACGCGCGATCAAAACGCAATGCGTGTTGCAAGCGACAGTCCATCTTGGGTTTTCTTTTTGTTCTTCCATTTAGAACAGATTACCTCTTACGGAACGTGGCCTATGTATCGATGGATAAAGACAGGAATCCATCTACTGATTCATTTAAGGCATAGATTTAGCCACTCGTTCAAGGCGAGAACCTGGGGTAAGGAACAATCGATCCAACTGTGATTATGAGTATTCGTACTACAGGGGTTCTCGAACGAATTTGAGTACGAGACATTTTCTTCATATATTTGAGTACGAATCAATCAATTGGGAAACTTCATTTTCATCACGAATTAGATCTTACCCCACCACTTTATATTGATAGTGTGTGAAAATTTTATTTATGGGTAGGGGTTGCAAATATGGACTATGGTGGGGAGTATACCATATTTCGGATAAATATTCCGAAGGTGAACCGATCTCTCCCCACCACTCTTTAGGGATATTCTGTAGGACCCGTATCCCGATCAAGACCGATCGTGGATCCGATCTCTCTCTTTCATTCGTCACGGATAAAAATTCCGAAGTTGAACCGAACTCTCCCCACCACTCTTTAGGGATATTCTGTGGGACCCGTATCCCGATCGAGACCGATCGTGGATCCGATCTCTCCCTTCCATTTATCACGGATAAATATTCCGAAGTTGAACGAATATGAACCCGATCTCTCCCTTCCATTCATCACGGATAAATATTCCGAAGTTTAACGAATACAGATCCGATCTCTCCCTTCCATTTATCACGGATAAATATTCCGAAGTTGAACGAATATGGATCCGATCTCTCTCTTTCATTCGTCACGGATAAAAAGTCCGAAGTTGAACCGAACTCTCCCCACCACTCTTTAGGGATATTCTGTAGGACCCGTATCCCGATCAAGACCGATCGTGGATCCGATCTCTCCCTTCCATTCGTCACGGATAAATATTCCGATGTTGACTCGATCTCTCCCCACCATTGTTTTTAGGGACCCGAATTATCCCGATGCTGAACGAAAACTTTTTTTTGTCATGGATAATTATCTCGGACGTGGTCGGATTGAAAAATAGAAAAGGCCCCTTTAGGGTCGGACTTCATGAGGATGGTTTGCCTTCAAATTATAAAATGATGGGTTCGATTTTTATGGGAACACAAGGGATATGGAATGATGTTTAGTTTTTAAGGACGAGAAAAACTATCGGTTTGAAAATATACTTTTGGTGTGTAGAAACGGGTTGGGTTCCAATAGAATCGAAGTTTCATTAGATTTGAATATTTGTTTTTAACTCGCCATGAAAAATCAAAGTTTATCCCGAGCTCAAGATTTTTTCTAGGCGCAGGGGCTGAAACGCATGCAATTTCGGGGGGAAAATTTTGGAATGAGATTGGTCAAATGAACCGTTTGAGTTCATGTAATCAACCAAAAGGGGAAATATGATGAATATGATTGGTCAAATGAATCTCTTTGATTCAAAAAGACATCATATGGGGAAACAGCACAAATGAAAGAAGGATATATGCACATCTCTTTCCAGCTCAGGAACTCCAGGATTCTTTTCTGATTTCAGAGTGGGGATGATTGAAAAGTGTAGGGCATATGTATTGTAATGAGAGTTGATGTGTAGGTTGAAATCTCAGGATATAAAAACCGCTGCCGGACCCTTGATCGCGGAAGTGCTTAGAATTTTTTTAAGAGTTGTTATTAAGAAATTGAGTTATTTAGGGAGTTCTTAGTAAGTGATATTGAAGTGTATAGTGAAGACTAGGAAGTTCGTTTTTATTTTGTGAAAAACAAAGAAGAAAAACAGGAAGAGTAATCCTGAAAATCTGCACATGGAAAACGCAGCTAAGTATAAGAACTAATAAATAATCTATTTTAAGGATTCATTTAGCTTATCCACAAAATATCACATCCGAAAAGTACATTTTTTAATTTTTTTTACAATCGCTCGAGATTGGGGCGGTTGCACTGGTCTTCTGGTTTTCTGGTCTTCTGGTCTTTTGGTCTTTTGATCTTCTGGTCTGCTGGTCTTCTGATCTTCTGGTCTTATGGTTTTCTGGTTTTCTGGTCTTCTGGTCTTCTGATCGTCTGCTTTTCTTGTTTTCTGGTCTTCTGGTATATTATAAGTAATCTCCCAAAGGAGTTTCCAGAAGAATTTTCAGAGCATTTCCGGAAGAAATTTAGAAATCAAATCAGAGGAATTCGGCAACAGTTGTGGAGGATGAATCGGAGGTATTCGGGAACTCAGAAGAATCCGAGAAATCAAATGAAACGGAGGAATTGGAACAACAAGAAAAAATAACACAGAAACTATTGGAATGAAATAGAGCAATCACAGGCATCAGAAGAATCTGAGATATCTGAAAATTCTGAGGAATTAGAGTCCCTAAAGGAACATGACCAAACGGTGAATCCAAATGAATTAGAAGCACCAGAGAAATCAAAAGGACCGGATAGATTAGAGGAATCAGTAGATCCAAGGATCCGTCAATGAAAACAGACACAGAAGAGGAATGAGAAGAATTAGAGGTAACCGAGAAATCAGAGTAATCAGAGATATTGGAGGAATAGGATGAATCAGTAGACTTAAAGGCCACAAAGAAATCAAAGAAAACAGAGAAATCAGAAAACAATATGATGAATTAGTAAAACCTGGAGAATCATAGACATATGAGGAATCAAAACAATCAAAGGAATCTGATAACCCTGAAAAATCAGAGAAATCACAAGAATCAAAGTAACCAGAGGAATCCACAGAAACGGAGAAGTCGAAGTAGTTAGAGAAATCGAAAAAAATAACAATTATAAAAGTCAGGTAACACAGAGAAGTCAGACAAATTTGTCAAATACAAAGCAATTTATAAATCTGGAAGGTGAGCACCTTTAGAATATCTATGTTTCGCATAAGACAACACTAGATTAGTACACCATCAACTTCTTCTTACAGATCATTATTTTTCAACCAGCAAACAGATGATTCTCCTCCTTACGCCAGCCACAACATTATCTCCACAGATCAAACCAGAAACCCGAAGATACAGTGACTTCCAATCCGATTTGTGTTTCCTTCCGGATGGGTGAGGTTTCCAAGCAAACAACAAAAACTCGATGAAAACAAGTTGATCTCTTCCACCGACCGATACCAAGACCCAAGCTTTGTGCCAAATCTGTGTTCTTCATCCGAACCGAACATATGTGGGCATGGCGAAGGGGGAATAGTGGGTGGAGCTTATTCCTACGTAAGTTTATTTCCAGTTGCTGGATGCTGTTGGAACTTTCTCGAACAGCAGCTTGAATCCGAAACTCGCAGATACGATGTACGATGTGAGTGCGGAGAATTTGACTTTCCTCATGCCTGATGGGTCCAGAACTGGCAGAAGCTACTTGACTTTCAGCTATCGCCTGTTGCCTCTGCGGACGGGATAAAGGTTTTTGTGACTCTTGCAAGACACTACATATGAGAAATTCGTCACTTTCACTTAACTAAAATGCGACATGTTAATAACCACATGTCCACATGTCATATAAAAGCTACAATAGCGCTAGTTTTGGTTGTACAGAAGTTAGTTTGGCGTAATTTTAGCAGTGTGTTAGAATTACGCCTAATTAACTTCTGTATCACCAAAACTTGCGTTTCTTTAACTCTTATACGACTTGCGTGTTGCTTGGGGATTTATAGTTATAGTAATGTTACACCGAGATACAAGTAATTTAGAACACGTCAAAAAGATAAATTTAGGTTGCTCGAATCAGTTCTAAATAACCTTTTGTTGTATAAAAGTTGCAAATGAATCTCGACACGAAAAACATGTTTTGTAACAACTCTTGAAACCGTTTGTTTAGCACATGTAGCAAACGTTTTTTGTGTTTCATGTAGTTATGGAAAAGGTTTTCGATCCTTTCAAAATTGTTGTAAATCTGCTACGGAAACTTCTTTACGACCACATATGTTGCTTAATGAGCCCCGTCATCGACATTTTATGAATCCTACGTGCCGATCAAACGAGCTATCCTTTCCTCTCGTGTGAATGTGTGGCACTGGTCCAATGTTGTTGCTTCGGTTGTTGTTGTTGTCGGGTATTGGATTTTATTTGCTTGTTTTACGCTCGATTTGTTTCTCCAAATGAAGCAATTTACGTCAATCTCCTGACCCAGTAAGCCAGCCAGCCAGCAGTGTTGGCGTTGAGTTGCGACGTGATGCGATGTGTTGTTGTTTGCTGCCTCGACTGGCCAGGCTTTGGTTTGGGATGAGGTCTGGATCTTGGCAAACCTCACCTCATCGAGGGTTTGGGACGTCCTCGGTTGATCAATTTGTTGGAATTGTGGCAGAGTTTATTTTACGATGCAATCAAGTCATTATTGGTTTGGCTTGATGATGACAATCAAGGGGAAATTGTCGATAAAAGTGCTGAATGGTGTTTTGCTTTTAGAGCACTATGACGGAACGGAAAATAGTTTCATTTTCTGTAGCTAACCATTACGAGAAAAGAGGAATCTCTTGTTCCTCCAAGAAGGAAATTAAGAATTCTTCTAGAAATTCCTCTGGGAACACCTCCAGCAATTCCTTTGGGAGTTTCCCCGAGAATTTCTCTGGAAATTATTCCGGGAATTCTTCGGGAAATTCCTCTGAGAATTCCTCTGGGGATTTTTCCGGAAATTCCCCCAGGAATTCCTTATGGATTCCACTGAGAATCCCTCCTTAAATTAATTCTTCAAAAATTCCTCCTTAAATTCCTTTGTGAATTCCTCCGGGAAATCTTCGGGAACTCATCCGAGAATTTCTATGAGATGAGAATTCTTCCGGTAGTTTACCCGGAAATTCCAATGAAAGGCATTCCTCTGAGTATTCCTCTGACAATACCTCCAGGAATCCCTCTGAGAATACCATCATGAATTCCTCCATGAATTCTTCAGAGAATTCCTTTGAGAATATCTCTGGGAATTCACCCGGAAATTTTTCTGCTAGTTCCTCCGGGAATTCCTCGGCGAATTCCTCTGAGAATTCCACCAGGAGTTGCTCTGAGAATTAGTCAGGGAACTTCTCTGGGATTTCCCAGAACACCAGAAGACCAGAAGACCAGAAGACCGGAAGACCAAAAGACAAAAAGACCAGAAGACCAGAAGATCAGAATATCAGAAACCCAGAAGACCAGGAGACCAGGAGACCAGAAGACCAGAAGACCAGGAGACCAGAAGACAAAAAGACCAGGAGACCAGAAGACAAAAAGACCAGGAGACCAGAAGGCCAGAAGACCAGGAGACCAGAAGACTAGGAGACCAGAAGACCAGAAGGCCAGAAGACCAGAAGACCAGAAGACCAGAAGACCAGAAAACCAGAAGACCAAAAAACCAGAAGACTACATTTACAAAAGACAAAAAGACCAGAAGACCAGAAGACCAGAGATCAAAAGACCAGAAAACCAGAAGCCAAGAAAAACAGTAGACCAAATGAACATAGGCCAAGAAAAACAGAAGACCAGAAGACCTGAAGACCACAAGAACAGAAGTTCAGAAGGACAGAAGACAAGAGAACCAGAAAACCTAAAGACCAGAAAACCAGAAGACCAGAAGACCACAAGAACAACAACCAGAAGATTAGAAGACCAGAAGACCAGAAGACCAGAAAATTAGAAAACCAGAAGACCAGAAGACGAGAAGACAAGAAGATCAGAAAATCAGAATACCAGGAGACCAGAAAACCAAAAGACTAGAAGCCTATAGGGCCAGATGTCCAGAAGACCAGAAGAACGTAAGACCAGAAGACCACAACACCTGAAGACTAGAAACTAGAAAACGAGAAGACCAGAACATTAGAAGACCAGATTTCTAATATCTGACTTCTGATTTCTGATTTCTGATTTCTGCTTTCTGATTTCTGATTTCTGATTTCTGATTTCTGATTTCTGATTTCTGATTTCTGATTTCTGATTTCTGATTTCTGATTTCTGATTTCTGATTTCTGATTTCTGATTTCTGATTTCTGATTTCTGATTTCTGATTTCTGATTTCTGATTTCTGATTTCTGATTTCTGATTTCTGATTTCTGATTTCTGATTTCTGATTTCTGATTTCTGATTTCTGATTTCTGATTTCTGATTTCTGATTTCTGATTTCTGATTTCTGATTTCTGATTTCTGATTTCTGATTTCTGATTTCTGATTTCTGATTTCTGATTTCTGATTTCTGATTTCTGATTTCTGATTTCTGATTTCTGATTTCTGATTTCTGATTTCTGATTTCTGATTTCTGATTTCTGATTTCTGATTTCTGATTTCTGATTTCTGATTTCTGATTTCTGATTTCTGATTTCTGATTTCTGATTTCTGATTTCTGATTTCTGATTTCTGATTTCTGATTTCTGATTTCTGATTTCTGATTTCTGATTTCTGATTTCTGATTTCTGATTTCTGATTTCTGATTTCTGATTTCTGATTTCTGATTTCTGATTTCTGATTTCTGATTTCTGATTTCTGATTTCTGATTTCTGATTTCTGATTTCTGATTTCTGATTTCTGATTTTCGATTTATTACGACAAAAACACGATTTTCTCAGGCTCCATGAGGAAGAGTTGTTTCAGCTACGTCAGTGGAAATAATATCCAAAGTTTTAATTGAAAACGCCCTGTGTATAAGCTCGCGTGACTTATTATCCCTTTTTTGTTCTTTCATGATGAAGAACAAGTCTCTGGACGTTTTTGACGTGCGGCTTCATTGCTTCCATCCTGACAAATGCCGAAGTTGAAATTGTCCTTGTCATCGTCGAGCTGTTTTATGATTTATGCTATCTGTGTTCATTGTTATGTTATCGCAACGAATGTAGGGAAGGATTTCTTCCCGAAACAACTGCTTAGTTCATCATGACATGAAAGAAAACTGAATTTTATTTGGTGCGAACTTATTCATAAGCCCAAAAGCTCCGGCCTACTCCACAACAATCCAACATGGAACAATCGCCATCACGATTCAAACGCCACCAACAACAGCAACAACAACAGCAGCAGCAACTGTCCATCATCATGGCGTCAAGCCGTCCGTCGCCAGTTAAATGACGTGTCTTTAATCCCTCTAATGACCACCACCGGCGCCCTGCCTCTGCCTGACGTTACATTGGTTGCTGTCGAGCTCCACACACAGAGCCTTGGTCCACTCTCGTTCGCTTGCTTATCCTTGTCGGTTGAATCGACGACTAAGTATAAAATGCTGTTGTGGCGCAACGATGACAACGCAGTCCTCTCTCACCATCGTCCTCCAGTATTAACCCTGGTGCGATTCCATCAAGGACCCCACCCATTTTCCATTGAGTATGGGAGGGAGTGGGATAAACTGTATTCTGAAGTCAAGCTCAGACTTAACCTAAGATTTTAGTATTAAATATTAAGATAAAATCAACCGATTACCTTGGGGTTGAAAACAGTATAATAAAGCAATAATAATAATATTAATATAGATAAGTTCATTTAATCGACAACTTTTACACCGCATTCCTCTCCACCGCTCTCTACACTTCGTAATTACCAATTAAACCCACGACCCACGACAACGACGACGGCAGTGACCCGGGTGGATAAAAGTTTCACTTTTCCACCAAATTTGATCCGCAATGAGCTGCAAGTGATACTCCACCATACCATTCCACACGCCCCCACAAGAGGAAATCAACATCATCATCGCCGTCGCCATCGCCAGACATCGCCGGATCGGTTGAACGGTGGTGGACTACCACCGTGGGTTAGGCATCACCTACTCATACCCTCAAGTCACGTACCAACAACCATGCCGCGCCACGCCGCGCGCAGCATCACATCCGGAGAGAGAGGTGCCAAATGCGGTGAAAGTTGTCCGGCCGCCCGCGTGGTGAGGCTTAGAGGGGTTGGAGGGGCGCGCCTGAAGGTAGGTATTATCCTACCTAAATGGGCGATGAACTGCTGCTGCTGCGGGCGGCGGTGTGTCGGTAGCACGTAGTTGCAAATGAAATTAGAAACGGTTGCTGTTTAGATGGGTAAACTTAATTCGGAAGCAGCTGCTTCACGGGAAAATTTGAGTAAGTGAAAAGCCAGCCGCAGTTCAAGAAGTTTTCAGTAATTCTCGAATGTTTAATGTGTTAGAAAACCTTCTTCAGCTGACTAAAATGTTAAAATTCTTATGATCTTTTATCATTCATTCGATCTCACAAACTTTCTACTATCTTTTTTCCTTTCTAAAATAGTGTGTCTACATCAAACTAGTATCATTTGACTCTTAAATTTAATATTTTCCAAATTTAATCCTCTAAACTGTCATAATAATCAACTAAGATTTGAAATTTCTGTAAGAAGGCCGTCAGAAAAACTGGTATGAATTTGTTTGCATGCCAGAAAGGGAATCCTTTGGAGGAATTCGTTGTAATTCCTCAAGAGTTTGTAACCTGCTCCACTGGCTTGGTGGCTGTAGCGGGAATCTTTGCTCGCGTGTACTGGGCCACTATGATGCTCTTAGCCTCGCCAACCAATGCAGGAGTTTTGGTTAAATCTTACCATGTTAAACCATCACACACCTACAACACAAACAACACAACATCATCATCATTAGATCGATCGTTATCAATAGTCGATTGATCGCGCCGCATGCCTCTTGTGTATGCTCCGCTGGGCGCAAGCTGCTTCAGTTAAATTGAAATTAAAACCCGACATCACCCAATCTATGCCACCATAAAAATCCAGCCACCGGTGTCAGAAACCCTAATAGCATCATCTCATTCTCTGATAAGATCTAATTATCTCCCGTTATCGATAAGGCCGAAAGGATTGAGTACCACTTGCTCAGGTATCACTCATTGGCTCCCACTTTTAACACTAATAAAATCGTTGCGAAGATCGGAGAGGGCCATCAGTTATCGGTTCAACATCAAGCAGACCGTATGTGCTCAAGTGAAAGTGGTAGTTGCTAGAGATTTTTGGGTCTGACCGATGTGAGTTGTGGTCAGTGATTGTGTGTTCCTTTCAATTCAATTGTATCATTGTTCACAGAATAATTGAAAATTAGGCATGGCTACGGCCAAATATACGATGCATCGACGGGAGTGAAGATAAGTTTTGAGATCGGTAAGAGAGTGGTGATTTAGCTAGATGAATTTTCAACATGATCCTAAATTAGTGCTGGTGATTAATTCTGACCTTCAATGCCTATATAGGCCTTTCTCACATCCAGCAAATTTCCATGGTAGTGCACTGTACCATGGGCAGAGTGGTGATGTCGTGGTGGTAGCAACGCTAGTGGCGTGCCAAGCAGCGGGGTTGCCGGCATGGAGCCGGTGGTCTTTTCCCCTCAACTGTCCGGACAGGCCTGGAAGTCGTGCTGCCGCCGTGGGATACACTGCCACACGCCCACTACACACCACAGAACAACCTTAGGATAAGTAGGATCTACAATAAATGTAAGTACACTATTTAATCATACCATTTTTTGTGAAGCTGAAATTTCTTTCTTGGTTTGGGATGGCTCGCTTAGTCAGCGTGTGGTTCCGCTTTTAACGAACCAGATTTCCTATACGGGTCAAGTGTTTGGGTCGGGGGACCAATGCCCATTGGAAACCTTCTATTTTACTGTATTTTGTCTCCGAGTCTCATGCGCCCTCTGCGGAGCGGTGACAAGTTCTCAGAAATATGTTTTAGAATTCCATCAAGAAATTTCCGAAATTTAAAAAACGAAATGTAGCAATTTTTGGAATGAAAAGGAATTGCTTCAAGCATTCCTTAAATGTATTGAAAAAATGCGTACAAATTCTATGAAGATTTTTTTACCGGGTAGGCTTGGTGGCATTTGCCAAAATTCGTATCTGAAATTTGACGGAATTCCTAGATGGAATTTGTCGGGATTCATGGTGGGAATTTGTAGGGATGTCAAGGATGAGTTCGTCAGAGATCCTAGAAGGAATTCGTGAAAGTTGAAGAGTTTGTCGGAATTATCAAAAGGAATTAGTCGTTTGGCAGAATTCTTAGAAGAAGTATGTACATCGGGTTTTCTACGGAAAAATAATCACAAATCCTCGGAGGAACTCGTCGAGATTTCTCGAAGGATTTTTGTTTTCGAATTTATAGGAGAAATGAATTGAAATTAAAATGCAGAATTGATGGTGTTCTGTCGGAAGAGATTGCCATCATTCGTCAGAATCTGTAGGAATCATTCGTCGGAATTGGAAATTGTTGTCGGATAAAACTTAGGGGGATACGGGGCCCGTGGCGTAGTTGGTCACACGTTCGCTTCATATGCGGATGGTCATGGGTTTGATTCCCAGCCCCGGCACTTGCAATTTTTCGTCAGTTGCTTTTCCCCCGAGAGCAACTGACACTGACCCTCTTCTGAGCCCCATGGCTCAAACTGACCCGGATACCTGGACATCGGCGAACTGCTACTCATAATGGACCCCCAATCGGACTGGAAAGGAACAACGGCCATCCATCATCATCCTTGTGCTCATCATTCTATTAGGTATAAAGTAGAAAAAGTGAAAGCAGCAGAAAGGCAACCAGTTCGATAAAAGTAGAATAGAATCTAGGCGCTGTACAAAATATAAGTGCAGCTGTCAATTGAAATTGCTCACGTAGTGCCCCAGTGGACAATAGAGCTGTAAATTAGGTTAAGTGATTAAGAATAAAAAAAAACTTAGGGTTTTTTTTCCTTGTTTTTTTCCGTTGAATACACGTGCGCATAAATAAATATATTTTCTGCTAAACAGTATTTAGGACACGTACAGAGTGCGGTAGATATTTTTTCTTCTCTTTTTATTATTTTTTTCTCTCGTTTGCATTTCGGCGGTAGACTTCTCCCGCATGGATGTTTCAAATGGTGGCGAAGTAGAGGTGGAGGGGAAGATCCTCGACGAAACGCTGACGTGCGAGGACATCAAGAGCGGATTCGGACGCTTTAAGAATAGATCTATCCCCGATGTGGCAATCCTAGATTGTAAGCGGCTGTCTAAGGCTTCCATGGAAGGGAGTAAGAAAGTGTACTCGCCATCAGTGTTTGTTCGAGTGGCTTTCCCAGGTTCCGTCCTCCCAGAATTTGTAGTCATTGATGATGCTTTTTACCCAGTGCGTCTGTTTAGGCCGAAGGTATTCAATTGTACCAAATGCAAGCAGTTTGGTCACAGTGATAGCTTTTGCGACAACAAGCTTCGTTGTGGCAAATGCAACCAGGTTCATTTGGGGGACTCTTGCACAGACGCATTCAAAATGAGAGTCGCTCTATCATAAGGCGCTCCAAACAGACATATGCGGAGATGGTGAAATCTTTTAAAACACCAGAATCCGTGTCTGAATCAGCTGTCCCAGTTGAAAATCCCTTTCACGAGTTGTCTTCTGATGATCAGGACGATGACGAAACTGATGAGGGTGGATCTTCTTCGGAGGTACACGCACCTGGAAAAAGGAAGTTATTATCTTCCCCAGGATTGCGCCGAAAGGTTTTTTTGAAATCTTCTCTCAAAAGTTTGCCTAATATGAAAGGAGGCGGAGTAAATTTAAAAACTCCGAGCAAACAAGCCCCTGATTACTCAGTTCCATGCTGTAGTAAAGACCTAGTGAATCCGCCTCCAACTGTTAAGTATACTTCAAAAAGAAGCATTCGACAAAGTAGCAAAAAAAAAGGCTACAAAAGCTCCTCGAACTTCAACTAAACCCCCCCAAGCCCAAACGAGGACAGCTTACTTTCAGGGTTCTTGTGGATCGCATATATCATGCCCTTGGCCTTCCGGACACTCTTCGAGGCATTCTTGATATTTTTATCCCAACAGAAGAAGAATATCATCGGAATTTGACACAATCATGGCCCCTCCTTGCTTCGATCATATCTTTCGATCGATAATTCATCAAAAGAGGTGCAAGATGTGATCACTGTGCTACAGTGGAACTGTCATAGTTTTAAACCTAAATTAGACCTTTTTAAATTTATGGTTCACAACTCAGATTGTGATATATTTGCCCTTTGTGAAACGTGACTTTCTTCTGAAGATGAACTCAACTTCCACGATTTCAACATTATACGCCAGGATCGAGATGACCATTATGGGGGAGTTCTTTTGGGGATCAAAAAAACTTACTCATTTTACAGAATACCAATCCCAACTCATCCTGGAGTAGAAATTGTCGCTTGCCAAATAAACGTTAAGGGCAAAGATCTTTGCGTAGCTTCCGTTTACATTCCTCCAGGTATTTCAATTAACCGGCGTCATCTTTGGAATGCAGTTTCTACACTATCACATCCAGTTTTAATTCTGGATGATATGAACGCACATGGTACTGGCATTGGCGTATTTAGGATTTTTTCCTAGGGGGTGCCTATGGGGTGCCAGTTTCAGTGGCATCCAGGTTGTTGTTTTTTTTTTTTTTGTAAAGGGAAACACCTATCCATCCTCAATTTTTTAGTATAATGATATACTGCGTCGCGGGAAAAATTAACCCGTAAGTTTAAACGCACTGTATTTTAAAGAACAGTTTTTTTTTTTTTTGAAAATCCGAACCGTTGTACTGATTTAACACTTTCTCAGCTATGTGAGGTTTGAAAACTAGAAAACTTGATTGCGAATAATGCATGGAATTTGCATTTTCAGTTTGAACTTAACAATCATCCCGACAACCTCTTTGTTTTGAGGATTGAAAACAATCAGGTCCGTAAGAATACATTTTCAGAGCAATTATTAGAAATTTATTGACTTACGTAAAACCAACATTCTTGTTAACAGTCAAAATTTCAGCTTCGTATATTCGGATAATCGATTATGGTTTATACGTATAATACAAGAAATTTGTGTTCTCGGCAAAATATTCTTTTGCCAATTCCTCAGGGAATATTCCCGGAAATTTATTTGGAAATTGTTTTGTAATTTATTTCAATTGAGACTTCTTTGCGAAATCTCTTGCTAATTTCTTCGGATTTCCTTCGGCAATTTCTTTAAGAATTTATTTGCTAATATGTTTGGAATATCGTACTAAACACCTTTCACGCATCCTTTGAAAATTTAATTGGCAATTACTTTGGAAATTTCTTTGGCAATTCCGTTAGGAGTTTATTTGGCTTTTTTATTTCATTGGAAATGTTTTCTCGGGAGTTCCTTCGCCAATTTTTTTAGTTGTGTTTAAAGCATTGTTTTGTGAATGTCAGCAATTCTATTGATATTAGCTTTTTAAAACTCTCCAATTACTCTTGAGGCAATTCGTTAAGGAATTCTTTTAGTGGAGCCTTTGGTAATTCATTCGGCAATTACTCTGGGAACTCCCTCACATTTTTTTTATTGAAAATGTCTTTGACAAGTCATTCCACTTTTTTTTTTGGATTTTCGTCGACTTTTTGGACTTTTATTTCTTAAAAATTCTGTCACGGTGATTCTGCGGCAATTACTTTTTGAATTCTTCTAAATTTTCCTCCGAAATTCCCTTGATTTAGATTTTTTTTTTTATTTGAGAATTTCTTCGAATTTGTTTTGTGAATGTTTGTGGAAATTTTTATAGAATATATTTCGGAAATTTATTTTGAGATTGGATTTGGCCAATTTTTTTAAAAAACCTTAATATTTTCTTTCGGAATTCCTCTGATAATTCTTATATGAAGTCTTTTGGCAACTACTTTGAAAGTTCTAAGCTAATTTTGTTGGAATTTTTCACGGCAATTGCTTTGAGAATTTGTCAGGAAGGTTTTCGTGAATTTCATAGGATTTTCTTTGAGCAAGTCCAGTTGAAAATTTTTAAATTTCCAGTTCAGCAATTTTCGGAAGCAATGTATATAAATACAGTTAAATCATAGAGAACAACAATAGTAATCACGATAAAATTGCCTGAGAAAATTGCAAAATAACTGAAAAAGAAATTTCTGAAATAATTTCAGAGGAATAGCCATTGAAATCATAGAAAATAAATCCAAAGATATTGCTGATTAAAAACTACCACAGAAACAACCACCTCGAAGGAACCCTCAAAGAAATGGCTATACTGTGGTCTAGCAAATACGGAGTCGTGGGTTGGAATCCCACCAGAACGCGATTTTTTTTCACAAATTCATCTCTCAATTTTTCAATTAGCAACATTCGGTGCCTTCTAATCAATTAGTTTTTCCAGTTCATTTCTATAGGATTTCACTCGAGATTTGTCTAATAATTGTTTATTATTGTTCCTAAAACAGTTTATTGTTTTTTATTGTGTGTTTACATCAATAGACTATCTGTAGTCCCATTGATATTAAAAACTTAAATCTATAAAAAAATACTCACGAATCACAAACAGAAAATTACATTACCAGTCACACTATTTGCTACTTAAAATTATGTCAAGTTCTTGAAAAAGTCAGTGAACCTTCTCTTCAGTTCGTTTCTTGTCAAATGGAAGTCAAAGACTGATGCGACGCGGTTGAAAATACGCTGTAAACCTATCAAAGCACTTCTTATCCCGTTATTACTACGGCGAAGAGGAAGCCTTAGCATTGAGCTGTTCCGCAGCAAACGGGGTTGAACATGGATATTCACTTGTTTTAGTATAGTTTCACAATCTATTCGCCCTTGTAGAGTATCGGCCACGGTCAAGGCTCTACAAACGTCCCTTCATAAACGCAGAGGTTGCAAGTTAATCAACTGACACCGGCTTCCGTAGCTCGGAAGGTGAATCGGGTTCCTCCAATGTAGCTCCAATGTGCGTATCGGATAAATCGACGTTGAACTGATTCAATTCGCTCAGTGCCGTTATTGTAGTTAGGACTCCAGACTACTGATCCGTATTCCAGCGTTGATCTGACGAGGGAGCAGTAAAGCGTCTTTAGACAGTAAATTTCGGTGAAATTTTTCGCTACTCTAAACACAAAGCCCAGGGTTATGGATGCTTTGTCGACGACATACGATATGTGGTGAGCGAATGCTAGATGCGAGTCCAACAGCATGCCCAGATCTTTAACACATTGCACTCTTTCGATAGGCGTGTCGAATATCTTGTAGTCGAAGGGCATTGATTGCTTCTTACGCGAGAAGGAGATGCATGAACATTTTTCAGGGTTAACGGTTAGACGATTAAGTTTACACCACCTTGAAAACAGTTGACCTGGTCCTGAAGTAATATGCACCTCCTAGGATTTCTCTGGAAATTCCAACTTTTCCTCGAAATTCGTTAAGGAATTTCTACAGAGATTTCCGGTAGGATTCCTTCAGCTGGGCAACAGGAGTTCCAGAAGTAATACTATGATTAATTTCTAGAGTAATCCATGATTAAAAACTCTAGAGGAATCCTTGGATGAGTCTTTAGAAAAATCCCTGAAAAAATCAAAAGCATTTCTGGAAGTATCCTAGGAGACCTCCTAGTCTAGGATGAAGAGTCCCAGAAGAATCCCAGCAAGAATGCCTAGAGAATTCCCTTGAGAGATTCCTACAGGTATTACAGTAAGAATTTCTAGAGGAGACCTAGGAGGCATGCTTCAAACATTAGAAGCAGCAGAAATCGCTTATGGAATCCCAGGAGGAGTTCCTGGATGAAAGTTAAAAGGAGTTCCTGGAGTAATCCAATGAGAAATATTTGGAGAAATCCCAGGAAAAAACCCTTTAGGATTTCCAGAAGGAAACACGCAAAAGGTACTTCTGCAAGGCACCTAGGAAGATTTCCTTGAATAATCCCAGCAAGTTTTTGAAGGAATCCCCAGATAAATTCTTAGAGAAATCCATAGAAGAATTCCGGGTTGTATTATAATTATAGTTAGAATTTCTGGAGTCCTACGAGGAATTTCTGGAAGAATTACAGCAGAAATAGCTTGAGAAATCCAGCTGAAATTCCTGGAGGAAGGCCAAGAGGAGTTCCTCGAGAAAATCCATGAGAAAATTATGAGAGTATCCTTGGATAAAATATCTTGGATAAAAATTCTTGGAGGAATCACCGGAGAGCTTCTAAAGAAATCACAGAAAAATCTCAGGAGATATTCTTAGTAAGATTCTGGAATAATTGTAGAAATCTCAGCAGAAATCCTAGGAGGAAAGGCTGGAGTAAACTATACAAGAATTTCTAGTGCAACCCCATCAGGAATGCCTGGGGGAATCTAAAAAAAAATTCTTGGAATACCTAGAGAAGTCCCTGCAAGTACCGGTAGAGGTATTCTGGAATATGTAAAGAAGGCCCTGAAGGAATCGCAGGAGGAATTTCTGAATAAATCTCAGGAAGATTTCCCGGAAGAATTCTAGCCATTATGCTCGGATAAATTTTTGGACATATCATAGTAAGAACTTCTGGAGGAATTACTGGAAGAACCGCAGGAGGAGTTGTTTGAGGTATTCTTGGAGGAAGGCCAAAAAGAGTTTCTGAAGGAAATCCATGAGGAATTTCTGGAGGAATCTTTAAATAAAATCTCTAGAGGAATTCCTGGATGAGTCGTTGGAGAAATCCCTGCTAGAACAACCAAAAAAACAACCTGGTAAGATTCCAGCAAAAAGCCAGGAGAAATCTGTAGAAGAATCCGTAGCATAATTTCTGAAATACCACAGTTAGAATTTCTGGAGGAAGAATAGCTGGAAGAACCGCAGGAATTACTTGAGGAATCCCAGCTGGATTATCTGGAGAAATTCCTAGAATTCCAGGAGGTATCATAGAATTAATTTCTAGAGAAACCCTTGAATCAGGAATGTCACGGGTATCCTAAGAGAAATTGCTCTAACAAATGCCTGGAGGAATACCTACAGTTCTCCTTGAAACAATCAGTAGAAGTATACTGGAGGAATCCCTATTGGAATCGCAGGAGGAATGTCAGGAGAAATCCCTAGAAGTGTTTATGAAGAAAGGGAATTGCTTGAAGAGTTCCAGCTGGAATTCATGGAGGAAGGTCAATAGAAGTTCTTGGAGAAATCTCCTGTGGATTTTCTAGAGGATAAATCTTTGAAGAAATCTCTGGAAGAATCACCGAAGGGATTTTTAGATAAATCCCAGGGAGATTTTCCGAAATAATTTCCAAAAGAGCTTCCCTAGTAAAATTTCTGAAGGTACCAGAGTGAGATTTTTCGGAGGAGTTCTGGAGGTGATTTAGAAGTAGGCTATGATAAGTAGAATAGGGTCATTCGATGTAATGCCAGATTATTCAATCTCGAGTCGCCAAATATAATAGACGCACCTATTCGGAGAAGCTCATTGCGTTTCAATTACTTCAGTTCTAAGTGAAGTTGCTGGAAGAATCTCTGCAGGAGTTGCTTGAGAATCCTAGCCACAATTCCCGGAGGAAAGCCAAAATAACCTCCTGGAGGAATTCCATGAGAAATATCTGGAAGAATCTCTGAATAAATTCTCTGAAGGAATTCCTGGAAGAATCACCGCTGAAATTGCTGGGACAATCTATGCAGAAATTTCTTGTATGCACAACCCCATCAGGAAGCAGAATCCTAGGGGAAGTTTATTGAAGAAATATCGGGAGGAATCCATTAAGGAGGCCTAGAGAAATCATTGTATAAAAAGATAGAGGTATTTCTGGAGGAATCTATGGGGAAGTCCAATATCCAAAACGCCAAAACTTACAACGGGATATAATTAATTCCAGGTGTGCTTAAGTTTTGTTCAAATGTGCCATTAAGGCTCAATTGAGAATGGCAAATGTTCCAGAACTGAAAAAGCACTTTTTCCCTAAATGAATCACAAATCAATGAAAATAAGAATGTCCGATTGTTTATTTAATTAATTATGACAAACGAACACGCTGGATTTGTTTGCTTTTTCGTCGTTCTGGAGACACGTGCTTTTTCAGTTTTGGATAATATGCGATTCTCATTTGAGCCTTAATTAATATTGGAATTATTGTGTGAAGTTTTAAATTTTAGGTTCCTATCAAGGAAAAATTCTAGGGGGTGCCAAATTTGTTCTAGAGGGTGCCAGGCACCCCTGGAACCCCCCTAGCTACGCCAATGGGTACTGGGTAGGGCAAACCATATGACGATCACAGGGCGGCCATTTTCTATGATTTATGCGACGATTTCAACTTGAACGTTTTGAATACAGGTGAAGTGACACGTATTGCATCTGACGGCAAAGAAAGTCGTCTTGACCTATTACTGGGATCAAGTTCACTATCATTCGATTGCTCGTGAAAGGTGATCGAAGATCCTCATGGTAGTGATCACCTGCCCATTATAACCACCATAAAACATAATTGCGAAAGGTCAGACCAACCAATTCAGGTTCCTTTTGACCTCACTAGGAATATCGATTGGCAAAAATATGCAGAAGCGGTATCTTTTGGCATCGAATCATTCAATCCCCTCCCATCTTTGGATGAATATCGATTACTGTCTGAACTAGAATACAAGAGTGCATTGAAATCACAAAAACGACGTGTTCCAAGTGCAACCTTCAAAAGAAGACCAGCCTTGGCTGGGATGATGATTGCACCCAATTGTATCTTAAAAAATCTGATGCTTTCAAAGCTTTTCGTAGGCATGGCACCTCGGATCTTTATCAAGAGTACGCTAAACTCGAAAGACAACTGAAGAACTTGCTAAAAGCGAACAAGCGTAGTTATTGGCGACACTTCATTGAGGGTCTCTCAAGACAACGCTTTGGAGAGTGGCTCGCAACATGCGAAACCGCTCATCTTCTAATGAGAGTGACGAATACTCCAACCGTTGGATATTCAGCTTCGCGAAAAAGGTCTGCCCAGACTCAGTCCCAGCACGACCGATTTCTTGGGAATCAATCTCAAGAGACGGTTCTCTGGATAGACCATTCTCAATGCTTGAATTTTCTATGGCTCTTCTTTCATCAAACAATTCTTCTCCGGGACGCGATAGGATAAAGTTCAATCTTCTTAAGAATCTCCCAGATATCGCAAAAAGACGATTACTAGACCTGTTCAACTCATTCATGGAGAACAACATCGTTCCGAATGAATGGAGACAGGTCAAAGTAATAGCTATTCAAAAGCCTGGTAAACCAGCGTCTGATCATAATTCATACCAACTAATTGCTATGTTATCATGTTTAAGAAAATTGTTGGAAAAAATGATCCTATCGCGACTCGACCATTGGGTTGAATCGAATAACTTGCTTTCAAATACACAATTCGGGTTTCGCAAGGGCAAAGGAACAAACGACTGTCTGGCGTTGCTTTCAACATATATTCAACTGGCCTTTGCGGAAAAGGAGCAATTGGCTGCAGTTTTCTTGGATATTAAGGGCGCTTTTGATTCAGTTTCCATAGAAATATTGTCAAAAAAACTGCACAATGGTGGACTACCCGGACTCTTAAATAATTTCTTGTATAATTTGTTGTCAGAAAAACATATGAGCTTCAATCTCGGACAACTGACAATTTCCAGAATTAGCTACATGGGCCTACCCCAAGGCTCATGTTTAAGTCCCTTGCACATGCAGAAATGTTGCAAAGACCATTGCAAAATTCCTTAAACAATCTTTCCATTTGGGCAAGAAATTTAGGGATCGAGTTTTCTCCGCAAAAAAAACTCAATTGGTTGTGTTTTCTAGAAAGCGGAACCCAGCCCAACTGAAACTCAATCTTTTGGGAACAGAAATCGACCAGTCTTTGACTTCGAAATACCTTGGGGTCTGGTTTGATTCAAAAGGCACTTGGGGTACCCAAATCAAGTATTTGGTGCAAAAATGTCACCAAAGGATCAATTTTCTACGCACAATTACCGGAACATGGAGGAGTGCTCACCCGGAAGACATCATTAAACTTTACAAAACGACTATTCTCTCTGTTCTCGAGTATGGCTCTTTCTGTTTCCACTCAGCAGCAAACTGCCACCTATTAGTGTTGGAACGAATTCAATATCGTTATCTGCGTATTGCCCTCGGCTGCATGCACTCAACGCATAATGCGAGCCTAGAGGTCCTGGCAGGGGTGAAACCTCTCCAGAACCACTTTTGGGAGCTCTCACCTTAGCGAGTGTCGAGTGAGCAACACACTTGTGATTGAAAACTTCGAAGAAATGCTCACTCTGAATAATCAGTCAAAATTTATGAGAATCTATCTTTTCTACATGTCGTCCGACATAAGCCTCCCAGGTCATAATCCACCTCGTGTACACTTCACCAATGACAGTTCCTCTGTTAAATACGATCTGTCAATGAAACAAGCTATTCATGGAATTCCAGATCAACTTCGATGTATATCTATTCCTCGCATTTTTAACGAAAAGTACCAACATGTCAATTCCTGTAAGAGATTCTTCACTGATGGGTCTCGCATAAATGGATCCACTGGTTTCGGTGTCTTCAATGAAAATTCCACCGCCTTCCGCAAAATTCAGGAACCTTGCTCGGTTTATGTTGCTGAGCTGACAGCAATCAATTTCGCTTTGGGGATGATTTCCAACATGCCCGTTGACCATTTTTTCATCTTCTCGGATAGCCTTAGTTCTATTGAGGCACTCCGGTCGATGAAACCTGTAAAACATCCATCTTACTTTCTTACAACAATAAGGGAGCAAATGGGTGCACTGGTCGAAAGATCATACAAGATTACCTTTGTATGGGTCCCCTCACATTGCTCAATCTATGGCAATGAGAAGGCGGACTCTCTCGCAAAGGTGGGCGCACAGGAAGGTGAGATCTATGATAGAAGAATTTCACATGATGAATTTTTCCATTTTGTTCGCCAGAGTTCTCTTCAAAGTTGGCAAAATGATTGACGAGATGGCCAGCTGGGACGGTGGTTACATTCCATTATTCCTAATGTTTCCTTGCGAGCGTGGTGGCATGGTTTGGACGTAAGTCGAAATTTCATTCGCGTAATGTCAAGGCTTATGTCCAACCATTACTCGCTAGATGCGCATTTACACAGGATTAGAGCACTACTTTTGGATACCCTTGAGGCCCGAGGTAGACAACCCTTTTTTCTTGTGAGAGATGTGTTGGGTACTCGCGATGTCACTTATATGCTATGCATTTACGACTTTCTTCGTTTGTCTTGTATAAAGGTGTAATTCTCTTGTGTTTTCTCCCCCAGTTTTTTTTCTCTGTTTTCGTCTTTGTGTTTCCTGGCCATCCGGCAGATGAAAAGCCCGCTACAATCTGGTGCTGAATCACTATGAAGACAACGAACACGCCATTACGTTATACCTTCCGGATGAGCTTCAGAGAACCCTTACCCCCAGTCCTTACCACGCCCATCCTTAAAGCATATGTGACCCACTAATCTCGAGCTACCACGAGTATCCGGAGCCCGTACTAACTATGTTGTATAAGAATTATAATTGTACATAAAATACAAAAAATGAGTTTTGGCTCCGCAAAGCGTTAAACGCGATTGAGCCCCAAATAAATGAACTAGTTAAAAAAATAATAATTCCTTAGAGAAATCATGCGGGATTCTCAGGAGGAATGTGTCTAAATTCCAGATAGTAATTAGGCAAATCGTTAGAATGCCTAGGAGAAATTAATCGGAAATTTCGTGGAAAAAATATCGCAATTCCTGTGAGAAGTTCATCGTGATGGTCTGAATTCTTTTAAGTATTTTTCACTTTTGAGCAACAGTTCGTCCTTCAAAAAGGATATTTTCCTTAATCCAAATAAGAAATTTTTAAAAGTTTAGGTGAAATTCTTTGAAAATCACGTGAAGACTTTACCACAATTTATGAGCAGAATTCGTGGGCACTCCTAGAATAAATGCATACGCAATCTTAGGTACATGGTGTCAAAATGTTTGAATTTTTGTAGCGTAGGAATTGCTAGAAAAAATTAGATGGGACTTCTGGAAGGAATTTATCGAAGTTCAAATAGAGAATTTATTGTAATTTTCGACATGAACTCATCGGAACCCCGAGAAGGTATTTGGAGGAGTTCCGAAAAGAAATATTTCGGAATTTCCAGTTGGAATTTGATGGAATATTTTTCTCTTGATCACTTAACCTAATTAACAGCTCTTTTGTCCACTAGGGCACTGCGTGAGCGATTCCAATCGACAGCTACACTTACACATTTTTTTCGCCACCTAAATGTATTCTATTATATTCTTCATCTACTATATCGAACTGGTGCCTTTGTACTGCTTCCACTGATCTACCCTATCCACGGTAGAATGATGAGCACGATGATGTTGATGTGTGGCTTCTGTTCCTTTTCCAGTCCAATCGGGGGTCGTCCATTATGAGTTGCGGTTCGCCGATATCCAAATTCCGGGTCCGTTAGAGCTATGTGCTCCGAAGAGGGTCAGGTGTCAGCTGCTCTCGGGGGGAAGAGCAACTGACGAAAAACTGCAAGTGCCGGAGCTGGGATCGAACTTATGATGAACGTTATGAAGCGAACGTGTGGACCACGGCGCCACGGGTCCCGATTTATGATGGAATTCTCAGAAGCAATTGACCAACATTTCTGGGAGGATTTCGTAGGAATTATTTAAAATTGTGTTCGAAATCATTGGAGAAGGTTATCTGAATTTCTGTAGTTATGTAAGTCGAGTAACAATTGTGAAACAATGCGAAAATCACGCAATGAACGGCGCGATACAAATATTCCTATCGTTTTTTTTATTTATTTATTCGTATTTTGTGCTCACTGTGGAATTCCAAAGATTTTTTTAATGAGTGAAAGATATTCGTAAGTATTCCTTACAAGAATTTGACTGAATTTCTGGAAGAAATTCTTTGAAATCACTAAGAAGAACGTGTTGGAATTTTCAAAAGAATTGAAGTACAATTTTAAACAAAATTGTCGGAATCTCTTGTAGAAATTTGCCCCTTTACCGCCCGGGACGATTCTTTCTGACTTCAAATGGCTCGTTCTCCGAAACTAGGGCACCAAATCGCATTCGGTTTGAAGTATCATCAAGGGGAAGAGTGTATCTTAACAATGACTTGGCGGGGATCCCCCTATGACCCTCCCCCCTTTTCTGCGGGGCGGATCTAAGTGTGGCATGATCCATAATATTACTATATGATCATAATTTCGAGTGGAAAACAGCATGTTATTGTCGTTTTTAGTGACAGATTATTCTATACATGTAATTTCGGACCTGATTACGTCAACCGGTCATCCGGTGACCTTGGAATCTCCAGTAGAAATGGCCATTTTTCAATTCTAAATAAATCCCATCATGCGACACCTCAAATTTCGCAGAATGCCGCGCGTAATCCAATAAATCAATGAAAAATGATTTTGATCGATTCTGGTCACCCGGTGACCTTGGAACAGGTTCTGGAGACCTTGTAATCTCCGATAGAACAGGCCATTTTTTATTCTAAAAGAATCGCATCATGCGACACCTCAAGTTTCGCAGAATGCCGCGCGTAATCCAGTAAAACAGAGAAAAATAATTTTGATCGACTCTGGTCACCCGGTGACCTCGGCACAGGTTCTGGGGACTTTGGAATCTCCGATAGGAATGATAATTTTTGATTCTAAAAGAATCCCATCTGGATTAATTTCTGGAGGAATTGATGAGGAATTTCTGAAGATGTTCATAGATGAATCCATGGAGAAATTCCTGATGAAATTCCTGAAAAAAATCCTGGAGAAATTCCTGGAGGAGCCTAAAGGAATTTCTCGAGAAATTCCAAGAGAATTTCCTGGAAGACTTCCGGGAAACTTTTTAAGGATTTTCTGGAGTAATCCGTAGACAAAATCTTGGAGGAATTTTGGCGAAATTCCTGTAGGATTTTCTGGAGAACTATCTGGAGGAATTCCTGGAAGTATTTCTAGAGGAATTTTTGAAGGCATTTTAGGAGGAATTTTTGGAAGAATCCCTTGAACAACTTCTGGAGGAATTACTGGAGAAATTTCTGGAGGCATTCTTTTAGGAATTTCTGAAGAAATATTTGAGGTTTCCTTGAGGAACTGCGTGAGGAATTTCTGACGGAATTCCTGGAAAAGATGATGCAGGATTTTTGGAGGAATTTCCGGAAAAAATCATGGATGAATCAACGGAAGAATTCCTGAAGAAATTCCTGGAGATATTCCTAGAGGAATCCATGAAGGAATCCCTGTTGGAATTCCTCGAGGAATTCCTGGAAGAGTTTCGGCAGAAATTCCTTTAGGATTTTTGGAGGAATCCGTGGAGGAATTCCTGGAGGAATCCCTAGAGGATATTTTGGAGGCATTCAGGCAGCAATTCCTAGAGGATTTTCCGTGGAATCCTTAATGGAATTCGTGGAGCAATCATTGGAGGAATTCCTGGAGATATTTCTGGAGGAATTCCTGAAGCAACATTTGGAGGAATTTATGGAGGAATTCCTGAAGGAAATTCTGATTCTTTGATGAATATCTGGAGAAATGTCTGGAGGAACTTCTCGAATAATTTTGACAGAATTCCTGGAGGAAAATCAGGAGGATGTTTTGAGTAATTTCTGGAGTCATTCATGGGTTAATTTTAGGAGGAATTCCTCAAGAAAATCCTGGAGAAATTTCTGGAAAAATCCTGGAGGAATCCGTTAAGGAAACACTGTAGGAGAAATTCCTGGAGGAATCCCTACAGGAAATCTGGATGGAATTCTGGCAGAAATTCCTAGAGGATTTTCTGGAGAAATACCTGCAAGAATCCCTGGAGAAACTCCTGGAGGAATCATTGTAGGAATTCTTGGAGGAATTACGGGAGGAGCTACGGAAGGAACTACGGGAGGAATTCCTGGAGAAATTTATTGAGGAATTTCTGGATAAATTTTTGAGGCTTCCTGGAGGAATTCTTGGAGGAATCTCTGAAGGAAGTCGTGGAGGAATTTGTGGAGGAATTCCCGAAGAAATTCATTGATAAATCCCTGAAGTAATTCCTGGAGAATTCCTGGAGAAATTCCTGGAAGAATCCCTGGAGGAATATCTCGAGGAATTCCTGTAAGAGTTCCAGGAGAAGCACCTTCAGGATTTTCTGGATGAATCCCTAAGGAAATTCCTGGAGGAATTCCTCCAAAACCTCCTTCAAGAATTCATCAAGGAATTCCTACATAAATTCCTCCAAAAGTTCCTTCAGAAATTCCTGCAGAAATACCACCAGGAATACCACCAATAAAACAAAGAAAAATGGCTTGGCTCCAGGAATTCCTCCAGAAAATTTTCTAAAAAAAAATCGTTAAATTATTTCTTTGGGACCCTCCATAAACCCCTGCAAAAATTCATTCAGAGGTTTTCTGGAGCAATTATGGCAGAAATTTGAAGAGGATTTTTTGGAGGAATACCAGAAGGAATTCCTGGAGAAATTTCTGGAGGAGTTTCTGAAGGAACTTTTGGAGGGGTTCATGGAGGGTCCCGAAGGAATTACTGGACGATATTTTCAGAAAATTTTCTGGAGGAATCCCTGGAGGAGTTCCTGGTTGTATTTCTGCAGGAATTTCTGAAGGAACTTTTGTAGTAGTTTATTGAGAAATTCCTTGATAAATTCCTGAAGAAGGTTTTGGAGGAATTACTGGTAGTATTCCTGGGGGAATTCCTGGAGGAATTCCTGGAAGGGTTACAGGCGAAATCTATATATATAAAAATGAGTTTGAAATTCCTTTGATGCAACAAAACTCACAAACGGCTGAACCGATTAGGATGACTCTTGAACGGTTCGATTCGTTTTCATGGTGGCTGTGTTTGTATGTACAAAAAGTTACAAAAATCAACCAGAAAAGTTAATAAATTAATAAAGTACTGATTTTTCATGAGCTGGGAAGGAAATCAACACGATCGAAATGAAACCAATCTAGAGTGCGGTGATATTTTGAGCTCAACAGTTGTCAAACCACCACAACCGGGCAAGGCAAAGTTTGCCGGGTCAGCTAGTTCCTTGATATATTCCTATAGAATTACCTCCAGGAATTCCTCCAGGGATTCATTCAGAAAATTCTCTAGAAATTTCTGTCAGAATTCCTCCAAGATTTCCACCTCTCCACGGATCCCTACAGAAAATCCTGAAGGAGCTTCTCCTGGAACTCTGCTAGGAATTCCTCGAGAAAATCTTCCAGGGATTTCTCCAGGAATTTTTCCAGGTATTTCTAAAGAAAGTCCTCCAGGGCTACATCCATGAATTTCTTCTGAAATTCCTCCAAACATTTCTCCAGGAATTTCTTTTTTTGGAGTTTCCTTTAAAAAGACTCAAATATTAATCCAGAAATTCCTCAATAAATTCCTCAAGGAGTTCCTCCCGTAATTCTTCCAGAAGTTCCTACAGGGATTTCCCAGGGATTTCCCAGGTACTTCTCCAGAAAATCCACTAGGAATTTCTGCCAGAATTCCTCCCAGATTTCCTCTAGGGATTCCTCCAGGAATTCCTCCACGGATTCCTAAAGAAAACTCTAAAGACTTTTCTCCCGAAACTCATTCAAGGATTCCCTCAGGAATTCCTCGAGAAATTCCTACAGGGTTTCCTCAATGGATTCTACTAGGAATTTCTTGAGGAATTCCTCCTAGGATTCACCCATGAATGTTTCCAGAAATTACTCAAAACATCCTCCAGATTTTCCTCCAGAAATTCCTCCAGGGATCTCTCCAGGAATTTCTTCAAGGATTCCACCGGAATTTTTTTTTTTTGTTTATAGAGACTTTACCCTGAAGGGGCATTCGTCTCTAAGTCACCGGAAAATCCTCACGGAATTTCTTCCTGAATGCCTTCAAAATATCCTCTAGGGATTCCTCCAGGAATTCCTTCACGGATTCCTCCAAAAACCCAAAAGGAATTTCTCCCGGAACTCTTCCAGGAATTCCTCACGGAATTCCAACAGGGATTCCTTCATGAATTCCTCTAGGAATATCTCCAGGAATTTCTTCGGGAATTCCGCCATTGATTCATCCATGATTTTTTCCAGAAATTCATCAAAAAAAACCGTACATATATTCTTCCAGGAATTCCATCAGAAATTCCTCAAAGAGTTTCTCAAGGAGTTCCTCAAGAAAACCTCAAATATTTATCCAGAAATTCCTCAAAGAATGCCTCCAGAAATTTCTCCAGTAATTCCTCCAGAAATTGTTCAAGGAATTCCTCCTAAAAATCCTTCAGGAATTCCTCTAGAAATACTTCCAGGAATTTCCCGGAATCATCCAGGAAATTCTCTTGGGATATCTCGAGTAATTCCTCTAGGCATTCCTCCAGGAATTTCCCCAATTTTTTTTTTTTCAGGGCTTCCTCCATGGATTCATATATGAACATCTTCAAAAATTCCTCATCAATTTCTCCAGAAATTCGTCCAGATAGAATCGAAAAATGGTCATTCCTATCGAAGATTCCATGGTCCCCAGAATCTGTGCCGAGGTTACTGGGTGACCAGAGTCGATCAAAATTATTTTTCTTTGTTTTACTGGATTACGCGCGACATTCTGCGAAATTTGAGGTGTCGCGTGATGGGATTCTTTCAGAATAAAAAATGGCCATTTCTAGCGGAGATTGCAAGGTCTCCAGAACCTGTTCCAAGGTCACCGGGTGACCGGAATCGATGAAAATCATTTTTCTTGGTTTAATGGATTACGCGCGGCATTCTGCGAAATTTGAGGTGCAGCATGATGGGATTTATTTGGAATCGAAAAATGGCAATTTCTACCGGAGATTCCAGGGTCCCCAGAACCTGTTCCGGGTGACCAGAATCGATCAAAATCATTTTTCTTTGTTTTATCGGATTACGCGCGGCATTCTGCGAAATTTGAGGTGTCACATGATGGGATTCATTTAGAATCGAAAAATGGCCATTTTTACCGGAGATTCCAAGGTCACCAGAACCTGTTCCGAGGTCACCGGATGACCGTTTGACCTAATCAGGTCCGAAATTACATGTATAGAATAATCTGTTACTAAAGACGACAATAACATGCTGTTTTCCACTCGAAATTATGATCAAATAGTAATATTATGGATCATGCCACACTTAGATCCGCCCCGCAGAAAAGGGGGGAGGGTCATAGGGGGATCCCCGCCAAGTCATTGTTAAGATACACTCTTCCCCTTGATGATACTTCAAACCGAATGCGATTTGGTGCCCTAGTTTCGGAGAACGAGCCATTTGAAGTCAGAAAGAATCGTCCCGGGCGGTAAAGGGTAGCATGTTTTCGACAGTCTTTGAAGGACTGTTCCGGAGAGAAACAGTCGAAATTCCTAGAAAAGGTTTTTCGAAATTCTTAAGATTCTGAAGAATGATGTTGAAATTTCTCACGGAAGGTTTTGGAGATTTTTCTGGAAACTCCTAGTAGAAGTTTATCGAAATTACTAAGAGAAATTGGTGTGAATATGTTGAACGATTTTCTCGTATGGATTTGGCGAGTGTCCTGCAATTTTGAGAAATTTCCAAATCGCCAAAATTTTCGAGAAAAAAAAGATTAGAATTATTGAGATAAATTTGTCGGCATTCTGGAAAAATGATTTAGAATTCCTGGAAGACATAATTGCGGAGCTTTTGCGGAACTATTGAAAAATTAACTTCATCGCCAGTTTTTTTTTTATGCTGTCGATCGATAACAGTCTGCGGGGACTGTTTTGAACCAGTTGAAACATTAATTAAAGTTCGTTGAAATCGTAGAAGGGAATAGACATGGTTTCTAGGAGAAATTTTTCGGAATTCATGTCAACAATTCATGATTTGTCTCAATGCTGAGAGGAATTTATTAGATCAAATCAAAATTTGTAGAAATTAGAAGTATAACAATTTTTGCAAGGAATATGTAAGAATTCCCGGGATCAGTTTATATAAATTTCTAGAATGATTTTTTGGAGTTCCTTGGAGGAATTTCTCGGAATACCTATGCAGAATTTATTGAATGGGTGTAGTTCCTTACTGTTAGCGCGCGAGAATATTCGGATATCAAGCGTCCACCCGATATGGGTGAACGATTGTTTGCTTCCCGCGTGAAGCGAACCATAGTGCGGCACTCTGTTAGGCATTATAAATCAAAGGTTATTTTACTTATCAAAGTAAATCCGGAACCCAACGATACTTTTATAACTAACAAGCACTCCTTCTCCTTCAGCCTGTGGTAGAGTCGCAGCGGCCAACGCGGTCCTTCTCTTAACAAAGGTTGGTACTAGTATTCCATCCATCTTCCAACCTGACTGTAAGGACGTGGCCGGCGCCGTTGTTGTATTGTTTAAGAGAGCCTCTGAAGGTTGCACAGTGAGAATGGTTGACCACTTCCAATTAATTATTCAGTTGATTCATTGTACAACTGTCATTGGTTTGGGTTTTGGTAATTGGTAATTTTTTTGAAATTCTTGGAAGAAATTCGTTAGAATTTTGAAAAGGAATTTGTTGGAATTCCGAAGTTAAATTGGTGGGGATTTCTAAGAAGAATTCAACGGCATTGCTAGGAAAAAATCAAAGGACGTACTGTGAAACATAAATCGTATTTTTTTAGTTCTACGAGGCAATTGTTAGGCATGCTTCAAGTAACTCCTTATAACTGCTACAAAGAATATATCACATTTCCTATGAAGAATTTGTCAGATCTTCTAGTTTCTAGTTTTAGTTTATAATTTTTCTCGGAGGAATTTCTAGTACAAATCCAATTCCTATGAAGATCCCACTGCAATTCTTGGGAGGTAAGCATATTTCTGTTGAAATTATTTCTAGGAATAAAGTTCCAGACTTCCTTGAAAGAATTTGTGGAAATTCCTAGGATAAAGTCGTTGAAATCCGTAGGATGACTTCGTCAAAATTCCCATGCAAAATTTACCGCATTTTTTTGTGAAAAATATATTACGATATTATCAGAATTTCGTTGATTTTTTTTCCTGAAGGCCCATGAAGAATTTATTGCAATTACTGGTAGGAGTTCATTGTAATTCCTAGGAGAAATTTTATGGATTTCGTGGGATAAGTTGAACGGAATTCCTACACAAAATTGATCGTTATTCTTGGATGGAATTCGTCGGAATTTTCAAGAGGAATTTCTTAGAGCTCATCAAAGTTCGTAGATGTAATTGGGCAGAATTTCTTAGTGGAGTTTGTCGATGTTCTTCGGAGGAAAAACAAACAAATCTAGAAACAATTCCATGGAATTCCCAGAAAAAAAAATCGTTAAAATTCCAGTACTTTCCGAAGGAATACGTCGTAATAACTAGTAACTCGTCGGAATTCCAAGGTGTAATTCGCTAAAATTCCCAGTAGAATCGATGGAACTCTGGAAAAAAAATCATCAGCATTCCTAGGAGTCCATGAATTTATGAAATAAATTCTTGAAAAAAAACTAACCAATATTTTTTTTTGAAGGAATTCGTTGAAATCTCTGGGAAGCATTTTTGGTATTTTCAATAGAATCGAAATAAAATTTCCAACGAAATTGGCACGAACATTGAGTGAACTTTTTCATAACTTTAAAATCCACGTGTTCACCAGAATTTGACTTGAGGCACTTCGTCGGAATATCCCTAAAGAGTTTGTCGATTGTCGAAGTTCCTAGAAGAAATTCGTCGGAGTTCGCTGGGTAGATTTTTTGTGGCAATTATTTTAAAATATTCAATCGGAGGTTAATGTAGAAAAAAAAACATGGAGATTTCCATTGCCGGCTACGCTCCTGTTTTTTTTTATGAAGGAAGGGAAGCAAAATCAATATAAAGTACAAAATGTTGAATTATAAGTTCGTATAGTGTAGTGAGCATTTCTAGCTCAAAACACAAAAAAATGTGCCATTTTTGACACGCTATTTTTTTCAATTTTAATAAGATTTTGTTCATGCAAGAGATTTTGTGTATCATATGCTTTTGTATCAACATATAACCATATAACCATATAACCATAAGAGGAAATTCACTGGGATTTCGTAGAAGAGTTCACCAGAATTCCTAAAAGATATTCATAGATATTGCTGAAATTCAGAGCATCAAATCAGAATACATTAGAGGCCTTCATCGGAATTACAAAGATCACAGAAATTATCAAGAGAAATTCATCAAAATTCCTGATAGGAATGCATCGTAATTCTTTGGAATCCTCGAGGTTCATTGGCACTCCTAAGAGGCATTTGTCGGAACTCATTGTAATTCTCAAAGGGAATTCTTCGGACTTTTCCCGAGAGAAATTTAATGAAACTGCTATTAAGGGTTTGCCGGAATTACTGAGAGGATTTCATTGAATTTCCTATGCAAAATTCATCGGGATTTTTAAAAAAGTTCAACCGAATTCTTGAAAGGAATTCAACGGATTTCATTACAGTTCCTGAACGGAGTTCATCAAAATTCCTGGAAGATTATCATCTGAACTCAGAGAAGGATTTCATGGCAATCCATGCATGAGATTCATTTGGATTCCCCGTCGCCTCTCTAGAATCAATCAAAAAATTCATCGGATTTATTGAGTGGAAGTCATTTGAATTTCAAAGTAAAAATCATCATAAATCTAGGTAGTTCTACGTTGCTTTCTTTTTTGCATTTTTTTTTTAATTCTATACTCTTTATCACTTTTCATCGATTTTTATCTTGTATTTGTTATCCTCTCTGTTCTTCTATACTTATTTGATTGACTTTTATCTTTTGCCTAATAATTTATTTCTTCCAAATCATTCTTCTCTTGAGAATTTACTGGCCACTATCGTTTTATTTTGCCTTTTTCTATTAACTACCAGCTGTCATTTTAATTCTAGCTACCGCCCTTTTTTTTTACTTTTTCATTCGTGTTCTGCATTTGAATCTTCTGAAACTAAACTTTATATTTAAAAAAAAATATTTTCCTAAATGTTAATGTTGCTATTGCAAGGTAAATAAAGCTTCAGATTTGTTGCACTTTCAAGCAATATACAAATCAAATTAAACTTACTTTCTGAACCGTGTGCAAAAAGTATACCGTGACTAAAACTTAATCTCCCATTTCCAAACAAACAAACAAACATACAGCGGCAGCATGAAAATTCTTCGCAAAACTTTTCACTCAATTTGGCCAGGTAAAAAATGAAACCCACCGCCACTAGATTGACTACAATTCAGGTAAGCCACATCACCGTCATCCCCCTGTCTGTGGAAAAAAACCGGGCATTTATTCGTGGAAACTCCCGTCAAACAATCCAACCTAACGTCAGTTCCCCGAAACGAGAGGAATCCCATTCGCTGTGAAAAAAATGAACGTAGATATAAGCTGAGGGAAAAAATCAGAACAAAAGTTGGTTGATGGACTGAAAATTTTCATCACAATCCGTCCTGTCTTCTTTCGAGGCGAGGCTTCCATTGCTATTTCTATTTGCCGCGCCGCCGGCCGCCATTCTCAAAGACAAAAAATAAGTTCGCAGTTTTCTGACTTTTATACAGGAGCTGCCCATTCTGTCTCTAGGTAGCTGCCGGAAGGAGAAGTGGTTTCCAATCTTGCCAAATGGAATGCTGCGTCTGATTTGCCTCCACGTCACCATCGTTATTGCGTGTAGCTGTTTTTAGTCCTGTGGGATGTCTGGGTCGGCAGGGGTGGGGATGAAATGCGTTCTTCTGAATTTCAAAGCTTAAACATTCGAATGCTACTTTACAGTGATCGAAAAACCCTTATGCTTTCTTCGAATTACCAAAACCAGAATAAAACTAATTATTTAAAATTGTTTAAAATGATCATTAATCGTAACAACCCATACGTCAAATTAAAAAATGTTCAATAACGATACATGGTATGGTGCATAACCATAAGTTAAATTGTTATTCAATTGTTTTTGTACGATTGTAAAATGTATTTTAATGATATAGTATAGTTAATTGTTGCTACTATGCAAAATACAATTGAATAACAATTTAACTTATGGTTATGCACCATACCATGAACCATAAACAAATATTCAGCAAGATAATATTATTTTAAATATCTATAGAGAACTATAGACAACTATATAGAATTTTTTTAATCGAACAGATCTCAAACACAAATCATACATTTGATTACTTTGATGATGTTGTAATTGTACATACCATATTATGTATTGTTGAATTATTATACAAGAGCAATAGAATTTATCATTTTTGTCTTGGTTTGTGTTTGAGTGGTAAATTTTCTCCGAGTAACTAGATGCAAATTAACGGCAACTCGGATTACGTCTAATGCTGATACCGATAGAATAGGCTTGTGAGCTTAAATAAAATGTTGAAAAATTCTGATACCAATATTTGCTTTTTTTTGTAAAAGGTGCATTTCACACCACCTCCTTGCTGCGTTAGATGAGACAGGATATTTGCGGTTTCATTTTCCCGATCGCTGAAGCAAGACGCATTTTGGATAAAGCGGAAAGTCATCCAAGCTACACGATGCCGGCAGACCTGGGCTGTCCCGGACATTCAAAGAAGGATATGCCAAATCGGAGATTTTCCGCGTCATTGATTCGCGAAAAGATTCAGTGTTTTATTTTACATCTAAATTTCCACTAGGTTAGAGCAAACAAAGTGGCAAACCAAAGAGCCAAAAATAAAGGTTAACCGAGATTCCTATCCACCATTGACCAAGTTCAATCATTAATGGAAGTTTTATCCCCGTCCCTAGCTAGCCTATTCTCCGAAATTCCTGGAAGGAATTCTCCGAAATTCCTGGAAGGAATTCTCCGAAATTCCTGGAAGGAATTTTTCGAAATTCCTGGAAGGAATTCTCCGAAATTCCTGGAAGGAATTCTCCGAAATTCCTGGAAGGAATTCTCCGAAATTCCTGGAAGGAATTCTCCGAAATTCCTGGAAGGAATTCTCCGAAATTCCTGGAAGGAATTCTCCGAAATTCCTGGAAGGAATTCTCCGAAATTCCTGGAAGGAATTCTCCGAAATTCCTGGAAGGAATTCTCCGAAATTCCTTGAAGGAATTCTCCGAAATTCCTGGAAGGAATTCTCCGAAATTCCTGGAAGGAATTCTCAGAAATTCCAGGAAGGAATTCTTCGAAATTCCTCGAAGGAATTCTTCGAAATTCCTCGAAGGAATTCTTCGAAATTCCTCGAAGGAATTCTTCGAAATTCTTCGGAATTCCTTCAATGAATTATTCGAAATTCTTGCACGGAATTCTTCGAAATTCCTGGAAGAATTTCTTCGAAATTTCTGGAAGGAATTCCTTGAAATTCTTTGAAATTCCTGGAAGGAATTTTTCGAAATTCCTGGAAGGAATTCTTCGAAATTCCTGGAAGGAATTCTTCGAAATTCCTGGAAGAAATTCTTCGAATTTCCTGGAAGGAGTTCTTCGAAATTCCTGGAAGGAATTCTTTGAAATTCCTGGAGGGAATTCTTCGAAATTCCTGGAGGGAATTCTTCGTAATTCCTGGAGGAATTTCTTCGATATTCCTGGAAGGAATACTTCGGAAATCCTGGAAGGAATTCCTTGAAATTCTTCGAAATTCCTGGAAGGAATTCTTCGAAATTCCTGGAAGGAATTCTTTGAAATTCCTGGAAGGAATTCTTCGAAATTCCTGGAAGAAATTCTTCGAAATTCCTGGAAGAAATTCTTCGAAATTCCTGGAAGGAATTCTTCGAAATTCCTGGAAGGAATTCTTCGAAATTCCTGGAAGGAATTCTTCGAAATTCCTGGAAGGAATCCTTCGAAATTCCTGAAAGAAATTCTTCGAAATTCCTGGAAGGATTTCTTCGAAATTCCTGGAAGGAATTCTTCGAAATTCCTGGAAGGAATTCTTCGAAATTCCTGGAAGGAATTCTTCGAAATTCCTGGAAGGAATTCTTCGAAATTCCTGGAAGGAATTCTTCGAAATTCCTGGAAGGAATTCTTCGAAATTCCTGGAAGGAATTCTTCGAAATTCCTGAAAGGAATTCTTCGAAATTCCTGAAAGGAATTCTTCGAAATTCCTGGAAGGAATTCTTCGAAATTCCTGGAAGGAATTCTTCGAAATTCCTGGAAGAAATTCTTCGAAATTCCTGGAAGAAATTCTTCGAAATTCCTGGAAGGAATTCTTCGAAATTCCTGGAAGGAATTCTTCGAAATTCCTGGAAGGAATTCTTCGAAATTCCTGGAAGGAATTCTTCGAAATTCCTGGAAGGAATTCTTCGAAATTCCTGGAAGGAATCCTTCGAAATTCCTGAAAGAAATTCTTCGAAATTCCTGGAAGGATTTCTTCGAAATTCCTGGAAGGAATTCTTCGAAATTCCTGGAAGGAATTCTTCGAAATTCCTGGAAGGAATTCTTCGAAATTCCTGGAAGGAATTCTTCGAAATTCCTGGAAGGAATTCTTCGAAATTCCTGGAAGGAATTCTTCGAAATTCCTGGAAGGAATTCATCGAAATTCCTGGAAGGAATTCTTCGAAATTCCTGGAAGGAATTCTTCGAAATTCCTGGAAGGAATTCTTCGAAATTCCTGGAAGGAATTCTTCGAAATTCCTGGAAGGAATTCTTCGAAATTCCTGGAAGGAATTCTTCGAAATTCCTGAAAGGAATTCTTCGAAATTCCTGAAAGGAATTCTTCGAAATTCCTGAAAGGAATTCTTCGAAATTCCTGGAAGGAATTCTTCGAAATTCCTGGAAGGAATTCTTCGAAATTCCTGGAAGGAATTCTTCGAAATTCCTGGAAGGAATTCTTCGAAATTCCTGGAAGGAATTCTTCGAAATTCCTGGAAGGAATTCTTCGAAATTCCTGGAAGGAATTCTTCGAAATTCCTGGAAGGAATTCTTCGAAATTCCTGGAAGGAATTCTTCGAAATTCCTGGAAGGAATTCTTCGAAATTCCTGAAAGGAATTCTTCGAAATTCCTGGAAGGAATTCTTCGAAATTCCTGGAAGGAATTCTTCGAAATTCCTGGAAGGAATTCTTCGAAATTCCTGGAAGGAATTCTTCGAAATTCCTGGAAGGAATTCTTCGAAATTCCTGGAAGGAATTCTTCGAAATTCCTGGAAGGAATTCTTCGAAATTCCTGGAAGGAATTCTTCGAAATTCCTGGAAGGAATTCTCTGAAATTCCTGGAAGGAATTCTCCGAAATTCCTGGAAGGAATTTTTCGAAATACCTGGAAGGAATTTTTCGAAATTCCTGGAAGAAATTCTCCGAAATTCCTGGAAGGAATTCTCCGAAATTCCTGGAAGGAATTCTCCGAAATTCCTTGAAGGAATTCTCCGAAATTCCTGGAAGGAATTCTCAGAAATTCCAGGAAGGAATTCTTCGAAATTCCTCGAAGGAATTCTTCGAAATTCCTCGAAGAAATTCTTCGAAATTCCTCGAAGGATTTCTTTGAAATTCTTCGGAATTCCTTCAATGAATTATTCGAAATTCTTGCACGGAATTCTTCGAAATTCCTGGAAGAATTTCTTCGAAATTTCTGGAAGGAATTCCTTGAAATTCTTTGAAATTCCTGGAAGGAATTCTTCGAAATTCCTGGAAGGAATTCTTCGAAATTCCTGGAAGGAATTCTTCGAAATTCCTGGAAGGAATTCTTCGAAATTCCTGGAAGGAATTCTTCGAAATTCCTGGAAGAAATTCTTCGACTTTCCTGGAAGGAGTTCTTCGAAATTCCTGGAAGGAATTGTTCGAAATTCCTGGAGGGAATTCTTCGAAATTCCTGGGGGGAATTCTTCGAAATTCCTGGAGGGAATTCTTCGTAATTCCTGGAGGAATTTCTTCGATATTCCTGGAAGGAATACTTCGGAAATCCTGGAAGGAATTCCTTGAAATTCTTTGAAATTCCTGGAAGGAATTCTTCGAAATTCCTGGAAGGAATTCTTCGAAATTCCTGGAAGGAATTCTTCGAAATTCCTGGAAGGAATTCTTCGAAATTCCTGGAAGGAATTCTTCGAAATTCCTGGAAGGAATTCTTCGAAATTCCTGGAAGGAATTCTTCGAAATTCCTGGAAGGAATTCTTCGAAATTCCTGGAAGGAATTCTTCGAAATTCCTGGAAGGAATTTTTCGAAATTCCTGGAAGGAATTCTTCCAAATTCCTGGAAGGAATTCTTCGAAATTCTTGGAAGGAATTCTTCGAAATTCCTGAAAGAAATTCTTCGAAATTCCTGGAAGGATTTCTTCGAAATTCCTGGAAGGAATTCTTCGAAATTCCTGGAAGGAATTCTTCGAAATTCCTGGAAGGAATTCTTCGAAATTCCTGGAAGTAATTCTTCGAAATTCCTGGAAGGAATTCTTCGAAATTCCTGGAAGGAATTCTTCGGAATTCCTGGAAGGAATTCTTCGGAATTCCTGGAAGGAATTCTTCGGAATTCCTGGAAGGAATTCTTCGGAATTCCTGGAAGGAATTCTTCGGAATTCCTGGAAGGAATTCTTCGGAATTCCTGGAAGGAATTCTTCGGAATTCCTGGAAGGAATTCTTCGGAATTCCTGGAAGGAATTCTTCGGAATTCCTGGAAGGAATTCTTCGGAATTCCTGGAAGGAATTCTTCGGAATTCCTGGAAGGAATTCTTCGGAATTCCTGGAAGGAATTCTTCGGAATTCCTGGAAGGAATTCTTCGGAATTCCTGGAAGGAATTCTTCGGAATTCCTGGAAGGAATTCTTCGGAATTCCTGGAAGGAATTCTTCGGAATTCCTGGAAGGAATTCTTCGGAATTCCTGGAAGGAGTTCTTCGGAATTCCTGGAAGGAATTCTTCGGAATTCCTGGAAGGAATTCTTCGGAATTCCTGGAAGGAATTCTTCGGAATTCCTGGAAGGAATTCTTCGGAATTCCTGGAAGGAATTCTTCGGAATTCCTGGAAGGAATTCTTCGGAATTCCTGGAAGGAATTCTTCGGAATTCCTGGAAGGAATTCTTCGGAATTCCTGGAAGGAATTCTTCGGAATTCCTGGAAGGAATTCTTCGGAATTCCTGGAAGGAATTCTTCGGAATTCCTGGAAGTAATTCTTCGGAATTCCTGGAAGGAATTCTTCGGAATTCCTGGAAGGAATTCTTCGGAATCCCTGGGAGGAATTCTTCGGAATCCCTGGGAGGAATTCTTCGGAATCCCTGGGAGGAATTCTTCGGAATCCCTGGGAGGAATTCTTCGGAATTCCTGGAAGGAATTCTTCGGAATTCCTGAAAGGAATTCTTCGGAATTCCTGGAAGGAATTCTTCGGAATTCCTGGAAGGAATTCTTCGGAATTCCTGGAAGGAATTCTTCGGAATCCCTGAAAGGAATTCTTCGGAATCCCTGGGAGGAATTCTTCGGAATTCCTGGAAGGAATTCTTCGGAATTCCTGGAAGGAATTCTTCGGAATTCCTGGAAGGAATTCTTCGGAATTCCTGGAAGGAATTCTTCGGAATTCCTGGAAGGAATTCTTCGGAATTCCTGGAAGGAATTCTTCGGAATTCCTGGAAGGAATTCTTCGGAATTCCTGGAAGGAATTCTTCGGAATTCCTGGAAGGAATTCTTCGGAATTCCTGGAAGGAATTCTTCGGAATTCCTGGAAGGAATTCTTCGGAATTCCTGGAAGGAATTCTTCGGAATTCCTGGAAGGAATTCTTCGGAATTCCTGGAAGGAATTCTTCGGAATTCCTGGAAGGAATTCTTCGGAATTCCTGGAAGGAATTCTTCGGAATTCCTGGAAGGAATTCTTCGGAATTCCTGGAAGGAATTCTTCGGAATTCCTGAAAGGAATTCTTCGGAATTCCTGGAAGGAATTCTTCGGAATTCCTGGAAGGAATTCTTCGGAATTCCTGGAAGGAATTCTTCGGAATTCCTGGAAGGAATTCTTCGGAATTCCTGGAAGGAATTCTTCGGAATTCCTGGAAGGAATTCTTCGGAATTCCTGGAAGGAATTCTTCGGAATTCCTGGAAGGAATTCTTCGGAATTCCTGGAAGGAATTCTTCGGAATTCCTGGAAGGAATTCTTCGGAATTCCTGGAAGGAATTCTTCGGAATTCCTGGAAGGAATTCTTCGGAATTCCTGGAAGGAATTCCTGGAAGGAATTCTTCGGAATTCCTGGAAGGAATTCTTCGGAATTCCTGGAAGGAATTCTTCGGAATTTCTGAAAGGAATTCTTCGGAATTTCTGAAAGGAATTCTTCGGAATTTCTGAAAGGAATTCTTCGGAATTCCTGAAAGGAATTCTTCGGAATTCCTGAAAGAAATTCTTCGGAATTCCTGAAGGGAATTCTTCGGAATTCCTGAAAGGAATTCTTCGGAATTCCTGAAAGGAATTCTTCGGAATTCCTGAAAGGAATTCTTCGGAATTCCTGAAAGGAATTCTTCGGAATTCCTGAAAGGAATTCTTCGGAATTCCTGAAAGGAATTCTTCGGAATTCCTGAAAGGAATTCTTCGGAATTCCTGAAAGGAATTCTTCGGAATTCCTGAAAGGAATTCTTCGGAATTCCTGAAAGGAATTCTTCGGAATTCCTGAAAGGAATTCTTCGGAATTCCTGAAAGGAATTCTTCGAAATTCCTGGAAGGAATTCTTCGAAATTCCTGGAAGGAATTCATCGAAATTCCTGGAAGGAATTCTTCGAAATTCCTGGAAGGAATTCTTCGAAATTCCTGGAAGGAATTCTTCGAAATTCCTGGAAGGAATTCTTCGAAATTCCTGAAAGGAATTCTTCGAAATTCCTGAAAGGAATTCTTCGAAATTCCTGGAAGGAATTCTTCGAAATTCCTGGAAGAAATTCTTCGAAATTCCTGGAAGAAATTCTTCGAAATTCCTGGAAGGAATTCTTCGAAATTCCTGGAAGGAATTCTTCGAAATTCCTGGAAGGAATTCTTCGAAATTCCTGGAAGGAATTCTTCGAAATTCCTGGAAGGAATTCTTCGAAATTCCTGGAAGGAATCCTTCGAAATTCCTGAAAGAAATTCTTCGAAATTCCTGGAAGGATTTCTTCGAAATTCCTGGAAGGAATTCTTCGAAATTCCTGGAAGGAATTCTTCGAAATTCCTGGAAGGAATTCTTCGAAATTCCTGGAAGGAATTCTTCGAAATTCCTGGAAGGAATTCTTCGAAATTCCTGGAAGGAATTCTTCGAAATTCCTGGAAGGAATTCTTCGAAATTCCTGGAAGGAATTCTTCGAAATTCCTGGAAGGAATTCATCGAAATTCCTGGAAGGAATTCTTCGAAATTCCTGGAAGGAATTCTTCGAAATTCCTGGAAGGAATTCTTCGAAATTCCTGGAAGGAATTCTTCGAAATTCCTGGAAGGAATTCTTCGAAATTCCTGGAAGGAATTCTTCGAAATTCCTGGAAGGAATTCTTCGAAATTCCTGGAAGGAATTCTTCGAAATTCCTGGAAGGAATTCTTCGAAATTCCTGAAAGGAATTCTTCGAAATTCCTGAAAGGAATTCTTCGAAATTCCTGGAAGGAATTCTTCGAAATTCCTGGAAGGAATTCTTCGAAATTCCTGGAAGGAATTCTTCGAAATTCCTGGAAGGAATTCTTCGAAATTCCTGGAAGGAATTCTTCGAAATTCCTGGAAGGAATTCTTCGAAATTCCTGGAAGGAATTCTTCGAAATTCCTGGAAGGAATTCTTCGAAATTCCTGGAAGGAATTCTTCGAAATTCCTGGAAGGAATTCTTCGAAATTCCTGGAAGGAATTCTTCGAAATTCCTGGAAGGAATTCTTCGAAATTCCTGGAAGGAATTCTTCGAAATTCCTGGAAGGAATTCTTCGAAATTCCTGGAAGGAATTCTTCGAAATTCCTGGAAGGAATTCTTCGAAATTCCTGGAAGGAATTCTCTGAAATTCCTGGAAGGAATTCTCCGAAATTCCTGGAAGGAATTTTTCGAAATACCTGGAAGGAATTTTTCGAAATTCCTGGAAGAAATTCTCCGAAATTCCTGGAAGGAATTCTCCGAAATTCCTGGAAGGAATTCTCCGAAATTCCTTGAAGGAATTCTCCGAAATTCCTGGAAGGAATTCTCAGAAATTCCAGGAAGGAATTCTTCGAAATTCCTCGAAGGAATTCTTCGAAATTCCTCGAAGAAATTCTTCGAAATTCCTCGAAGGATTTCTTTGAAATTCTTCGGAATTCCTTCAATGAATTATTCGAAATTCTTGCACGGAATTCTTCGAAATTCCTGGAAGAATTTCTTCGAAATTTCTGGAAGGAATTCCTTGAAATTCTTTGAAATTCCTGGAAGGAATTCTTCGAAATTCCTGGAAGGAATTCTTCGAAATTCCTGGAAGGAATTCTTCGAAATTCCTGGAAGGAATTCTTCGAAATTCCTGGAAGGAATTCTTCGAAATTCCTGGAAGAAATTCTTCGACTTTCCTGGAAGGAGTTCTTCGAAATTCCTGGAAGGAATTGTTCGAAATTCCTGGAGGGAATTCTTCGAAATTCCTGGGGGGAATTCTTCGAAATTCCTGGAGGGAATTCTTCGTAATTCCTGGAGGAATTTCTTCGACATTCCTGGAAGGAATACTTCGGAAATCCTGGAAGGAATTCCTTGAAATTCTTTGAAATTCCTGGAAGGAATTCTTCGAAATTCCTGGAAGGAATTCTTCGAAATTCCTGGAAGGAATTCTTCGAAATTCCTGGAAGGAATTCTTCGAAATTCCTGGAAGGAATTCTTCGAAATTCCTGGAAGGAATTCTTCGAAATTCCTGGAAGGAATTCTTCGAAATTCCTGGAAGGAATTCTTCCAAATTCCTGGAAGGAATTCTTCGAAATTCCTGGAAGGAATTTTTCGAAATTCCTGGAAGGAATTCTTCCAAATTCCTGGAAGGAATTCTTCGAAATTCTTGGAAGGAATTCTTCGAAATTCCTGAAAGAAATTCTTCGAAATTCCTGGAAGGATTTCTTCGAAATTCCTGGAAGGAATTCTTCGAAATTCCTGGAAGGAATTCTTCGAAATTCCTGGAAGGAATTCTTCGAAATTCCTGGAAGTAATTCTTCGAAATTCCTGGAAGGAATTCTTCGAAATTCCTGGAAGGAATTCTTCGGAATTCCTGGAAGGAATTCTTCGGAATTCCTGGAAGGAATTCTTCGGAATTCCTGGAAGGAATTCTTCGGAATTCCTGGAAGGAATTCTTCGGAATTCCTGGAAGGAATTCTTCGGAATTCCTGGAAGGAATTCTTCGGAATTCCTGGAAGGAATTCTTCGGAATTCCTGGAAGGAATTCTTCGGAATTCCTGGAAGGAATTCTTCGGAATTCCTGGAAGGAATTCTTCGGAATTCCTGGAAGGAATTCTTCGGAATTCCTGGAAGGAATTCTTCGGAATTCCTGGAAGGAATTCTTCGGAATTCCTGGAAGGAGTTCTTCGGAATTCCTGGAAGGAATTCTTCGGAATTCCTGGAAGGAATTCTTCGGAATTCCTGGAAGGAATTCTTCGGAATTCCTGGAAGGAATTCTTCGGAATTCCTGGAAGGAATTCTTCGGAATTCCTGGAAGGAATTCTTCGGAATTCCTGGAAGGAATTCTTCGGAATTCCTGGAAGGAATTCTTCGGAATTCCTGGAAGGAATTCTTCGGAATTCCTGGAAGTAATTCTTCGGAATTCCTGGAAGGAATTCTTCGGAATCCCTGGGAGGAATTCTTCGGAATCCCTGGGAGGAATTCTTCGGAATCCCTGGGAGGAATTCTTCGGAATTCCTGGAAGGAATTCTTCGGAATTCCTGAAAGGAATTCTTCGGAATTCCTGGAAGGAATTCTTCGGAATTCCTGGAAGGAATTCTTCGGAATTCCTGGAAGGAATTCTTCGGAATTCCTGGAAGGAATTCTTCGGAATTCCTGGAAGGAATTCTTCGGAATCCCTGAAAGGAATTCTTCGGAATCCCTGGGAGGAATTCTTCGGAATTCCTGGAAGGAATTCTTCGGAATTCCTGGAAGGAATTCTTCGGAATTCCTGGAAGGAATTCTTCGGAATTCCTGGAAGGAATTCTTCGGAATTCCTGGAAGGAATTCTTCGGAATTCCTGGAAGGAATTCTTCGGAATTCCTGGAAGGAATTCTTCGGAATTCCTGGAAGGAATTCTTCGGAATTCCTGGAAGGAATTCTTCGGAATTCCTGGAAGGAATTCTTCGGAATTCCTGGAAGGAATTCTTCGGAATTCCTGGAAGGAATTCTTCGGAATTCCTGGAAGGAATTCTTCGGAATTCCTGGAAGGAATTCTTCGGAATTCCTGAAAGGAATTCTTCGGAATTCCTGGAAGGAATTCTTCGGAATTCCTGGAAGGAATTCTTCGGAATTCCTGGAAGGAATTCTTCGGAATTCCTGGAAGGAATTCTTCGGAATTCCTGGAAGGAATTCTTCGGAATTCCTGGAAGGAATTCTTCGGAATTCCTGGAAGGAATTCTTCGGAATTCCTGGAAGGAATTCCTGGAAGGAATTCTTCGGAATTCCTGGAAGGAATTCTTCGGAATTCCTGGAAGGAATTCTTCGGAATTCCTGGAAGGAATTCTTCGGAATTTCTGAAAGGAATTCTTCGGAATTTCTGAAAGGAATTCTTCGGAATTTCTGAAAGGAATTCTTCGGAATTCCTGAAAGGAATTCTTCGGAATTCCTGAAAGAAATTCTTCGGAATTCCTGAAGGGAATTCTTCGGAATTCCTGAAAGGAATTCTTCGGAATTCCTGAAAGGAATTCTTCGGAATTCCTGAAAGGAATTCTTCGGAATTCCTGAAAGGAATTCTTCGGAATTCCTGAAAGGAATTCTTCGGAATTCCTGAAAGGAATTCTTCGGAATTCCTGAAAGGAATTCTTCGGAATTTCTGAAAGGAATTCTTCGGAATTTCTGAAAGGAATTCTTCGGAATTTCTGAAAGGAATTCTTCGGAATTTCTGAAAGGAATTTTTCGGAATTCCTGAAAGGAATTCTTCGGAATTCCTGAAAGGAATTCTTCGGAATTTCTGAAAGGAATTCTTCGGAATTTCGGAAAGGAATTCTTCGGAATTTCTGAAAGGAATTCTTCGGAATTTCTGAAAGGAATTCTTCGGAATTTCTGAAAGGAATTCTTCGGAATTTCTGAAAGGAATTCTTCGGAATTCCTGGAAGGAATTCTTCGGAATTCCTGAAAGGAATTCTTCGGAATTCCTGAAAGGAATTCTTCGGAATTCCTGAAAGGAATTCTTCGGAATTCCTGAAAGGAATTCTTCGGAATTCCTGAAAGGAATTCTTCGGAATTCCTGAAAGGAATTCTTCGGAATTCCTGAAAGGAATTCTTCGGAATTCCTGAAAGGAATTCTTCGGAATTCCTGAAAGGAATTCTTCGGAATTCCTGAAAGGAATTCTTCGGAATTCCTGAAAGGAATTCTTCGGAATTCCTGAAAGGAATTCTTCGGAAATCCTGAAAGGAATTCTTCGGAATTCCTGAAAGGAATTCTTCGGAATTCCTGAAAGGAATTCTTCGGAATTCCTGAAAGGAATTCTTCGGAATTCCTGAAAGGAATTCTTCGGAATTCCTGAAAGGAATTCTTCGGAATTCCTGAAAGGAATTCTTCGGAATTCCTGAAAGGAATTCTTCGGAATTCCTGAAAGGAATTCTTCGGAATTCCTGAAAGGAATTCTTCGGAATTCCTGAAAGGAATTCTTCGGAATTCCTGAAAGGAATTCTTCGGAATTCCTGAAAGGAATTCTTCGGAATTCCTGAAAGGAATTCTTCGGAATTCCTGAAAGGAATTCTTCGGAATTCCTGAAAGGAATTCTTCGGAATTCCTGAAAGGAATTCTTCGGAATTCCTGAAAGGAATTCTTCGGAATTCCTGAAAGGAATTCTTCGGAATTCCTGAAAGGAATTCTTCGGAATTCCTGAAAGGAATTCTTCGGAATTCCTGAAAGGAATTCTTCGGAATTCCTGAAAGGAATTCTTCGGAATTTCTGAAAGGAATTCTTCGGAATTCCTGAAAGGAATTCTTCGGAATTCCTGAAAGAAATTCTTCGGAATTCCTGAAAGGAATTCTTCGGAATTCCTGAAAGGAATTCTTCGGAATTCCTGAAAGGAATTCTTCGGAATTCCTGAAAGGAATTCTTCGGAATTCCTGAAAGGAATTCTTCGGAATTCCTGAAAGGAATTCTTCGGAATTCCTGAAAGGAATTCTTCGGAATTCCTGAAAGGAATTCTTCGGAATTCCTGAAAGGAATTCTTCGGAATTCCTGAAAGGAATTCTTCGGAATTTCTGAAAGGAATTCTTTGGAATTCCTGGAAGGAATTCTTCGGAATTCCTGGAAGGAATTCTTCGGAATTCCTGGAAGGAATTCTTCGGAATTTCTGAAAGGAATTCTTCGGAATTTCTGAAAGGAATTCTTCGGAATTTCTGAAAGGAATTCTTCGGAATTTCTGAAAGGAATTCTTCGGAATTCCTGAAAGGAATTCTTCGGAATTCCTGAAAGGAATTCTTCGGAATTCCTGAAAGGAATTCTTCGGAATTCCTGAAAGGAATTCTTCGGAATTCCTGAAAGGAATTCTTCGGAATTCCTGAAAGGAATTCTTCGGAATTCCTGAAAGGAATTCTTCGGAATTCCTGAAAGGAATTCTTCGGAATTCCTGAAAGGAATTCTTCGGAATTCCTGAAAGGAATTCTTCGGAATTCCTGAAAGGAATTCTTCGGAATTCCTGAAAGGAATTCTTCGGAATTCCTGAAAGGAATTCTTCGGAATTCCTGAAAGGAATTCTTCGGAATTCCTGAAAGGAATTCTTCGGAATTCCTGAAAGGAATTCTTCGGAATTCCTGAAAGGAATTCTTCGGAATTTCTGAAAGGAATTCTTCGGAATTCCTGAAAGGAATTCTTCGGAATTCCTGAAAGGAATTCTTCGGAATTCCTGAAAGGAATTCTTCGGAATTTCTGAAAGGAATTCTTCGGAATTCCTGAAAGGAATTCTTCGGAATTCCTGAAAGGAATTCTTCGGAATTCCTGAAAGAAATTCTTCGGAATTCCTGAAAGAAATTCTTCGGAATTCCTGAAAGGAATTCTTCGGAATTCCTGAAAGGAATTCTTCGGAATTCCTGAAAGGAATTCTTCGGAATTCCTGAAAGGAATTCTTCGGAATTCCTGAAAGGAATTCTTCTGAATTCCTGAAAGGAATTCTTCGGAATTCCTGAAAGGAATTCTTCGGAATTCCTGAAAGGAATTCTTCGGAATTTCTGAAAGGAATTCTTCGGAATTCCTGGAAGGAATTCTTCGGAATTCCTGGAAGGAATTCTTCGGAATTCCTGGAAGGAATTCTTCGGAATTTCTGAAAGGAATTCTTCGGAATTTCTGAAAGGAATTCTTCGGAATTTCTGAAAGGAATTCTTCGGAATTTCTGAAAGGAATTCTTCGGAATTCCTGAAAGGAATTCTTCGGAATTCCTGAAAGGAATTCTTCGGAATTCCTGAAAGGAATTCTTCGGAATTCCTGAAAGGAATTCTTCGGAATTCCTGAAAGGAATTCTTCGGAATTCCTGAAAGGAATTCTTCGGAATTCCTGAAAGGAATTCTTCGGAATTCCTGAAAGGAATTCTTCGGAATTCCTGAAAGGAATTCTTCGGAATTCCTGAAAGGAATTCTTCGGAATTCCTGAAAGGAATTCTTCGGAATTCCTGAAAGGAATTCTTCGGAATTCCTGAAAGGAATTCTTCGGAATTTCTGAAAGGAATTCTTCGGAATTCCTGAAAGGAATTCTTCGGAATTCCTGAAAGGAATTCTTCGGAATTCCTGAAAGGAATTCTTCGGAATTTCTGAAAGGAATTCTTCGGAATTTCTGAAAGGAATTCTTCGGAATTTCTGAAAGGAATTCTTCGGAATTCCTAAAAGGAATTCTTCGGAATTTCTGAAAGGAATTCTTCGGAATTCCTAAAAGGAATTCTTCGGAATTCCTGGAAGGAATTCTTCGGAATTCCTAAAAGGAATTCTTCGGAATTCCTGAAAGGAATTCTTCGGAATTCCTGAAAGGAATTCTTCGGAATTCCTGAAAGGAATTCTTCGGAATTCCTGAAATGAATTTTTCGGAATTCCTGAAAGGAATTCATCGGAATTTCTGAAAAGAATTGTCGGAATTCCTGAAAGGAATTCTTCGGAATTCCTAAAAGGAATTCTTCGGAATTCCTGAAAGGAATTCTTCGGAATTCCTGAAAGGAATTCTTCGGAATTCCTGAAAGGAATTCTTCGGAATTTCTGAAAGGAATTCTTCGGAATTCCTGAAAGGAATTCTTCGGAATTCCTGAAAGGAATTCTTCGGAATTCCTGAAAGGAATTCTTCGGAATTCCTGAAAGGAATTCTTCGGAATTCCTGAAAGGAATTCTTCGGAATTCCTGAAAGGAATTCTTCGGAATTCCTGAAAGGAATTCTTCGGAATTCCTGAAAGGAATTCTTCGGAATTCCTGAAAGGAATTCTTCGGAATTCCTGAAAGGAATTCTTCGGAATTCCTGAAAGGAATTCTTCGGAATTCCTGAAAGGAATTCTTCGGAATTCCTGAAAGGAATTCTTCGGAATTCCTGAAAGGAATTCTTCGGAATTCCTGAAAGGAATTCTTCGGAATTCCTGAAAGGAATTCTTCGGAATTCCTGAAAGGAATTCTTCGGAATTCCTGAAAGGAATTCTTCGGAATTCCTGAAAGGAATTCTTCGGAATTCCTGAAAGGAATTCTTCGGAATTCCTGAAAGGAATTCTTCGGAATTCCTGAAAGGAATTCTTCGGAATTCCTGAAAGGAATTTTTCGGAATTCCTGAAAGGAATTCATCGGAATTTCTGAAAAGAATTGTCGGAATTCCTGAAAGGAATTCTTCGGAATTCCTAAAAGGAATTCTTCGGAATTCCTGAAAGGAATTCTTCGGAATTCCTTAAAGGAATTCTTCGGAATTCCTGAAAGGAATTCTTCGGAATTCCTGAAAGGAATTCTTCGGAATTCCTTAAAGGAATTCTTCGGAATTCCTGAAAGGAATTCTTCGGAATTCCTAAAAGGAATTCTTCGGAATTCCTGAAAGGAATTCTTCGGAATTCCTGAAAGGAATTCTTCGGAATTCCTGAAAGGAATTCTTCCGAATTCCTGAAAGGAATTCTTCCGAATTCCTGAAAGGAATTCTTCGGAATTCCTGAAAGGAATTCTTCGGAATTCCTGAAAGGAATTCTTCGGAATTCCTGAAAGGAATTCTTCGGAATTCCTGAAAGGAATTCTTCGGAATTCCTGAAAGGAATTCTTCGGAATTCCTGAAAGGAATTCTTCGGAATTCCAGAAAGAAATCTATGTAATTCTTGGGGAGAATTTTTGATAAGAATGCGTTGGAATTCCTGTGAGGAATTCACCTAAATTTCTGAGAGGAATTCAGCGGAGTTTCAAAAAAATAATTCATCGGAATTTGTGCGAGAAGACAATACCCATCGTACTTCCTGAGCTGAATTTTTCTGAATTCCTGAAGGGTATGCAATGGTATGCAAAGAAATTCCTAGAGTTCACCGGAATTTCTGTTCACTGGATTTGGTTTCTATAATTGATAACTAATTCTTCCATCTGCTCCGGAACCACCGCTAGAGCAACTAAGCTGGCTAGATGTTATCCAACACCGCTCCACGGCAGTTCATAAACAAATAATGCAACAGTTTCATGCAAGTAAAATGGTCTGCAGTTCGAAAGCGTACAGATGCTTCTGCACTCGTTGTTTGTTTTTTTTTCGTTCGCTCTCAGCCCGGCTGCCTCGGACGGAAACGCTGAATCTTCTGGCTACTGGAAGGCTGCTACGGTCGGTTCATGAGCGCACAGGAAATCTGTTCCGAAACATTTGTTATTTCATGGAACGGATGGGTTGCCGGCTGGATTGCTTGAAATACTCCAGTAAAGTTGCTACTACTCCTTCACCATCGTCGGTGGCACTTGGAAACACTGGTCGAATTATTCAGATGAGAATCGAGGAAACTCATTTGATGTCATTATGGAACTCAGCCGCATTTTAGTCTAATGATAGATGACTAGTCATTTTTGTATACTTATGATCTGAGCAATTCAATGAAAATTTCGTTGAAACCATTCGAGACGTTTGTCTCAGTGTAACCATTGCACTCTAATTTCGTATCCTTCCCCGAGGGTGTCAAATATCATTCCGCTGTTGGATGCAGCCTTTTCTGTCCGGTGTCCGGTGGTCGGATGCTGGTCGTTGGACAAGAAGAAATAGGGAATCGTGCCACTTGGGCGGTGGCTTCTATATTCGTCTGTTTTCCACTATAACTTAGTCAAACTTGAACCAATTGACACAACTTTTGGAATGTGGTGAGATAGGTATAGTATCTACCCGTGTACAACATTTCAAGTCAATTGGTTCAAAATTGACTGAGTTATAGTGGAAAACAGACGAATATAGAAGCCACCGCCCAAGTGGCGTGATACCCTAGCTAGCTGCACAGCATTTTCCTCGAACGCAACGAAAAACAGAAGAAGGAAATCACCGCTGCGCTGAGCCGTCTGGGTCTGTAGCTACTGGTAACTCCACAGTGGAAATCATATGTACATGCGGGTGCGAACCAAACGATGCGAACGATGCGATGATGGCCGAAAACCGAGAATGACTTTGTGGAACCTGTGTAGCATTATCATTACAACCACTCACTCCGGCCGGAAGATGGTTGCGGGGGAGATGTGGAATGGTTTTTTGATTGTCGTTCCGGGAACCGGAATTGCTCGAGGTATCATCGCAAATGCTTGGTCACTGTTGCACAGTCCGAAATCACGTTCCTGGAGAGGAACAAAAAGGAATTCTCGTTCTACGAAGTACGTAATCAGTTATGATAACAATTTTTGCAACCACAATAGCTCTTCAAATCGTAACATTTTAAACATGGAAAATAAGAAGTGTCCCGTTTTTCACTTATTGTAGAACTTTGCTTGTGACGTATAAATTTACAATAAAAAGCAATTGAATGATATTTCAAGCATATTTGGATCTCGCGACCACCCGGTTTCTCCGAAAGTTTGTCCATCTTTTATTATCAGGTAGTAGTAGGATATTCAGGAGTTTCTCCTGGTGTTTTATTTAAGATTTTTTACCGGAATTGCTTAGAGGCAACATCTAGACGAATTCTACAAGATTTTTTGATTCTAGAAATATGAAATCGTAATGAAATCATAAAATCTCGTAAGTATCTGGTGAAGGACTTTCAGAAATTTTAATTTTGAAGAACTCCACAATTATTACAAAATAAAAACCAGGAAGAAATCCAGGAGAAATTTCTTGAAGATATATAGAAGAAATTCCTAAACAAATCTCAGAAGGAACACTAGAAGAAATTCAAAAAAAAAATCTTGAGGAATCTTAGAATTCCTGAAAATTTTCATAGAAGGAACTCCAGGAGCAATCCCAAAATGAACTTCTTGAAGAATCTCAGGAAAGCACAAACAGCTCTAGAGGAATACCCGAAGAAAAAATCTGAAAAAAAAAATCCAGAAGAAACTCCATGAGTAACACAAGAATTAAGTCCAGGAAAAATCCCCTGAGTCAAAAAATTAGAGGAATCTAAATCGGACTTTTTGGAGAAATGCCAGCCGAAATTTCTGAATACATCCCAGAATAAATTTCACGAGGAATGTCGGAAGAAACAGCAAGAGAAACTCTAGAAAAAACATTTTCTGGGATCTAAAAATGATGTTACCGAGCAATCTTAGAAGAATAAACCTAAGGAATACCAGAAGACCGTCTAGGAGTAACTGAAGAAAGAATTCCCTCAAGAATCTCAGAAGTACCATCTTGGACCATCTTGAGGAAGCTCAGAATAAATATCCAGAGGTATCCCAGTTGGAATTCCAGAAAAATCACATAAAGAACTGCCCGATAGGTTTCTCAAGAAAACCCCAGAAAGAATATATTGAAGAATCTCGGAAAGATTTACTAGATTTTTTTTTTAGTTTTTATTATTGTGTATTTTAACTTAAATGCTAATTCTACACTCAGATTTACTAGATGATGCACGGATAATAATTAAATTATCGCAGTAGGAATTCCTGAAAAATCCCAGAAGGATCTTTTGGATGAAACTCAATAAATATAATATTTTGAGAATTCTCAGGCAGCATTCCTGAAAAAATACAGAAGATACTCCAGGAGGAATACTAGCAGAAATTCTACGAGAAATCTCGAATAGAACTCCTGAATCTCAAAAGGACCTTCTGGATGTATACCAAAAACCAGGAAGAAATTCCTGAACAAAAATCATTGAAAAAACTCCAGAAGCAATAAAAAAAACTATTTGATGACATACAGGAGAATCTCCATGAGAATGAACTCCTTTAAAAAAATCCCAGAAAGATCTCCTTGAGATATTTAAAGAGGTATTCTTGGAGGAATCCCAAAAGAAATATTCTGATGAATCCTAGAAGGAATTCCTCAAAAAAAATCCTGAAAGGAATTTCAGGAGAAAGTTCAAAAGAATAATTCCAGAAGGATACCAAAAGACCAGGAAAAATACCAACAGAATGCAAAAATTATACCTAGCAGAAACTCATGAAGAAAAGTGATCTCGCAAGAAATACATTGAGGAAGCTGCGAAAGAAGTTCTACAAAAAATAAAGCACACGATATACATGGAAGATTCCATGTACGAATTCCTGAACAAACCTCAGAAGGAACTCATCGGAACATCATTCAGTGTAGTGCAAGTCATTGATAATTCTTATTGCTATAGTGTTCCAGTGTCCCAAAACTGTTAAAATTGGATTCGCTTTCACAAATCCGGCAATATTTAATGTAACGAGGAATGTTTGACTACATCTTTTGAAAACGCCCAATAAAAGAGCCTAAACGACGAACAAAGCACACACAAGAGGGGTACAGTGCAATTGCAGCTATATCTCCATAATGTTCTATCCATAACACAATCTCCATATATGCATATGAGCGCACAACTAATCCCCAGGATAAAACCGTTCTGAGTTTGAAAATCGACCCTCTGGGTCAAAAGATAAGAGTGAAATAATGATAAAAGTTGACCAGCTCTTTTAAGGGTTAACTTTATGAACTGTTATCAAACTACTTCTGCGAGACGATCTGGCATACACCTGAACTCATTTGTCGCACTCTATCCTTTTTATTGTCATCTTCTGCGAAAAACAAAATGTTATTTTTTTCATAAAACTTCTGGACAAACTAGCGAAAATTTATCTTTAAACCCCTAGCATTGCAGTGAACCGATAAAGAAGAAATTACAAGTTTACAAGGAGCTTTGGAAATTTTGTAGCATTTCCCAGGGTAATTTTGTAGCATTTCCCAGGGAAATTCTGGAGAATTTCCGACAGAAATTTCTGGAAATTCCGAAGAATTTCCCCTGGAAACTACGAAGAATTTCCCCTGAAAATTCCAAAAATTTTCCCAGGAACTTCCAAAGAATTTCCCCTGGAAATTCCGAAGAATTTCCCCTGAAAATTCCGAAGAATTTCCCCTGGACATTCCGCCGAAAAATTTCCCCATTAAATTCCGAAGAATTTCCCCTGGAAATTCCAAAGAATTTCCCCTGAAAATTCCGAAGAATTTCCCCTGGAAATTCCGAAGAATTTTCCCTGGAAATTCCGAAGAATTTCCCCTGGAAATTCCGAAGAATTTCCCCTGGAAATTCCGTAGAAATTCCCCTGGAAATTCCGAAGAATTTACCCTCGAAATTCCGAAGAATTTCCCCTGGAAATTCCGAAGAATTTCCCCTGGAAATTCCGAAGAATTTCCCCTGGAAATTCCGAAGAATTTCCCCTGGAAATTCCGAAGAATTTCCCCTGGAAATTCCGAAGAATTTACCCTGAAAATTCCGAAGAATTTCCCCTGGAAATTCCGAAGAATTTACCCTCGAAATTCCGAAGAATTTCCCCTGGAAATTCCGAAGAATTTCCCCTGGAAATTCCGAAGAATTTCCCCTGGAAATTCCGTAGAAATTCCCCTGGAAATTCCGAAGAATTTACCCTCGAAATTCCGAAGAATTTCCCCTGGAAATTCCGAAGAATTTCCCCTGGAAATTCCGAAGAATTTCCCCTGGAAATTCCGAAGAATTTCCCCTGGAAATTCCGAAGAATTTACCCTGGAAATTCCGAAGAATTTCCCCTGGAAATTCCGTAGAAATTCCCCTGGAAATTCCGAAGAATTTACCCTCGAAATTCCGAAGAATTTCCCCTGGAAATTCCGAAGAATTTCCCCTGGAAATTCCGAAGAATTTCCCCTGGAAATTCCGAAGAATTTCCCCTGGAAATTCCGAAGAATTTCCCCTGGAAATTCCGAAGAATTTACCCTGGAAATTCCGAAGAATTTCCCCTGGAAATTCCGAAGAATTTCCCCTGGAAATTCCGAAGAATTTCCCCTGGAAATTCCGAAGAATTTCCCCTGGAAATTCCGAAGAATTTCCCCTGGAAATTCCGAAGAATTTCCCCTGGAAATTCCGAAGAATTTCCCCTGGAAATTCCGAAGAATTTCCCCTGGAAATTCCGAAGAATTTCCCCTGGAAATTCCGAAGAATTTCCCCTGGAAATTCCGAAGAATTTCCCCTGGAAATTCCGAAGAATTTCCCCTGGAAATTCCGAAGAATTTCCCCTGGAAATTTCGAAGAATTTCCCCTGGAAATTCCGAAGAATTTCCCCTGGACATTCCGAAGAATTTCCCCTGGACATTCCGAAGAATTTCCCCTGGACATTCCGAAGAATTTCCAATGGAAATTCCGTAGAATTTCCCCTGGAAATTCCGAAGAATTTCCCCTTAAAATTCCGAAGAATTTCCAATGGAAATTCCGAAGAATATCCCCTGGAAATTCCGAAGAATTTCCCCTGGAAATTCCGAAGAATTTCCCCTGGAAATTCCGAAGAATTTCCCCTTAAAATTCAGAAGAATTTCCCCTGGAAATTCAGAAGAATTTCCCCTGGCAATTCCGAAGATTTTCCCCTGGAAATTCCTAAGAATTTCCCCTGGTAATTCCGAAGAATTTCCCCTGGAAATTCCGAAGAATTTCCCCTGGTAATTCCGAAGAATTTCCCCTGGAAATTCCGAAGAATTTCCCCTGGAAATTCCGTAGAAATTCCCCTGGAAATTCCGAAGAATTTACCCTCGAAATTCCGAAGAATTTCCCCTGGAAATTCCGAAGAATTTCCCCTGGAAATTCCGAAGAATTTCCCCTGGAAATTCCGAAGAATTTACCCTGGAAATTCCGAAGAATTTCCCCTGGAAATTCCGAAGAATTTCCCCTGGAAATTCCGAAGAATTTCCCCTGGAAATTCCGAAGAATTTCCCCTGGAAATTCCGAAGAATTTCCCCTGGAAATTCCGAAGAATTTCCCCTGGAAATTCCGAAGAATTTCCCCTGGAAATTCCGAAGAATTTCCCCTGGAAATTCCGAAGAATTTCCCCTGGAAATTCCGAATAATTTCCCCTGGAAATTCCGAAGAATTTCCCCTGGAAATTCCGAAGAATTTCCCCTGGAAATTTCGAAGAATTTCCCCTGGAAATTCCGAAGAATTTCCCCTGGACATTCCGAAGAATTTCCCCTGGACATTCCGAAGAATTTCCCCTGGACATTCCGAAGAATTTCCAATGGAAATTCCGTAGAATTTCCCCTGGAAATTCCGAAGAATTTCCCCTTAAAATTCCGAAGAATTTCCCCTTAAAATTCCGAAGAATTTCCAATGGAAATTCCGAAGAATATCCCCTGGAAATTCCGAAGAATTTCCCCTGGAAATTCCGAAGAATTTCCCCTGGAAATTCCGAAGAATTTCCCCTGGAAATTCCGAAGAATTTCCCCTTAAAATTCAGAAGAATTTCCCCTGGAAATTCAGAAGAATTTCCCCTGGCAATTCCGAAGATTTTCCCCTGGAAATTCCTAAGAATTTCCCCTGGTAATTCCGAAGAATTTCCCCTGGAAATTCCGAAGAATTTCCCCTGGTAATTCCGAAGAATTTCCCCTGGAAATTCCGAAGAATTTCCCCTGGACATTCCGAAGAATTTCCCCTGGACATTCCGAAGAATTTCCGATGGAAATTCCGTAAAATTTCCCCTGGAAATTCCGAAGAATTTCCCCTTAAAATTCCGAAGAATTTCCAATGGAAATTCCGAAGAATTTCCCCTGGAAATTCCGAAGAATTTCCCCTTGAAATTCCGAAGAATTTCCCCTGGAAATTCCGAAGAATTTCCCCTTAAAATTCAGAAGAATTTCCCCTGGAAATTCAGAAGAATTTCCCCTGGAAATTCAGAAGAATTTCCCCTGGAAATTCCGAAGATTTTCCCCTGGAAATTCCTAAGAATTTCCCCTGGTAATTCCGAAGAATTTCCCCTGGAAATTCCGAAGAATTTCCCCTGGAAATTCCGAAGAATTTCCCCTGGAAATTCCGAAGAATTTCCCCTGGAAATTCCGAAGAATTTCCCCTGGAAATTCCGAAGAATTTCCCCTGGAAATTCCGAAGAATTTCCCCTGGAAATTCCGAAGAATTTCCCCTGGAAATTCCGAAGAATTTCCCCTGGAAATTCCGAAGAATTTCCCCTGGAAATTCCGAAGAATTTCCCCTGGAAATTCCGAAGAATTTCCCCTGGAAATTCCGAAGAATTTCCCCTGGAAATTCCGAAGAATTTCCCCTGGAAATATCGAAGAATTTCCCTTGGAAATTCCGAAGAATTTCCCCCGGAAATTCCGTGGAATTTCCCCCGGAAATTCCGTGGAATTTCCCCCGGAAATTCCGAAGATTTTCTCCCGGAAATGCCGAAGAATTTCCCCCGGAAATTCCGAAGAATTTCCCCATGAAATTCCGAAGAATTTCCCCTGGAAATTCCGAAGAATTTCCCCTGGAAATTCCGAAGAATTTCCCCTGGAAATATCGAAGAATTTCCCTTGGAAATTCCGAAGAATTTCCCCCGGAAATTCCGAAGAATTTCCCCTGGACATTCCGAAGAATTTCCAATGGAAATTCCGTAGAATTTCCCCTGGAAATTCCGAAGAATTTCCCCTTAAAATTCCGAAGAATTTCCAATGGAAATTCCGAAGAATATCCCCTGGAAATTCCGAAGAATTTCCCCTGGAAATTCCGAAGAATTTCCCCTGGAAATTCCGAAGAATTTCCCCTTAAAATTCAGAAGAATTTCCCCTGGAAATTCAGAAGAATTTCCCCTGGCAATTCCGAAGATTTTCCCCTGGAAATTCCTAAGAATTTCCCCTGGTAATTCCGAAGAATTTCCCCTGGAAATTCCGAAGAATTTCCCCTGGTAATTCCGAAGAATTTCCCCTGGAAATTCCGAAGAATTTCCCCTGGACATTCCGAAGAATTTCCCCTGGACATTCCGAAGAATTTCCGATGGAAATTCCGTAAAATTTCCCCTGGAAATTCCGAAGAATTTCCCCTTAAAATTCCGAAGAATTTCCAATGGAAATTCCGAAGAATTTCCCCTGGAAATTCCGAAGAATTTCCCCTTGAAATTCCGAAGAATTTCCCCTGGAAATTCCGAAGAATTTCCCCTTAAAATTCAGAAGAATTTCCCCTGGAAATTCAGAAGAATTTCCCCTGGAAATTCAGAAGAATTTCCCCTGGAAATTCCGAAGATTTTCCCCTGGAAATTCCTAAGAATTTCCCCTGGTAATTCCTAAGAATTTCCCCTGGAAATTCCGAAGAATTTCCCCTGGAAATTCCGAAGAATTTCCCCTGGAAATTCCGAAGAATTTCCCCTGGAAATTCCGAAGAATTTCCCCTGGAAATTCCGAAGAATTTCCCCTGGAAATTCCGAAGAATTTCCCCTGGAAATTCCGAAGAATTTCCCCTGGAAATTCCGAAGAATTTCCCCTGGAAATTCCGAAGAATTTCCCCTGGAAATTCCGAAGAATTTCCCCTGGAAATTCCGAAGAATTTCCCCTGGAAATTCCGAAGAATTTCCCCTGGAAATTCCGAAGAATTTCCCCTGGAAATTCCGAAGAATTTCCCCTGGAAATTCTGAAGAATTTCCCCCGGAAATTCCGAAGAATTTCCCCCGGAAATTCCGAAGATTTTCTCCCGGAAATGCCGAAGAATTTCCCCTGGAAATTCCGAAGAATTTCCCCATGAAATTCCGAAGAATTTCCCCCGAAGAATTTCCCCTGGAAATATCGAAGAATTTCCCTTGGAAATTCCGAAGAATTTCCGCTGGAAATTCCGAAGAATTGCGCTTGGAAATTTCGAAGAATTTCCCTTGCAAATTCCGAACAATTTCCCCTGGAAATTCCGAACAATTTCCCCTGGAAATTCCGAAGAATTTCCCCTGAAAATTCCGAAGAATTTCCCCTGGAAATTCCGAAAAATTTCCCCTGGAAATTCCGAAGAATTTCCCCTGGAAATTCCGAAGAATTTCCCCTGGAAATTCCGAAGAATTTCCCCTGGAAATTCCGAAGAATTTCCCCTGGAAATTCCGAAGAATTTCCCCTGGAAATTCCGAAGAATTTCCCCTGGAAATATCGAAGAATTTCCCTTGGAAATTCCGAAGAATTTCCCCCGGAAATTCCGTAGAATTTCCCCCGGAAATTCCGAAGATTTTCTCCCGGAAATGCCGAAGAATTTCCCCCGGAAATTCCGAAGAATTTCCCCATGAAATTCCGAAGAATTTCCCCTGGAAATTCCGAAGAATTTCCCCTGGAAATTCCGAAGAATTTCCCCTGGAAATATCGAAGAATTTCCCTTGGAAATTCCGAAGAATTTCCCCCGGAAATTCCGAAGAATTTCCCCTGGAAATTCCGAAGAATTTCCCCTGGAAATATCGAAGAATTTCCCTTGGAAATTCCGAAGAATTTCCGCTGGAAATTCCGAAGAATTGCGCTTGGAAATTCCGAAGAATTGCGCTTGGAAATTTCGAAGAATTTCCCTTGCAAATTCCGAACAATTTCCCCTGGAAATTCCGAACAATTTCCCCTGGAAATTCCGAACAATTTTCCCTGGAAATTCCGAAGAATTTCCCTTCGAAATTCCGAAGAATTTCCCTTCGAAATTCCGAAGAATTCCCCTTGCAAATTCAATCCTGTCCTTGTAACATTAGTTTCTGTAGCTTACAGAATTTTTACGTGCATATAACTCTAGCTGTAGCTTATCTAGGGTTCTTTTAAGTCAAGGCCTGACTTCGGTCAGGTCATCAAATGTTGTCAGAACCCAAGCAACACATATGTCATAGAAAAGTAACGGCAGCGCAAGTTTTGGTTGTATGGAAGTCAATTTGACGTTATTCCAACATTATGATCATATGACATTCGTGTTGCTTGGGAAATAGCCATGAGAGGACTGCCCACTGACACATAATACAATATAACTACACTGGAACCTGTATTTGTGCCGTGGACGAGGGGTGCATAAATTAACAAGTGCACTAAAAGAGAGAATTTTGTGCCTAAATTAAGTCAGAGTTTTGTTCGCGAAAACAGATATTGCCCCTAGGCATTTGAGAAGAGGCCAATGGGGTTACCAGAAAGTTTCCAGGCTTAAGAAGCGTTACAATTTTCTGGATTTCATGATTTTCCGGATTTCAGGTTATTTCAGGAGCATTTGCATGGCGTTCCAACAGGTTTCGTTGGCATTACAAAGAGATAATGGGAATTTCCGGGGCATTTCAGTAGTATTACGGGGGTTTCGAGTACGGTTCAAGCAAGAAGCTTTAAGGCGATTCAGGGAGATCTCAGAAGGGCGTTACAAGAGCTTTCAAGGCCGTTTAAAGGCAATTTAGAGGAATTCCAGAGAGTTTCAGGGGGTGTCAGCAATGTTTAAAGCGCGTTCCAAGAGATTTATAGGGCAATGAATGGCATTTTTGGAATGTTTCAAGGGGTATTCAGGCGCGTTTCAGGGGGTTTCTGAAACCTTTTAACTGCGTACCATAGGGGTTTCAGGGACATTTCGAATTGATCAAAAGAATTGAAATGGAGTATGAGGGGGATTATGGAGGTTTCAGTGGCGTTTCGAGGCATTTCAGCAGCGTTTCAAGGGGTTTTCGGGGTCGTTTCAGGAGGTATTCAGGAACATTTTAAGAGTGATCCAAGGCATTTCAGCGGCATTTCAAATCCCTTTGGGGGTATTTCAAAGATATTTCAATGGGATAATGAAGGTTTCTAGGGAGTTTCAAGGCATTGCAAGGGTGTTTCAAGGGGTTTCAAGAGTTTTTCTCAAAGGGTCTGGTGAGTTTAAGAGCTGGAACCTCCCTGAAACCTCGTGAGACCTCCTAAAGCCCCCTGGGTATCCGGGTGTCCCTCCTGTGAAACAACCCTGGCACAAACTGAAATGCCCCAGAGCCCCCCCCCCCCTGAAGCACCCCAGAGACCCCCGGGAACCCAACTGAAACGCTCTTGAGACCACTAGCTATCCCTTGAAACCTCCTGACCCTCTAAAACATCCCAGAGACTACTTGAAACGCCCCTGAGACCTCTTGAAGCCCCTGAGATCCCGTGAAGCGCCCCTAAGTTCTCCTGAAATGCCCTCGAGACACCTTAGAGTCCTCTGGAACCTCCTGAACCCCATAACATGCCTTCGCAATACACTGGGACCCCCTTGAAATGCCCCTGAGATCTAATGACACCCCTTGAGACTCCCTAAAACTCCCCTGAGACCTCCAGGAAAGCCCCAGAGACCTCCAGAAACGTCTTTGAGACCCCTAGTGCTTCCTTAAACGCCCCTGAGACACCCTGAAACGCCTCTGGGACCGCTAAAGCGCCCTGAGACGCCCCTAAGAACCGGGTAATCTCTTAAATTTCCATTGGAACCCCTGAAACGCCGCTGAGTTTATCTGAAACTTTCCTGTGACACCCTCAAACGCCTCTGAAGTCACCCTGGTCTTTGAATCCATCATAATTCAATTTTGCTTTGTTCTGCAATGAAACTGATTCTGGCAATATGGCATAAAATCTTGTTTGCTCACAGATATACCGCAGCATAGAGTTGATAAATCAGTTTGCTCAAATTAATGACTGCACATTTGTGTACCACGAATAAACAACATAGGCCAGTCGGAATTAATGAATCAGAACAAACGATTTATTTGGAATAAAAAATGATACAACAATAATTACAAATCAAACCATTGCGTACCATACATCACTTCCGCAAGCACACTCCTGCTTTCACGAATTAAGCCCGCGATTATGTGAACGTGTGAAATCTCCTCTCCATAGCTCCTATATTATCCCATCCTCGCCTCCATCATCTTCATCTCTCTTCTAGCAATCTGTCATAAACCGACAACCAACATTTCACCGCCAGACTGAAAAGGCACCCATTTTCATCCACCCGGCGCCTGACGCTTTCCACCCGATCCTGGTCCGGTCCGATGCACCATCATCACCGGGGTGCACCCGAAAAACCGCAGATCCATGAACAAGCACAAACACCAACACACACACACACATAGAGCAAAGAGTATCAACCGAACGCAACGAATGCACCTCTTCAATGCAGAGATTCATCATGGCAGCAGTAGTGCATTCCTCTGCAAGTGCCCAGTGGTTCAGAATGGATGCTCCAGCAGAACTTTTAAATCTTTCCCCAGAACTCCCAAAGGAATTCTCCAGGAATTCACATAAGAATTTCGCAAGTATTCCCCTGAGAATTCCCCAGGAATTCCCCAGAAGTTCTCCAGGAATTCCCCTAGGAATTCCTATTTCCAAAGGAAATCCCCTAAAAATTTCCCAGAAATTCCTTTGAGATTTCCTAAGGAATTCCTTTTTGGCATTCCCCAGGAATTCCTCAGGAATTCCCTTAGGAATTACCTAGAAATTCTTTAGAAATTCCGAAGAATTTCCATGAATTCCCCAGGAATTCCTTTGAGAATTCCCCAGGAATTCCTCTAAGAATTCCCCAGGAATTCCTCTAGGAATTCCCGAGGAATTCCACAGCAATTCCCTTAGGAATTAACCCCCCCCCCCCCTCAATTTCCCAGCAATTCTCCCGGAATTCCCTAGCCATTCCCATCAAAATTCCTCAGGCGTTACCCTTGAAATTCCGCGGATGAATTTCCTGGGGATTTCCCAGAACATATTCTTGGGAAACCCATTGCGAAATGCAATGTGGAATTCTATGAAGAATGCTGTGGAGAATTTCTTGGAGAAAATTTTGGAGAATCCATAGGATATTCCTAGCAAATTTCTTGGGAAGTTTCTTGACGAACTTCTGGGAGATTTTGTTGGGAATTTCTTGGGAAATTCCTTGGGAAAGTTCTTGAAGAATTCTTGAGGAACTCCTTTGGGAGCTCCTGGGAAATCCCTAGAAATTCACCCAGAAAAACCCCAAGAAATTCCCCAGAACTTTCTCACTGATTTCTTCGGGAATTCTTCAAGAAAATCACTGGAAGTTTCCCAGGAATTCTTCTCCAAGGAATTCCTCAAGGAATTCCCCGAGAATTTCCCAACACAACCCCTCTAGAAATCCTCCAAAAAGTTCCCCAAGAAATTTTCTAATTAATTTGCCTAGAATATCCCAAGAATTCTCTAAAGTATTCTCTAAGAAATTATCCACAGCATTCTTTATGGCATTTCACGAGGGATTTCCCAAGGCTTCCTTCTTGGAAATCCCCAAGAAATTGATGCTTGTAAACTTCCTTTCTAAGCCACTGTGTATTACTATCCGGTACCCAGTTCAAAAGTGAAACGCAGTAGCACACAGGGGACTGAAAAGAGAAGCCGGTGTGTGTAAATGAGCATAATGAGCCAGGGGCATTCAGCAGAACAATCAACCGAACCGCAGCAAACACCGCACCGCCAACTCCCGCCGGTCCAGTCCACAACCCAAGTATAGAGCTCTGTGCAGCGAAAGTAGGTTCGTTCCATTCATCACAATCGCAAGGATGGATGGAAGAAACAACGGTCGACGAATGTGCTTCCGGGAATACATTATCGAGAACATGCAGCTCTCGATTTGGGATAGATGCAATAGTGGTAGTTTGTGCTGTATGTGTGTGTGTTACTAGGCGGTAATGGTTTCTGGGAGACTTGAAACTCAGGACAGGATGGGAATGAACATAACAGAGGCGAAATCAGAATCAGAAATCAGAAAAAAGAAAGCAGAAAACAGAAATCAGAAATCAGAAATCAGAAATCAGAAATCAGAAATTCAGAAATCAGAAATCAGAAATCAGAAATCAGAAATCAGAAATCAGAAATCAGAAATCAGAAATCAGAAATCAGAAATCAGAAATCAGAAATCAGAAATCAGAAATCAGAAATCAGAAATCAGAAATCAGAAATCAGAAATCAGAAATCAGAAATCAGAAATCAGAAATCAGAAATCAGAAATCAGAAATCAGAAATCAGAATTCAGAAATCATAAATCAGAAGTCAGACATCAGAAATCAGAAATCAGACATCAGAAATCAGAAATCAGAAATCAGAAATCAGAAATCAGAAATCAGAAATCAGAAATCAGAAATCAGAAATCAGAAATCAGAAATCAGAAATCAGAAATCAGAAATCAGAAATCAGAAATCAGAAATCAGAAATCAGAAATCAGAAATCAGAAATCAGAAATCAGAAATCAGAAATCAGAAATCAGAAATCAGAAATCAGAAATCAGAAATCAGAAATCAGAAATCAGAAATCAGAAATCAGAAATCAGAAATCAGAAATCAGAAATCAGAAATCAGAAATCAGAAATCAGAAATCAGAAATCAGAAATCAGAAATCAGAAATCAGAAATCAGAAATCAGAAATCAGAAATCAGAAATCAGAAATCAGAAATCAGAAATCAGAAATCAGAAATCAGAATTCAGAAATCATAAATCAGAAGTCAGACATCAGAAATCAGAAATCAGACATCAGAAATCAGAAATCAGAAATCAGAAATCAGAAATCAGAAATCAGAAATCAGAAATCAGAAATCAGAAATCAGAAATCAGAAATCAGAAATCAGAAATCAGAATTCAGAAATCAGACATCAGACATCAGACATCAGACATCAGAAATCAGAAATCAGAAATCAGAAATCAGAAATCAGAAATCAGAAATCAGAAATCAGAAATCAGACATCCGACATCAGAAATCAGAAATTCAGAAATTCAGAAATTCAGAAATTCAGAAATTCAGAAATTCAGAAATTCAGAAATTCAGAAATTCAGAAATTCAGAAATTCAGAAATTCAGAAATTCAGAAATTCAGAAATTCAGAAATTCAGAAATTCAGAAATTCAGAAATTCAGAAATTCAGAAATTCAGAAATTCAGAAATTCAGAAATTCAGAAATTCAGAAATTTAGAAATTTAGAAATTCAGAAATTCAGAAATTCAGAAATTCAGAAATTCAGAAATTCAGAAATTCAGAAATTCAGAAATTCAGAAATTCAGAAATTCAGAAATTCAGAAATTCAGAAATTCAGAAATTCAGAAATTCAGAAATTCAGAAATTCAGAAATTCAGAAATTCAGAAATTCAGAAATTCAGAAATTCAGAAATTCAGAAATTCAGAAATTCAGAAATTCAGAAATTCAGAAATTCAGAAATTCAGAAATTCAGAAATTCAGAAATTCAGAAATTCAGAAATTCAGAAATTCAGAAATTCAGAAATTCAGAAATTCAGAAATTCAGAAATTCAGAAATTCAGAAATTCAGAAATTCAGAAATTCAGAAATTCAGAAATTCAGAAATTCAGAAATTCAGAAATTCAGAAATTCAGAAATTCAGAAATTCAGAAATTCAGAAATTCAGAAATTCAGAAATTCAGAAATTCAGAAATTCAGAAATTCAGAAATTTAGAAATTCAGAAATTCAGAAATTCAGAAATTCAGAAATTCAGAAATTCAGAAATTCAGAAATTCAGAAATTCAGAAATTCAGAAATTCAGAAATTCAGAAATTCAGAAATTCAGAAATTCAGAAATTCAGAAATTCAGAAATTCAGAAATTCAGAAATTCAGAAATTCAGAAATTCAGAAATTCAGAAATTCAGAAATTCAGAAATTCAGAAATTCAGAAATTCAGAAATTCAGAAATTCAGAAATTCAGAAATTCAGAAATTCAGAAATTCAGAAATTCAGAAATTCAGAAATTCAGAAATTCAGAAATTCAGAAATTCAGAAATTCAGAAATTCAGAAATTCAGAAATTCAGAAATTCAGAAATTCAGAAATTCAGAAATTCAGAAATTCAGAAATTCAGAAATTCAGAAATTCAGAAATTCAGAAATTCAGAAATTCAGAAATTCAGAAATTCAGAAATTCAGAAATTCAGAAATTCAGAAATTCAGAAATTCAGAAATTCAGAAATTCAGAAATTCAGAAATTCAGAAATTCAGAAATTCAGAAATTCAGAAATTCAGAAATTCAGAAATTCAGAAATTCAGAAATTCAGAAATTCAGAAATTCAGAAATTCAGAAATTCAGAAATTCAGAAATTCAGAAATTCAGAAATTCAGAAATTCAGAAATTCAGAAATTCAGAAATTCAGAAATTCAGAAATTCAGAAATTCAGAAATTCAGAAATTCAGAAATTCAGAAATTCAGAAATTCAGAAATTCAGAAATTCAGAAATTCAGAAGTTCAGAAGTTCAGAATTTCAGAAATTCAGAAATTCAGAAATTCAGAAATTCAGAAATTCAGAAATTCAGAAATTCAGAAATTCAGAAATTCAGAAATTCAGAAATTCAGAAATTCAGAAATTCAGAAATTCAGAAATTCAGAAATTCAGAAATTCAGAAATTCAGAAATTCAGAAATTCAGAAATTCAGAAATTCAGAAATTCAGAAATTCAGAAATTCAGAAATTCAGAACTTCAGAAGTTCAGAAATTCAGAAATTCAGAAATTCAGAAATTCAGAAATTCACAAATACACAAATTCAGAAATTCAGAAATTCAGAAATTCAGAAATTCAGAAATTCAGAAATTCAGAAATTCAGGAATTCAGGAATTCAGGAATTCAGAAATTCAGAAATTCGGATTCAGAAATTCAGAAATTCAGAAACTCAGGAATTCAGGAATTCAGGAATTCAGAAATTCAGAAATTCAGAAATTCAGAAATTCAGAAATTCAGAAACTCAGAAATTGAGAAATTCAGAATTAATGATTTCTGATTTCTGATTTCTGATTTCTGATTTCTGATTTCTGATTTCTGGTTTCTGATTTCTGATTTCTGATTTCTGATTTCTGATTTCTGATTTCTGATTTCTGATTTCTGATTTCTGATTTCTGATTTCTGATTTCTGATTTCTGATTTCTGATTTCTGATTTCTGATTTCTGATTTCTGATTTCTGATTTCTGATTTCTGATTTCTGATTTCTGATTTCTGATTTCTGATTTCTGATTTCTGATTTCTGATTTCTGATTTCTGATTTCTGATTTCTGATTTCTGATTTCTGATTTCTGATTTCTGATTTCTGATTTCTGATTTCTGATTTCTGATTTCTGATTTCTGATTTCTGATTTCTGATTTCTGATTTCTGATTTCTGATTTCTGATTTCTGATTTCTGATTTCTGATTTCTGATTTCTGATTTCTGATTTCTGATTTCTGATTTCTGATTTCTGATTTCTGATTTCTGATTTCTGATTTCTGATTTCTGATTTCTGATTTCTGATTTCTGATATCTGATTTCTGATTTCTGATTTCTGATTTCTGATTTCTGATTTCTGATTTCTGATTTCTGATTTCTGATTTCTGATTTCTGATTTCTAATTTCTGATTTCTGATTTCTGATTTCTGATTTCTGATTTCTGATTTCTGATTTCTGATTTCTGATTTCTGATTTCTGATTTCTGATTTCTGATTTCTGATTTCTGATTTCTGATTTCTGATTTCTGATTTCTGATTTCTGATTTCTGATTTCTGATTTCTGATTTCTGATTTCTGATTTCTGATATCTGATTTCTGATTTCTGATTTCTGATTTCTGATTTCTGATTTCTGATTTCTGATTTCTGATTTCTGATTTCTGATTTCTGATTTCTAATTTCTGATTTCTGATTTCTGATTTCTGATTTCTGATTTCTGATTTCTGATTTCTGACTTGTTACATAATCTGTCGAGGAATTATTTTTCTTGAATCCAATCACAACCAAATCCCAATTAAACTGTACAGCTTTACCATACAATTCTGCCTTTCTGTACGTGCTCTCCTTCTACATTTCCAGGAACGGATAATCCACCAAAATGAGAAAACAAACCCAACCAACATCATATGGTCAACGCCCGCCCGGCAAATCCCATTAGTATGCCACTTGCGAGTAAATTTCCCACAAAAAGGGTTTTAAGGCTTCGAGGTTTAGTTGTTTCCCGTCGTTCATTGTGAGAATGACTAATAAATGCAGCATACCGAACGAAACAAGCCACAACGATTGCTTGCTCTCGCCTTTCTCGGTACCTACCACCGCCGACTGACCGACCAACTGCTGATTGCTTCAATGCGGCCAAACCACCCGGAAGTGATTATGGGGTGAGGGGCGGGGTTAATGGTGCAAAAAAATGCAGAAATACGCAAACAGATGTGTTTATAAGAATCTGTGTCAGGGGAGATCGAGGTGAAATGAAAAAAAAAAATCCAAAACGCATCCGGGACGAAAAGTGATGCTTTTCATTATATGACAATATTACCACTTAAACGGAAGAAATGAGCCGATAAAATTCAATGAATTCTAGGCACCATTATTTTACTTTATTTGGTTTTATTTTCTTTTTATTTATTTTTATTTTATTATGTTTTGTTTTATTTTATTTTATTTCATTTTACCTATTTCGAAACTTTTTTGAAAAATTTTAACGTCTATTTCTAGACAGTTAGCCACTAGGGTATTAGTCTTATTTCGCTTCTATGATTCATCAGGAAGATTGAAAATAAAATTGTTATTTCTAAAAAGTTCGGAAATCAGATCGATCCATCCAAACGGCCTATTTAACACCACTTCCCTCTTCCATGAGTCCATGTTTGTGCCAAATGGGATAACAACAAACAGCACAAATTGCTTTCCCATTCAAAACGAGCAATACGATTTACCAAACAGCTGTGGCCTTGCTTCTGGAAGTGTCTGTTCTTGATTAAACACATTTTAAAACTATCTACACAGAGATAAGCTTTTGATCTCTCGTTCTCCCCGAACGGAACTTGGGACAAACCCTCCCGCCTTCCAGGAACAACCAACCAACGACAGCGGCAAAAATTTCTCATCTGCTCATCGCATGAAATATGCAGTTTTAATTAGAATGCAATCAAGCTCTTAGGGTAGCGGCACTTGGCCCAGTCGTCGTCGGTGGTCGTTTTCATCTTTTGAAAACGGAAAGTTATTAGTTTCCTGCAAGGAGTGCCCTCATGAACAATTTACGTCGTTTTTTTTTTCGTTTAGGCAGAAAAAAAACACTCATTCCGTCCAATCTGGGGACCCAGATCCAGATTGGCATCGTTACCGGCCGTCTGGAAAATTCGACCAACTCTTCGCGATAAAACGGTTTAACCTTTTCTCGAAAGGGAAGTTTCGAAAAATAAATTTAGCCTTAATGAATTTAAAATGCAGGAAAGGAAAAAGTTGCGGGAAGGGGTTGGATATAATTCTGCAATCTTAATCCAAGGAAATTACTGCGGTCAGCGAGAGAGAGAGAGTGGGCGACCCTTCAGAGACGTGTTTAGGGGTTGGAGTATCAAAAGAAGAATAAATTTTTACACTAGCGTTCTCACGCCGTAAATATAAGAGTTAGAACATGGTGTCCTTGACGGTAATTGTAGGAAAAACACCATCCTACAAGTTTTCCGATTATCACATTGCAGTAACAAGCTTCTGAACTGAGTTATAGACAAAAGAGTTAAGCGATAGCCAGGTAAGTGAAGGCATCCTTGGATCTCTGGATAGGATTTCTAAAGCAACTCTTGGGAGAATGTTCGTTGTAACTGCTGGAGAAATTTCTGGTGAAACTCCTTGATGAATACGCAGATGAATTCCTGGAAAAATTGCCGAAGGAACTCAGGAAGGAATTCTCGAAGAAACTGCTTAATGATTGTTTTAAGCTCTACTGAAAAATCATATTGAAGAACTTCCAAGGAAACTAGACGAATTTCCGCAAAAAAACTCCTGCCAAAAAATCCAAGAGAAGCCACTGCGGTAATCTCCGAAGGAACTCTTATTTTGGGGTATTTGTAGTGGAGCTCTAGGAAAACTTCGTGGAGGAACTAGGAGAAATTTTCGGATACGCTTTGTGGCAATATTCGGAATAACGAAAAAAAATGCCAAAGGAGTTACAGAAGAAATTGCTTAAGCAAGTCATGGAATGAATTTCCAGACGAAAAAGAAATTTCTATAAAACGGCATTAAAAATCCGCAGAAAAATGCATAAAAAATATAAAACAGGAAACCTTCAAAAGAGCAACCGTGGGAATTCCCAAAAAAATATGAAATTCCCAAAATATTGCCGCAGTAATTCTCAAAGAATGGATAGTTAAAATTCCTAAAGAGAATCCGAAAGAATTACCAGAGAAATTTGTCTTAGAAATTTCCAAACGAAATACCGATGAAATTTCTAATCGAATTACCGAAGGCCTGGAGCTGAAGCGCGAGAAAGATCACAAGGGCGCCGCCTACAAGAGGCTGGCAGAAGAGGTCCTTGGTGATGGAGTAGAGGTGAGGGCTGAAGGTCAAAGGCCTATACGAGTTCACCGAAGTAGAAGAGCTCGTCACGGCACTGCGGCAACAGTGCGATGTGCAGGTGGCCGCCGCAGCCGTTAGGCTACGGAAGGGGCCAGCAGGGACACAGATAGCTTTGGTTCAGCTGCCTGTGGCGGATGTTAAAAAGTCCGTTAAATTAGGGCGAATAAAGGTGGGCTGGTGCGAATGCCACCTGTCATTCCACGAGCCACCAGAGGTTTGTTTTAGGTGTCTGGAACCAGGATACAGGTCGTGGGACTGCAAAGGCCCTGACAGGCGCAAACTGTGTAGGCGATGCGGCGCTGAAGGTCATAAGGACCAAAGCTGCACGAGTCCACCCATCTGTATGATCTGTACCGGGAAATCCGCGAACAACAGACATCCAACGGGTGGTCTAAGGTGCCCGGCCTTCAAGAAAGCCGCAGTGAACAACAAATCACAGTGCAGGTAATGCAGCTGAACCTGAACCACTGTGATGCGGCTCCGCAACTGCCTTGTCAAGCGGTTTCTGAGTGGGAGCGGGTATCGCCATCATAGCGGACCCATACCGAGCCGACAACGGCAACTGGGTCGCGGATGGGTCCAGAAAATTGGCGGCGATATGGACGACGGGTAAATACCCCGTCCAGGAGTTGGTGTCTACTATCTATGAGGGCTTCGTGGTCGCCAAAGTAAACGGGGTCTTCTTCTGTAGCTGTTATGCACCTCCGCGGTGGCCGATCGAGCGGTTCACGCAAATGCTGGACCGCATAACGACCGTGCTAACAGGGCGAAGGCCGGTGGTAATAGCGGGTGACTTTAATGCCTGGGCCGTGGAATGGGGAAGCCGTTTCACGAACCAGCGGGGTCAGATTCTGCTAGAAACACTGGCCATCTTAGATGTCGACTTGGCTAATGTCGGTACCAAGAGTACCTTTAGTCGAAACGGAGCGGAGTCAATTATTGACGTGACCTTTTGTAGTCCTGGCCTAACAAGTAGTTCGAACTGGAGAGTAGATGATGGCTACACTCACAGCGACCACCTGGCGGTTCGCTACAGTATCGACTACAACAACAGCAGACAGCGGATAGAAGAAGAGGCGGCTAGGCTAAGGCCAAGCCCTCGCAGGTGGAAGACATCATACTTCGACGAAGAGGTATTTAGGGAGGTGCTCCGCCGTGAGCGAAACTTAATCGGTTTAGACGGCGACGAGCTGGTAGCGATGCTCTCACGTGCGTGTGATGCGACCATGCCTAGGCGAGTCCACTCTAGAAATGGGAGGCCACCGGCTTACTGGTGGACCGACGCGATTGCGGACCTGCGCCGCGCCTGCCTACGGGCTAGGCGGCGGATGCAGCGAGCACGATCAGAGGAAGAGCGAAACGAACGGCGGGTGGTGTTCGCCGTTGCAAAAGCCGCGCTTAAGACCGAGATAAGAGCAAGCAAAAAGGCATGCTTTGACGGTCTTTGTCAGAGTGCCAATACGAACTCCGTGGGGTGACGCCTACAGGATCGTTATGGCCAAGACGAGAGGTGTAATGGCTCCTACAGAGCAATCTCCAGAAATGTTGGAGGGGATCATCGAAGGGCTTTTTCCGCGTCATGATCCTAGTCCTTGGCCTCCTTTCGTAGGACAGCCGGGGACTGGGGCTGGCGATGAGGAGAGGGTCACCGATGTGGAACTTGCGGGGATAGCAAAGTCCCTTAGCGTAGGTAAGGCCCCAGGTCCGGACGGAGTTCCTGGTTAGCTATTGCAGAGGCTCCCGAGATGTTCAGGTCTGCTATGCAGAAATGCCTGGACGAGGGAGTTTTCTCAGAAGCTTGGAAGAGGCAGAACCTGGTACTATTGCCAAAGGCGGGGAAACCACCCGGAGACCCGTCGGCATATAGACCAATATGCTTGATAGACACGGCGGGGAAGGTGCTCGGAAAGATAATCCTCAATAGAATGTTGAGGTTCACCGAGGGCTGGTCTTTCGAGTAACCAGTACGGCTTCCGGAAGGGGAGGTCCACCGTAGACGCTATCTTGTCGGTTACAAAAACCGCCGAGAAAGCACTCGAGCCTAAGAGGAGGGGAATTCATTTCTGTGCGGTATTGACTCTGGATGTTAGGAATGCGTTTAATAGCGCCAGCTGGTCTGCTATTGCCGATGCGCTCTTGCGTCTGGGGATACCGGAGTACCTGTACAAGATTCTCGGAAGTTACTTTCAGAATCGTGTACTAGTCTACGACACGGAGTGGGTCGGAAGTGCTTTCACATAACCTCAGGAACGCAAGGTTCCATCCTGGGTCCGGTGTTATGGAATGTCATGTACGACGAGGTGTTGAGGTTACAGTACCCAGTGGGAGTGGAGATTGTCGGATTTGCCGACGACATAACGCTTGAAGTCTACGGTGAAACGATCGAGGAGGTGAAGTTGACTACCGACCACTCGATCAAGGTTGTGGAGGCGTGGATGCGGTCCAGGAAACTGGAGCTGGCTCACCACAAGACAGAGGTGACGGTTGTTAACAACCGGAAGTTGGAGCAGCAGACGGAGATCAGTGTAGGAGAGTGCACTATCCTGTCAAAGCGCTCCGTCAAACACTTGGGCGTGATGATCGACGATAAGCTTACCTTCGGTAGCCACGTCGATTATGCCTGTAAAAGAGCCTCCACAGCTATTACGGCACTGTCCCGGATGATGTCCAATAGCTCTGCGGTGTACGCCAGTAAGCGCAAGCTTCTGGCTAGTGTTGCTACGTCCATACTTAGGTATGGCGGCCCGGCGTGGGGCACCGCGCTATGTACTAAATGCTACCGACGGAAGCTGGAAAGTACTCACAGGCTTATGTGCCTGAGGGTTGCGAGCGCATACCGTACCGTGTCACACGACGCTCTCTGCGTCATTACTGGTATGGTGCCTATCAGCATTCTTATCAGTGAGGACATGGAGTGCTGCGAAATGCGCGGCACAAGAGGCATACGCAGGACTGCCAGGATGGCCTCTATGGTCAAATGGCAGCGCGCGTGGGAGAGTTCCACCAAAGGAAGGTGGACCCATAGGTTGATACCGAGGGTAGATAGTTGGATTAATAGGCGCCATGGGGAAGTTACATTCCACCTGACACAGGTCCTTCCAGGTCATGGTTGCTTCCGACAGTATCTACACCGCTTCTGGCATGCGGGCTAGTTTAGAGGAAACGGCGGAACACGTTTTGTTCGTATGCCCGCGTTTTCGCATGCTTACCACATGCGGGGAGGACACAAACCCGGACAACTTGGTCCAGAGGATGTGTAGGGATGAGTTTATCTGGAACGCCGTTTCAACGGCTATCACCCATATCATCTGGGAGCTACAGAGGAGGTGGCGCGTGGACTCGGAGAATGGCAAGTTCAGATGCGGTACAAGAGGTGGTCCAGGGGTTCGGAGTCGGCTTCGTAGGTCATGCCGGTGCCCTGCGGTCGAGATCGACCCTTACAGCGATTAAGTGGCCGCGGAGAGGAAGTCCCGGTAGCGTTGCTGTCGTGGCGTCGGTCTTCTAGGTAGGATCCGAGCCCGCGGTTGGAAAGGGGTCCCCGGCAAGGGTCGGGGCAATTGAGACCCTGCTGTCTGCAACCTACGGGTGCATCTGATAGGGCCTGAAGGGTAGTGATACCCTTCCTTGGCAGGTCAGATCGGGTTGCACGGGGGCATCAGTTCTTGATGTCTACTAAGCAGTTGGGTACGGGTGGGGTTGACCCTGCCCGCCTTCCGAGGTCATAGGGAGTGGAGAGGACCACTCGGGAAACTGGCTAAGCAACAGCATGCTGCCGTGATGGACTCTCCAAAGCGAGTCATCGATGTTCGTTGCTGCAGGCTACGCAGCTATCCTTGAAGGTGCGATGTGCACTAGCCCCTCTCTGAAGCAATGCCTTCTTGGTGGTTCCGGAGAGACGAAGGGTTTGGCGACCATAGAAATGGGTTTTAGTGGGTCGAGGAGAGAGTAGTCCTGGCTTTACTCGTGTTGTAGAAGACGGCCTTAACCCCACACTACCCTAACCTTCCTGTTAGGGTGTCTGTTGAGCAGATTATCCCTCTATGGTTTAGAAGAAAAAAAAAAGACATCACCTCAATTCCTCGAGCTGAGTTGATTGGTATATGAGACACGACCCTCCGGGCCTCCTATCAAAAGGTCATTTTTGGAGTGAACATATAGCCTTTCCAGTACACTAGTGTACGAGAAAGGCAAAAAATGAATTCTTGTAAAAATTACTTATAAAGAAGAAAAACAATCAGCATTAAATTTTGTTTGTTTCAACTGACCTTGGTAGTTAATTTGAACTAAATCATTGTTTGTACTAAAATCAAAATTGAATTCCAGTTGAAATTAATATTTTTACTAATTATTTTTCAACAAACGTTTGTGTTGTATATTCAGGCTTTCGAGATGCAAAAGCTTTAACGTTCTTGAAGCTATCGTGCCTAGCGGCTAAATTGTTAATTAAGGCCACCAATGCCAGCTAGTCCTCATCCTGCTGAATAACCGGGACCATGTAGACCAGGTACCTTTGAGGGTTAAGGTAACCCCTCTCAACGGCTACAACACTGACTGTTCACAAACCATACGGTGGTGGGTGAGAATATTTTTCATTCACTTCTATCCATCCGTTATCAGATTGAAAAGAACCCTTTCGCAAAACAAGGATCCTTTTGGGCAACGCAGTCGCCATCATCGTCGTCGACGTTGTTGTGAATTAATCTTTTTTTTTCCTCAAAAAACTCCGAACTGTGATGGGTTTGGATCGATCCGGTCCGGGCACCTCCCCGTCGTCCCTACGTCCGGAGATTCCATTTAAGTTGATTACAAAGCAGAACAACCAACGTAATGGACGCCGCACATTTCAAGGGAAAACAAAAACAAAAGTTCGCCAACACGGAACAAAAAACCCACGTCGGAAATGAAGGAAGGGCCGGAATCCGGAGATTCTCCGGATCCGTTTTTCGCCAGTAGGATCGTCCATTCGTTCGACGTGCAATGGGCATTCCGTACTTAACTAGATGCGAAACCAAGCAACTCCCTATGGCTGGCTGCCTCAATCTTCAATGAACTCCCAATATCAATGTGGTATCATAATGGAAAACGCTGACGTCCTGCCTTGTCGGTCGCTTTTTTTTTGTGCGTTCTCATCTAAGGATCGGTTCGAAAAGTGAAAAATGCTGTAATTAAAATTTTCAGTGTCAAGTGAGAGTGACAGTTTTGGGTTTCAAAGGCACAATTTTTATTGTCAGGCTTCTTGTGCCTTCTTCTCGACCATTTTCATGGTTCGATTGAAGATTACTTGACAGATGTTCTATGTGCGAGGTTGCGTTTTTATTTTATTTTTTACGAGTTTCTATTATTCTCAAAATGCTCTATTCATATCAAAAAGATTTTGTTTCAAATTAACGTAACTATGTTAGTTTGATTTTCAGGATGAACCATACTAAAATCGGTGGCTTCGTGATCGTGTGACTAGTGTCAACAAGCATTTAGTCTCATCGTGCTGTGGAGCGCGGGTTCGCTTCCCCCCGCAGCTGTCAAGTAATGTTTTCGGCTGTGCCACTGAGCGTAGTCCGTTGTCTAGTGTCATGCTTCCTTCAAAAAGTGAAAAACTCACTGAAAGCATAAAACGTGTCCGTTTTTTTTATTTAAATCACGGCGTAGAAATATTTTAGCCATGTTTTCTTCAGAATTCTTCTCACGAATTCACCGAAATTTCTCTCAGAAATTCTCCGCAATTTCTCTCGGAAATTCACTGGAATTTCTCTCCTGAATTCTTAGAAATTCTTCCGAAATCCTCTCTGGAACTATCCAAAATTCTTCTCCGAAATTCTCCGGAATACCTCTTAGGAATTTCTCAGTATTCCTAGCAGGGGTTTTCCGGAATTCCTCGCAGGAATCCTCAGATTTTTCATGCAGGAATTCTCCAGTATTCCTTGCAGAAATTATACGAAGTTCCTCTCAGGAATTCTTCGAAGCTCCTTCCAGGAAATATTGTTAGGAATTCTCCGGAACTCCTCCCAGAATTTCTCCAGAAATCCTCCGTGAAGTTCATCTCTCTGGAATTCTTCTTAGGAATTCTCCTAATTCCTAATAATTCTTAGAATTATAATCCAGAGTTCTTTTTTGAGAATCATTCTCTGAAATTCTCTGGAATTCCTGGTAGGAAATCCGAAGAATTCCGTGTAGGAAATCCGGAGAATTCTGTAGAATTATTAAGAGGAATTTTGGAGAATTCCTGTGAGGAATTCCGGAGAATTCCTGAGAGGAATTCCGAAGAATGACTGACAGGAGCTGCGAAGAATTCCTAAGCGGAATTCTGGAGAATTTCTTCCAGGAATTACGGAGAGTTCCTGATAAGAATTCCAGAAAATTTCTAAGTGAAATTCCAGAAAATTCATAAGAAGAATTCCAGAGAATTCCAGAGAGTAGTTCCGGAGAATTCCTGTGAGCAATCCCGGAGAATTCCTGCAAGAAATTTCGGAAAATTTCCTGTGAGGAATTTCGGCGAATTCTTGAGAACATTTCTACAGTATTTTTGAAAGGAATTTCAAAGAATTACTTAGAGAATCTCTGTAGAATTTCCAAAGAATTTCCCTGGAAATTCCGAAGAATTTCCCCTGGAAATTCCGAAGAATTTCCCCTGGAAATTCCGAAGAATTTGCCCTGGAAATTCCGAAGAATTTCCCCTGGAAATTCCGAAGAATTTCCCCTGGAAATTCCGAAGAATTTCCCCTGGAAATTCCGAAGAATTTCCCTGGAAATTCCGAAGAATTTCCCTGGAAATTCCGAAGAATTTCCCTGGAAATTCCGAAGAATTTCCCTGGAAATTCCGAAGAATTTCCCTGGAAATTCCGAAGAATTTCCCTGGAAATTCCGAAGAATTTCCCTGGAAATTCCGAAGAATTTCCCTGGAAATTCCGAAGAATTTCCCTGGAAATTCCGAAGAATTTCCGTGGAAATTCCGAAGAATTTCCCTGGAAATTCCGAAGAATTTCCCTGGAAATCCCGAAGAATTTCCCTGGAAATTCCGAAGAATTTCCCTGGAAATTCCGAAGAATTTCCCTGGAAATTCCGAAGAATTTCCCTGAAAATTCCGAAGAATTTCCCTGGAAATTCCGAAGAATTTCCCTGGAAATTCCGAAAAATTTCCCTGGAAATTCCGAACAATTTCCCTGGAAATTCCGAAGAATTTCCCTGGAAATTCCGAAGAATTTTCCTGAAAATTCCGAAGATTTTTTTCTGGAAATTCCGAAGAACTTTCTCTGGAAATTCCAAAGAATTTTCTCTGGAAATTCCGAAGAATTTTCTCTGGAAATTCCGAAGAATTTTCTTTGGAAATTCCGTAAAATTTTCTCTGGAAATTCCGAAGAATTTTCTCTGGAAATTCCAAAGAATTTTCTGTGGAAATTCCGAAGAATTTTCTGTGGAAATTCCGAAAAATTTCCCCTGGAAATTCCAAAAAAAATTCACCTGGAAATTCCGAAGAATTTCCCTGGAAATTCCGAAAAATTTTCTTTGGAAATTCCGAAGAATTTTCTCTGGAAATTCCGAAGAATATTCTCTGGAAATTCCAAAGAATTTTCTCTGGAAATTCCGAAGAATTTTCTCTGGAAATTCCGAAGAATTTTCTCTGGAAATTCCGTAAAATTTTCCCTGGAAATCCCGAGGAATTTCCCCTGGAAATTCCGAAGAATTTCTCCTGAAAGATTTTCTCTGGGAAGTTCTGACGAATTTCCCCTGCAAATAGCATAGAATTTTCCCTGGAAATTCCGAAGAATTCTCCGGGATTCCTACCAGGAATTCTCCGGAATCCTACCAGGAATTCTCCGGAATTCCTACCAGGAATTCTCCGGAATTCCGACCAGGAATTCTTCGGAATTCCAACCAGGAATTCTCCGAAATTCCTACCAGGAATTCTCCGGAATTCCTACCAGGAATTCTCCGGAATTCCTACCAGGAATTCTCCGGAATTCCTACCAGGAATTCTCCGGAATTCCTACCAGGAATTCTCCGGAATTCCTACCAGGAATTCTCCGGAATTCCTACCAGGAATTCTCCGGAATTCCTACCAGGAATTCTCCGGAATTCCTACCAGGAATTCTCCGGAATTCCTACCAGGAATTCTCCGGAATTCCTACCAGGAATTCTCCGGAATTCCTACCAGGAATTCTCCGGAATTCCTACCAGGAATTCTCCGGAATTCCAACCAGGAATTCTCCGGAATTTCTACCAGGAATTCTCCGGAATTCCTACCAGGAATTCTCCGGAATTTCTACCAGGAATTCTCCGGAATTCCTACCAGGAATTCTCCGGAATTCCTACCAGGAATTCTCCGGAATTCCTACCAGGAATTCTCCGGAATTCCTACCAGGAATTCTCCGGAATTCCTACCAGGAATTCTCCGGAATTCCTACCAGGAATTCTCCGGAATTCCTACCAGGAATTCTCCGGAATTCCTACCAGGAATTCTCCGGAATTCCTACCAGGAATTCTCCGGAATTCCTACCAGGAATTCTCCGGAATTCCTACCAGGAATTCTACGGAATTCCTACCAGGAATTCTCCGGAATTCCTACCAGGAATTCTCCGGAATTCCTACCAGGAATTCTCCGGAATTCCTTTCAGGAATTCTCCGGAATTCCTATCAGGAATTCTCCGGAATTCCTTCTAAAAAATTCTCCTGAATTCTCCCTGTAGTTCTCCGGATATTTCCGGAATTCCTCTCAGGTAATGTTTGATCATCCTCTTATAAATAAACGTAAATATATATATATATATTTTTTTGACACAATAAAGCTCAGTTAAAATCTTGAAGCTGGAACTTATTGGTTTTGTTACAGAACTTAATCATAAATTAAACTCAATTTTAAATCTACTTGTCTAAATTAACATCAACATCTTCGATCAAATGAACAACAACAACGAACATTTGTGATCTTGATGTTATTAACAGTAAAAGTGTATTTTACTAGCAAATACTTACTCCCAAGATTTTTTGAAAAGAATGTAACTTCTATTATTTCATTAACAACAATCAGTGTATTCAGTTTTGTACCTTTTAATTCCGCCCTGTTTTGCATATCCTTTGACAGATACGCGTATATCGACAAGAGTACAAATGGTAGTCGAAATACGCGTATCTGTCAAAGGATAGGCAAAACAGGGTGGAATAAAAAGGGTACAAAACGGATTACACTCATTCGAAAAGGGGATATTGTGCTTAGAGGGTTCGAAGAGTCGGTACAAAAATAAGTTTTAAATAAAGAAGATTTGAAAATTTCCCATGTTTTCTCGGAAAATGAAAATAAACACGATAAACATTAATTATGCTCATAAATCTTTGAACGCAAACAAAATGACAAGCGCCAACAGCGAACTAGAGTTAATTAGACGCCAGACATTTCGTAAAGAATTTCAGCAGCTCTTCCGCCACAGCACACCCCAGCTGGCCCAGCTTATTATTAAACTTCTATAATATTTCACATTGAATTAACGATAATTTTCGGCGGGCGCTCCCATCTCTAGCTAAAAGCAATCCATTGTGACGACGGCCACAGAAAAGTTTCATCCAACAAGTACAAAATGCTCATTTTGTGCCAAACCATCTCATTAGGATTATTAATTATATATCTTTTCGGCTCCGGTGCGGCCCGTTCCATTTTCCACCCTGAACAGTGGTAAACAATACCTCTTTCAGTTCCGTTAACCCCATGGGTGACTCCCCCAAAATCGACGACAAAGAGTTTGGGATCAGTTCAAAACTTGTAGCAACTCAGCACGATTTGAAGCCGGTGGCTTCTGTCAAGATTCAAGCTAAAATCTGGTTGACCCGTACCCGAATGGAGGAATCTGCGGATCCCGTTGTTCAGTCAACCGGTTGAATCAGAAAGATTAATTAATGGGTTTTGATTTAGCACGAGTAAACAAGTCGATTGGTATAGAATAGGTAAGCGCTCCTAAATGGGGAAAAGGTACAACAAAAGCGAAACCAAGACTCATTAACTTGGAAACGAACGAAGAAGATGACATATTCATTAATAAAACAAGGAATCATCCCAGATTAAAAGGTATCGTTATTGAACTTGTCTCTGAATTTAAATATTTAGGAATTATATTGGATCCAATATTGTCATGGGACAAGCATATCGTGAATCTTGAGAAGAAAGTTTCAGTTCTCTGTGGCTCTATAAGAAAAGTTAAATCATTTGTGTCTAAGGATTGTGCGATATTTGCCAGAAAACCATTCGCCAGAATGCCATTGGCCAGAAAGACATTTGCCAGAAAATACCATTTCCCAGAAAACCGTTTGCCAGAAAGAACCATTTCCCAGAAAACAATTTGCCAGAATGTACCATTCCCCAGAAAGTACCATTTCCCAGAAATTTTCCATAGTTCTCAATCCAGAAGTGTTCCCAATCTAATGATAATTTAAAAAATTCTTATTGAACAAATTTATTATATGCGAAAGTTAAATAAATTACCGGATCTGATGTAAGAGCAAACAAGAAAAGATTTTAGAGTAACTTTTAAAGAAAAGCCTATAGTTTGAAGAAGAGCAAATCACTGTGAAACAAAAAAATGATGTGAACTTAAACCTTTCAAACTTCACAATACATTAAATCATCGATGTTATTCAAATATTTTATTGCACACAACAGCTTATTTTTTTCAATTAGAACATTTCCACAAATTTGTCTTGTGGACAAGTTTATCATGATGTGGATCCAATTGATCAAATATTATTTTGACGGAATTTGATCAAAACTCATTAAAGATTTTCCTTTCTTCAACACATAGGATGTTCTTCCCAGCTTTTACTGATATGAAATTTTTGGGTTTACTAATATTTTTCAAAGATTCCCTGCTTTCAATTGAAAATAATTTTTTAAGCTTATTTTTGACAATAACAATAACATGATCTCTTTAAATCATAAGTTTTGTGCCAAACAGCAAAATTACCCGGAATTGTTGATCACACACTTAAATCAACCGAATACCATAAACAAAAACCTATTGGAAGCAACGAGTAAAATACACAGAAATAATACTTAACTCAAGTGACAGTTTTGCCTATACCATTAGCCTGACTGTCACTGCCCGAAAGCCATTACCATTAGGACGAATATCACTTGATCAAATGCTATAAAAAGCTTATTCTTGAGGAAATTAATTCTAATAATTCCAGCAGTTTTTTTCTTCTTTTAATCATCTGCTGTTCTTTCTGGATGAATTTCTTAGTTTATTTGCGCCATTTCTAACCAATATATTCCCTTATCACGGTAATTGTAACATGTGAGCTTAACATATTTGGGCTTTGGTATTATGGCTAATGGCGCTTCGGTTACTGTTGTAGAATCTCAATATCAATGGTGTTAGGGCATTCGACTGAAGGCCGTTGGATTGAATGTCATTTGGTCAAAAAGTGCCGAATGGCCATATTTTTTTTACGTTTTCTCCTTTTATACTGTTAAAATAACTATTGAAGTTGAAGCTACTGTATTTTCATCATAAATCTTTCCTTCTTTTAAATATAGGAACAATACACGGGTTTAAGATCTGTTAATTTTTTTTCAATAATTAAACTATTAGTCCCGCAATACCAATATTGCTTTATGGTTCTAACATAATCAACAATTTATGCCAAAAACTAGTCTTACAATGAAACTAGAAAGAACAGCCTGTGTTTAGAAGAAGGAAAAATTCACTATTTAAACTAGCCAAGTAACCACGGTGCTGAAGCCTTATTGCATGCAGATATACGGTGTATTTAGAACAATCATTACTTTACATGAACATTTAAGGGTGATTTAAAGTGGAAATGGCAATTATGCGACTGAACTAAGATTATACCAGTGTAATATTAATTTGATTCTATAATTGACCATATCTACTTCAAATCAACCTTGAAGTTGCTTGTAAATTAATGATTGCTCTAAATACATCGTATATCTGCACGCAAAAAGGCCATGGTTACTTGGGGAGAGAATAGTTTAGTTGTAGAAAAATAGTTTTTTGCTTCGAAACCGTTGATGTTCAACTAGTGAATTTTGCCTTCTTTTAAACATAGGCTGTTCTTCTTAGTTAGTAAGACTAGATTTTGACATTAATTGTTGATTGCGGTAAAACAATACGGAAATATTAATATTGTAGAAGTATCAGCTAGTTATTGGAAAACCGAACAAATTTAAGAAACCGTCCCGATTCCTGTTCCATAATCACTGAATAGCGATTCGTGATCACCATTCTTTCCATTGACCAATCGGCCTAATGTACTTCGGTCAGCTGTATTTTCACTGTTTGTAGACCTATGCACTTATAGTCTATTTTACGGAACGACAACAGTGTTGATATTGATATTCACACTCACGGGCTTGGACGCGACCTCCTATCAAATTTTCATTCATGAAATGAGTGATCAGCTGATCCAAAACGTCTCGTAAAATGGCTCATAGCCTAGTTACATCGAAGTCTCGCGCTTAGTATTATACAGGCGTATCTGTAATGATCGATTTCTCTTAATCGATTTTCACTTTGCTTAATAACTATCGGTGAATCATTTCCAGTTGTTTTCGTTGTTCTAGCTCTAGTCGTCCTTTATCGAAACAAACCAAGAGATCATCCTAGCAGTGAACATATCAAATTATTGTAAAAGATTGAAACTGACGACATTTTTTATGTTAATGGACTGAAATTAATTCTTAGACAATGGAGAAAATTTCTATTTATTTATTTATTTATTTATTTATTTATTCATAATAATTCTTGTGACGTAAGACTTCGTCTTTTTTTGTTGCCACAAAAGGATTTCAAATGGAATATTACATAATTCATTTCTTAATGGTACACTACTTTAACTTGTTCTTGAAGGTTCCGTTTATACACTATCTAATTCATGTTGCAGAATGTGGAGAGAAGATCCCGCTTGAATCCAATAAGAGAAGTACACAATTTTATATTGATGGGTAACGCATTCCAATGTACAATGCTTCTCACAAAAAACGATTGGCCATAATACACAGAGTTATGATGAGGTATACTATAATTCATAGTGCGCGGTAATCGCATTCGAGTTATTTTAGAGAATAAATAGCTTGGAGTCTCAGAACTTATTATCCTATTAAAGTTTAGACATAATCTATATTCAAAGAATATCCAAAATGAACAACCAAGTAATGTTTTATGCAAATGTGTAACTCTTGAAAATCTTGAGAGGTTATAAACATAACGTACACATCTATTCAGAGCTAATCTCAATCTGTTCATTATAGCCAAGGACGCATTACTGTAAATAAAATCACAAAAAATAAAATGAGGTAATATAAGCGTTTTGAAAAGTTTAATCTTAGTTTGGATATCGAGATGCCTAGTTGTTAGATTCAATTGTTTTAAGGCGTAATATATTTTTCTACATTGTTGGTTTACCTGCGGATCCCATGACAGGTTGGATGTAAAAATCATACCAAGATTCGAAGCTTGTTCAACAAACTCTATCATTTCATTACCTAGAAATAAGTCTGGAGTTCGGGGTGAGAAACGCGATCTGTTGATTAGCATTGCTTTTGTTTTAGTTGGATTCACCATTAATAGGTTTCATCTGGACCATTCGAGTAGTTTTTGTAAATCAGAATTTATCTTTCTTGCCATTTCATTAATATTTATGTTTTTATCACTGCATAGATAAATTTGCACGTCGTCTGCAAAAAGGTGAATAGAGCAATACTCCAAAACTGATGGCAAATCATTAATGAAAAGAGAAAATAACAATGGCCCCAGAATCGAACCTTGTGGTACGCCAGATTTGATTTCACCGAAAGACGAAAATTCTCTATTATGAAAAACAGTCTGGGATCGACCAGTTAAATAGGATTTGATTAATTGAACAGCTGTGCTTGAAAAGACGAATGTGGATGATAATTTGTTAAGCAATTTGCGATGAGACACACGATCAAAGGCTTTTGCGAAGTCAATTAATAGTAGTATAGCTATTCCTTTTCTATCGATTGCTTGAGCAATATCGTCGTGTACTTTTAATAGAGCAGTAGTTGTACTGTGCTGTTTCCTAAAACCAGATTGAAACTGATTCAAAAAATCCATCCTACTTATGAAGGCGCACATCTGGCATTTCAACAATTTTTCGAACACTTTGGAAAGCGAACACAATAAACTGATCGGTCTAAGATTAGACACATCAGAACAATTATTCTTTTTTTTAATGGGAATAACCTTCACTTGTTTCCATTTAGCTGGAAATTTGGACGTAGCAATGATTTTGTTGAACAAATATTTGAATAGAGAAATTGCTAGCGGTAAAATAATCTTAATAAACTTAATTGAAATGTTATCTAGTCCCATAGCATTAGACTTAATGTCGAACACAGCATTTACAATATCAGTATCTTCAACCTCATGAAAAATAAATCCATTTCTATTTGCCCGAAAGTACCCATTTGCCAGAATGTACCAATCCCCAGAATTTAATATTTAATATTAAATTCTGGGGATTGGTACATTCTGGCAAATGGTACATTCTGGCAAATGTTTTTCTGGCGTTTGTCATTCTGGCGAATGGTTTTCTGGCGAACGGTTTTCTGGCAAATATCGCACAATCGTGTCTAAGGCTGCTCTTTTGAAATATTACTATGCATGCATTCATTCTTTTTTACAATATTTGAACATTGTTTGGGGAAATGCCCGTAAGTCTAAGCTAAGAAGACTTCAGGTATTACAAAATCGTTGCTTAAAACACATATTTAAACTCCCGTGTTTATATCCCACAATGGATTTGTACACTAATCATCGCATTCTTCCTATACGTGGCATGTGTCATCTTCAAACTTGCTTATTTGTTTTTGATGCAGTATACTGCGAAAATACGCACATAAACTTACCCATAATGTTAAACAATCAGCTGCGAACTGCACGTCAAGTACATCATTTGATGCAAACCCAGGCATTAAGGCATTAAGGGACAGAAAAGAATAACTTTTATAGGTCCTCAAAAGTATAACGGGCTACCAAATCAGTTGAAACTGATAAGTAAAAGAGCCATCTTCAAAACTAGATTAAAGTTGCACTTGGAAGATAGAATACATGGGCGTAGCGAGAGGGGGGTAGGGGGGGCCGTACCTCCCCCCCCCCCCTGGCCAGCAGATTTATTTTTTATAAATCGAGCCAACTCAAAGATTATCTATATTTCAAAGTTCCAGTTTTAAGGCAGAGAATTTCACTCGAATCTTTAAGCTGTCAAGCTGTCAGTGTCATTTAAACTCAAAATTCTCCAATCCTTCCGAAAAAATAATTTTCAAACTGGAGAAACACGGAGTACATCCGAAAAGGGCCAAAACTTATCAAGTTATCAAAAAATCAATATTAAAATAGAAACACCTTCTAAACGGTGCATATTAGAAATATGTTACCGAAGTACTTTTTGCTTGCAAATTTGATGTACTTTCATAAAATTAGGGTGACAAACTTTTTGACTTTTCTTAACAGCTTTTTTGAAAATCGTATTTTTTTTTTCATTGTAACCTATTTTTCTCCAGAACAACCCACTATGCACTAGATAGCATTTTCAGTCAGCTATAACATAAAGATAATTAAAAAATTATTGACATGTAACTTTTAAGGGAAAATCTATATTTTAGCTCAAAACACAAAAACCAAATTTTTTACCGTGCATATTTTCTCCATATAGCACCAACAATTGTCTAAAACTTCGCCGAAGACACCAAACCGATCGGACAAATCGTTTTCGAGATACAATTTTTTGAAGATATCATGTGCATTTCTCTTCGGAATTCCTCTCAGGAATTCTTTGGAATTCCTCTCAGGAATTCTTCGGAATTCCTCTCAGGAATTCTTCGGAATTCCTCTCAGGAATTCTTCGGAATTCCTCTCAGGAATTCTTCGGAATTCCTCTCAGGAATTCTTCGGAATTCCTCTCAGGAATTCTTCGGAATTCCTCTCAGGAATTCTTCGGAATTCCTCTCAGGAATTCCTCTCAGGAATTCTTCGGAATTCCTCTCAGGAATTCTTCGGAATTCCTCTCAGGAATTCTTAAGAATTCCTCTCAGGAATTCTTCGGAATTCCTCTCAGGAATTCTTCGGAATTCCTCTCAGGAATTCTTCGGAATTCCTCTCAGGAATTCTTCGGAATTCCTCTCAGGAATTCTTCGGAATTCTTCTCAGGAATTCTTCGGAATTCCTCTCAGGAATACTTCGGAATTCCTCTCAGGAATTCTTCGGAATTCCTCACAATAATACTTCGGAATTCCTCTCACTAATACTTCGGAATTCCTCTCAATAATACTTCGGAAATCCTCTCAGGAATTCTTCGGAATTCCTCTCAGGAATTCTTCGGAACTCCTCTCAGGAATTCTTCGGAATTCCTCTCAGGAATTCTTCGGAATTCCTCTCAGGAATTCTTCGGAATTCCTCTCAGGAATTCTTCGGAATTCCTCTCAGGAATTCTTCGGAATTCCTCTCAGGAATTCTTCGGAATTCCTCTCAGGAATTCTTCGGAATTCCTCTCAGGAATTCTTCGGAATTCCTCTCAGGAATTCTTCGGAATTCCTCTCAGGAATTCTTCGGAATTCCTCTCAGAAATTCTTCGGAATTCCTCTCAGGATATCTTTGGAATTCCTATCAGGATATCTTCGGAATTCCTCTCAGGAATTCTTCGGAATTCCTCTCATGAATTCTTCGGAATTCCTCTCAGGAATTCTTCGGAATTCCTCTCAGCAATATTTCGGAATTCCTCTCAAAAATTCTTCGGAATTCCTCTCAGGATATCTTCGGAATTCCTATCAGGATATCTTCGGAATTCCTCCCAGTTATTCTTCGGAATTCCTCCCAGGAGTTCTTCGGAATTCCCCCAGCAATTCTACGGAATTCCTCTCAGGAATTCTTCGGAATTCCTCTCAGGAATTCTTCGGAATTCCTCTCAGCAAATTTTCGGAATTCCTCTCAGAAATTCTTCGGAATTCCTCTCAGGATATCTTTGGAATTCCTATCAGGATATCTTCGGAATTCCTCTCAGGAATTCTTCGGAATTCCTCTCATGAATTCTTCGGAATTCCTCTCAGGAATTCTTCGGAATTCCTCTCAGCAATATTTCGGAATTCCTCTCAAAAATTCTTCGGAATTCCTCTCAGGATATCTTCGGAATTCCTATCAGGATATCTTCGGAATTCCTCTCATGAATTCTTCGGAATTCCTCTCAGGAATTCTTCGGAATTCCTCTCAGCAATTTTTCGGAATTCCTCTCAGAAATTCTTCGGAATTCCTCTCAGGATATCTTCGGATTTCCTATCAGGAATTCTTCGGAATTCCTCCCAGTTGTTCTTCGGAATTCCTCCCAGGAGTTCATCGGAATTCCCCCAGCAATTCTACGGAATTCCTCTCAGGTATTCTTCGGAATTCCTCTCAGGAATTCTTCGGAATTCCTCTCAGGAATTCTTCGGAATTCCTCTCAAGAATTCTTCGGAATTCCTCTCAGGAATTCTTCGGAATTTCTCTCAGGAATTCTTCGGAATTCCTCCCAGCAATTCTTCGGAATTCCTCCCAGCAATTCTTCGGAATTCCTCTCAGGTATTCTTCGGAATTCCTCTCAGGAATTCTTCGGAATTCCTCTCAGGAATTCTTCGGAATTCCTCTCAAGAATTCTTCGGAATTCCTCTCAGGAATTCTTCGGAATTTCTCTCAGGAATTCTTCGGAAGTCCTCTCAGGAATTCTTCGAAATTCCTCTCAGGATATCTTCGAAATTCCTCTCAGGATATCTTCGGAATTCCTATCAGGAATTCTTCGGAATTCCTATCAGGAATTCTTCGGAATTCCTATCAGGAATTCTTCGGAAACGATCGAAGAAGATATATGTCATTCATTAATAAACCAAAGAATCATCCCAGATTAAATGGTATTGTTATTGAACTTGTCTATGCCCCCCACCCTTACTTTTAGTATTGATTACTGCGTGTGCCAATGAAAGGAACCCTGTACCAGTTATGGTAACATTTTTTAACTTCGGTTCCTTTTCGCACTATTTGCATGCATTCCTTATGGGGTTTGCCATGAGTGGTACACTATGACGAAAAAGGATGCAAGGAAGCCGAAATTTCAAGGAAAATGATTTATTTCTACCATGATTTGATGAAAATGTTTAAATGAGTGCGACTATCTTTTGTGAACGTGATCTGTTGCTCACATTTTTTTTTGTTGATTTGCATCGTAAAAGGGTGAAAATTAACTATGGCGAATAATTGGTACTATAGCCATAATTGGTACACTTACCCTATTACAAACGAGGGGATGGAAGATTTCTTCGACTCATTTCATCATTATTAAAAAAAATATTCAATCAAAACTTAATCGTCTAGAAACTATTGTTGTTTTATTGATTTATTCCTTGTTGGGCATGTAAGTCACTGCGACCAGTTTTTAGATCTATTGTGACAAATGCCCCAGTTTTATTTAGCTTTGTCAATTTGACGTATCACCATTGGTATGAGCCATAATCAAACCTAAATAAATAATTAAAGAATATATCACTGAAGAGTTCTTAGAGTACTCCTAGTAAATCATCAAACTTTAGATTAATTTTCAAAAAAAAACAGTTTAAGTAGTGTTGAAAAAAAATGAAATTCCTAAAGAATCTGCAATGTTACTTTCAAGTTGTCTGCTGATCAAAGTGGAATTTTATAAATTGAAAAATGACAAGCAACTCAACTCTTTCAATTAGAAAGCTTTATAAAATTTCTTAACATTATTCAAAATATTTCAGAATTAAAAAAAATCTGAAAAAGTTCCATCTAAATTCCTAAAAAATTTCATGAAAATAACGACGATTTTCAAAAAAGATTGAAAAATATGGAGGGAGTTTTTTTTGTTTGAAAATCATTTAACAGTAGGGGATTTTTTTTATTATCGTACAAATTGGGACAAAAGGTCTCAGATCTTCATGAAAAATTTCCACAGGCAGGGCTCATGGATATATGAACAAAAAAAAATTGACAAAAAATCAGGGTCGCCTATTTTCCCGGAAAACTCAAAAGGCTTTCCACGCACCAGCACGAATCGATTTTGATCGATGTTTTTTAATCTACTTGATATTATTTTATACTATTCCATTTTATGTGAGAAACCATTTTTTCATATCAAAAGTGCATCTTATTTCTCGACTAACTTTCAAATAGGGCCTATGAAAAAATGGAACATATGCAAATAAAAAAAATATATCACGGAAACGGCTTGTTCGATCGGAAAGGAGTCTTCGGCAAAGTTGTAGATTAGTATATGGCGGCTTTCAGAAAAATACAAATTGAAAAAAATATTTTGTTTTTCTTCTAAAAAAACTGAATTTTGTCACTAAAAATGAAATATCTCAAAAAGCTATTTTTTACCGTCGGGATTTTTAGTGAGAATAAAGTTCATTCTATGAGCTACCATCTGTAAAAAAATCATAATGGTAAAAAAATGTACAAAAAAGTTATGACATTTTGAACATTTTCGGTTGTGTTTTTTTAGAGTGTATGACGAATTTCACGCAAACCCGATTTCGGGGTTGGCAGCACCCGCTCAGAATCCAATGGCATTTGGAAGATATGAAGACTATGTATTTTAAAAAACTAAGCATGCTTTGCTTTCTTTTTCAAAATTTATCTAGACTAATATTTGAAAGGGGCTTAAGTTTTTGAAATCAAGTTAGCATTAAAAAAAACATGACAAAAAGGCAATGTATAGCCAATTTTTAGAAAATTGTGGGAACTTTCATGTAAAAAAAATATTGAAAAATCGATTCCAACACGCTAAAATAAATTCTAAAAGAAATTAAAGTCAAAACATGCCCATTTGTGAAATGAAATTCGAAAAATATCGATGCAGCTCATCTAGTTTAGGTATATTTACGTAAAAACTAGTGCATTCGGCTTAAAAAGTTGAATAAAGTCCAATTTCAGAGAACCAAAAACCCAGAAGCAACAACCCCCCCCCCCCCCCCCCCATGTGCATCACAAGTTATGAATACAATTATCTTAAAGTTCCCCATATATAGCAAAAGAAAAGCACTTTTAAGGAAAACCGGTTTTCTAATAAACTCATCGAATAACTCATACAATAATGGTTCCAGCATTCCTTCAGAATCCAAAAAACATAACAGGCATGAATAATTTTGAATAAAAAATATCATTTTGAATACCATTCGAAATAGGTCAAAGTCATTAAATTGCCATTATCTGAAAAAATGATATTTTTTTTTTTGAGTCAAACCAATTTTTGGGTATTTTTATACGTAGATTCACATCATAATATTGACATATTGACATATTCACATAATAATATTGAACATAGCATTATATATATATATTGCCGGGGCCCGTAGTGGCTACACGTTTGCTTCATAAGCAGATGGTCATGGGTTCGATCCCATCCCCGGCACTTTCGTCAGTTGCTCTTTCCCCCTGAGAGCAGCTGACACTGACCCTCTTCTGAGCCCATGGCTCAAATGAGCCCGGATACTTGGACATCGGCGAACGGCAACTCATAATGGACCTCCAATCGGACTGGAAAAAAGGAACAACCAGGGTAGAAAGTGAAAGCAGTGCAACGGCATCCAGTTCGATGTAGTAGAATTGAAATAGAACACATTTAGGCGCTGTACATAGTATATGTACAGCTTCCAATTGGAATCGCTCACGCAGTGCCCTAGTGGACAATAGAGCTGTAAATTAGGTTAGGTGATTGAAGAATAAAAAAATAGCTTTATATATTTGAAGCCCGTGACAAAAAACCACTTTCGAGTAAATGAGCTTCGAAGTTTTTCATCAATTTTTCATCCCATACAAAATGTATGGAGCTTATACAGGGTGTTAGGTTCCTGAGTGCAAACTTTTTAAAGGGTGATAGAGGATCATAAATGGGGAAAAAAATTGTTCTACACATATGGCCAAATCTCAACCGTGACGTAGTTACGGCGAAATCACCGTCACGTGGTCCATCAAGCACGATTGCTCCAGGTCGCACCGTTCCACCCGGATTGGGGGCGCCACGTGGTGGCTTTTCTTCCGTCTTAATTCGCGCCTGCTGCATCTTCAGCTTTAGGTTTCACAAAAAATACGGCTTCTATAAGGTGAAAACTCAACTACACGTGATTCACCTTTTTAGAGACCGTAATTTCACTTTTTGTACAAAAGATTTCTATAAACTTGTAATAACTCTTATTTTCAGAAACCTTTTTATATCTTTACACTTATATGGAATCGCATAACGCGTGTCGGGTTTTGTTGACGTATTCTCCGCACTCCGTTGAAATATTGCATAATAGCTCCGTAAATACGCTGCTTAAAATCGCCATAAGTGAAAATTGATATAATTGATTCACTGTTAAGTTGATCGTCGATACTTGAAACAAGTTTAAACTACGTTAAAACACCGAGAAACGTGAAATATTTCTTAGCCTGAGCGTATCATTCGATTCAATCAACTCATTATTGTTAATTGTTTTGATACCATGTCTTGCCCTAAATGTGTGCAAACAGTGGACTGTAAAACCGACTTGTTCGTTGTTTGTGAAGGAAAGTGTTATAGAACATTTCACGCTGCATGTGTTGGTCTTACGGAGACAAGCGTGTATTGCCTATCAGGAAATATCTTATGGCTATGCAATGACTGTGTAACCGAATTCCGTGATCGCCAACGTAAACAACAACCTGCATCAAGCCACCAAGAAGAAACCGTACTCCGATCAATTTCCGGGGGATTAGATGTCATCACATCGAAGATCGCTGAACTAACGCAAATGATTTCCGCAGTCGATATCAAAGAAACGCGCCCGCAGTTGATGTCAACGAACGCATCGCAGACTATATCAGCAAACGCTTCACAACTATCGCAGAACCTCATGGAATCAGCACCAAGCCAATCCACGCCAATTCGCTGCCAGAAGCTACAAAAGGGTTCCCGAATCGACACAAGCCTTAACGCAAAACAATCGGCTCTTACACATTCATCAAAAATGAACCGTATGTGTCAGAGTGAAGATACGTTCTCTTTGTTTTTAACAAATATCGACGGACGAGTGGCAGAGGATGAGATAAGCACTATGGTATCGCAATCGCTAGGGATAGATGAAAGTAATTCAATCGGCATCATTAAACTTGTATCGAGATGGAAAAAAGATAATTGCGACTATGCATCGTTTAGAGCACCGCCACGGGAGTCCCTATCTGGGTCCCTATCCCTATTTCCGGGCCCTGAATAGGGACCCATGTTCACACCGGCGGTATCTAAACGGGAATGAAAAAAAAGGACGCGACATGGGATTAGCGATGGGTTTCCACATTTGGGGACCCACTCAAATCTTGCACTGAGTTGCTATTCCGATGGTTTGTGTGACGTCACTTTCTTTATTTATATTTTGCGGTGAAGTGAGCTGAGCAGTGGTGTGGAAAATAAACAGCAGTGGATCAATAAACCAAGAGATGAATATTGATGCACTTTGTCTTACGTGACTAGATGTTTTCCAGAACCCTATCACAAACAAACAGACGCAACACTAGTAATTCCCACGTACACCGATTCAACGGTTTTATTTAAAAAATTAATAGTTGGTCAACTGCCCATCTGTGGCACTCGCAGTGTTTTTGTTCAAGTTTTACATTCGCTCACTATTGTCACCTAGTTTATGATTGGCCACTCTATTGGCCAAACTCAGTCCTTTTATACCCCGGACAGACATGTGATACGAGTGTGATTCCTGTACAACGGTACGCAGTGTCCAGAAAATTCTAACAAGACTGACTTGAACTGAGAGTATTGTAGTATTTAAATATTATTTAAAAAATAAAACGACAAGAAATGGCTAGAGGGAGACCGGAGACTTCTTGTCTGTGATGAAATGTTAGAAGTGTTACGTGGGCTTGTCTGTGACCCTTTATGTCTTTGTGATTTTATGCAGGATTCATCAAAAGTCATAAGGACATATTTAATTTGTTTCAGTTTGTACTACGTCCAGTAAAAACTGAGGACTCATTTCAGAGCTCATTTCTTGCACTGGAGTTGCTATTCTGATTGCGTCACTTTCTTTATTTACAGTTTGCGCTTTTTTATTTATTGTTTGCATTTTGAAGTGAAAAGCGGTGTGTAAAATGAACAGCAGTGGAATCAAAGCGAGACGGACGCAGCGCTGCGAAACCACAATGCACTTACCTACTTTTAAGTAAGGACCACTTTTAGCAACGCACGGTGGAAAATCAATATGTTTTTGAGTCCCTAAACTCAAAATAGAAACCACCGGTGGAAAAGTGGGGTGCTAACCTAAAATAGCACCCGAAAAGGAGCGGTATAATAGGGATAGCGATGAGGACTCCCGTGGCGGTGCTCTTAGAGTAATGCTTCACGATCAATATAGGAAAAAGGCGTTGCAAGCGAGTACGTGGCCTGTAGGTGTAATGTATAGAGAATTTTATGAGCGACCAAGGATTGCATGGAAACCAATATGAAAATTTAAAAAATGTTGTGGATAACTGGTTTTATGTACAATTAAATTATAATGTTTGTTGTTATGTATGTCCAAAAACGAAAAAGTTAAATGATTGTTGATGTAATTAGTATTCTTGCACTCAGATAAAAATGTTCATGTTCCAATATATGTGTAATGATTGGTAGATTGTGTTGTTTGAACAGGTTGTGATCTTCATCTATTTTAGCAGAACGTTAGGTGTTTTGATTTTTGTAGCGAAAATATTATCACTTAGTTTTTAAGAAGCAGTCTGTGCAGTTTATACTGAAGACAAAGAAGAATAAATAAATAAATATAACTGTGCTATCTAAAGATTTTAATAAGAAGCTCTTGGTTTATGCTAACTTTTTCACAACTTGCTAACCCAAGTAACAATTATACTTTTGTGGCAATCCTGAAGTAATTTCTAAGATAGAATAATAAAACTTGGCAATAAAGCTCTTTGTTCTGCAAATCTGAGATAAAACAGGCATAAAATATCCATAAGACGAATCTGGCCCACTCTTCAGGAGATCTCCAAGGCTGCTTTTGAAGACTGCTTTGAAACTAGTTGTATTTATGAAGTTTTACTGATGATTGATTATAAGAACTTCATAAAACTTTATCAAGAATAGCTTGAGGCATGTTGATCTTCTGGCTGTCTTCCCCAAGTTGCTAAAAGTGCATAATAAATGAAATCTTTTACCTAAGCATTACGCAGATGCGAACTAGTTTTCTTTCATAGATGAAATGTTAATTGAACTACGAATTAATTTTCATCAAATTGAAATGGCTAAAATATTTAAATTGCCTGACAGATCATTGATGACAGGGAATCACAAAATTTCGTGCCATATCCACTTTTTCGTTGATATGCCACTCAAAACATACAAAAATAACAAAGCGCCTCAAAAATAATATCAATCATTAATATACGAAGACATGAATTTCCTATAAAAACAAAAGGCTACGCCACTTTTTCAATTCTTTCTAAACATGGCTGCCGTTCCAAGCGAACAAAACTCATGCAGCCGCCATCAATTGTTATTACCTTTAATCCAAACCACCTCAAAACAATGATTGAACCAAGTTGCCTTGCATGAAATCTACAGCATTTATTGAAGATTGTTTTACTAGTGATGATCTTAAGGCAGATTTGTTATTCTTAAATGAAACTTATTTGTTTTATTCAAGAGTAACAGTCCTTGACAATTGTTTGTTTACCTTTTTGGAGCTAGAAAGTTGTTTCTGTACATTTCACGTACATCCTGTAATTATATTATAGTTTTGTGTGTTTTTGCGTTAAATAATTAAGTGCAACTTACTAAAATAACACTATTTAGCATGAGTATGAGAAGAGTCACAGTAAGTATCCGTTTAATTTTCGATTCGTATAGTTGTGGCCTGTGTGAATAACTGGTTGAAGGCAGGAGGACAGCAGCCAGCTACTCGCGTTTTTGATTGGCTGTAAAATCATTATTTTGTTGATATGGTTACTTTTAAGAACCAGAATAGCTAAATTATCAGTGAGCAAAAATGTTTAAGTGTTTATATTTGCATGAGAACGTGATTTTTCAACCAATTTGTTGCATTCATTATTTAGGTTGATAAAATAGTACGTTGTCTTATTATTTCGCATAGTTCTTGTTCTAGAGTAATGGCTCTAGCTCAAGAATAGAAGGTTTCAAGATATTTTTAAAGGAGGATTAGTCAGATGAAATGCACTTGAATAAACGAAGCATAAACTTTAATAAAATATGTTGATGCAATGTGTTAAAAATTACTTCAAATACGGCTTAAAACTTATTATGAGATTAAATGCTCTTGTGAATCCAGTTGTTTTATGCGTGAATTTCAAAACTAACTTGAGGACAACTTGAAAACCGCAAACGAACGAAGATTGTTTTCTCTTGATAAAAACAATTACAAATGTTCCATGAATTGGTCATGCTGTGATAAAGCTTCCATAAAAATATTCAAATCTAAAAGGAATTGAAATTGTTACTTGGGAAGGCACGTCTGTAGAGCTCCAAGCGAAATTTAGAAAATGGACGAGATATTCGTGTAAGGAAATTAACTAGGCTCATTTGACCTAAAGATTTACAAACACTTACGCGATCTTTGGAGGAAGTTAGTCGTTTTGGATTAAGCTGTCAAGTTCTGTCTTTTTTCCTCAATAAACTTTCGAACCCACACCTGACTACCTGTCTCGTTTTAAAATATCATTTCATCATTCACGGTATCATCGCGATCTCCAATACAATAGCGCCTAGCTAAGTTTATCAAATGGAAGTAGTAGTTTAATAAAAAGTTTTCACGCTTACCACCGTCTTATACAAATATTTAAGATTTCATCAATTCACTCGAGTTCACTCGGTTGCCCGAGCCGATCGCGAGCTTTTGTGCTAAAAATTCATTTGAAATTTTAATTTCGATGGTGTTTTGAGTCAGACACAATGAACTCGGTTGCCCGAGCTGATCGCGAGCTTTTGTGCTAAAGTTTATTTAATTTCGACGGTGTTTTGAGGCAGACACAGTATATGCTCGAGTTCTTGACTGTTACACCCTTTGCATCTGGGCCCCTCAATTATAAATCTGTCTAATACAAAGTATATTATTAAGGATTTTCCTTTGAAACAGATCTGTTACACAGAAATTCCATTGTTTTGTACCAATTTCAGAGAATCAACTAACAGTCCAATTTCAACTGAACAGTTTTCTTATTAAAAAGAGAATAAAAAAATACTCGGCCATAGATAGATTTGTGAATCAAACTGTTTAAATTAATGTATGAAAATATCTGTAAAAAACGCACTGGATGGGGAGTTTATGATATTGCTACGAGCCATCTATTAGGTATGGGAGAATATACTAAGAGAGGAGAGGAGCTGTCAAAAATTGACAATAATGCTACGCCAACATGCTACTTTAGAAGAGCTTTTCTTCTTGTGATATATGGCAAACTTTTGGACAATCTTATTGTCTTTCATTAGAATATTTTTAATTATAAAAGAAGTTACATGTATTGTAACTTGAAATATTTTATCTTATTTGCATTTTTTAACTTGTTTAGCGTGTAGGAATTTTTCAATATTATGAAAGTTCACACGATTATCTAAAAGTCATCCATACTTTCATGTAGGTAATGTCATTTTTAAGTTACATTGAATAAAAAAACGATCAAAATTGAATCGGTCTAGATAAATTGAAAAAACAAAGCATGCAAAAATGCTTCAAAATACACAGTCTTCATACCCACCAAATGCCAATGAATTTTGATCGGGTGCTGCCAACCCCGAAATCGAGTTTGCGTGAAATTCGTCATACACTCTAAAAAAAACACACAACCGAAAATGTTCAAAGTGTCATAACTTTTTTGTACATTTTTTTACCATTATGATTTTTTTCACAGATGGTAGCTTATAGAATGAACTTCATTCTCGCAAAAAAATCACGAAGGTAAAAAATAGCTTTTTGAGAGATTTCATTTTTAGTAACAAAATTCAATTTTTTTGGAAGAAAAACTTCGTAAATTTTTCAATGTGTATTTTTATGAGAGCCGCCATATACTAATCTACAGCTTTGCCGAAGACACCTTTCCGATCAAACAAGCAGTTTCCGTGATATAATTTATCATTTGCATGTGTTCCATTTTTTCATAGGCCCTATTTGAATGTAAGTCGAGACTCGATAAAAAGTTTTAATATGAAAAAATGGTTATTTGTATTTGTTTAGGAGTAGCTCTACTAGTACCCCTAACATGTTCCACACGATCAGAGGATCGATATCTCTTTTACCCTCATTATTATCATCAGATTGTCTCGCATAGTCCAGGTAGCTTGTCGTGGAACCGAATCGATCGCGATCGGTTGTATTCGCGCGTATATTCACCACACTGACCCTAGGGTATCGCTTTATATACTCAGGGCAGTCAGTTAGCTCTCGATCTCGCGCGCATGAGCATCAAAACAGCAATTTAATATAATCCGTCGAGCTCTAATAAACGTTGTAGTTTTGTTCTAAATCGTTGCAATAAAAGTGTTTGTCGATTTTCCTACGCCGCGTGTGTCCAGTGCTCAAACGATTTTCCCCACAAGTCCGAATCCTGGGTAATCTCCAGCGGTCCCGGTAAGAACATTTTGGTCCTTCGAACCGGATTTAGGACCGGCGGACCGTTGGATCTGGAGACACCCGTGAAGATCGGTCAAGTGAAGCGCGTTGAACTCTGTGTACAGCAGTGCGCGGACAATAGTGAGTGAGTGGCGTTGGTACCGGCCATCGCGCAAAGTGAGTGACGAAGGAAGCCGCCATCGTCGACGGGTTGGAGCCTAGGAGCCGGCCATCGTGATTCTGCAACTACGTTCGACGAAGGAGTAGTGACTGGTCGTTGACCCTACGCCCGGTACATCACTGATGCAGCAGCGAAGCGAGACTACACCAATCAACGGACGTATCAGGTATCAGGTATCAGAAGGCCGGCTCCAGAGGCACGTTATCCTCCATTTGGGACATTTGTGCCATCGCCAAAATAACAGCCTATTTCATCATCTACCTGAGGGAAAAGGAAGGAAAAAGAATTTGGATGGGGATAGGGACAGGTAGGGAAATAGGAAAAATACCCTGGAAGAGGGTACTAACGCACAAGCGTACCACAATGGGTTCAAACAGCGCCCTGAAAAGGGCACTGTAATAACGCATAAAGCGAAAGAGAGCCTATAGCTCTTTATCACAGCGGGTTAAGAACAACAGAATATCCTGAAGATTCAGGTTTCTGAAGTCAGTTTCACTTAATAAGTGTTTACCGAATACTCGGAAACGCAGTTGCGCGAAAACTGGACAGTTACATATCAAATGATTCGAAGTTCCATAATCGGATTCACAGCTATCACAGGCAAATGAATCAGCTTGCTGAATATTCGCCATGTGATAGCTGAGTCGGCAGTGGCCAGTCAATGCTTTGACCAGCATGCTGCAATTCTGCTTAGACAGATTAGTTAGATACTTCGCCACCCGTAGAGATGGCTCAGCACTATACAATTTGGTTTGACGACATGACTCCAAACTATTCCAATATTGTCTGTGTTGAGTGACAGCCCAGGTGTGAATCTGAAGCTTAATCCAACACTTCGATATCGGAATAGCTGGCTCAGGGCCAATGAAGTCATGTGATGCTCCAGAGCGAGCTAACTCATCAGCCAATTCATTTCCAGCGATGGAAGAATGACCAGGTACCCATAGAAGGTGAACAGCGTTTGCTGAATTCAGCTCCTCGATTTGAGTTCGACAAGCGATAACTATCTTCGACCTGGAGTTGGCCGAAGCAAGTGCTTTAATAGCAGCCTGGCTATTTGAACAGAAGTATATTACTTTGCCCATTACGTGCTGCTGAAGTGCTGATTGCACTCCGCACATAAGAGCAAAGATTTCGGCCTGAAAAACGGTGCAGTGTCTACCAAGTGAATAAGACTGATATAGCCTTAGCTCACGAGAATAAACACCGGCACCTGCTCGACCTTCGAGAAGGGAGCCATCAGTGTAACATACGATGCCGTCTGAAATACTTCTTTCCAGATATCCGGATGTCCACTCTTCCCGGGAAGGGAATTTCGTGGAAAATGTCCTATATGGAAAATTACAAGCAATTGTAAGATCACTTGGAGCAATGACAATTTTGTCCCAATTCACCAAAAGTGAAATCAACGAGGTGTGTGTTGATGTGCGGTTCACAGGAGTTTCCTCTAGTAGACCGAGTACCCGTAACCGGTAAGTGCAAGAAAGGGCTTCTTGTTTGAGATGAATGTGTAGTGGGGCAACGTCAAAGAGAACTTCGAGCGCTGCCGTGGGAGTTGAAGAGAACGCTCCAGACATCGCCATTAAGCACATCCTTTGGGGATGGCCTAATTTTGATTGGACCGTTCTCACTTCACCCTTTTGCCACCACTCAAGACATTCATAAGCCAATATTGGCCGAACCACAGTTGTGTAAATCCATTTGATATACTTGGGTTTTAGACCCCAAGTTGTACCAAAAGTACGCCGGCATTGCCCGAAGGCCATACAAGCTTTCTTGATTCTGAACTCAATGTGAGGTGTCCAGGAAAGCTTGGAATCAAGAATGACTCCAACGTACTTTACCTGTTCAGTCACATCGATTTCAGAATCAAAGAGACGCAAAGGTCGAACGCCATTACGGTTTCGCTTTTCCGTGAAAAGAACAATAGATGTTTTACTCGGATTAACCGAAAGGCCATATTGGCGACACCAACCCTCAACTACCTGAAGGGCGTTTTGCATCAGGTCGAAAAGGGTGCTGATGCACTTACCAACTAACAATGTTAGGTAGTCGTCGGCAAAACCATAAGTAGGAAAACCGCTATTATTGAGTTGCCTCAATAGCGTATCTGCTACGAGATTCCACAAAAGACTCCCCCTTGAGGGCATCCACAAACACTCAATTTCCTAATCCCTGCTAGACGCAATGTCGAGAAGAGATATCGGTTTTTGAGCATTTGGTGAATCCAATTGGAAATCATTGGAGATATACCATGACTTCGTGCGGCTTCCAATATGGCATCGAAAGGCACGTTGTCAAAGGCACCCTCGATATCTAAGAAAACACCCAAACAAGATTGCTTTTGAGCGAATGCTTTCTCGATATCGTAAACAACCTTGTGTAAAAGAGTCACAGTGGACTTACCAGATTGGTAGGCATGTTGGTTCACATGAAGAGGCACGTTGGCCAGATGAACATCACGGATGTGATGATCCACAATGCGTTCTAAGCATTTCAGAAGAAAAGAGGTCAAACTGATAGGTCTGAAACTCTTTGCTTCTTCATACGACGCACGACCCACTTTCGGAATAAACTTTACAGTAATATCCCTCCAGGGTTTGGGAATATACCCTGTAGCAAAACTGCAAACAAGTAGTTTTTTCAAAACATGTTTGAAATAATCAAATCCCTTCTGAAGCAAAATACAGGGGGTGTGACACTCTAATCTTTTTGGAATCAGTTCAGAAGATTCAAAAAGATTCGAAAAGATTCAAAATGATTCGGCGGGATTAATAAAAAACGGGCGCCCGTCAGTCATATCAAAATAACTGATTCATTTCGTTCAGTGTTTGTTTTGGTTTCGGACGACGCTAATCGCTGATCGGAGGGATCGGAAATTTTTCATTAATTTTAATGATCTTCAGTTTGAGTAGGTAGGTATTTTAATTAATTTTATGATATTTTAAATAATTTATGTTAGTAAACACACTAATTGAAAAAGAAAATTATATTTCAGACCGGCGACCAATTGAACGCAATTAGTTTGCCGTCAGTGGTGCTTCGCGGCGACAAGGATCTGTGTTGGTCCGTCCGTCGCGACCGATTGCGCCGTCTCCACCAGCCGTTCGGATCCGACATTAGCAAGGTCACGAATCCGATAAAGTTCCAGGAAAGGCTTCCCGGAGTATCCTCGACCTGTGAGGGTGTGACTGCCGCAGCCATCATGCAACAACGGAGAATGCCAAAAATGTGAATCTTTGCAGTTGGTTGGACTCACCGTCCCTCATGAAAGGCAGCTGAACACACAGTGCCGGCGCCTCCCTCTATTTGGCTGAAATATCTGTCTGCTCAAGCTCTTGAATTGATTGGAAAGGCCGCCCGTGATAACTAGAAGTCCAGAACCATTTCACGTCACTTGTAGTTGGCCGTTTGAAATTACGAGAAGCTGAAAAATCTGCTGTCCGGAGTAAACCATCGCTCAGGGTGCCATGCTGTTACCAAGTCCGAGATAAACAAGTAAATCACCAGGATAACAAGTGAGAGGTAATTAATCAAGATGGACAGAGATCTGAACTTCGAAATATAACTAAATCAAGCAAGTATCAAGTGAATAAACCTGACTTATTACAAACAATTCAAAAATATCACAAAACTCGCATCAATCATGCTGTATGTTTTCTTTAACAAGGTGTGCGCTGGGCTTGTTACTTGTTGGATTTGGTTCGTTAAAACTACGTCGAATGGAAAATGCTTTTTATTGGACTCAGTACTGGGTTGATTGCTACTGGTCTCCATGGACGGAGTGTCTTTAAGAGTAAACAACTATTGTTTTCGAGGCCTTTCAAGGAAACTACTGAAAGTTATCGTTACTTGTTGGTGTTTCAGCATCCGTGCGTTTCATTCTTGCTTAGGGACGTAACCGAGAAACTCAAATACAGGTAGCAATGAAGTAGTTGTCACTTTTTGTTTGGCATACTTTACAGGACTAGGACTAGGAGAGAATTGATATATGTGCTCATTCTGAGAATGGAGTGACGTGAAAAAAGTCGGAGTCGTATATCGAGGTGAGAGATCTCTACTCGAATGAGGTGACTCGCCGTGTAAATCAAATGGAGAGTCACCTCATTCGAGTCGAGAATTCTCACCTCGATATACGACTCCGACTTTTCTCATGTCACTACATTCGCAGAATGAGCACAATAGTATGTGCATTGCTAACAAACTTCACAGGACTTTGGTGAACCTTCTTGGCAAGCTTTTATTACCAAACATCTTTGGAGGACTTGGTGAACCTTCTTCACGACATCTTCTGATGACAAGGAAAGACAGCCACAAAGAGAATTGTTCTATTTCTTAAGAAGGCGTATTGTGCGTCACCAAACATCTTCGGAGGACTTGATGAACCTTCTTTACGACATTTTCTGATTACAAGAACAACTACAAAGAGAATTGATCTATTTCTTAAGAAGACGTGTTGTGCGTCACCAAACATCTTCGGAGGACTTGGTGAACCTTCTTCACGACATGTTCTGATTAAAGGGAAGATCGAAGAACTACAAAGACAATTGGTCTATTTCTTAAGAAGACGTGTTGTGTGTCACCAAACATCTTCGGAGGACTTGGTGAACCTTCTTTACGACGTGTTCTGATTACAAGTACAACTACAAAGAGAATTGATCTATTTCTTAAGAAGACGTGTTGTGTGTCACCAAACATCTTCGGAGGACTTGGTGAACCTTCTTCACGACATGTTCTGATTAAAGGGAAGATCGAAGAACTACAAAGAGAATTGGTCTATTTCTTAAGAAGACGTGCTGTGCGTCACCAAACATCTTCGGAGGACTTGGTGAGCCTTCCTTACGACATGTTCTGATAACAAGGAAAGACAACCACAACGAAAATTGATCTATTTCTTAAGAAGACGTGTTGTGCGTCACCAAACATCTTCATAGGACTTGGTGAACCTTCTTAACGACTTGTTCTGATGATTTCAAGGAAGAGCAACTACAAAGAGAATTGATCTATTTCTTAAGAAGACGCGTTGTGCGTCACCAAACATCTTCGGAGGAATTGGTGAACCTTCTTTACGACTTGTTCTGATTTCAAGGAAGAGCAACTACAAAGAGAATTGATCTATTTCTTAAGAAGACGTGTTGTGCGTCACCAAACATCATCGGAGGACTTGGTGAACCTTCTTCACGACATGTTCTGATTAAAGGGAAGAACGAAGAACTACAAAGAGAATTGGTCTATTTCTTAAGAAGACGTGTTGTGCGTCACCAAACATCTTCGGAGGACTTGGTGAACCTTCTTTACGAGGTGTTCTGATAACAAGAACAACTACAAAGAAAATTGATCTACCGTGACCGGCCCTAATTCTGCGCAGTCCCTAATTCGGCGCACTTTCGCGAATATACCACAAAATCATGGGCGCTAGTTCAATATTAGCTTCAAATATATTTTTTGAATATTGTTTCAATAGAAATGAAAAAGTTTGTGAAGAAAATTTTTTGAAATCAACGACCATTATTTTGTGAAAAAATAAAATGATGTTACAAGTACTGGAAATTGCCTGAAATCTGTGTCCGTTAGCGAAGCTGCTAAAAAGTTGCCTCATGAGCTGAAGCATTTTGCGACATAAATAATGAAGAGAATGTCTGCTTTTCCATGCGCATCCTGTACTGCTGTCTTCGAGGAATCAGAATCGGCAAAAAACAATTGAGTTTTCTTCTTCCTTGCTTAATCTTCTTGTTCTTCTTAGGTGCGCAGAATTAGGAACCGGTATTAAATTTTGGTCCTAATTCTGCGCAGACATTTCAACACTAAGTTTTGAACATATAATTAATAAACAAACATCATATGAATGCCAACATAGTTATAACTAGTATATTATATGTTTCTAGCAATCCGGTGAATGTAATTACGTCTCAACAAGTTAGTTTATAAACTTTGAAGGCTAATTTACGATTCTTGCATTTTTGATCTGATAGTTTGTGACCGGACTAACCACTTGTTTTAAACATTTGCTATAAACCTCTGGGGAAATTTTATGTAATCATGCAAGCATTCGTCAAATGCGGTGTGAGTTTACATGGAATTTTCTTAAACAATGGAAACCCTGGAGTTAGACAAGGAAGAAACTCCGTTTGCAAACAAAAATTGTGCCACCTTGTCATGGCGAAAAAGTTTATAATGCCTTTAGAAATAAAAGTAAATTTTACTTGTATGTGCATATGCGGATAACTAAAAAACTTTACGTAGAAGTATTCGATAATGCTATTTAATGCTACAAAATCCTTTTGTGTATTATGATTGAAATTCCCTTTCATCAGTAATCAAAGTAGGTAGTATCAATGTTGGGGAATGCAAAGTTCCAATATGGTCGTAATGTCGTATAAAAGTTGAAAATGAAGAATTCAATTGAATTTAATCTATGAATCATGTTCTCATTACAATATGTTATCTTTTTACAGTTTTTCTCATGTGCGCAGAATTAGGAACACTAGTGCGCAGAATAAGGAACATTCCAAAAATGGGTGCGCAGAATTAGGAACAAAGACACACTTTACAATTTTCATAATTTTACATATAAATTGAGTGATTTGTATAAGAATTATATTTTTCTGTTATCTACAAAGCTAATGACTATGTGCGGTCAAAAATTCAGCCAAATCGGTTCGATTTAGAATTTGTTACAGCTGATTGAAATTGAAAAAGTCTTAGGTGCGCAGAATATGGGCACTCCACGGTATTTCTTAAGAAGACGTGTTGTGTGTCACCAAACATCTTCGGAGGACATGGTGAACCTTCTTTACGACGTGTTCTGATTACAAGTACAACTACAAAGAGAATTGATCTATTTCTTAAGAAGACGTGTTGTGTGTCACCAAACATCTTCGGAGGACTTGGTGAACCTTCCTTACGACATGCTCTGATGACAAGGAAAGACAACCACAACGAAAATTGATCTATTTCTTAAGAAGACGTGTTGTGCGTCACCAAACATCTTCGGAGGACTTGATGAACCTTCTTTACGAGGTGTTCTGATAACAAGAACAACTACAAAGAAAATTGATCTATTTCTTAAGAAGACGTGTTGTGTCACCAAACATCTTCGGAGGACATGGTGAACCTTCTTTACGACGTGTTCTGATTACAAGTACAACTTCAAAGAGAATTGATCTATTTCTTAAGAAGACGTGTTGTGCGTCACCAAACATCTTCGGAGGACTTGGTGAACCTTCTTTACGACATGTTCTGATTACAAGAACAACTACAAAGAGAATTGATCTATTTCTTAAGATAAGAAGACGTGTTGTGCGTCACCAAACATCTTCGGAGGACTTGATGAACCTTTTTAACGACTTGTTCTGATTTCAAGGAGGAGCAACTACAAAGAGAATTGATCTATTTCTTAAGAAGACGTGTTGTGCGTCACCAAACATCTTCGGAGGACTTGGTGAACCTTCTTTACGACATGTTCTGATGACAAGGAAAGACAAACACAAAGAGAATTGATCTATTTCTTAAGAAGACGTATTGTGCGTCACCAAACATCTTCGGAGGACTTGGTGAACCTTCTTCACGACATGTTCTGATTAAAGAGAAGAACTACAAAAAAAAAAATGGTCTATTTCTTAAGAAGACATGTTGTGCGTCACCAAACATCTTCGGAGGACTTCGTGAACCTTCTTTGCGACATGTTCTGATTACAAGAACAACTACAAAGAGAATTGGTCTATTTCTTAAGATAAGAAGACGTGTTGTGCGTCACCAAACATCTTCGGAGGAATTGGTGAACCTTCTTTACGACTTGTTCTGATTTCAAGGAAGAGCAACTACAAAGAGAATTGATCTATTTCTTAAGAAGACGTGTTGTGCGTCACCAAACATCATCGGAGGACTTGGTGAACCTTCTTCACGACATGTTCTGATTAAAGGGAAGAACGAAGAACTACAAAAAAAAAAGGTCTATTTCTTAAGAAGACATGTTGTGCGTCACCAAACATCTTCGGAGGACTTGGTGAACCTTCTTCAAGACATGTTCTGATGACAAAGAAAAACAACCACAAGGAGAATTGATCTATTTCTTAAGAAGACGTATTGTGCGTCTTCAAACAACTGTACGACATGTTCTGAATAAAAGGACGAACAACTACAAAGAAAATTGATCTATTTCTTAAGAAGACGTATTGTGCGTCACCAAACAACTTCAGAGGACAGGGTGAACAAGTAGGCGGAGAATAAGATTGTCCCGAGAACTGTTATAACATAAGACAGTTGACTAATTAGACAGAATCAATATTTTCTTTAAACATATGTATTTACTTACCCGTTTGCAGGAACTGTTTATGCATCTCCCTTATGGATTATGACCAGTGACCTCCAGAAGTTAATTATTTCTGTTGGTTGAAGCGTGGTGGCAAGACAGGATGAAGTAAAGGTATCTTGACGACAAACCATAATTACTTTGAAGAATGTCTTGACCTGGTGAATTACAAAACTAACTCATTGGAGAAGTGACCTATTTCCTTAAACAGACCCCCCTTTCCCTCCAGTGAATTTCGGATAAATACCCATAGAAACGAGCCCCCTCCTACCCCCCAAGCAAAACTATTTATTCACATATAAATACAGAACATAAAATAAAATATAAATAATCAAATTAGAGCTGGCTAGCCATGGTTAATAGTGGTGATATGGAATTTCTGGAATAGATTTAAAAATGGATTAGCGGATTGCTTTTAGATACGTGAGATTAGTGCAAGCTTTCAAAATAATGAGATAATATAAAATGAATAAGCGACTAAGGGTGCTAGTACACAGGGACAAATATTTGTCAAGGAAAGAACTCAAGAAACATCATCTGTTTGACACTAATGGAAATTCGATTGAGTCAAACAAGATGTTTGAGCATTGGTTTCTTGTTGGACAAATATTTCACTCTGTGTACTGGAATCCTAAATAAAATGATTGAAATTTATCAGCATGAGTCTTAAAAAATGCTTGCACTGTGAAAGCCCCATATTCTGCGCACCTGAGAAATTTTCAATTTACATCACCTGTATTAACCCTTTCCTTCCCACGAATTTGAACGACTATTTCTATGCCAAAAAAGAGTTAAAAAAAGTGCTTGAACAAAAGTTATTGCAAATTGACCAAATTTATTGAAATCATTAACAAAAATTTTTAGCTGTAAATCAATAGTACGTAATTAATCTAGTAATTGGCAGTTGGGTTTACCTTATGAGATCACAATCATATTCTAGAAATGATTGCGTCATTTCAATCTAGGTAATTCCGTTTGTCCCGAGTTCGTCGAAAATCGATGGTGCTCTAGAGCAAGAGGATTAAATTCCAAACCGAACCGTTTTGTATGGAAAAGGAAAAGACTTAGTAATCTATATTTCACAAAATAATTATTTTTATATAAAATAATGTAAATTCTGAAGTGTTTGTGGTCCTTATTCTGTATAAAGAAAAAAATATACTAAACTAGCTGTCCCGGCAAACGTTGTCTTGCCCAGCTATGGTGGTTTGACAACTGTTGAGCTCATAACGTCACCGCACTCTAGATTGATTTAATTTCGATCGTGTTAATTTCCTTCCCAGCTCATGGAAAATAGAAATTTTTCAATTTTGTTACTTTTCTAGCAGATTTTCGTAACTTTTTGTACATATAAACACAGCCACCACGAATACGAATCGAACCATGCAAGAGTCATGCCGATCGGTCCACCCGTTCTTGAGTTTTGTTGCCTCAAAGGGATTTCAAATTCATTTTTATATATATATAGATTGCTAATTTTTTCAAGTTTCAGTAGTAGCTCCGTGACAGTTTATTTGCCAAGGCTGAACCCGTTGTTCAAATTAAACCACTACAAAGACCAATTTTAAGACGTAACATGTCAGTTCTCAGTCATTTCAAGCTATTTCAAGTCTATGAAGATTATTATGAAAGCATTTTTATCCAAAAAGACTCAGAATGTTCATGTTCAATAGTAAATTACTTCACGGAAATAACATATTTCAAGACCAAAAAAAAGGTCGTATCAACATTGCGTAAACAAACACGTTTCTGTCGACTTAGGGCCTTCTGAGTTCCACTCACGCATCTCACCACCAAAGGCCTGAAGTACACGGAGTCAAATATTTGGCAAGGAAAGAACTCAAGAAATATTATCAGTTTGACACCTACTAATGAAAATTCGATCGAGTAAATCAAGATGTTTGAGCATTAGTTTCTTTTTGGAGTAATATTTGACCCTGTGTACTAACGAATAAAGCTTGATGTTTGCACTTTTTGTTAATGGTGGTGGTGTGTGAGTGAAGTTCAGAAGGCTCTAAGTAGGCAGAAACATGTTTGTTAACAAAATGTTGATGCAGCCTTTGCAATTGTTGGTCTTGAATTCACAAAATGCTGTCGGACACGAATGAAAACTCATCTGGATAAGTGCCCTGAATAAATTATAAAATAATAAAATGCAATAACAAAATGCTGTCTGTTTATAACTGTGCTTATGCCACTCCAAAGATTGAAGATGTAACATAGTTTATCGGTTTATCGAATCAAACGGCCAATCATCAAATGAATACAACTACCTTGCAGTGAACGCACCTCGCATCTTGTTAGCAACCTAGCAACCTACAGCACTCTCCTCAATGATAAACAATAATCGGACCCGTCACCCTCAACATGGCAATGCTGAAAACCTACGGCTTTACAGTTGTGTCTCTAGGGGCCACCATATAAGTTGATATCAAGCCATCATTCAGTCATAATCTCGGCCAGAATAACAATAAAGTAGTCTTCTAAGAAACGAGCGTTTACAGTGTATCTTGCTTACCTCGATTCATGCCCGCACCTGATGTACCATGTAAAAACGCTTAAAAACCCGGTGCTCACTATACGGACCATACTCGAGGAGAACGGTGTGTGGCAGTGAAGAATCAACCATGAGCTCTCTGTACTCTGCGGTAAGCTGTGGTCTGGAAACTGATCAAAGCCGGACGGATACGATGGGCAGGGCATACTGCACATATGCCGGATGGTAATCCTGCATAGATTGTGGACGATGTGGAGCACAGGTGACAAGGAGGCGGCGATGTCCCGAGGAAGCAGTAGCAAACCGAAACATGTGGCGTATCACCGTCTTATCTATGAAAAGATGTAGGTTATAATTTATGAAAAAACCTGGAAATGCTTGAAGCTTCCAAATTGTGTTCGTTTATTCCTTACCTACCAAGCTCACCAGTTTTTTCGAAAGGTCGGGAAAGACGAAGGGATAAACGGAGGAAGGAGCGTATCTGGTCCCGTTGTGGCAGTGAAATCCTGATTCGGTTTACTGTTTCGCTCATGTAGCCGAACCCGTTTTCGGAATCAAAGTAGGTACTTTACACTCCGGTTCTAAGTTTTCACTAAGTGATCAAGTCTTGATCGATCGAGTTCGAGATTTTTTCGCGGTTCCGGACTTTTTCGGCGGAATATTTGGTATTCTACACTAGAAATTAAACGAATTTCACGTAAAAATTTTAATATCCTAACGCGGTGAACACGCAGCTGTTTATTAATTTGTTTTGGCGGCGACGTCGGTCGTGTCGGTCGGCGACGGATCGTTTTTGACGTTTTTGACAGATTGCGAACAAAACACTGAAGTAAAAGTTTTGTGATTTTTTTTGGTCGGAATTTTACTGATTCAGAAAGATTCAAAAAGATTCCGAAAGATTCAAAAAAGATTAACATCAAAAGATCAGAGTGTCATCCCTTCGGCAAAATAGGATAAATCCCATCTGCCCCAGGAGATTTGAAAGGAGCAAAGCTATTAAGAGCCCACTCAATCGATTCTATAGTTACAATACTCCGAGCCGAAGCTAAAGAATCATAACTACAAGAAAAGACATCAGGTTCATCCGAAGATGTAATATCCACACATCCAGGTAAGTGTGTGCTGAATAAGCATTCCAGAACTTCCTCATCAGAGGAAGTCAGATCGCCATTTGGCAAACGAAGTTCGTTCACCCGGAAATCCTTAGATTTCGCAAGGATTTTGTTTAACCGACTGACTTCACTCAAGCTGGAAACATTTGAACAAAGGTTTTCCAGCCGGATCGTTCAGCAGACCGGAGAGCTTTCCTGTAGGCCTTGCGAGCCGACCTGAAAGCCTCCGAACCAGCCGAACGTCGTCTGTTCCAACTCTTTCTACATTGTTTCCTGAGTTTCGCCAGATCAGAGTTCCACCAAGGGGTTCCTCTTGTGATCTTCACAGACCGTAGAGGGCATGCTTCTTCAAAAGCTTCCATGATGAAAGTCGTTGTAGTATCAACGGCATCATCTAAATCACTTGGAGTGTCAATGGATGGTGAATATCCATGAAATTTGGCTGCGACCAAATCAGTATAAAGATCCCAGTTTGTTGACCGAGGATTCCTGAAACGCAATGTTTGCGAAGTAACATTTAAAAGTTCAAAAAAGATATAGCGATGGTCAGATAAAGATTCTTCATGTTACACATGCCAATTGGTCAGCTCGTGACTAATTCTGCTAGAGCAAAGCGTTATATCTAACACTTCCTCTCTAGCAGATACCATAAAGGTTGGGCGGTTGCCTATGTTAAGTAATGCAAGATCTGTACTACTTAAGTACTCCATCAAACTGGAGCCTCTCAAGTTGATGTCTGAGCTGCCCCAGATGATATGGTGAGCATTAGCATCACTGCCAACAATTAGCGGAAGGCCTTTTGAAGTGCAGTATGCGATGACATGTTTGAAAGCATCCGTAGAGGATGGTTCATCATGCGGTAAATACACAGAACAATAGACGTATTTCCTGTTGAGGTTTCCAACAGATACATCAATTGTGATAGCACATACATCTCTGGTGCTTAGTTCAGAGATGAGTGTAGCAACTATTGCGTTGTTGACAAGCACACAGGCTCGAGGCATGACACGCGAGTTTGCCATTTCATGTTTACTGAAAGTGGCAAACACCGGGTTCACAAGGTTTCCTAGATAGAAATTTCCCTTACGAAAGTAAGGTTCTTGTACCAAGGCCACTTGGGCTGTACCATTTTGCATAAGTCTGCAAAGATTGATCGTTGCTGTTCTTTTATGCTGAAGATTGATCTGAGCTATCCTAACCGTAGCCACTACCCAAACTAGGTAAGATTAAACTCTTCGCAACAACAGCACAACAAAGAACAGCAACAATAAAACCAAATCGGTATCGATTGGAAAACGCCAAAGGCGAGGATGCACAGAATACACTGTAAATCGCATAATGCGAAACCATATAGGTGAAAATTTAAACTATTTAACAACATCTTCATAATCCCGCCCTTATTTAGCCTCAAGTGAGACTAAAGAAGGGCAGCTGATTGTCTCGGAGAAACACAAGGTCCACTGCACCATTGCTCCGATTAGCGCAGTAAGGGCTACATACTGTGGAGGGCGCCCTGGTACTCCACAGGCTCCGTTAGCGGTTAGGTTTTTATTAGACCCCCCTAGCCATTCATTCCTAGGCACGGTAAGCATAAAGCCGCATCACACCATGAATTAGGGGTCACCTGTTGGTGGATTCTTACCACCGGAACAGGCGGTCCGTAGTGTTATTCTTAGCCAATTGAGACAATCGCTACCGACACTACACAGCTATCTAGGCTGATCGAGAAAAGAAGTTAATATTGATGATCAACTTCATACGAAGACGAAGGAGTAGTGACTGGTCGTTGACCCTACGTCCGGTACATCACTGATGCAGCAGCGAAGCAGGACTACACCAATCAACGGACGTAGGACGGGCATGAACCAGGCAAGAGGGAAGTAATTAATTACCGTGAGTAAAGAGGTCTGTGATGGCATCATGCATGAGATATGCGCCGAATTGATTGTGGGTCATTTTGAATAAATGAAGGTGTGATGAAATGGAAGTTTATCTTTCAATTGCATGCGATTATTGTCCTGGAATGTGGTTCTTGTGTCCTCTCGATTGACGGTCTTGGTTTCTGGTGGCGTTTTTTCTGGCTTGTTGTTCGCTCGGTTGGTTCCCCTGCTGCTGTCAACCATTTTTCGAAGTCGGTCTCTGTCATCCCGCGGGGCGTTGAGGAATCGCGAATCGTAGAACGACGGTGGATTAGTGCTAACAGTGAGTGAAAGTGATAAAATCTGTACGCTTTGATGCTATTAATAGTTTGAATCAATCGCAGTGTGACTTTTATCGAACTTTGGTGCTTTGTTGATTCAAATTGATCTGTGCAACATTTGAACTGACAATAGTGATATTTTGAAATTCGAACGTTGGAAAGTGAATAAGTGAAGATGGCGAGTGAGTTGAAAGAATTAAAGCGGCAAATGCGTCAACTGCAGAACACCTTCGACGGTGTGCGGAATTTCGTCGATAGGTTCAAGAGAGAGAGGCACTATGTTCACATCGACACCAGATTGGAGATGTTGGAGGCGGCCATGGCGAAGTTCTATGAGCTCCGAAGAAGGATTGAAGAAGTGACTGAAGACATCGATGAGAAGTCCGTAGCGGAGTCCAATGAAAGTCTCGAGGAACAAGCTGCACAATTGGAGTTATTATCCGAACAACGCTGTAAGCAATCCTCACAGGTGATGCTAGAAACTGAGGACGTGTACTGCGAACTGCGATCATCGTTGTTATCCCTCAAGGAACCGTCAAATTCGGGACCTCTGCTGCAATCCAAGCGAATTCTGATGCGTCGCAGGTGAGCAAGCCAACGTCTACAGTGAAGCTTCCAGAACTGCGATTACCCAGCTTTGGAGGTCGTCTACGAGAATGGGTCACTTTTCGTGACATGTTTCAAAGCTTGATCCATCGCAACCACCAGTTATCCGACATGGACAAGTATAGCTACTTGCGATCCTCTCTGGTTGGCGAAGCGCTACAGGAAGTCGCAACCTTGGAGATGACATCGGCAAATTATGCAATTGCTTGGGATCTTCTACAGAAGCGCTACGAGAATAAAAAGCTGATAGTCAAAGCGCATCTGGATGCTCTTTTCGCAGTTGAACCGATTAAGCGCGAAAGCTATGACACGTTGAATCATCTTATCAGCGAGTATGATCGTCATTTGCTGATGATGGGAAAGATTGGTGAGGAGACCACTAACTGGAGCACAATACTGGTTCATATGGTGTGTTCCAGACTTGATCCCACTACACTCCGCCACTGGGAGACCCACCATTGCTCCAAGGACGTACCGAAGTACGACCTGATGACATTTCTTCGGAATCAGTGCTCCGTACTTCAATCAATCGCTCCAGAAAAATCTTCCTACACCGATATTCGCAAACCCAAGACGTCTGTGAGTAATCCAGCAGTGCAAACCTCCAACAATCGATGTCCAATATTCAGCCTTCAGGTGCCAGCGGTTCCTCAAATTGAAGGTTCAAGAACGATACGAGAAGGTGAAGAGGTGTGGACTGTGTTTGAACTGCTTTTCTTCATCGCATCTTGTTCGTCTTTGCACGAGAAGTGTCTGTCGGCACTGCCAGCGGAAACACCATACGCTTCTTCATTTAGGAGCTTCAGAAGGCGGAGCAGCTGTATCGTCGCAATCCGGTTCCTCCGTTCCACCCGAACAAACTCGAACACAAAGAGCGAATAACCAACAAACACAGCCACACGCCCAGAACCAAACAGCTCCAAGTCAACACACAGGACCAAACACAAACTCATTCCCAATCGCAAGCACTAGTACACACCCACTACCCACCACAGATCCGACTCCCTCTCAACACACAAACTCACTGCCTGTTAGTATTCATACGCCCTCCCGTCAAGTACTTCTATCCACCGCCTTGGTGCGCATAGCAGATCAGTACGGAAATGTGCAGCTTGCAAGAGCTCTGCTCGACTCGTGCTCCGAATACTGCTTCATTACCCGAGGCCTGTGTCAGAAGCTCAAGCTAGAAGGACTTCGAACCACCTGCCTATCGCCGGTATTGGAGGATCGTCTGTCTACTAAATCAACTAGAATGGTGAGCGCAACCGTCGCTCTACGGCCGCTCAGAATATCACCGTATTCGGAAAACATCCAACTTCACGTTCTACCGAAGCTGACTTCAGAGTTGCCAACTGAGTTCGTGAATGTACAACAGCTAGCGATTCCGGAACATCTTACGCTAGCCGATCCTACATTTTTTGAGCCTGGATCGATTGACCTAATCATCGGTGCAGAATATTACTACGATTTGCTGTCAGATGGAAGAATCAAGCTAGTAGATAATGGACCCACTCTTCAAGAAACCGTCTTCGGCTGGGTCGTCTCTGGACGTGTACCCGGATCTTCAATTGCTGTACCACGAACCGTTTCGTATCCTTGTACTGTTTCCGACTTGAACGAGCTACTCACGAAGTTTTGGGAACTCGAATCCTGCCACACTGGAGGCACGTTGTCAGTAGAGGAGTCAACGTGTGAAGAAATCTTCGAGCGAACTACCATCAGAGACGAAACTGGTAGATTCGTAGTCACCCTACCGAAAAAGGAAGCTGTCATTCAGAAACTGGGGGACTCCAAGGCCAACGCTCTCAAACGATTCTACGGACTAGAGCGTCGGTTTGCAGCCAACACTGCGTTCAAAGAAGCGTACTTCGAATTCATCAACGAATATAGGGCAATGGGTCACATGGAAGAAGTAGCAAAAGATGAGGAACCCGTATATTATCTACCGCATCGCGCTGTGCTGAAGCCGGATAGCACGACGACAAAGCTTCGTGTCGTGTTCGACGCTTCGTGTCGCACGTCGTCCGGCGTATCGCTGAACGATGGGCTGATGGTAGGACCCGTCGTCCAAGACGACCTTCACTCCATCGCGTTGCGTTTCCGATTTTGGAGGTACGCAATAGTGGCAGACGTGGCGAAAATGTATAGAATGGTGAAGGTTTGCCCAGCTGACCACATACTGCAGTGCATTCTCTGGAGACCGTCTTCCGATGATCCCGTTAAGGCGTATAAACTGACCACGGTTACCTACGGAACCAGCTCTGCGCCATACCTGGCAACGAAGTGCCTTCAACGACTGGGAACTGAGGGTGCAGCAACCCATCCAGCTGCTGCAAAAACGGTCAAGAAGGACTTCTACGTGGATGATGCGTTGAGCGGAACTGACGATTTGGAGGAAGGCAGATCTCTAGTGTCGGATTTGATTGATCTGACCAATTCAGCAGGCTTTATCTTGCGGAAGTGGAGTTCCAACAGCGCTGAATTGCTTTCCAACGTTCCAGTTGAGCTTCGGGACGAACGAATTTCATTTGAACTGGATTCGTCAACCTCCGCCGTGAAAACTCTTGGTCTGATATGGGAACCAGCTGCAGATATTTTTCGTTTCACCGTACCCCAACTAGAATCGGATGCTCCTATCACCAAGAGAACCGTTTTGTCGGAATCAGCCAAGATTTTCGATCCATTAGGGCTAATCGGTCCGGTAGTTGTGCAGGCAAAGATATTCCTACAAACACTGTGGAAGCAGAAATGCGACTGGGACGACCTGCTGCCGGAAGAACTACAGAATGCATGGATTGAATTTCGGAGAAATCTGCTGGCGTTGGACACTCTTTCTGTGCCACGCTTTGTCTCATTTACGAAGGACCTAGTAACGGTAGAACTGCATGGATTTGCAGATGCTTCCAACGCTGCCTATGGAGCCTGTCTCTATTTGCGATGTATCACGGTTGACGGCACAATAACCGTCAGGCTCATCACGGCCAAGTCAAGGGTTGCACCACTGGAAGATTTGAAGCGGAAGAAGAAGGTCCTTTCGACGCCACGTCTAGAACTTTCCGCAGCGCTTTTGTTGAGTTATTTGTATGAAAAGGTCTGTAGCAGTGTTCAGGTTCCATTCCAACCGTTTTTCTGGACCGACTCCACAATCGTGAAGTACTGGCTAGCTTCTCCACCCTCCCGCTGGCAGATTTTCGTGGCAAATCGAGTATCGGAGATCCAGCACATAACCAGCAATGGCGTATGGAACCATGTAGCTGGAGCGGACAATCCGGCGGACATAATCTCGCGTGGCATGATACCTGCGCAGTTGAAGTACGAAACGACATGGTTTGAAGGTCCTCTGTGGCTACGGCAGGATCGCTCAAGGTGGCCTAGCAGTTCACCCACTATCCCGGATGCCCAACACTCTCTCCTCGAGGAGCGAGCTTCTGTCGCATTGCCAGCTCGTGTGAAGACTCCTAGCGAAATCTTTCTCCTCCCTATCAAGCTCCAAGAGTTGAACGAAGCGACGAGCGTCCTAGTTCGTTTAGCGCAGGAAGACAGCTTTCCCGAGGAAGTTGCGGCTCTTTCTCGTGGCCGGGAGGTGAAGACTTCGTCCAAAATCCTTTCTCTTCATCCCATTTTGGTTGATAAAACGCTTCGCGTTGGCGGCCGGCTTGCTATCGCGCCAATCGCGAAGAGTCGAAAGCATCCTATGATACTCCACCACCACCATCCGTTCACCAAGCAGATTTTGCGGCACTACCACATCAAACACTTCCATGCTGGCCAACAACTTCTGGTGGCCTCCGTCAGAGAGAAATTCTGGCCCACGAACGCACGTGATCTGGCCCGCACGGTGTGTCATGAGTGTGTAACGTGCTTCCGGAGCAAGCCCACCATTCACGAGCAGCTAATGGCCGATCTCCCGTCGGTTCGAGTCAATCCTGCAGCCGTATTCCTTAAGGTTGGTGTAGATTTGTGTGGCTCATTCTACATCAAATATCCAGTTCGGCGCAGCATAGCGGTGAAGTGCTTCGTAGCTATTTTCGTTTGTCTGGCAACGAAGGCTGTGCACATGGAAGTTGTTCCGGATTTGTCGACTCAAGCTTTCTTGGCGGCCTTTAAACGATTTGTTGCAGTCAGAGGAAAGCCACAGGTGGTCATGTGCGACAATGCCACCAATTTCGTAGGAGCCAACAGGGAATTGGAGGAGTTGCGTCTCCAGTTTCTCGATCAGCAGTTTCAATACACCGTAGTCCGCACAGCTGAAGATGAAGGAATTCAGTTAAAGTTCATACCGGCACGCTCTCCCAATTTCGGTGGACTCTGGGAGGCGGCGGTCAAATCCTTTAAGGTACATTTTCGGAAGATAGTCGGTAATCAGCAGTTAAGCTACGACGAGTTGCACACCATTGTTCAGCAAGTGGCCGCAATACTTAATTCGCGCCCACTGACTCCGCTTAGCAACGACCCTAACGACTATGCTCCCCTAACCCCGGGACACTTTCTGGTTGGAAGACCCTTGACAGCGGTGCCTGAACCCGATTTGCAGGAGATACCAGACAATCGGTTGGCAGCCTGGCAGCGGTCGCAAGAATTTGTGCAAAAACTCTGGCGGAAATGGAAGACGCACTACCTGTCAGACTTGCATAATAGGACCAAATGGACGAGAAAACGCGACAATATCAAGATCGGCACCATGGTATTGGTGAAGGAGGACAATTTGCCTCCACAACGGTGGAAATTGGGGCGAGTCACCGAAATCTACGTCGGCTCGGATGGAAACGTCCGAGTAGTGAACGTTCGCACCAAGGACGGCAAGGGCGTAGCCAGGGGGGGCAGGGGGGGGCCGTGGCCCCCCCCTGACCGATCAACTATATTTTAACTTAACCGAAAAACATAGATGATCAGAGCTGTTTTTGACTAGTAAAAATAAAATTCTCCTGCATCCTCGTATTTTTTTTAATGTATGCAGGAATTCCTTCAGAAATTCTTGGAGGAATACCTTCGAAAATTCCTGAGGGTGTTCCTTCGGAAATACATGGCGGAATTCCTTTAGAAATTCCTGAAGGAATTCCATCCAATATTCCTGGAGGAGTCCCTTCGCAAATTCCTGGAAGAATTCCATCGGAAATTCCTGAAGGAATTCCTTCGGAAATTCCTGGAGCAATTCCTTCGGAAATTTCTTGGGCAGTTCCTTGGGAAAATCTTGGATGAATACCTTCGGAGATTCCTGGAGGAATTCTTTCAGAAATCCATAGAGAAATTCGTAAGGAAATCCTTTGGTGAATTCCTTACGAAATTCCTGGACAAAATAATTCCAAACTTCCTGGGGGAATGCTTTTGGAAATTCCTGGAGGAATTCCTTCGGAGATTGCTGGACGAATGTCATTGAAAATTCCTGGAGGAATTCCTTCCGAAAGTCCTGGAGGAATTCCTTCGGAAAGTCGTGGAGGAAATTTTTCGGAAATACTTTTTGGATTTTTTTTGGAAATTCTTGCAGAAATTCCTTCGGAAACTCCTAGCGGAATTCCTGCAAGAATTCCTTCAGAAATTCCAGGAGGAATTCCATCGGAAATTCCTGGAGAAATTCTTTCAGAAGTTTCGGGAGGAATTCCTTCGGAAATTGCTGGACGAATTCCTTTGGAATTCCAGGAGGAATTCCTTTAGGAATTCCTGGAGGAATTCTTTCGGAAATTCCGGGAGGAATCCCTTCGGAAATTGCTGGGCGAATTACATTGGAAATTCCAGGAGGAATTCCTTCGGAAATTCCTGCAATAATTTCGTCGGCAATTACTGGACGAATTCTTTTGGAAATTCCTGGAGGAATTCCTTCGGAAATTCCTGGAGGAATTCCTTCAGAAATTCCTGGAGGATTTTTTTCGGAAATTCTTTTTAGATTTTTTTTGGAAATTCCTGGAGAATTACCGTCGGAAATTCCTAGCAGAATTCCTTCGGAAAATCCTGAAGGAATTCTTTCGGAAATTACGGGAGGAGTTCCTTCGGAAATTCCATAAGGAATTCCTTTAAAAATTCCTGGAAAATTCTTTCAGAAATTTCGGGGGGAATTCCTTCGGAAATTGCTGGACGAATTCCTTTAGACATTGCCGGAGGAATTCATTCGGAAATTCCAGAAGAAATTCATTTAGGAATTCCTGGAGGGATTCTTTCGGAAATTCCTGAAGGAATTCCATCGGAAATTGCTGGAGGAATTCCATTGGAAATTCCTGGAGGAATTCCTTCCAAAATTCTTGGAGGAATCCCTTCGCAAAATCCTGGAAGAATTCCTTCTGAAATTTCTGGAGAAATTCCTTCGGAAATTCCTTGGCGAGGTCTTTCGAAAAATCTTGGATGAATACTTTCGGAAATTTCTGGAGGAATTCTTTCAGAAATTCCGGGAGGAATTCCTTTGGAAATTGCTGGACGAATTCCTTTGGAGATTCCTGGAAGAATTCATTCGGAAATTCCAGAATGAATTTCTTTAGGCATTCCTGGAGGAATTCTTTCGTAAATTCCGGAAGGAATTGCTTCGGAAATTCCTGAAGCAATTCCTTCAAAAAATCCTGGAGGAATTCCTTAAAAAATTTCAGAATTCTTGGAGGAATCCCTTCGCAAATTCCTGGAAGAATTCCTTCGGAAATTCCTGAAGGAATTCCTTCGGAAATTCCTGAAAGAATTCGTTCGGAAATTCCTGAAGGAATTCCTTCGAAAATTTCTGGAGGAATCCCTTTTGAAATTCCTTGGGGAGTTCCCTCGAAAAATCTTGGATGAATACCTCCGGAAATTTCTGGAGGAATTCTTTCAGAAATCTATAGAGAAATTCCTGAGAAAATCCTTGGATGAATTCCTTAGGACATTCCTGGAAAAAAATCATTCTAAATTTCGTAGAGGAATGCTTTTTATGATTCCTGGAGGAATTCCTTCGGAAACTACTGGACGAATTCCTTTGGAAATTCCAGGAGGAATTGCTTCGGAAATTGCTGGAATAATTTCTTCGGAAATTACTGGAAGAATTCCTTCGGAAATTCCTGGAGGTATTCTTTCGGAAATATCTGGAGGTATTCCTTCGGAAATTCCTGGAGATTTTTTTTCGGAAAGTCTTTTTGGATTTTATTTTTGGAAATTCCAAGAGGAATTCCCTCTAAAATTCAAGGAGGAATTTCTTTACAAATTCCGTTAGGAATTCCTTCAAAAATTCCTGGAGGAATTCTTTCGGAAATTCCGGGAGGAATTCCTTCGGAAATTGCTGGACGAATTCGTTTGAAGATTCATGAAAATTCCTGCAGGAATTCTTTCGGAATTTCTTCGGAAATTCCTGGAGAAATCCCTCCGGAATCTCTTGGATGCATTCCTTCTGAAATTCGTGGAGCAATTATTTCGGAAATTCCTGGAGGAATTCCTTCGGAAATTCTTGGAGAAATTTCTTGAAAATTCCCGGAGGAATTCCATTGGAAATTTCTGGAGGAATTCCTATGGAAATTTCTACGGAAATTCCTGGAGAAACTCTTTTGGAAATTCCTGAAGGATTTTTTTTGGAAATTCCAGGAAGAATTCCTTCAGAAATTCCAGGAGAAATTCTGTCGTAAATTCCTGGAGAAATTCCTTTGGAAATTTCCAAAGGAATTTCTCCATGAATTTCCGATGTAATTCCACCAGGAATTTTGCGAAGGAATTCCTTCAGGATTTTCCGAATGAATTCCTCCATGTATTTCCGAGAGAATTCCTCCAGGAATTTCTGTGGCAATTCCTCCAGGAATTTCGGAGGGAAATCCTCCAGGAACTTCCGGAGAAATTCCTCCAGGAAATTTTGGAAAAATTCCTCCACAAATTTCTGGAGGAATTACTCTAGGAATTTCCGGAGGAATTCCTCCAGGAATTTCCAAAGGAATTCTTCCAGGAATTTTCAAGGGAATTCCTCTTGGAATTTTCAAAGGATTTCCTCCTGGAATTTCCGAAGGAATTCCTTCATGAATGTCCGAAGAAACCCCTCCATGAATTTCCGAAAGAATTCCTCCAGAAATTTTCCAACGGGATTCCTCTACGAATTTCCGAAGGAATTCCTCGAGGAATTTCCGGAGGAATTCCTCCAAGAATTTCCGAAGAAATTCTTCTAGGAATTTTCAAAGGATTTCCTCTTGGAATTTTTAAAGGATGTCCTCCTGGAATTTCCGAAGGAATTCCTCCATGAATGTCCGAAGGAATTCCTCCATGAATTTCCGAATGAATTCCTCCAGGAATTTTGCGAAGGAATTTCTAAAGAATTTTCCGAAGGAATTCTTACATGAATTACCAAAGGAATTCCTCCAGAAATTTTCCGACGGAATCCCTCCACGAATTTCCGAAGAAATTCCTCGAGGAATTTCCGGAAGAATTTCTCCAGGAAATACCGAAGGGATTCCTCCATGAATTTCCGAAGGAATTCCTCCAGGAATTTTGCGAAGGAATTCCTAAAGCATTTTCCGAAGGAGTTGCTCCATGAATTTCCGAAGGAATTGCTCCAGAAATTTTCCGAAAGAATTCATTCACGAATTTCTGAAGAAATTCCTCCACGAATTTTCAAAGGAATTCCTCCAGGAATTTCCTGAGAAATTCCTCCATGAATTTCTTCAGAAATTTCCGGAGGAGATCCTCCAGGAATTTCCGAAGGAGATCCTCCAGGAATTTTCAAAGAAATTCCTTCTGCAATTTCCGAAGGAATTCCTCCTGGAATTTCAAAAGGAATTGCTTCATAAATTTCCGAAGGAATTCCTTCAGGAATTTCTGAAGGAAATCTTCCAGCAATTTCCGAAGGAATTCCTCCTGGAATTTTCGAGGGAATTCCTGCAGTAATTTCCGGTGGAATTCCTCCAAGGAATTTCAAAGGAATTTCACCAGGAATTTTAAAAGGAGCTCCTGCCGGAATTTCCGAAAGAATTCTTTCATGAATGTCCGAAGGAATTCCACCAGGAATTTTCGAAAGAATTTCTCAAAGAATTCCTTCACGAATTTCCGTAGGAGTTCCTCCATAAATTCCAGAAGGAATTCCTCCAGGACTTTTGCGAAGGAATCGCTCAAAGATTTTCTGAAGGAATTCCTCCATGAATTTCCGAAGGAATTCCTCCAGAAATTTCAGGAAGGAATTTTTCCAGGTATTTTCGAAGAAATTACTCCAGGAAATTCCTAAGAAATTCGTCCAAGAATTCCGGAAGGAAATCCTCCACGAATTCTCGAAGGAATTCCTCCAAGAATTTCCGAGGGAATTCCTCCAGGATTTCCCCGAAGAATTCCTCCATGAGTTTCCGAAGGAGCTTGTCCAGGAATTTCCGTAGGAATTCCTCCAGTAATTTTCAAAGGAATTTCTCCTGGAATTTTCAAAGGATTTTCTCCTGAATTTCCGAAGGAATTTCTCTACGAATTTCCAAAGAAATCCCTCCCGGAATTTGCAAAGAAATTTCTTATGGATTTGCTTTGAAATATCTCCAAAAATTTCCGAATGAATTCCTCCAAAAATTTTTGACGGTTGTCGTCAAAAAATTTCCTTAGGATTTTCTCACATAACCCCCAAACGTGTTTCTGAAGGAATGTTTGAAGAAGTTTCTCAAGTTTTCGTAGGAGTTTCGCAATACATTATTGAAGGAATTTCTTTAAGAATTCCCGAAGAAACTTCTCAAGGATCTTTCGCTGAAATTCCTTGAAGAATTTCGTAAAGATTTATAAAAAACCAAAAAAAAATCCTCAACGAACTTATCAAACAATTTCTCACAAAATTTCCGAAGGTATTCCATAAGACATTTCAGACATATGTCAAAAAAAAAATCCAAACGAAATCCTTTAACAATTTCCGAATTTTCCTTATCAAGGCATTTTTAAAGGAACTCTTCAAAGAATTTCCGAATGAGTTCCTCTAGGAAATAAAAAACCACAAAAGCATTTCTTCAGGAATTTACGAAATATTTTTTCAAGGAATTTTTAAAAGATTTTTAAAGAAATTCCTTATGGAATTTCAGAAGGGATATCTCAAGAGACTTTTAGTGATTTTTTTTCAATATTTTCGAAAGAATTGCTTCAGAAATTTGGGAAGAATTCTCACAGAAATTTCCGGATGAATTCCTCCAAGAATTTTTGAAGGCATTCCTCAAGGAATTTTCGGAAGAATTCCTCACGAAAACTCCGAAGGAGTTCCTCAAGGAATATTCTAAATCTATTTCAAAGAAATTCCTCAAGGAATTCCCGAAGAATCTTCTAAAGGAAATCGTAGAAGAACGCTCGAAGGAATGTCTTATGGAATTTCTCAAGAAGCTTTAGAAATGAAGGAATTCCTCATGAAATTTCTGAAAAATTTGTCAAGGAATTTCAGGTGGAATTCCTCATGGATTCATTAAAGGATTTTTCGAAGAAATTTCTCCAAAAATTTCTTAGGGTATTCCTCAAGGAAAGGAATCTTAGTTTGATTGGAATTTTTGAAAGAATTCCCGGAGAAATTCTTAAAGTATTTTCTGGAGCTTCTCAAACGGATTTCTGGTGGAATTAAGTATGACATTTGTAAAGAATTACTGGGGAAACTCTCAAAAGAATGCATGGTGAAATTCGTAATAAAACTTCTGGAGGAATTATTGAAGAAATTTCTGAAGGTATTCCCAACGGAATTACTGCAAGTTTTCCGAAGGTAATTGCTTCTGGAATATCTACATTAAAATAACCTGGAAAAATATTAAAGAAATTTCTGGAGAAACTGCTGGGTAAATTCAAATTCATGATGGCATTTGTTAAGAAATTCCTGAAGCAATATCTTGAGGAATTCCTCAGGATTATTTATAATCATATATGGTTCTTCCATTGAACCATTCCTGTTAATCACCCATATTTCATACTTCTCTTTTATTTTTATTTAAATGATTAAGTATTTGAACTCCTTGTTACTGCAAAGTGGTTTTCAGTGTAAGGGTGCTCGCCCCCCCCTGACCAAAAAGCTGGCTACGCCCTTGAAGGACGGGATCTTCAAGCGAGGTATATCCAAGATCTGCGTTCTCCCTATCAAGGATAATGCATCCACAGACGAAGAGCAGTAGTCTCTTCTTGGTGCTTCGGCACTGCGGGGGTCTTCACCATGAAGGCCTCCGCTTTCCAGTTAAGTAGTTGTATTATTGAATATTTCAAAAAGCTCAAGGAATGTTGATCCCCCATAGCCCGGTGGCTCCCTACGGGGACGCCCGTCACCATGAAGACGTCGCGTCGTTATCTGGTCCAAGCTGTTCCAATCCGTCAATCACGCTGTGATTCGTCATGTAATCGTCTGGCATGCCCTATCCATGATGTCCATATCGTCCGTCCAATCATCAATAGCTCGTTGTGACGTCAATTTGTGTCAACCATGAACTAACCACTCTCGCTGAAAGGTCATAGCGCATCCACCGTTCAATCAACGTCAATTTTCACCCGAGCAACTGGTACCATTGCTCGGCATCGCTGCACTCGCAATCAACAAGTCGTCCACTGGGCCTGATCAACCCGACCGGAGGACTGTCGTTGTCGTCGCAGCATCGTATCATCGTAGACCACTACTGAGCAACCCAAACCCCTCGAAGCGACACTCCAGTTGTCGTCATCGGTGCCTGGGGCACCCGCGGAGGCCAGGAGGCCTCCGCTCCAGGCAAGTTCTGTTCTAGTTCATAAATTCAAGGTAAAAAGCACCCGTTCATTTCTAGCGTCGATTGATGTCACCTTTCCACCCGAGGACGAAGGACACCGTCAGCGAAGCCACCCACTATTAGAAACGGTATGGTTCGACCGTGCCGCGAGAACGGCGGTGTACAGCAGCGTAGAACGGCTATCAATCCATCTATCGAAGCCATCACTCCAAGCCAAAAGGAACCAAAATTCGTCGCCGTCGTTGTAGTCGTGCTTCAGCAGAAGTCAATAGTAGCCACCATCAGCATCGTTAGGACGTAGTCCCATCCAGCGTCAAACAACAACCGCCCGGCAGTTGCATCGACACTAGCCAGGTCATCGTTCTCCACTTCAATAATGCAGAAAGTGATAGTATATAAGAATACCAAAATCAAAACAAACTAGGAAGTAAATAGCAGGTAGATTCAGTTAGGTCCACTACAGTGTCGGTCGAAACATTCAGCCCAGATTTTGATTGAAATCCCTATGATTTCAAGGCGGCCGGCATGTTTAGGAGTAGCTCTACTAGTAACCCTAACATGTTCCACACGATCAGAGGATCGATATCTCTTTTACCCTCATTATTATCATAAGATTGTCTCGCACAGTCCAGGTAGCTTGTCGTGGAACCGAATCGATCGCGATCGGTTGTATTCGCGCGTATATTCACCACACTGACCCTAGGGTATCGCTTTATATACTCAGGGCAGTCAGTTAGCTCTCGATCTCGCGCGCATGAGCATCAAAACAGCAATTTAATATAATCCGTCGAGCTCTAATAAACGTTGTAGTTTCGTTCTAAATCGTTGCAATAAAAGTGTTTGTCGATTTTCCTACGCCGGGTGTGTCCAGTGCTCAAACGATTTTCCCCAAAAGTCCGAATCCTGGGTAATCTCCAGCGGTCCCGGTAAGAACAGTATTGATAAGAACAGCTGTGCAAAAATGTAGGCCAATCAAAAATGCAAAATTAAAAATTTAAATAATTTTCGTGCTGCTTCGTGGAAAGCCTCTCAGGTAGAAATTATATTAGCAAGCCTATATTATATGGTCATTTTCACAAAATTGGTCATAATTCAGGAACGAAAAAAAATGCATTCCAAAAATTTCAGCGATCAAAGCTTATGAAATTACCTTCTCAAAAATATGTTTTTGAAAATCTTCCACAAGTTCAGGCATAGTTTTTCCGGCTTTTCTTTATGAATTTTCTCAACGGTGGAAATTTTGTGGAAAACTTTTTCCACTTCATCTTTTTTTTTATTTCTGAGAAAATTTGCTTTCATTTTCATTTAAAAACTTTGTTTCAACGATGCTTCGTACTTGAGTTATGATTTTTCAAAGTATGTAGTGTCAGGGGAAAACAAAGTTTTCAGGGAAAGTAGGTGACCCTGATTTTTTTCACATTTTTTTTGTTTATATATCCATCAGCCCTGCCTGTGGAAAAAGTTTCATGAAAATCTGAGACCCTTCGGCCCAAACCCGTATGGTAATAAATAAAAATCCCCAGTAACGATGCCCTATCAGCCCTATCAATAACTGTTACCGAAGGGTAGGGTTTTTAGTTTTTGTCTGAACTTCTTTCAACAGATCTAAAGGCTCAGATTGGTGGATAAGCTAAAGCTACAAAAATGATTTATTAGTTTAATCATAACGTACTTCATGTACTTGAACTCACAAATTTTCAGTGCAACCGTTATTCACTCCCTATCATCCAGTTCAGCATGCATCAACTGGTATCGGCATTTACTACTACTGTTATAAAAGGTTTTACACAAACAATTCAATATTCTAAATTAGATCGAGCGCCCTCTATCAGTATCCTTCAGAACTATGTTTATTCTCATTCTCCTCATCTTATTCTTATCCTTTGAATTAGCATGAAAGTTTGTTCTCACTTAGCAATTTGGTCTTAACGGATTCTCTATACGAAATGCTATCGCAACAATAACCCCATATCCAAAGTTGCCATCTGAGAGCACAAATTATTACAACCAATTCGAGCTTCCATCGCCTTATTTCCACCAGCTGTTCACCGGAAATTGAACACCTTTCGCATGAAAGCACCTCCCTACATATTCGTTACCGCTTGCACTACCGTTTCGGAATTTTCAACATTTGGGGCAAATTTCCTCTCTTTGATTAACATACCCGTCCCGTAGCTACATCACCGAACCGGATGATGAGTATTATTATTAGAAAGGGACGAGGACGACATCGTCTCCGTCGCTTCGAGTTGATGAACACAGATAAAAATAATGAGATTTACACGTCATGTAAACTTCATTTTTGTCATGTAAACTTAGTGTTATGATGGTTTACATGATATATCATGTAAATTTGTGTTATATGTCATGTAAACACACAGTGTCATGTTGGATTACATGACATATAATGGAAGTTTACATGAGATTTTATGACTTTTACATCATATGTTATGTAAACTTCTGTGATATCCCACGCTCCAATCATGTGCATCATATGTCACAGAATTTTACACTCTTTTTTCGATCTGTGAAATGTAGACGATATACCTAGATGATGCAGGCAGTCAGTCGGTTGGCAACGATGGCGTTCAATTAGGATAACGAATGAATGAACGAACGAATCGATATGTAAGACTACGCTCGTTAGGATATCTACACTGGTGCTGCGCTGCTGACTGCTAGGAAGAAGGAATGTACCAGGACATATGCTTGAATGAGTTCTCGTCTTACCTTTCCAAAGCTTCCCTTGCCGATGTTTCTCAGGATTTGGAAATGATCGAAATTAACTGTAAGTAGAAAGAGCCAGAAAGACAGAGTGAAATTATAATGAGGAAATGGCTTTCAATGGAAATCGATCTAAGAGCTCAATTAAAAGTTGAAAGACATTTTTAGAAATTATGGGATCGGTTTCCCCCCCCTACGCAGGGGAAAAAGTTATCAATCTATACTTAGGAGTGGAATTCACTAAAATTCCCTCATCGAGTGTGCGGAGGCATATGGGGTCAGAACCACCTCCAGGTTCTTGATTTAATATTCTCTCTCGGCATGAGATGCAAATAAAGTGCCATTCCGTTGGAAGTTGTACATCCCACCAACGATGAACAACTTGATAATGCTGATAAGGTTGTGCCATTAGGGTGTGGGAAAACATCCATCAGAGGTTTTAACAAGAATCCGCTTAAGGATTCCTTCTGAAATGTGCCCAGAATTCCTCCCGGATTCCACCGAAGATTCCTCCTGGAATCCGCCCAGGATTCCTTGTGAAATCCGCCCAGGTTTTCTTCTGAAATCTGCTCAGAATTCCTTCAGAAATCCGCCCAGGATTCCTCTTGATATCCGCCCAGGAATCTTCTTGGAATGCACCCAGGAATCGGTCCAAGGATTCATCCAAGAATTCGTTGAGGATTCATCCAGAAATCCGTTCGAGGATTCCTCCAGGAATCCGTCCGAGGATTCCTCCAGGAATCCGTCCGAGGATTCCTCCAGGAATCCGTCCGAGGATTCCTCCAGGAATCCGTCCGAGGATTCCTCCAGGAATCCGTCCGAGGATTCCTCCAGGAATCCGTCCGAGGATTCCTCCAGGAATCCGTCCGAGGATTCCTCCAGGAATCCGTCCGAGGATTCCTCCAGGAATCCGTCCGAGGTTCCTCCAGGAATCCGTCCGAGGATTCCTCCAGGAATCCGTCCGAGGATTCCTCCAGGAATCCGTCCGAGGATTCCTCCAGGAATCCGTCCGAGGATTCCTCCAGGAATCCGTCCGAGGATTCCTCCAGGAATCCGTCCGAGGATTCCTCCAGGAATCCGTCCGAGGATTCCTCCAGGAATCCGTCCGAGGATTCCTCCAGGAATCCGTCCGAGGATTCCTCCAGGAATCCATCCGAGGATTCCTCCAGGAATCCGTCCGAGGATTCCTCCAGGAATCCGTCCGAGGATTCCTCCAGGAATCCGTCCGAGGATTCCTCCAGGAATCCGTCCGAGGATTCCTCCAGGAATCCGTCCGAGGATTCCTCCAGGAATCCGTCCGAGGATTCCTCCAGGAATCCGTCCGAGGATTCCTCCAGGAATCCGTCCGAGGATTCCTCCAGGAATCCGTCCGAGGATTCCTCCAGGAATCCGTCCGAGGATTCCTCCAGGAATCCGTCCGAGGATTCCTCCAGGAATCCGTTCGAGGATTCCTCCAGGAATCCGTTCGAGGATTCCTCCAGGAATCCGTCCGAGGATTCCTCCAGGAATCCGTCCGAGGATTCCTCCAGGAATCCGTCCGAGGATTCCTCCAGGAATCCGTCCGAGGATTCCTCCAGGAATCCGTCCGAGGATTCCTCCAGGAATCCGTCCGAGGATTCCTCCAGGAATCCGTCCGAGGATTCCTCCAGGAATCCGTCCGAGGATTCCTCCAGGAATCCGTCCGAGGATTCCTCCAGGAATCCGTCCGAGGATTCCTCCAGGAATCCGTTCGAGGATTCCTCCAGGAATCCGTCCGAGGATTCCTCCAGGAATCCGTCCGAGGATTCCTCCAGGAATCCGTTCGAGGATTCCTCCAGGAATCCGTCCGAGGATTCCTCCAGGAATCCGTCCGAGGATTCCTCCAGGAATCCGTCCGAGGATTCCTCCAGGAATCCGTCCGAGGATTCCTCCAGGAATCCGTCCGAGGATTCCTCCAGGAATCCGTCCGAGGATTCCTCCAGGAATCCGTCCGAGGATTCCTCCAGGAATCCGTCCGAGGATTCCTCCAGGAATCCGTCCGAGGATTCCTCCAGGAATCCGTCCGAGGATTCCTCCAGGAATCCGTCCGAGGATTCCTCCAGGAATCCGTCCGAGGATTCCTCCAGGAATCCGTCCGAGGATTCCTCCAGGAATCCGTCCGAGGATTCCTCCAGGAATCCGTCCGAGGATTCCTCCAGGAATCCGTCCGAGGATTCCTCCAGGAATCCGTCCGAGGATTCCTCCAGGAATCCGTCCGAGGATTCCTCCAGGAATCCGTCCGAGGATTCCTCCAGGAATCCGTCCGAGGATTCCTCCAGGAATCCGTCCGAGGATTCCTCCAGGAATCCGTCCGAGGATTCCTCCAGGAATCCGTCCGAGGATTCCTTCAAGAATTCGTCCGAGGATTCCTCCAGGAATCCGTCCGAGGATTCCTCCAGGAATCCGTCCGAGGATTCCTTCAAGAATTCGTCCGAGGATTCCTCCAGGAATCCGTCCGAGGATTCCTCCAGGAATCCGTCCGAGGATTCCTCCAGGAATCCGTCCGAGGATTCCTCCAGGAATCCGTCCGACGATTCCTCCAGGAATCCGTCCGACGATTCCTCCAGGAATCCGTCCGACGATTCCTCCAGGAATCCGTCCGACGATTCCTCCAGGAATCCGTCCGACGATTCCTCCAGGAATCCGTCCGACGATTCCTCCAGGAATCCGTCCGACGATTCCTCCAGGAATCCGTCCGACGATTCCTCCAGGAATCTGTCCGAGGATTCCTCCAGGATGCTGTCCATTCTGTCCCAGAATGCCGCCAGGAATCCGTCCAAGGCCTTCAAGAATCCGTCCACGGATTCCTCCAGGATTCCAAGTATTCCTTCAGGAATCGGCCCAAGGATTCCTTCGGGAACTTGTATAAAGCATTTCTTTATGATTGTTGTCATTTTCTCCTGAAATCCTTCGACAAGATCTCCAGCGAATTTTTTTTTTAAACTATGGCTAATTTTGAAGGTTGATTCAAATCTCCGCACCCTAATAAATCGCCTACGAGACGAAACACTGTCCCTGAGGACAAAACCGTCGTCCTCCAGTCGAATATTACTAGCCCCAGGAGGGATTCCAACCACCCTGAAATGAAACCGTAGGCGATGTCTGTTGGCATAGCATCGAAAAGATTTCATAAAATTCTCCAACGATCGTAGGTAGGTAGGTTCCACCGACCCGTCGAGGTCGAGCGAGTCCTCCGGAACGACCTCTCTCTCTCTCTAGACCTGATTGCTCAAGTTTCTTCTGGGTACCGTACGTAGGTTCATATAACGTACCGGTGCGGTGGTGATGCTGTTTCTAAAAGAGCCAGGGCGAACGGTTCTCGTAGGACAGAAGAAAATACGACCCATGTCATTTTGTGACGGGCGGCTTTCCATGAAGAAAATGGTCTTCGGATAGGGCAGGGGTTGTCAAACTGCGACCCTTGAAGTTATCTAAGGAAATTATTTGTTTCTGTTTCCCTTTTACTCTGCAACTGTTTTACTGTTGTTCTGCTCTGGTTCTGCACTGCTTCTGCTTCTGATTCTGCTTCTGCTTCTGCTTCTACTTCTGCTTCTGCTTCTGCTTCTGCTTCTGCTTCTGCTTCTGCTTCTGCTTCTGCTTCTGCTTCTGCTTCTGCTTCTGCTTCTGCTTCTGCTTCTGCTTCTGCTTCTGCTTCTGCTTCTGCTTCTGCTTCTGCTTCTGCTTCTGCTTCTGCTTCTGCTTCTGCTTCTGCTTCTGCTTCTGCTTCTGCTTCTGCTTCTGCTTCTGCTTCTGCTTCTGCTTCTGCTTCTGCTTCTGCTTCTGCTTCTGCTTCTGCTTCTGCTTCTGCTTCTGCTTCTGCTTCTGCTTCTGCTTCTGCTTCTGCTTCTGCTTCTGCTTCTGCTTCTGCTTCTGCTTCTGCTTCTGCTTCTGCTTCTGCTTCTGCTTCTGCTTCTGCTTCTGCTTCTGCTTCTGCTTCTGCTTCTGCTTCTGCTTCTGCTTCTGCTTCTGCTTCTGCTTCTGCTTCTGCTTCTGCTTCTGCTTCTGCTTCTGCTTCTGCTTCTGCTTCTGCTTCTGCTTCTGCTTCTGCTTCTGCTTCTGCTTCTGCTTCTGCTTCTGCTTCTGCTTCTGCTTCTGCTTCTGCTTCTGCTTCTGCTTCTGCTTCTGCTTCTGCTTCTGCTTCTGCTTCTGCTTCTGCTTCTGCTTCTGCTTCTGCTTCTGCTTCTGCTTCTGCTTCTGCTTCTGCTTCTGCTTCTGCTTCTGCTTCTGCTTCTGCTTCTGCTTCTGCTTCTGCTTCTGCTTCTGCTTCTGCTTCTGCTTCTGCTTCTGCTTCTGCTTCTGCTTCTGCTTCTGCTTCTGCTTCTGCTTCTGCTTCTGCTTCTGCTTCTGCTTCTGCTTCTGCTTCTGCTTCTGCTTCTGCTTCTGCTTCTGCTTCTGCTTCTGCTTCTGCTTCTGCTTCTGCTTCTGCTCTGCATCTGTCCTGATTCTACTCTACTTTGCTCTGTCTTATTCTTCGCTTGGAAACCACTGCAACACTGCCAGTACCAAAGGAAGAAAAATCACCGACTAGCTAAGTAGTATCCGTTATGTAGATGTGGATGGCACAAGGCGGCACAGCATATCAAAATAGTGCACGACTGGAGAGTTCACGACCGGAGTCTCCGGAGAGCAGACAGCTTTCGTCAGGTCCCCGCTTCCACCAGGGCCTCGAGAAGGTGGAAGGAGCTAACAGATGGACCCAAAGCTAATAAATGTACCCTCGAGTGAGCGGAATCGCTTTACTACTACCCACTGTTGATGTTGTTGTTGTTGTCGTTATTGGAGAGCTATGCTGTTGAGTCGCCTTGTCGAGAGGGATGAATGGCGAAATTGATTGGGGCTGGCACTCGGCTGTCTCCCGGTCTGGCATGTGTTGCGTTGTCCCCATTGAAGGTTGTCGGGGAAAAAGAATATTATAATGCGATTAGGGCATGGACGTAAAATTCTTTTCTACTGTCCGACCTGTTCCTGCGGATGATGGGACGATTGTGATAGAGTGATGGCGAGTTAGAAGATAGACGGGGAGGACACCGAAAAGAAATTTGTCATAAATTTTCCCGAGATCATCATTTTTATCGCGTCCTATATGATGTGATGGTCTGACCAAAAAGGCGTTTTTGTTCTGGTGGTTGAACGAAATGGCATGATAGATTATTTAAGCATGTCGTAAAAACGAATGGGAAGTTTCCATTCAATGAGATGATGTTGATCTTCTGTTTTTCATAGATATGCTGGACTTTTGGTTCTCTTGGTTCTCTTGGTTCTCTTGGTTCTCTTAGTTCTCTTGGTTCTCTTGGTTCTCTTGGTTCTCTTGGTTCTCTTGGTTCTCTTGGTTCCTTGGTTCTCTTGGTTCTCTTGGTTCTCTTAGTTCTTTTATTTCTCTTAGTTCTCGTAGTTCAAGTTCTCTTAAGCATGAAAATGTTGGAAAAGATATCAATCAAGGGACGCAGTTGTTTGTACCACGAAAAAAGAAAAACCAATTAAAAACTCATAATAGTTTTAAGACACAATAATACCCATCCAAAGCATTAATCTCGACCACAACCAACGGAAGTCTACCGTTTAACCTCTCGCAACGATAAAATCGCAATCATTTTTGTGGCATTTCGCTTGCTTTTTTTATTGTCCGCCATCGTTCGTACCCCATCGACTCACCAGTTACTGTCAATTTCCATGAGCTCCATTAATCCTTTTATCTGGCCATTAACAATTAATTTATACAGTCCCATTCTTTCCCCTTTTTGATTCCGACTTGAACTGAACACAATTCACCAGCCGATTAAACTCAGAACAGTGAGAAGGGAGCTCGAAAAAAAAAAGAAAAACGCCCGGCATCACGTTCACCAAAAAACCCACACATTTCGCCTGTCTTGTTGAATTTGTGGTATAGGGTTTTTTTTTTCCGCCACCACCGAATGCCAGCATAAATCATCCGGCCAAATTGGCCAAATGGGGTCCCCCAGAACCCGCGATGAACTGTGAGAGTTCCGCCACAGGCAAAAAAATAGGACTTTTACCACGATACACGACTGCCTGGCCTCGGCGGAACTCGGAAAGTGGCGTGTGGATGCTGTGTTTTGTTTCGGTGAATACTAATGGGGCCAGGGAATTATCATAAAATTTAATGTTCTTCCATAACAACACGTGGTTTGGCTTCGGCGGACGGGAAAAGGCCACGACTAGGGCTATATCCAGGAAACTGGTGATGAAAATTAGGTGATGCGGCCTGGAACCCGTCCAGGTGAACTTTACAGGAATTTATCTCAGTTATGTTTTAAGCCTAGTTTGGTGTTTGAAAGGAATCGCTCAAGAAACTTCTTGACCGATTCCTGGCAGAAACTTTCCACGGTGACTGCCATTTGAACTGTCATTTCTTCGCAACTGCGTACTGTGATCGAAGAAAAACGGTTTCTTGGGCGATTCAGGCAAGGAATTTCCCATGCATCAAGATAGGCTGAAAAAATCCTTCTGAACTGCAAACAGCGCTTTATTGCGATATTTTAAGAAATTTTGCCAGCATTGGCCAATCGAAAAAATCTACAATGAAGACAATGATATAGCTATTTATTTATATATTTTTAACCTATATATTCTATGGAATTCCTTCGACCATTTGTATCTGAATCCTTCCGGTAATTTCTGTAGAAATCCCTTCTGCAATTCCTTTGCGAATATCTTTGTCAATCTGGGCATTTCGCAAACAATTTCTTTTTTAATTAGTTGGCAATTCTTTGAGAATTCTGTCAGATTTTTATTTTTTTTTTTAATTTCATTAGAAATTTTATTTGATGCTGTATTGATTATTCTTTTGGGAATTGATCTAACTGTTCTTTTTCGCAAAGTTCTCCGTCAATTCCTTTGGAAGATCTTCTGTAATAAGTTAGGTTTTTTTATTTGGGAAAATCTCATGCTCTTTTTTGGAAATTTATTTGTACAATTCCTGTAGAAACTTTTTCAGAAATATTTTTTTTTTTTTTTTTTTTGGTAACTCCTACTTTATTTCTATAAGAAAATCTTTCAACAATGCGCTTGTAAATTTCTTTTATGAATTTCCTTCGGAAATTGCAGAGAACACTTCATTGTTATTTTCACTAGTTTTTTTTTTTTGCAATTCTTCTGGAAACATGTTTGAATTCTTTTGATAATTTCTTTGAAAATTCCTTCAAAAATTTCAAAAGAAGTTAAATTTTAGGTTTTTTTTTGGTTTTTTTTTTATTTTGAAAAAAAAACACCTATTTTTATATTTTTTTGAGAATTGGTTATAAAATTCTTTGGGTAATTCGTTTGGTTTTTGCCATACAAACATTTTTGCTGTACAATTTCTTTCTCAATTCCTTCAAAAAATTCTCAATTATATTTTTTACATTTAGGCAATTCCTTTGGGTATTATTAAGCCGTTAGCTTTGGGAATTTCTCTAGCAATTCCCTTAGCAAAAGCTTTTTGATAATTTCTTTTAAGTTTCCTTTGTGGATATCTTCTGTATTTCTTTGGAAATTTCTTCTGATTGTTCAATGGAAGCCAATCCAGAAAATCCTTCAGGGTTTTCCGTTTTTTTTTTTTTTTGAAGCAAGCTACTTTTTTTAATTCCTTTTGAACTTTTTCGACATTTTTTAACTTCTGAGGAAATTCATTTAAGAATTTATTGGACAATTCGTTTGGAAATTCCTCAAGTAAGTTCTTCCTTAATAATATATTTTGCTGTACAAGAGTACATCTAAAAAAGTTTAGAAATTCTGTATCGCATTCATTGGGATTTCTTTTAAGCTATTTCGTTGGGTGTTCCGTCAGAAATTCCTTTGATAACACTCTCGCCCATTCAAGTTTTTTTTCAGCATTTTAGCTTTATTTATTATTTATTTTATTCGCCTGCGGTTTGATAATATTTTTCGCTTTTTCTTCATAAACTTCTTAGATTTTTTTTTTTTGAATATACTCGTAAATTCTTTTCTGAAGTTTGTGTTTTATTATTTAGGAAATTCCAGTAGAAATTCATTTGAGAACCCTAAAAGTCTAAAAGAGTTATTGTATGAATTCACAATGGAAATCTGAAAGAAATGACAAATGGAATCCTTATAGAATTGCAAAAGAAAAGTGCCTGAAAAATTCACAACTTGAAAAATTTTCAAAACAAAATCCGATGAAATTCACAAAGTAATTGCCGAAGACATTTCTCAAGAATTTCCAAAGAATTTATCGAAAAAATTGCCTGAGGAACTCCCGAAGGAATCGCCTCAAATGTTACCGAATAAAATCCCAAAAGAATTGCCGATGAAATACCCAGATAATTGCCGCAAAAAAAAATCCACGAAATTACCGCATGAATTTCCAAAAAGAAATGGCCGAAGGGAATCACAAATAAATTACTGAATAATCCCCAAAGGCAGTGGTGAAAAAAACCAACGATTTTTTTTTCTATTTTTATGCCGAAGCAAATATTATTTTTATTTGGGTAAGTGAGGGGGCGCTAGGGGAGGCGATAATAATAAATAAGTAACAAAAAAAACATAAATAAACACTCATTTTTGAAAAAAAATGATTTCAAAGCCATTTCGGCATAAAATTGGATTTCCTTCAGTTTTTTTTTTTTTTTTTTTTGAAAAATAAGGTATTGTGATAATTTCTTAGAATGTTAGTATTTTTTGACATTTTTTAAACATCTACGGAAATTAATTTGAGAACTTATTGGAAAATTCTTTTGGAAAATTTTGAACAAGAAATTCTTTGGGAATTTCTGTAGCAATTTCTTTGAGATTCTATAAAGCAATTTCAGCTATTTTTTTCAGCAATTGCTTCGACAATTCTTTCACAAACTTCTCAACAATTGATCTCCGGGTCGAAATTGATCAGAAGATTTTCCGCTAGATTAAGCATAGTTTAAACAGTTTCCTCTCAGGTATCGTGTTGTTGGAATCATGTACTAAACTATAATTGTAAGGAAACTATTTAAAGTATGCTTTATCTAACGGAAAACCGTCTGATCAATTTCGACCCGAAGATCAATTTGACCCCGGTTTACATAAAATCAATTTAAAAGAGATTTTTTGAAATCACCTTTTGACAGATGGGCAACTGCTCGGAGGGAGTGTGATAAAAATAAATGAAGAACCAAAAAAAAAACAAAAGAAAAAAGTTTCGAATATAGAAAAAATGGAAAAATCCACACATTTTTCAAAGAATGTTGAAAAAAATGTTATTTTAAAGTAATTTTACTATGGAAGATAGTGACTAGGCTGTCCCAAAAAAACGATGTTCGAAAAGTCAAGGTGCTCAACCCTTAAATGAAAGATATACATATTTGAAGCATTTTTGTAGAATATTTCGATTTTCTAAAAAATCGTTTAGAAGTTCCGCCAGGGCTGGTAAAAGGTCTATTGTTTGAGCATTTTTCATCAAAATATGCTAAAAAAACATGTACTATTTTTCATTTTCAATCATGAAAGTTTTATCTGCTAGTACTATTCATATGGGCCATTTCTTTAAAATAAAGATTTAATATATTTGAAAAACATTTTTTTTTTTGAGAATTTTAATAGAGAAGGGTCATTTTTTAGAAATTGCTCTGGCAAAACCTCTAAACGATTTTTTAGAAAATCGAAATGTTCTACAAAAATGTTTCAAATTGCATATCTCATTAAAGATGGTGACATAAGATATATTTTTTCGCCCCTTTAATATCTTGACTTTTTGTGAATTGTCTAACTAATTTTCAAAGAAATTGTCGGAGAAGTTTCCAGAAAAAGTTGACGAAAGAAAATGTCAAAGGAATAGCCCAAGGAAAGCCCTTGAAAATACCTAACGCAGTATTAATTGCAGAAGAATTTGCCTATATATATCCCAGTGGGGTTGTCGAAGAAATTTTCAAAGAAACAGCAAAAATAGTTCCCAGAAGAATTGCAATCCACAAGAAAACATGAATAGAGAGGTTAGTCTCAATTCAAGTTTCGTCTTTTCTTTAGAAAGAAAGCCACTGCACAAACAGTTTGAGTCACATCATACTTATACGAGTTTGGAAGAACTTTTAAACGCGAGAATTTTCTGGAGGAATCCTTGGAGGAATAACTGAAGGTAACTCAGGAGGATTTTTTGAAAGAAACTGAAGCAATTTTCAAACATGTTCTTGAGAAAATTTCTAGAAAAAAAATCTGAAGACATCCCTACAGAATGTTGTATCGGAATTCAAAAAAGCTTTTCTATAGATTTGCTGGAGAATTTTCTAGAGATATCCATAAATCAATTTCTCAAGGGATCTTTGAAGCAATATCTAAGGGAATTTTGGGTAAAGTAATCCCAGGAATCTGCAGAACTACTAAAGGACATCTCAGAGGAATTTCTGCAAGGAATCTCTGGAAGAATTTCTTAAAGAATTCATCTTCAGAAGATTTTGTGAAGCCATCATTGCAAGAATTTCTGAACTCATCCGTGCAATGCTTTCCAAAAGAATTCCTGAAGAAAAATCTGTAGAAATCCCTGGATAACATTGCTGATTACGGAACTAGAAATGTCTAAAAGAATCCCTGCGGTGAATTCTTAAGGAATCCATGGTAGATTTTATTATGGAGTTGCTGATGGATTTTCAAAACGAATATCTTTAAAACTTTCTAGAAGAAACTCAAAGATTACATTTTAAAAGAACCCTTGAAGAAATTTCTGAAAAAAACATCATAGAGCATGATCTGAAGGGATCCCATGAGATTTTTTTTCCTGGGGATCCTTGTGAAAATTTCTGAAGAAATCCTTGAAAGATCTTCTGAAAAAGTTCTTGAATAAATTTCAATTATTGATACTAAAAGCTACGAATATTTTTTTAAGTGATATTCCAAAATAAAAATGAATTTCCAATTTCTTCAAGAAATTGCTAGAGGAATTTCTGAAGGTATCCATGACAGATTTTCCGAAATAAAAAAATCCATTAAAGAATCATTAATGAAATATATGAAAAATATCCATAAGGAATCCTTGGAAGATTTCTGGATGAATCTCAAGAGGAGTTGCTGAAGAGTTATCTGAAAGAATTTCTGAAGAAATATCTGATGCGATCAATGCCTCGAGAGGTGTTCGACGAAATCTCTAGGTGAATTTTAAAAGGAATTCTGGAGAATGTAAAATTCATAAGAGTTTCTCAAAGAATTTGAGGAGAACACAGTAAATTTTCTATTGGTCTCCTTGGAGTAATTTTCGCGAGAAATCGTAAGACTAATTAATGAAGAAATCCCAGGAGGATTTTATAAATTAACCAATCTAGGAATTTCAGATAAAATTCATTTCTCTATGTGGCAATGATATTGGTAAAAGTTGACAGTTTGATCTTAGTTTATATTTCTTGCGTTTTGAACGATTTTGAGGAAAACTGTCTTTGGCAAAGATGCTCAGATAATTTGAAGCTTTCACATAGAAAACAATTAAGTTCGAAATTCACTCATTACGTGGTGCTTTGGTGGTGACTTACATGATGTTTCATCAGTTGAATCAAAGCTCTCTACATAATATATATGCAGAGCAATATTTTTAAAAACATCTTTTCTTAAATAAAGACAAATCAATTAATCAAAAACATCTTTAGAATAGATTTGGCAAGCACTCTGATATTTTTTCAACAATTTGTGAATTCCTTTAACAATAACATTGTAAATTTCCCAGCAATGCTTTTGGTAATTCTGTTAAGCTTTATTTTTTTTTCGGAAATTGATTCGCCATTTTTTTGGAAATTTCTTCGGGAATTCCATTTGATGTTTTATTGGCTATTCCTTTGGGAATTTATTTGGCAATTACTTGCGGAAAATTCTTCGCCAACCTTGCTAAATATCTCTTGAAATTTTTTTGAAATTTCTCTGGACAATTCTCAAATTTTTTTTGGAAATTTCTTGGTTCATTTCCTGTATGAACATTTTCAAAAATTACTTCAAAAAATTGTTCGGTGTTTCTTTCGGCAATTTCTTCAAAAAATCCTCCAGCAATGCACTTGTGAATTATTTTGCAGATTCCCTCCAACCACTTCTTAAGAAATCTTTTGTATTTTTTTTTTTTTTGAAAATTCTTTTGGAAATATCTTTGGCAATTCCTTCGGGAACTGATTATGCAATTTCTTTGGAAATTATTCCAGCAAATTGCCTGTGGATTTTTTGATAGTTTCTTTGGAATTTTCCTTTCCTGTGGAGGAATTCTTTCGGAATTCCTTCCGAAATTCTTTTAAAAAAAATTCTGTGCAATCTGATCCAGGTAATCCTTTTGGATCTTTTTCGGTAGTCAATTTAAAACTAACGGTTTTGAAAATTCCCTTGGAAAGTGTTTCTACTTCTTCGTAAATTTGTTTTGCAAATTCATTAGACAATACCTTTGAAAATTGTTTCGGTACTTCCTTTGGAAACTACCTTGGCAATTCCCTCTGCCAATCCTTGGGCATTTCTGTGGCAATTTCTTTGAGATTTCCTTCAGCAGTTTCTGTGGGTGTTCTGTTAGCAATAATGTTGATCATATTCTTGGCCATTCCTATGGGGATTGTTGCAGTCATGCCTTTAAAATTTATATGCCTGTGCTTTGACAATTTATTGCTCAATTTCTCCATATATTACTTAGGTTTTCAAATTCCTGCGGCAATTCCTCTGAAAATAATATCGAAAATTCCTTTCGGAACCATGTCTGTTATTGCTTTGAAAGTTTCTTCAGAAATTCCTTTGAAAATTGCTGAAATAATTTACAAAGGAATCGGTGAAGAAAATCTTAAAGGAATAACGAACACAATATCCAAAGCCTGAAATAATGACAAGGTATTACCTCAAATATTACCAAAAAAGTACTCAAAGATTCCGAAAAAAAACCCAAGAAATTATCAGTTGAATTTCCGGGTAAACTGCAGAGAATTTTCCAAGACAATTACTGAAGGATTTCCCAAAAAGGTATTCAAGAAAATGACGGATTGATTGATTGATTTGGGCTAGGAAACGACGGAGGAAATTCCACGAGGATTACCCTCAAACGAATTTCCAAAACACTTGTTGTTAAAGAAGAAGGAATCACCAAAGGCAGATTATCGGAGAAAATTCCGAAGGATATCAAAGAGGAGTTTCCAAAGAAGTGTCGGAGAAATTTTCAAAGCTATTTCCGATGAAGTTCTCAAAGCAATAATGGCCGAAGCAGGAAAGAAAGAAAATAATTCTCAAAAAAAATTCCGATGAGAGACCGCAGAAATTCCTAATGAAATAACTGAATAATTTTCCCAAAAAAAAATGTTTGAGTAACTCTACGGTTTTTTCAGGAATCATTTTGAAATTCTCCAGCGTTTTACCTGAGTTTTTTTAGGGATTCCACCTGTGATCCATCCAGTAGTTGACAGCTGGTTTTCCTGCAGGAGTTCTATCTGAGATTTTTTTTTTCTAGGAGTCTTGGATTCTTCAAAAGTTCCACCTGTAGCTCCAGTAGTTTCACTAGCGGTTTTTTTGCGGAGTCCCATCGGTTTTCTTTCCAGCAGAATCACCGGATATTTCTCTAGAAGTTTCACCTCAGATTTTTCCAGCAATTTCCCCGAGAATTACTCGGAGCGTTACTTCGGGATTTCTTGCAGTGGTTTTGTCTGGGGATTCTTTTGAAGAATCAACCAGATTTGTTCCTGGAATGCGGTGAAATCTGTTGGAGATTCTCGACTTAAAATTCTAGAGAAAGCCCTCCTGGGGAGATCCTCTCTGAGAAATTCCTCCATGGAAAGATCCTCCTTAGGAGATCCTCCTGAGGAGATCCTCCCTGAGGAGATCCTCCCTGAGGAGATCCTCCCTGAGGAGATCCTCCCTGAGGAGATCCTCCCTGAGGAGATCTTCTCTGAGGAGGTCCTTCTGAGTAGAACCTCCCTTAAGAGTCTAGTTATTTTAACATCTTACATCTAATTTTGAACATTCTTCGTAACAAAAAAGTTTTTTATTAAATATATCCGAACGTTTTAATTTTGATTTGTTTTGCTGGTCGGGAAGCCCTACGATGATGATGGATGCTGGAAAGGGTCGGGATCCATGGCGGAAGGACATAACTGAACACAAGCTAATTTTCACGCGTCCTTTCCTCCTCCATTTCTGTCCCTGCCTCCTGGCCTTGCTGACATGAAATGTAATCAAGCTCATCGTTGATTTATTCATGAGACCACACCTGATAGCACCGGAAAGCTACCGGATCTCTGTCGCACAATAAACCCTCCTAAAAGGAGATCTCTCTCTCTCTCTCTCTCTCTCTCTCTCTCTCTCTCGCTGACCTAAAGTTATGTTGCTGAATGTGAAGGGATTTATCTGTGGAAAATGAAGTTACATAATCGCATAGCTGTCCCTCGTCGTCGTCGAGAGAAGCTTTCCTGGCCATGGTCGTCGTCGGTCGTCATCCGAGACTTAGTTACCGAACTAATTTCACCCTCTAATTGGATTAACCTATTCGAGAGACAATTTCTGGACCTGGACGCAAATTGACTTCGAAAGACTTCAGCAACAGACGGACGTTTACTCTCGCTGATGCAGTTGAATTATTTACGAGCAGCACTCACTCAAATTGTAATTGCTTATCATCGCCGGCGTCGTCGTCGCCATCAACTTCATCTTCATCGTTTCCGACCATCATCCATCGAAGAAGTGGTTGGTCGTTCGTCGTCTTTCTGCACAGCACTGTAGAGCTGAATTACTGTGATTGAATGCGAGAGAAGGTACGATTTTAGGAATTCCATCATGGACCAAAGTAATTGCATCCGCATTTCATTAGAGTGCAACGCTGTGTTACCGGAAGAGCGATGCTTAATTTTGACTTTTGACTTTATTAGACAGCACTAGGGAATGAACGGAAGCACTTCAGAACTAGGAAATTCGGGAGAAGCAGAAAATCCCTTGAAACCACAAAAACCAGAAAAAACGGGTGATACAGAATCACAAGAATTTTGTAAACCAGAAATAGAAGAAGACTTAGGAAGAACAGGAGACAAAAAAGAACGGAAAGATTTAGAAAAAATGGGAACAAATAAACAAAGAGAACTAGGAGAACCAGAGAACACGATAGATCAGAAGGACCAAGAGAATCAAAAAGACAAAGAGAAACAGTAGGATTATGTGAAATAAGAATATCATGAGAATAGCAAGAATCAGGAAAATCAGGTGAGTTAGAGAACTGCAGAAGCCATTTAAAAAAAAACAGAAAGAATCAGAAAAAAGTTAGAAGCAAGAAAAACGGAAGAACATAGTACTAGAAAACATGCTGATGAAACACCTGAGACTGTTCACAGAAGGAACAAAACAAGAACACGGTAGGAATACAGATGAAATACGATAAGAACACAGAAGCACAGACAAACAGACGTAACTTTTAGAGGAAATTCATCAAAAACTTTTGCCCGGTGTCATTTTTATGAGCACACAGCCACCTGTTGGCAGAACCGCGCGCGACACTGTCGGCCATGATGAATTTCGATTTGACGTTTAACTGACACGCACACTACTACACAAATTGCCTGTAATTTTCGTTTGCATCATTCAGCAACGTGTACACTAGCACTGGTGGAACGATCGCGCAAATCAAATGAAATTTGAATTGATCGTCAAATGCATGTGCCAAGCCGTTTTGAAGAGTGATACGTCTGGTTGTCTGTGACAGAAGGATACATGAACACAGAATCACTTAAAAACTAGAAAAAAAACCGGGATAATCAAAAGAACACTGTAAATAAGAAGAAACGAGAAAAATTAGAAGAACAGGAAGACACAGTAGAATCACAAGAATCCTGTAAGCCAGAAGCAGAAGTAGACTTAGAAAAATCAGGATACAAAAAATCTAGAAACAAGATAATATAAGGAATGAAAGAAACGGTAAAACAATAAGAACAAAGAGATCCAGGAAAATCTAAAAACTTAACGAACCCGCAGAACAAAACGTCTTTGACAGCTAGTAGCAAGAGAAACATAATGACAAAGGGAATAAAATAGGAATTAGGAGTACTAGAAAAACTGAGGAAGTCAAGGAGACACAGAAGAGTTAGGAAACCGAAAGAGTCCGGAACAATGAGAGATCCAGTGGAAATATAAAAATGAAGAAAACTATGGGGGAAACTAAGAATGGGCTAATCCAGAAAACATAGAAAACTAGAAGCACCAGAAAAAGTAAGTAAACATAGAGAACTAAGGGAACCAAGAGCACTAAGAGAACTAAAAGAACTAAGAGAACTAAGATAACCAAGAGAACCCAGAGAAAAAAGAGATCCAAGAGAACCGAGAGAACCAAGAGAACCAAGAGAACCAAGAGAACCAAGAGAACCAAGAGAACCAAGAGAACCAAGAGAACCAAGAAAACCAAGAGAACCAAGAGAATCAAGAGACCAAGAGAAGCAAGAGGAACAAGAGAATCAAGAAAACCAAGAGAACCAAGAGAACCAAGAGAACCAAGAGAATCCAGAGAACTAAAAGAACCAGGAGAGTCAAGAGAACCAAGAGAACCAAGAGAACCAAGAGAACCAAGAGAACTAAAAGAACCAGGAGAGTCAAGAGAACCAAGAACACCAAGTAACAAGTAAAATCAAAAAACCCAAAAGAACCTAGAAAATTAAAAGGACTAATGGAACTAAAAGAACTAAGAGAATCAAGAGAACCATAAGAACCAGGAGAACCAAGTGAACCAAGAGAACCAAAACAACCAGTTGAACCAAGAGAACCAAGAGAACCAAGAGAACCAAGAGAACCAAGAGAACCAAGAGAACCAAGAGAACCAAGAGAACCAAGAGAACCAAGAGAACCAAGAGAATCAAGAGAACCAAGAGAACCAAGAGAACCAAGAGAACCAAGAGAACCAAGAGAACCAAGAGAACCAAAACAACCAGTTGAACCAAGAGAACCAAGAGAACCAAGAGAACCAAGAGAACCAAGAGAACCAAGAGAACCAAGAGAACCAAGAGAACCAAGAGAACCAAGAGAACCAAGAGAACCAAGAGAACCAAGAGAACCAAGAGAACCAAGAGAACCAAGAGAACCAAGAGAATCAAGAGAACCAAGAAAACCAAGAGAACCAAGAGAACCACGAGAACCAGGAGAAAAAAGAGAAACAAGAGAACCAAGAGAACCGAGAGAACCAAGAGAACCAAGAGAACCAAGAGAACCAAGAGAACCAAGAGAACCAAGAGAACCAAGAGAACCAAGAGAACCAAGAGAACCAAGAGAACAAAAGAACCAAGAGAACCAAGAGAACCAAGAGAACCAAGAGAACCAAGAAAATCGAGAGAATCGAGAAAACCACGAAAACCAAGAGAACCAAACGAACCAAGAGAACTAAGAGAACCAAGAGAACCAAGAGAACCAAGAGAACCAAGAGAACCAAGAGAACCAAGAGAACCAAGAAAATCGAGAGAATCGAGAGAACCAAGAGAACCAAGAGAACCAAGAGAACCAAGAGAACCAAGAGGGCCAAGAGAACCAAGAGAATCAAGAGAACCAAGTGAACCAAGAGAATCAAGAGAACCAAGAGATTCAAGAGAACCAAGAGAACCAAGAAGACCAAGAGGACCAAGAGAACCAAGAGAACCAAGAGAACCAAGAGAACCAAGAGAACCAAGAGAACCAAGAGAACCAAGAGAACCAAGAGAACCAAGAGAACCAAGAGAACCAAGAGAACCAAGAGAACCAAGAGAACCAAGAGAACCACGAGAACCAGGAGAAAAAAGAGAAACAAGAGAACCAAGAGAACCGAGAGAACCAAGAGAACCAAGAGAACCAAGAGAACCAAGAGAACCAAGAGAACCAAGAGAACCAAGAGAACCAAGAGAACCAAGAGAACAAAAAGAACCAAGAGAACCAAGAGAACCAAGAGAACCAAGAGAACCAAGAAAATCGAGAGAATCGAGAGAACCAAGAGAACCAAGAGAACCAAACGAACCAAGAGAACTAAGAGAACCAAGAGAACCAAGAGAACCAAGAGAACCAAGAGAACCAAGAGAACCAAGAGAACCAAGAGAACCAAGAGAACCAAGAGAACCAAGAGAACCAAGAGAACCAAGAAAATCGAGAGAATCGAGAGAACCAAGAGAACCAAGAGAACCAAGAGAACCAAAAAAAACCAAGAGAACCAAGAGAACCAAGAGGGCCAAGAGAACCAAGAGAATCAAGAGAACCAAGTGAACCAAGAGAATCAAGAGAACCAAGAGATTCAAGAGAACCAAGAGAACCAAGAGAACCAAGAAGACCAAGAGGACCAAGAGAACCAAGAGAACCAAGAGAACCAAGAGAACCAAGAGAACCAAGAGAACCAAGAGAACCAAGAGAACCAAGAGAACCAAGAGAACCAAGTTCAGTTCAGTTCGTCAATCATAGTGGACGCATTTTTTATTGCTCCTACCCGCGCGCGGTTTCAATTTGTTATTTAATTATTTTTTTTTTGCGTTCGTCATGTGCTGCGAAATTTGTGCATCGGATATTTGTGCCGACTCAGTACTTGTGCCGACTCAGTACTGTGGACTTGTGCTGGGTGCCCGCGTAAGTTTCACGCCGCATGCGTTGGAGTCTCTACACTGCGAAGCACATTGCGAAGGAAGGACAGGAAACTTGAAGACTCTTCTTCATATATTCTACCATGCTGCTCATCTTGTCAGGAGCTTATCACCGCAAAATTGGAAATTACGCAACTATACGATCAGCAAAAACTCTTAACAGAACAACTGCACCAAAATACGGAAATTGTTCATAAGCTAAACCTACATCAAAAAAAGCACATCGTCGATGAAGCTTTTGAAGGTTTGGAGATTTTGATGACTACTATCAAAAATGAGCTTGCCGCCATAAACAAAACCAGCAGTTTAGCTGGAAGTGTCTCGGCAATAAAAAACCACATCACCACAGTTGTTGATGTCGTTGCCAAAAAACGAATGAATCCATAACAAATTCATTACAATCTGTAACGACGGGCATATCTACCGAGCTGCGTAGCATCAATAACGACTTATGCCAAATTAACCAAAGGCAGCTGGATATGGCGGCTTCAAGCGCCATGTCATCAAACCCCAATTTGTTCGTTGATGTTGTTGACGAAATAAAGACTTGGTCAGCACAAATTATCAATTCAAAGAACACTGAGTATTCACCGGCATCACTGGAATCATATTCCAGTTTAGAAGCAGAATTAAGTAACGTTTTATCCTCGAAGAAAACGGATTCACCAAAAATTTCGCCCAAAACAAATGATGGGTGGCGTTATTTGGGTACCAGAAAAGTATGGAAGGCCGATTGGTCCCAATATGATGCAAAATTGTTACGACGTGAGGAGCAGGAAAAAAATGCCGAAAAAGCAAGAAAACGTAAAAAGCTCAATAAAAATAAGTTATCAACTCAGTTAAACAGAACCCGGAATAGTAACGCTGAAAAACGTCACAGTAATAAAAACTCGATTAATATCAACAACAACCGCAACAATAGTTCCAACAGGAACACTTTATGTCGACCGGAGATGCAGTCGTCCAGCAGTCAAGGCTTCAACAACCAGCAATGCAAACGGGTCACGTGGGGCGCTAATGCCGGTCGCAACAGTCTTTCTCCAGATGGGAAGCTACTTGCTGCTGGTAAAGAGTTATTTTCGGGCCTATCATCAGCTTCGTATCGTCCCCGTCCGTCCATTCAGTTCCATAGAGGAGAAGTGCTGAATCCACTCACCACCAATGGCCGTTCAGCGCCCACGAGTCCGGCTACAGCATCGACGTCACGCATGGATGGATCATGTTGCTGTCAGTGTTTTTGCCGAAATTGACGCATTCCTTAGATGAAGGTAACGTTATTAATTCTACATGTAGTAAATGTATCTTTAATAATTTAAACTATGACGACGGCGGAATGCACAAAGACAGCAGTGTCAATAATATTAATACAAATTTTGAGTCTCAGGGGGAACAGAACGATAGTTTAAATCTCTCATATTCCTCAAATGTTAATCGTCCAAAATCAAACTCCAGAACAGAGGTTTTGGTCTACTGCCAAAACTTTAATCGTATGAAGAGTGCAACAAAGATTAATAAAATTCACAAACAAATTTAGAGTTGCTCTTTTTCAATCATTTTGGGCACGGAAACTAGTTGGGATGAAACAGTAAGAAATGAGGAAATCTTTGGAAGCATTTACAATGTTTTTAGAGATGACCGTGATTATCGCATTTCAGAAAAAAAATCAGGTGGTGGAGTTTTAATTGCAGTCTCTGCAAATTTAAATGCTGAAATCATCCCAACCACAAAATACAATGAGTTTGAGCATGTATGGGTTAAAGTCTATATTGCTGGCGAAACGCATATTTTTGTTTCCGTTTATTTTCCTCCGGATAATGCCAGGACATCAACATATGAAAAGTTTTTCAATACTGCAGAAAATATTATTAGTGGCTTACCCCCGGAAGTTAAAGTACATATTTATGGCGATTTTAATCAGCGTGACATTGACTTTATTGCAGATATTGACAATGAGAGCATTTTGCTCCCAATTGTTGGTGAAAACGAAACGCTTCAGTTCATTTGTGATAAATCAGCAAGCCTTGGGCTTAATCATATTAATCATGTGAGAAATCAGCAAGATTGTTTTTTAGATTTATTAATGACAAATATTGATGAAGATTTTTGTGTGGCAGAATCACTGACCCCATTATGGAAAAATGAAGTTTTTCACACAGCTCTTGAGTTTTCTATATTCGTATATGCCAACAACAGACCTGATGATTGTGAATTTGAAGAAGTTTTTGACTATCGTTCTGCTAACTATGAAAGTTTGAGGAAAAAACTTAGTGATATTGATTGGCAAACACTATTGAGAAATGAAGACAATATCGATGTTGCAGTTGACATATTCTACGAGAAAATGTTTGAGATAATACAGACTGAAGTACCATTAAAAAAGAAAAGACGTCATGGCAACTCAAAACATCCTGTATGGTTCAATAAAGAAATAAAAAATTTAAAAAATCGTAAGCAGAAAGCTCATAAAATTTATAAGAAAAATAGCAACAATGAAAATTTATCAAACTATTTAAATATTTGCGATCAATTAAATCTGGCCATTAATTTTGCGTTCGAAGAATACAATACAAAAACGGAGCTCGAAATAAAGTCATGCCCAAAAAATTTTTATCATCTCGTGAATAGCAAACTAAAATCAGACAACTTTCCTTCGGAAATGCAACTTGACGAAAAAACAGGTGACAACGCGGAAAAAATCTGCAAACTTTTTGCAACCTTTTTCCAAGAAGTTTATACAACTTTTTCGGAAGAAGATCGAGAGCGTGAATACTTTTCATTCATTCCAGAATATTCAAGAGACATTCACGTTGATCAAGTTAAAGTACATGAAATTACAGACGCTCTCAACAATTTAGATGCCTCTAAAGGACCTGGACCTGACGGGATCCCACCTTTATTTTTGAAGTCTTTGTCATTGGAATTGACGGCGCCATTATTATGGCTTTTCAACACTTCACTTAAAACAGGTAATTTTCCATCAACATGGAAAAAGTCTTTCTTAATACCCATATTCAAAAGCGGCAAGAAATCTGACGTGCGTAACTACCGAGGTATCGCTATTATTTCATGCATTCCCAAATTGTTCGAAGCAATAATTAATGGAAATTTATTTCAGCAAATCAAAAACAGGATAACTCATAATCAACATGGCCCTTCTTCAAAGGGCGTTCCACCAGTACAAATCTGGTGGAATTCATTAACTACTCATTGAATGCCATGGATAATGGGAACTACGTAGAGGCTATCTATACAGATTTTAGTAAAGCTTTTGACCGTATCGATATACCCATGCTACTCTTTAAATTGGAAAAATAGGGTTCGAACCAGGTCTTCTTAAATGGGTTGAATCATACCTCACGAATCGTCAACAAATAGTTAAATTCAAAAGTACTAAATCAAGTCCAATACATGTAACTTCAGGAGTTCCTCAAGGATCTCATTTAGGCCCACTTTTGTTTATCTTGTATGTCAATGATGTTTCTTTTATACTTAGTAAGACTAATATTCTCATATATGCTGACGACATGAAACTGTACTTCGAAATAAGAAACAATGAAGATTTTATGTTATTCCAAAATGAAATAAATGTATTTTACACATGGTGTCAGAAAAGCCTATTGAAACTTAATGTAAAAAAATGTAACTCCATTTCCATTAGCAGGAAGTTAAACACGCCAAACACAACAGTTTTGTTGGGAGGTCAACCAGTACAAAAATGTGAAAGAATAAGAGACCTTGGTGTACTAGTAGATTCTAAAGTGACATTTATAGATCATTATAATACAATCATTAACAAGGCCAATAAGATGCTTGGGTTCATAAAACGTTTTAGTTACAATTTCCACGACCCATACACAATAAAAACATTATATATTTCCTATGTTCGTTCAATACTAGAATATTGTTGTATAGTATGGTCGCCATTTTCAGATAATCACGTCAGCCGAATAGAATCTGTTCAAAAACAGTTTTTATTATTCGCTCTTCGCAAACTAGGTTGGAGATGTGGGCAGCCTCTGCCACCTTATGAAGCACGGTGCAAGCTGTTAGATATCCAAACATTAAAAAAACGTCGAAAATTCGCCATGATTTCATTTATAAATGACGTCGTATCCAACCGAGTTGATTCACAGGAAATTTTATCAAAATTGAATTTTTATGCACCTACTCGTCAATTACGGAATCGCAGCATTTTTTCTACTAATCACTATCGTACTAATTATGCCATGTTTGGACCTATAAATCAAATGATGAGGTTATATAATGAACAATGTGAGTCCATTGACTTCGGTATGTCGAAAGCTAAGCTTAAGAGACAATTGAATGTAATTCGTTACTAAAAAAATAATGTTAGGTTAAGAAAACATAGTTGTAACAAATGGTCCACATATGATTGACGACGAATAAATAAATAAATAAATAAAGAACCAAGAGAACCAAGAGAACCAAAAGAACCAAGAGAACCAAGAGAACCAAGAGAACCAAGAGAACCACGAGAACCAAGAGAACCAAGAGAAACCAAGAGAACCAATAGAACCAATAGAACCAAGAGAACCAAGAGAACCAAGAGAACCAAGAGAACCAAGAGAAACCAATAGAACCAAGAGAACCAAGAGAACCAAGAGAACCAAGAGAACCAAGAGAACCAAGAGAACCAAGAGAACCAAGAAAACCAAGAGAACCAAAAGAACCAAGAGAACCAAGAGAACCAAGAGAACCAAGAAGACCAAGAGGACCAAGAGAACCAAGAGAACCAAGAGAACCAAGAGAACCAAGAGAACCAAGAGAACCAAGAGAACCAAGAGAACCAAGAGAACCAAGAGAACCAAGAGAACCAAGAGAACCAAGAGAACCAAGAGAACCAAGAGAACCAAGAGAACCAAGAGAACCAAGAGAACCAAGAGAACCAAGAGAACCAAGAGAACCAAGAGAACCAAGAGAACCAAGAGAACCAAGAGAACCAAGAGAACCAAGAGAACCAAGAGAACCAAGAGAACCAAGAGAACCAAGAGAACCAAGAGAACCAAGAGAACCAAGAGAACCAAGAGAACCAAGAGAACCAAGAGAACCAAGAGAACCAAGAGAACCAAGAGAAACAAGAGAACCAAGAGAACCAAGAGAACCAAGAGAACCAAGAGAACCAAGAGAACCAAGAGAACCAAGAGAACCAAGAGAACCAAGAGAACCAAGAGAACCAAGAGAACCAAGAGAACCAAGAGAACCAAGAGAACCAAGAGAACCAAGAGAACCAAGAGAACCAAGAGAACCAAGAGAACCAAGAGAACCAAGAGAACCAAGAGAACCAAGAGAACCAAGAGAACCAAGAGAACCAAGAGAACCAAGAGAACCAAGAGAACCAAGAGAACCAAGAGAACCAAGGGAACCAAGAGAACCAAGAGAACCAAGAGAACCAAGAGAACCAAGAGAACCAAGAGAACCAAGAGAACCAAGAGAACAAAGAGAACAAAGAGAACAAAGAGAACAAAGAGAACAAAGATAACAAAGAGAACAAAGAGAATCAAGAGAACCAAGAGAACCAAGAGAACCAAGAGAACCAAGAGAACCAAGAGAACCAAGAGAACCAAGAGAACCAAGAGAACCAAGAGAACCAAGAGAACCAAGAGAACCAAGAGAACAAAGAGTACCAAGAGAACCAAGAGAACCAAGAGAACCAAGAGAACCAAGAGAACCAAGAGAACCAAGAGAACCAAGAGAACCAAGAGAACAAAAAGAACCAAGAAGCCTAGAGAACCAATAGATCCAATAGAACCAAGAGAACCAAGAGAACCAAGAGAACCAAGAGAACCAAACGAACCAAGAGAACTAAGAGAACCAAGAGAACCAAGAGAACCAAGAGAACCAAGAGAACCAAGAGAACCAAGAGAACCAAGAGAACCAAGAGAACCAAGAGAACCAAGAGAACCAAGAGAACCAAGAAAATCGAGAGAATCGAGAGAACCAAGAGAACCAAGAGAACCAAGAGAACCAAAAAAAACCAAGAGAACCAAGAGAACCAAGAGAACCAAGAGAGCCAAGAGAACCAAGAGAATCAAGAGAACCAAGTGAACCAAGAGAATCAAGAGAACCAAGAGAACCAAGAGAACCAAGAGAACTAAGAGAACCAAGAAGACCAAGAGGACCAAGAGAACCAAGAAGACCAAGAGGACCAAGAGAACCAAGAGAACCAAGAGAACCAAGAGAACCAAGAGAACCAAGAGAACCAAGAGAACCAAGAGAACCAAGAGAACCAAGAGAACCAAGAGAACCAAGAGAACCAAGAGAACCAAGAGAAACCAAGAGAACCAATAGAACCAATAGAACCAAGAGAACCAAGAGAACCAAGAGAAACCAAGAGAACCAAGAGAACCAAGAGAAACCAAGAGAACCAATAGAACCAAGAGAACCAAGAGAACCAAGAGAACCAAGAGAACCAAGAAAACCAAGAGAACCAAGAGAACCAAGAGAACCAAGACAACCAAGAGAACCAAGAGAACCAAGAGAACCAAGAGAAACCAAGAGAACCAATAGAACCAATAGAACCAAGAGAACCAAGAGAACCAAGAGAAACCAAGAGAACCAATAGAACCAAGAGAACCAAGAGAACCAAGAGAACCAAGAGAACCAAGAGAACCAAGAGAACCAAGAAAACCAAGAGAACCAAGAGAACCAAGAAAACCAAGAGAACCAAGAGAACCAAGAGAACCAAGAGAACCAAGAGAACCAAGAGAACCAAGAGAACCAAGAGAACCAAGAGAACCAAGAGAACAAAAAGAACCAAGAAGCCTAGAGAACCAATAGATCCAATAGAACCAAGAGAACCAAGAGAACCAAGAGAACCAAGAGAACCAAACGAACCAAGAGAACTAAGAAAACCAAGAGAACCAAGAAAACCAAGAGAACCAAGAGAACCAAGAGAACCAAGAGAACCAAGACAACCAAGAGAACCAAGAGAACCAAGAGAACCAAGAGAAACCAAGAGAACCAATAGAACCAATAGAACCAAGAGAACCAAGAGAACCAAGAGAACCAAGAGAAACCAATAGAAACCAATAGAACCAAGAGAACCAAGAGAACCAAGAGAACCAAGAGAACCAAGAGAACCAAGAGAACCAAGAAAACCAAGAGAACCAAGAGAACCAAGAGAACCAAGAGAACCAAGAGAACCAAGAGAACCAAGAGAACCAAGAGAACCAAGAGAACCAAGAGAACCAAGAGAACAAAGAGAACCAAGAGAACCAAGAGAAACCAAGAGAACCAATAGAACCAATAGAACCAAGAGAACCAAGAGAACCAAGAGAAACCAAGAGAACCAATAGAACCAAGAGAACCAAGAGAACCAAGAGAACCAAGAGAACCAAGAGAACCAAGAAAACCAAGAGAACCAAGAGAACCAAGAGAACCAAGACAACCAAGACAACCAAGAGGACCAAGAGGACCAAGAGGACCAAGAGAACCAAGAGAACCAAAAGAACCAAGAGAACCAAGAGAACCAAGAGAACCAAGAGAATCAAGAGAACCAAGAGAACCAAGAGAGCCAAGACAACTAAGAGAACCAAGAGAACCAAGAGAACCAAGAGAACCAAAAGAACCAAGAGAACCAAGAGAACCAAGAGAACCAAGAGAACCAAGAGAACCAAGAGAACCAAGAGAACCAAGAGAACCAAGAGAACCAAGAGAACCAAGAGAACCAAGAGAACCAAGAGAACCAAGAGAACCAAGAGAACCAAGAGAACCAAGAGAACCAAGAGAACCAAGAGAACCAAGAGAACCAAGAGAACCAAGAGAACCAAGAGAACCAAGAGAATCAAGAGAACCAAGAGAACCAAAAAAAACCAAGAGAACCAAGAGAACCAAGAGAACCAAGAGAGCCAAGAGAACCAAGAGAATCAAGAGAACCAAGTGAACCAAGAGAATCAAGAGAACCAAGAGATTCAAGAGAACCAAGAGAACTAAGAGAACCAAGAAGACCAAGAGGACCAAGAGAACCAAGAGAACCAAGAGAACCAAGAGAACCAAGAGAACCAAGAGAACCAAGAGAACCAAGAGAACCAAGAGAACCAAGAGAACCAAGAGAACCAAGAGAACCAAGAGAACCAAGAGAACCAAGAGAACCAAGAGAACCAAGAGAACCAAGAGAACCAAGAGAACCAAGAGAAACCAAGAGAACCAAGAGAACCAAGAGAACCAAGAGAACCAAGAGAAACCAAGAGAACCAATAGAACCAAGAGAACCAAGAGAACCAAGAGAACCAAGAGAACCAAGAGAACCAAGAGAACCAAGAGAACCAAGAGAACCAAGAGAACCAAGAGAACCAAGAGAACCAAGAAAACCAAGAGAACCAAGAGAACCAAGAGAACCAAGAGAACCAAGACAACCAAGAGAACCAAGAGAACCAAGAGAACCAAGAGAAACCAAGAGAACCAATAGAACCAATAGAACCAAGAGAACCAAGAGAACCAAGAGAACCAAGAGAACCAAGAGAAACCAATAGAACCAAGAGAACCAAGAGAACCAAGAGAACCAAGAGAACCAAGAGAACCAAGAGAACCAAGAGAACCAAGAAAACCAAGAGAACCAAAAGAACCAAGAGAACCAAGAGAACCAAGAGAACCAAGAGAACCAAGAGAACCAAGAGAACCAAGAGAACCAAGAGAACCAAGAGAACAAAGAGAACCAAGAGAACCAAGAGAAACCAAGAGAACCAATAGAACCAATAGAACCAAGAGAACCAAGAGAACCAAGAGAAACCAAGAGAACCAATAGAACCAAGAGAACCAAGAGAACCAAGAGAACCAAGAGAACCAAGAGAACCAAGAAAACCAAGAGAACCAAGAGAACCAAGAGAACCAAGACAACCAAGACAACCAAGAGGACCAAGAGGACCAAGAGGACCAAGAGAACCAAGAGAACCAAAAGAACCAAGAGAACCAAGAGAACCAAGAGAACCAAGAGAATCAAGAGAACCAAGAGAACCAAGAGAGCCAAGACAACTAAGAGAACCAAGAGAACCAAGAGAACCAAGAGAACCAAGAGAACCAAGAGAACCAAGAGAACCAAGAGAACCAAGAGAACCAAGAGAACCAAGAGAACCAAGAGAACCAAGAGAACCAAGAGAACCAAGAGAACCAAGAGAACCAAGAGAACCAAGAGAACCAAGAGAATCAAGAGAACCAAGAGATTCAAGAGAACCAAGAGAACCAAGAGAACCAAGAGAACCAAGAGAACCAAAAAAAAACCAAGATAACCAAGAGAACCAAGAGAACCAAGAGAACCAAGAGAACCAAGAGAACCAAGAGAACCAAGAGAACCAAGAGAACCAAGAGAACCAAGAGAACCAAGAGAACCAAGAGAACCAAGAGAACCAAGAGAACCAAGAGAACCAAGAGAGCCAAGAGAACCGAGAGAATCAAGAGAACCAAGAAGACCAAGAGGACCAAGAGAACCAAGAGAACCAAGAGAACCAAGTGAACCAAGAGAATCAAGAGAACCAAGAGATTCAAGAGAACCAAGAGAACCAAGAGAACCAAGAAGACCAAGAGGACCAAGAGAACCAAGAGAACCAAGAGAACCAAGAGAACCAAGAGAACCAAGAGAACCAAGAGAACCAAGAGAACCAAGAGAACCAAGAGAACCAAGAGAACCAAGAGAACCAAGAGAACCAAGAGAACCAAGAGAACCAAGAGAACCAAGAGAACCAAGAGAACCAAGAGAACCAAGAGAACCAAGAGAACCAAGAGAACCAAGAGAACCAAGAGAACCAAGAGAACCAAGAGAACCAAGAGAACCAAGAGAACCAAGAGAACCAAGAGGACCAAGAGGACCAAGAGAACCAAGAGAACCAAGAGAACCAAGAGAACCAAGAGAACCAAGAGAACCAAGAGAACCAAGAGAACCAAGAGAACCAAGATAACCAAGAGAACTAATAGAACTAAGATAACAAAAAGAATCAACAAAATCAACAGAATCTAGAGAACCAAGAGAACTAAGAGAACCAAGAGAACCAAGAGAACCAAGAGAACTAAGATTCCAAGAGAACCAAGAGAATCGAGAGATCCAAGAGAACCAAGAGAACCAATGGAACTAAGAGAACTTCAAAGCACTTCAGTAGAGCTAAAAGGAAGTCTAGAAATATTATTTTATGAACCTAAATAACAAAAAGCGTCAAACGAGCCACAATAGTCAGAAGAACCAAAATAACACAAAGAGTCAGCAACACTTTAAGAACCTTAAAAATCGAGGTAACTTACTGAGCAAAGAAAACTAAGAGCATCAAGAAAAAACAAATCTGAAAACCTTCGATAAGCATTAGACTCCACGAATAACTAGAAAAATCAGTAGAACCAAGCCAGCCAAAAGAAATATAAAATTAGGTGATCAAAATGAAATAAGAAAGCCCGAAAAATCTGATAATCTAGAAGAACCAAAAGAATTTAAACAAGAATCAGAAGGTGGGAGACAACAAGCGAAGCAGGAAACTAATTAAAAGAATCAATGGGATCCTGGTAAATCGGGGAAATCAAGAAGCAGAATAGCCAGAGTTAAACTATGAGAAAACAAAAAAGGAACAACCAGTAGAATCAGAAGAACGAATGAAATCGGGAGAAAAAAGGAAGGAAGAATTTGAAGAGCTAAAATTTAAGAAAAAAAAACAGAGAAACATGAAAAACAAGAAAAACAGGATAAGCAGAAGAACCAGGAGATCCAAGAAAATCATGATATCTAGAATAATCAAAGGGCATAAGATAATCGAGAGAACCAGTAGTTTAAAAGCCATTAATACTAAGATAATCAGGAGAAATAAAAGACCACAATAAAAAATAGAAAAAAAAATAGTTAAATCTGGTAGATCCAAATAAGAACCAGGAGAACAAACTGGAAGCCAGAAAACAATCAGTAGAGCAAGGAGAACAGGAAAGCCAGACCATCAAGGATAAAACAGACAAAGTTAGAAGACCGAGAATAGTAAGGCTCTAGAAGGGATAGATGTACAACAGAAAGTACTAGATTTTCTTTTTATTAGAAGCCTCGTAGCCGTGCGGTTACCGCACCATGTTGTAGGGTGAGGGTTCGATTCCCGCTCCGGGCGATGAAACTTTTCGTAAGAACAGTTTCTTCTCCGTTTCCTCTGGTGCATGCTCTCTGTGTCCCTTGTCTAGTGTTAAATTTCGTTCGGTCTGTACAGCCTCTGGCTGAAGATAGTGTCCGCGTCTTTTTCTTTTCCTGTTGAATCACTTTCTTGTTCTTGCTGTGTTTATTCTGCATTCTTTTTCTAGTACTACTGTGTCCACCATGTTTTCTCTGGCTTTTTCTGATTATCAGAATAGTTTACCTGATTATGTTGTTTATCCTTCTTCTCCTTTCTTGTATTTATTCTGATTCTACATGTTTTCTTTGTGTTCTTCCTTAGTATTAATTTAACTGGTTTTGTCAGTTCCCCGATTATTCTTGATCTCCTGACTTTCCCCGTTGTATTTACTCTTCCACGTCTTATGGTTTTTCTTAATCATCAGATTTTTCCCGTTTTTTTTTTTTGAGAAAGTTTTTTGTAGGTCTCTTGATTTTCCCGCAAATTTTCTTTGCGATCGTATAGCTCTTCAAGTTTGATTTTTTTCTGGGTCACTTCTTTGCAGATCCTTCTGGTTTTCATTTTCCTTTCATGTTCATTCGGTGCCACTACTGCGTTCCTTATTTATTTTCTTCCGTTTTCCTCCGTGTTCCTTATGTGTTTTCATTATGTGTTAATTCTGTATTCCTAATAAAAACCTTCTTGCTACTATTTTGTAGATCCTTCTGTTTTAGTTTAAATCCCTGTGGGTTTCTATCTATGTTTCTTTCGTGTTCGATTTGTGTTACTTCAGTCTTCTGTTAACGTACCTTCTGTGTTCCTTATGAAACTCTTTCCTTTTGTCTTTTGAATTCCTACTGTTTTATTGAGTGTTTCTCCCTTGATATTTCTATATTATTTCTGTGTTCATTTTGTGTTCAAACTGTGTTTCTTCTGTTATCTCCCTGAGATCGTTCTTTGTCCTTTCTGTACTCCTTCCGTATCCCTTCTGTGTTTTTCTGCGTTTCTTCTACGAAACTTTAATGTCCCTTCTGTGCTACTATGTTCCAGCTGTATACCTTCTGTCTTTGTTGTGTGTTAATTTGTCTGTGTTTTTTTTTACTTTTTATTTTTTAGTGTTCCTTCTATGGTTGTTTTATGTACCTTCCGTGTTCTTATAATGTTCCTCTTGTGTTCCTCCTGTGTTTCTTCCATGTTATTTCTGTATTCCATCTGTTTCTTTTGTGTTCTTTTCAGGCTCCTCATGCGAGCCTTTTGTGTTTGATATGTGTCCCTTCTGTTTTCCATCTGGTTGTCTACTGCTTTTCACCCATGTTCTTTTGTTTCCTCCAGTGGATTTTCAATGTTCTGTATTCCTCTGTCCGATCTGTAAGCCTTCTGAAATACATCTGTGTTTCTTCAGTATTCATTATCTGCTCAGTCTAAGTTCATTCTTTGTACCTTCTGTGTTACCTTTTCAGACGTTTACCATGTGTACTTTCCTTGTTCCTACTGTGTTACTTCTGAACTCCAGTCCATATATACAGGGGATGGCCAAAATGTTTGGGATCGGCAACTTTTTTTTCTCTCACAAAAAAGTTCAACATGCTATAACTTTGCATAGAGTGCATCAAAAAATCTCAAATTTTGACTGTTTGTCAACCCTATTATATGTGCATCATTGGTACAAATTTGGGCTCGATTGATTAATCTTTCGCAAAGTTAGAACCGTTCGAGTAAAACACTATTTTTTAGACAACTCATTTTTGAGCTGTCATATCTCGGAAACCAGTGAACCGAATTGATTAAAAATTTGAACAAATACTAACAATATACAAATTCTCCACAAACTATTAAAACATAGATACTTTTTGAACGTTGAAAAAAGTTATCATGGATTGACACTTTTTGAATTTTTCTCGAAAAAATGTAATTTTTTTACGTCAATGTCAATAAATTTTAGTGTCGATGTCCAAAAATTTTCCACTTATGCTCTCAAGTTATCTTTAATCTGATATATTAGAGTCTACTTAGATTAAAGGAGAACACATTTAGTAATTTTTGTGTGTTATTGTAAATTTGACTTATTTTTTTCTAAATGGGAAAAAATTCAACCCGGTATAACTTAGTTCGCCGTGAGAAAATATTACATTTTATAACGTTGAATTAAGTATCAATATATTGTTAATAAACGTTAAAAAAATCATTCAATTCGGTTCACTGGTTTCCGAGATATGACAGCTCAAAAATAAGTTGTCTAAAAAATAGTGTATTATGAGAACGGTTCTAACTTTGCGAAAGATTAATCAATCGAGCCCAAATTTGTACCAATGATGCACATATAATAGGGTTGACAAACAGTCAAAATTTGAGATTTTTTGATGCACTCTATGCAAAGTTATAGCATGTTGAACTTTTTTGTGAGAGAAAAAAAAGTTGCCTATCCCAAACATTTTGGCCATCCCCTGTATTTCCTCTGTTTTCTTTATGTTTCCTTCCTGTGTTCCTTCTATGTAATACTGAGTTTCTTCTGCAATATTGATTATTTATTTCTACGTTCCTTTTATTTTTTTTCTGTATTTCTTCTGAATTCTTCCTTTTTGTCATGGACTATGTGATTCTTTTGCAATTGTCTTTTGTTTCTTCTGTGTTTATTGTATGTTACGCCTATGCACCTTCTGTGTTTCTTTAATGTTTCTTTCTGCGTACTTTATGTGTTCTTTTTTTTGCAAATGGTTTATTTTTTTTGTTCTCCTGTGTTTTTTGTGTCCTTTTTCCATGCTACTTTTATATTGTCTCTCGTTGCTTTTTACTGTTCTTTTTTTATAATTCAGTTCACTTAATTTTCAACTCTTACTGTCTGTTCTATTTGTTTTGCTTGTTCAGCTTTCGTCATTTTCATGAATCTCATAGCCAGTGCACCTGCACATAGCGTTCTCAATAGCCCTCCTTGAACCTCCATCATCATCGCCACTCAGTACCCACATCCAACCGAAGTACAAGGAACAATTATGTTTTTGTCACCCAGCATACATGACAACGTTTCCGGAGAATAATGAATCGCTTCCAGCAGCAGTAAGAAATTCAGGTCACGTACCATCAACCTCAACAACCAGCCCCTAAACCCTCAACCTCAAGAAAGAGTTCGAACTGGCGGAGCCAAGAGCAACAGCTGAGGAGCAGCAGCAGCAGCGGCGGTGTGATATCACTTTGATAAATTAGTAAATAAAGTTATTTACGTGTGCAGTGCATACAGCAGCCCTGGCCGTCATTATTGTCATCGACGACGACGATGCCCCCCAGTCACAGTATCGTGTGACATACGTACGGAGCTTGCTCTCTTCTTGGAGCGTTGGTGGTTGGTGGTGAAAGTGCTTCTCTGAGGCAAGTGTCTCGGGGGATTACGTGGGCACGGGTGTAGGGTGCACCATGTAGGTACCTATCGTCCTCGATGCGATAGTCTTTGGGTGTTGATGGGGTCTTTCGGTTAGAGCTGCTGACGTTGAGTGTCATTTCCGGAAAAATATCACACAAGGCTGATGTGCCACAGAGAAGCAGATATTTCTCGTCAGGTTTCAGAAATTGTGTGGAGGATCTGCCTTATTAGCATTATTGGTTTTATCAAGACATCTGGAGCAACATTACTAAATTAAATCTATTCGCGGAAACCTTAAAACCACCATAAAACCAAAAAAATACAAAGGTTTTAACTAAGCTAAGCAGAACCTAACTAAAACTAGTTGGACTTCAAAGTGCTGCTTCGGAAATTGCAATATTGTTTATAGAACTCCCGATCAGTATTCGTGGTTTTATCAAGGTTTTAAACTACCATTCAGGCTTAGAAAACGTGCTACCTTCCAAAGTAGCGCCTTTAGTTTTATCAAGACTTTGGATCAATATTAACTTTCATTACGTACAGAAAAATGTCCTCCAATTCGAGTAGAAATACTAGTTTTATTGAGGCTTTAAAGTAGTGTTAGGTACAAAACTTACGAAAAATTGATTCTATTGTCATTTTTTTTTAGTTTATCAAGCTTTTTAAATAACGAGAAATATAACAGTTGGTTTTATTCAGGCTATAATTTAGTTTCAAAACCCCAGTTTCAGGCGTCATACCCGTCACAAAACCTAAAAGATGGAGGTCCACTCCCTGTGGCTTTCGACTCAAGCAGCCATAAGTGTCTTGTTTTGCTGTAATTTTGCAGCTGTTGAGAAAGCTCGAAAGGAGCAGATAATAGCAAACTTATACGTGTGTAACAATGCCCCCCACCAAACGTGCATGTCACTGCCACCCACACACTTTCTAATTTATGTATGACATTAGGTGAGTGTGTTATCGTACAACTCGTACTCTCGTCGAGTGACGTAGATTGCATATCCGATGTGGCAAGATGCCTGTGGAAGGTGTCATGCTGTCAAGCCCTCCATTGCTGCATCATTGCAGCACCAGATTCCTAAAAATAGTTCCAGCAAAACACTCGGTATTGTCGTACGATGAGCGCATTACAAACACTCACTACCTATAGCTGGCCTAGCGCTGGAGCTCGTATTAAACTTTCTCGTAAGTTTTCCAAACAACATTCTATCGTCGCAGCTTTCCACATTCCAAGATGGGGGAAGAATGTTTTCGCAGCTGGGAAGCACTTCACGCGACTCATCGCTGCTGATAAGAAACGTTCAACTCATGTAATTTTTGAATCAATTTTGGCGTAGGACTACGTTTCTGTAATTCCTCTCAAAAAATTTCCACAATTCCTCCCAAGAATTCTCCCGCATTCTTACCAGGCATTCTCTGGAAATCCTCCAAGGAATTCTCCGGAATTCCTCTCAGGAATTCTCCGGAATTCCTCTCTGAAATTTTCCGGAATTCAACTCACGACTTCCCCAGAACTCCCCTCAGGATTTTTCCGGAATTCCTCTCAGGAATTCTCCGGAATTCCTCTCAGGAATTCTCCGGAATTCCTCTCAGGAATTCTCCGGAATTCCTCTCAGGAATTCTCCGGAATTCCTCTCAGGAATTCTCCGGAATTCCTCTCAGGAATTATCCGGAATTTCTCTCAGGATGTCTCCGAAATTCCTCTCAGGAATTCTCTGGAATTCCTCTCAGGAATTCTCCGGAATTCCTCTCAGGAATTCTCTGGAATTCCTCTCAGGCATTCTCCGGAATTCCTCTCAGGAATTCTCCGGAATTCCTCTCAGGAATTCTCCGGAATTCCTCTCAGGAATTCTCCGGAATTCCTCTCAGGAATTCTCCGGAATTCCTCTCAGGAATTCTCCGGAATTCCTCTCAGGAATTCTCCGGAATTCCTCTCAGGAATTCTCCGGAATTCCTCTCAGGAATTATCCGGAATTTCTCTCAGGATGTCTCCGAAATTCCTCTCAAGAATTCTCTGGAATTCCTCTCAGGAATTCTCCGGAATTCCTCTCAGGAATTCTCTGGAATTCCTCTCAGGCATTCTCCGGAATTCCTCTCAGGAATTCTCCGGAATTCCTCTCAGGAATTCTCCGGAATTCCTCTCAGGAATTCTCCGGAATTCCTCTCAGGAATTCTCCGGAATTCCTCTCAGGAATTCTCCGGAATTCCTCTCAGGAATTCTCCGGAATTCCTCTCAGGAATTCTCCGGAATTCCTCTCAGGAATTCTCCGGAATTCCTCTCAGGAATTCTCCGGAATTCCTCTCAGGAATTCTCCGGAATTCCTCTCAGGAATTCTCCGGAATTCCTCTCAGGAATTCTCCGGAATTCCTCTCAGGAATTCTCCGGAATTCCTCTCAGGAATTCTCCGGAATTCCTCTCAGGAATTCTCCGGAATTCCTCTCAGGAATTCTCCGGAATTCCTCTCAGGAATTCTCCGGAATTCCTCTCAGGAATTCTCCGGAATTCCTCTCAGGAATTCTCCGGAATTCCTCTCAGGAATTCTCCGGAATTCCTCTCAGGAATTCTCCGGAATTCCTCTCAGGAATTCTCCGGAATTCCTCTCAGGAATTCTCCGGAATTCCTCTCAGGAATTCTCCGGAATTCCTCTCAGGAATTCTCCGGAATTCCTCTCAGGAATTCTCCGGAATTCCTCTCAGGAATTCTCCGGAATTCCTCTCAGGAATTCTCCGGAATTCCTCTCAGGAATTCTCCGGAATTCCTCCCAGGAATTCTCCGGAATTCCTCCCAGGAATTCTCCGGAATTCCTCCCAGGAATTCTCCGGAATTCCTCCCAGGAATTCTCCGGAATTCCTCCCAGGAATTCTCCGGAATTCCTCCCAGGAACTCTCCGGAATTCCTCCCAGGAACTCTCCGGAATTCCTCCCAGGAATTCTCCGGAATTCCTCTCAGGAATTCTCCGGAATTCCTCTCAGGAATTCTACGGAATTCCTCCCAGGAATTCTCCGGAATTCCTCCCAGGAATTCTCCGGAATTCCTCCCAGGAATTCTCCGGAATTCCTCCCAGGAATTCTCCGGAATTCCTCCCAGGAATTCTCCGGAATTCCTCCCAGGAATTCTCCGGAATTCCTCCCAGGAATTCTCCGGAATTCCTCCCAGGAATTCTCCGGAATTCCTCCCAAGAATTCTCCGGAATTCCTCCCAGGAATTCTCCGGAATTCCTCCCAGGAATTCTCCGGAATTCCTCCCAGGAATTCTCCGGAATTCCTCCCAGGAATTCTCCGGAATTCCTCCCAGGAATTCTCCGGAATTCCTCCCAGGAATTCTCCGGAATTCCTCCCAGGAATTCTCCGGAATTCCTCCCAGGAATTCTCCAGAATTCCTCCCAGGAATTCTCCGGAATTCCTCCCAGGAATTCTCCGGAATTCCTCCCAGGAATTCTCCGGAATTCCTCCCAGGAATTCTCCGGAATTCCTCCCAGGAATTCTCCGGAATTCCTCCCAGGAATTCTCCGGAATTCCTCCCAGGAATTCTCCGGAATTCCTCCCAGGAATTCTCCGGAATTCCTCCCAGGAATTCTCCGGAATTCCTCCCAGGAATTCTCCGGAATTCCTCCCAGGAATTCTCCGGAATTCCTCCCAGGAATTCTCCGGAATTCCTCCCAGGAATTCTCCGGAATTCCTCCCAGGAATTCTCCGGAATTCCTCCCAGGAATTCTCCGGAATTCCTCCCAGGAATTCTCCGGAATTCCTCCCAGGAATTCTCCGGAATTCCTCCCAGGAATTCTCCGGAATTCCTCCCAGGAATTCTCCGGAATTCCTCCCAGGAATTCTCCGGAATTCCTCCCAGGAATTCTCCGGAATTCCTCCCAGGAATTCTCCGGAAGTCTTCGTAATAGTTTACCGGAATTCTTCACGTTTTGGCGTAGGACTTCGCCACTACTGTACAGGAACTCCCCGTAGTTTTATGATTAATCCTCTTCAGAAGTAAGAGAGACCCAGGTGTGAAAACCTAGTTAAAACATCAACCAAATTGAATCCAACTGTTAGATTAAATCTCGCTCTTCTAACCGGATTTAGCAGAGGCGTGGCAGTGCAGAAATGTAATATCCGTAGAATGTAGCCCATCGTTGCTAAGCTCTTCGTATATGTGTACTTACTACTTCAATCAAGGCAGCCAAGCAGTACCGACCGATGAGTAGAACGGCAAACTTTTTAATTCCGTTTAACTACACATTGACACACATAAAATGTGTTTGCACGTACGTACGTACGAACTAAATCATGTCAGCCATCTGCTCACAGATCTGTTTTCCGCTTTTGCAGAAGGTAAATATTGAACGTTCCAACGCAACGCAACGGTAGAATGATGATGCCTAGGATAGTAAAATAGTTTTTCCTTGTTCGGATTCAGCAATTCATTTTTAAGCTACGTTATGCATCCACGGGGGTTTCGTGGAAGAGCATCTGTAGATTTAGATGAATTTTCGGATTGTTTACAGAGGAATTCATCGTCACCATAACAATAATTTAATCGTAAATAAACCATTCCTGTACGGATTCCATCGAAACAAAATAGGAATTCAGAAATCAGAAATCAAAAGTCAGAAATCAGAAATCAGAAATCAGAAATCAGAAATCAGAAATCAGAAATCAGAAATCAGAAATCAGAAATCAAAAATCAGAAATCAGAAATCAGAAATCAGAAATCAGAAATCAGAAATCAGAAATCAGAAATCAGAAATCAGAAATCAGAAATCAGAAATCAGAAATCAGAAATCAGAAATCAGAAATCAGAAATCAGAAATCAGAAATCAGAAATCAGAAATCAGAAATCAGAAATCAGAAATCAGAAATCAGAAATCAGAAATCAGAAATCAGAAATCAGAAATCAGAAATCAGAAATCAGAAATCAGAAATCAGAAATCAGAAATCAGAAATCAGAAATCAGAAATCAGAAATCAGAAATCAGAAATCAGAAATCAGAAATCAGAAATCAGAAATCAGAAATCAGAAATCAGAAATCAGAAATCAGAAATCAGAAATCAGAAATCAGAAATCAGAAATCAGAAATCAGAAATCAGAAATCAGAAATCAGAAATCAGAAATCAGAAATCAGAAATCAGAAATCAGAAATCAGAAATCAGAAATCAGAAATCAGAAATCAGAAATCAGAAATCAGAAATCAGAAATCAGAAATCAGAAATCAGAAATCAGAAATCAGAAATCAGAAATCAGAAATCAGAAATCAGAAATCTGAAATCTGAAATAGGATATCAGAAATCATAATTCAGCATTGCTTTCCTTGCTTCGCTTTGCTATGTTTTTCGACAAGTTTCAGAAAAGCTCCTTGTTGTATTTTGTAAACGTTTTTTATTTTGTAATTCGTTCTATATTAAATGAAATAGCTGACCACCATTAAAATTGGATCGCGATTAAGTCACTCCATGTACAAAGCAAATTGTAACAATAGTGAGGACTCCACGATTAGTTGCCCAAGCCCCAAGTTGCGGTTTATTGATTGTTCGCCATCAGTTTTCCAAGAATTGGCGCCCAAACTGTGAATGGTACGCACAACAAATATACTCTCGTGAGCATCACAGGCTGGAAATAATCACTCTTCCGTCACCGTCATCTGCATCGGCGCCTATGTAGGCCACGAAACTCGTTGAAGCTGCAAACCTAAAACCCTCAACGGCGAACAACCACAAACCAGGACAATGGAATTGTTCGGTGTTCACTGTTCTCAGTATAACGTAGCAGTGTGTAACACCCCGGTTCTGGTCCGAAACCACTAATCGTCGCGTTTTGATACCCAAGCTCCATACCCCACACCGTATGCTAGCACGGATCACTCAACGAACGACCAACCACACCACCAGCAGGTTCGATTTGGTGGAAACCCCCCTTGATATAAGCTTGTGCGGAATAAACAAAAAGTCACATGATTTGAACAAAAAAAAAACAAACTACTTAGTGCTGACGGGATTCGAACTCACAACTCCGACTAAACAGAGTGGCACTCTAACCAAATAAGCCGCAGAGCTAGGTATAGTTAGGTGGTTCAAAAATCGTAAAATCGGGTAAATAAAAATACCGGAATTTTTCGCTTTATGCATAATTGAATTTGTAAAATTTGGGAAAAGCATTTATCTGACTTGTCGAGTCGCCTTTTATTTAAAACTACCTACAGTCATAGCACAATTATGGGTCACTCTGTCACAATTATTAGTCAGACAGTTCACCATGCAATTCAAATGGAATTGACCCATAATTGTGGGTGACCCATGATTGTGCTATGACTGTACTAGTTATTAGACAAAACTTACAACTTACTAACAGAGAAAAGTTAAAAAAAAAAACAATTTAACTTAAAATAAATAATCCATCTCGTTATAATTAGAACTAACGAAATTTTCTCTATGACAAAAGTTCTTATACCAAAACATAGCTTCTCTCAAATCAACCCAAAGTCAACCAAACAACGCAATGGAGCTCGAATGAACTCGAGAAGCCTCTAAATAAATAACCCAACCCGAGCGACTGGGGATATGCGGGTTCGATTAATCTGATTATACGAGGAGTATCATGCACTCAGTCAGTCGGTGCGGTGTGTGCCGAGACTAGCACTCGGCAAACGAAACAGTGGTGATACACTCTGGTTAACCCTGCAGTGTCTATGTACCAATTTTCAGTTAGGTGGAGTATAGAAAATGGGTGTTGAAAGATAGAAGCATGAAGATAAAAAAAAAACAGATGGTATTCGATAGTAGACGCAAAACATAAGAAAGAAACTCAAAGAAGAATAGAATATGGAAAAGAAAGATTATTCAAAACAGAAGGTTAGAGGTTGAAGAAGTAAAAAAAAACACAAATAGAAGAAGTTAGAAAAAGAGAAGATAGAAAGTTAATGACAGTTAGATGATAAAGAAAAGAGGATAGAAGATAGTACACAAAAGACAAAAGATGGAAACTATGAGTTGGAAGATATGAAATTGAAAATAAAAGGCATACAAAAAAAATATTAGAGGACAAAATTTTATATTTTACAAAAACTACACTCAAATTCATCCCCTCGTAAAGTTCCGGACAGGGTTCAACCGCAAATCCACCCAAACAAAACTTACCATCTTCATCCGATAGCAGACTGGCATCCTGCCGGGATGACGAGTTGACGCCCATACTGCTGTGTGTATGTGTCGAGATAGATATTGTATCGACTTTCAACGTAAATCACACATAGGTATATTCAATCTCTCGAAGCTACTTCTTTCACTTAGGAGGATAACTCCATCACGCTAATGCAACCCGCTGTGCTTTCGATTCGGTATAACACTTCACTGTGATGATGATTAGGGATGATTTCGATCTGAAAACAAAAGAAATGCGACAAAAACACATCAGAATTGATTTAAATATAAACAAGATATCAGAGGTAAGAAGACAGAAGTATATGAAGATGAAAGCCGATAGATAGATAGATAGATAGATAGATAGATAGATAGATAGATAGATAGATAGATAGATAGATAGATAGATAGATAGATAGATAGATAGATAGATAGATAGATAGATAGATAGATAGATAGATAGATAGATAGATAGATAGATAGATAGATAGATAGATAGATAGATAGATAGATAGATAGATAGATAGATAGATAGATAGATAGATAGATAGATAGATAGATAGATAGATAGATAGATAGATAGATAGATAGATAGATAGATAGATAGATAGATAGATAGATAGATAGATAGATAGATAGATAGATAGATAGATAGATAGATAGATAGATAGATAGATAGATAGATAGATAGATAGATAGATAGATAGATAGATAGATAGATAGATAGATAGATAGATAGATAGATAGATAGATAGATAGATAGATAGATAGATAGATAGATAGATAGATAGATAGATAGATAGATAGATAGATAGATAGATAGATAGATAGATAGATAGATAGATAGATAGATAGATAGATAGATAGATAGATAGATAGATAGATAGATAGATAGATAGATAGATAGATAGATAGATAGATAGATAGATAGATAGATAGATAGATAGATAGATAGATAGATAGATAGATAGATAGATAGATAGATAGATAGATAGATAGATAGATAGATAGATAGATAGATAGATAGATAGATAGATAGATAGATAGATAGATAGATAGATAGATAGATAGATAGATAGATAGATAGATAGATAGATAGATAGATAGATAGATAGATAGATAGATAGATAGATAGATAGATAGATAGATAGATAGATAGATAGATAGATAGATAGATAGATAGATAGATAGATAGATAGATAGATAGATAGATAGATAGATAGATAGATAGATAGATAGATAGATAGATAGATAGATAGATAGATAGATAGATAGATAGATAGATAGATAGATAGATAGATAGATAGATAGATAGATAGATAGATAGATAGATAGATAGATAGATAGATAGATAGATAGATAGATAGATAGATAGATAGATAGATAGATAGATAGATAGATAGATAGATAGATAGATAGATAGATAGATAGATAGATAGATAGATAGATAGATAGATAGATAGATAGATAGATAGATAGATAGATAGATAGATAGATAGATAGATAGATAGATAGATAGATAGATAGATAGATAGATAGATAGATAGATAGATAGATAGATAGATAGATAGATATTCTCCAGAACTCCGCCCAGGAATTCTCCGGAATTCTGCCCAGGAATTCTCTGGAATTCCGCCCAGAAATTCTCCAAAATTCCGCCCAGGAATTGTGCGGAATTCCGCCCAGGAATTCTCCGGAATTCCGCCCAGGTATTCTCCGGAATTCCGCCCAGGTATTCTCCGGAATTCCGCCCAGGTATTCTCCGGAATTCCGCCCAGGAATTCTCCGGAATTCCGCCCAGGAATTCTCCGGAATTCCGCCCAGGAATTCTCCGGAATTCCGCTCAGGAATTTTCGGAATTCCGCTCAGGAATTCTTGGAATTCCGCCCAGGAATTCTCGGAATTCCGCTCAGGAATTCTCGGAATTCCTCCCAGGAATTCTCCGGAATTCCGCCCAGGAATTCTCCGGAATTCCGGCCAGGAATTCTCCGGAATTCCGCCCAGGAATTCTCCGGAATTCCGCCCAGGAATTCTCCGGAATTCCGCCCAGGAATTCTCCGGAATTCCGCCCAGGAATTCTCCGGAATTCCGCCCAGGAATTCTCCGGAATTCCGCCCAGGAATTCTCCGGAATTCCGCCCAGGAATTCTCCGGAATTCCGCCCAGGAATTCTCCGGAATTCCGCCCAGGAATTCTCCGGAATTCCGCCCAGGAATTCTCCGGAATTCCGCCCAGGAATTCTCCGGAATTCCGCCCAGGAATTCTCCGGAATTCCGCCCAGGAATTCTCCGGAATTCCGCCCAGGAATTCTCCGGAATTGCACCCAAGAATTCTCCGGAATTCCGCCCAGGAATTCTCCGGAATTCCGCCCAGGAATTCTCCGGAATTGCACCCAAGAATTCTCCGGAATTCCGCTCAGGAATTCTCCGGAATTCCGCCCAGGAATTCTCTGGAATTCCGCCCAGGAATTCTCCGGAATTCCGCCCAGGAATTCTCCGGAATTCCGCCCAGGAATTCTCCGGAATTCCGCCCAGGAATTCTCCGGAATTCCGCCCAGGAATTCTCCGGAATTCCGCCCAGGAATTCTCCGGAATTCCGCCCAGGAATTCTCCGGAATTCCGCCCAGGAATTCTCCGGAATTCCGCCCAGGAATTCTCCGGAATTCCGTCCGGGAATTCTCCGGAATTCCGTCCAGGAATTCTCCGGAATTCCGCCCAGGAATTCTCCGGAATTCCGCCCAGGAATTCTCCGGAATTCCGCCCAGGAATTCTCCGGAATTCCGCCCAGGAATTCTCCGGAATTCCGCCCAGGAATTCTCCGGAATTCCGCCCAGTAATTCTCCGGAATTCCTCCCAGTAATTCTCCGGAGCTCCGCCCACGAATTCTCCGGAATTCCGCCCACTAATTCTCCGGAATTCCGCCCAGGAATTCTCCGGGATACGTCCCAGGAATTTCTATGTCGGATGATTCCGGAACCCTATCTATAAATTCTCCGAAATTCTTCCCAGTAATACTCCGAAATTCCTCCCAGGGATTCTCCGGAATTCCAGCAATTGATTTTAGGCATATTGTATATTACATGACCATTAGTTAAATTGTTGTTTTATTGTTTTTATGTATGATGCCCATAATATACTTGTAACCGTTCGCTAAACTATTCTTGAAGGTCGAAAAAGCGCGGTGGCTTAAGCGCCACTCTCAGAGAGAGACCACCGGTCGTGTTGAAGTATGCCCGACTATGCTAGAGACTATTCCTCTCAGGGATGGTTTTCGAACGGTTCATCGAAAAATGGCAGAATTGCTTCGAAAAACGCAAGATTAAGTTCTACTCTTTCGCAGGCTAACAGAACCTTAGGGAGAGCCGAAGAGGTGCTTACTCAATCGAGCAGATTAACGGAACGAAACGTAACTAAAGGTAGTGAGTACACTGCAAATTTTGTTTACTGGTATTCAGCAAACTTTGCTGATTTTTTTTGTGCTGATTTCATTCGAATTTACTGAATATCAGCAATTATTTTTCAACTTGCTGAACCATCCAGCAATTTTGACAGTTGATCAGCAACGTAGTGCTGAAATGCAGCAAAAATTTTGCTGAAATTCAGCAATTTATTTAGCTGATTTTTTTTGTGCTGGAAGCGTTTCAAAAAATTTGGTGTGTATGTTTATTAAAAATAAGCAACGTAAAAAGTAATGTAAGTGAACTAAATTTCAAAAATTTAACCGTTTATTTCTAGGCGACTCATTCGTGTTGGACGGAAATTTCAATACGGAATGGAAAGAGCAAACATGGCCATGTAAAAGAAAAGCTCTTGACGTACCTGCGCAGGTTTTTTGACGACGATCGATGGCGGGGCGACGACGAAGCTCGACGACTCGATGATGGCGTCCTTCGGTTCTCGAAGATGGCGGTACCTGGCGTGTTGGTGCTGCGTTTTGGCGCGCAGCGACGACGAGGAGACCCGTGTGCGTTATGGCCGTATAATCGTTGCGGAGGGAGTGGCGGCTGGACGGAAGCTTCCGGTTTATCTCGACGAGAGTATGCGGCAAATGCCGTACGATTCCCGGGACGGTCCCTCACCAGTCGATAGGAGAGCTACAGAGCCCAGCGACCCGGCTTCGCGTACTTAGGTTCCTACTATGACCGAGCGGGGGATGCCACTACTCCTATGTACCTGGATTGTGACCGGGTTCGCGGCGTGCAATTGACGACACGCTGCACGCGAACCAAAACTCTCGTTCCCTGGTCCACGGGGTTAGACGAAATTGGACCTACCTTCGGCTTTTGGCGACCGAGGGGGATTACTCGCTACGGAAAATAGCTTAGCGACTTCACTCCACTCCGTTTGGCTGCCTTTGAAGGCGGGCCTTAGCTGGGCACACGGGTCGCGTTCAACGGACGAAAGGGCGGTTCACTCCGCCAATAACACCCCGATTCGGCGATGACGATCGCCGAAATAGCACGGAAATCCAGCCGTACGAAAAAAGCGCTGCTGGGTGCTACACGTCCAACAGGAATTAGTTTTAATAAGCGAATTAGTTTCAATAAGCACTTTTAGATCCAAATTAATTAATTACCTTTTTTCGTAGATTCTGTCACTGAATAAAATTATCAGCAGAATTCGCGGATTTTATGGACCTCGATCCACTATACAAGAAAGAAAATCACAAAAAACGTTTTACATTACTTAAAGGCACTTAAACTCACTCACTACTAATTTACCTTCAACTTTCAAATTAACTTTCACTAAAATTCAAACTTAATCTCAAATAACTTTCAGCTCTAGACTCAACGAACTCAAACGTAGTTTGAAGCTAACACTTGGAACTATACTCGCGCACTTCTGCTTTCCAGCCGATTGTGTAGCGAAATGAACTAGTAGAAAATTGTCTTGCGCCTCGAAACCGTGCCTTTTTTCGAAAAGTCCGACTATTGAAATATCTCTCTTTTATTAAGAATCGCGCCAGCTAATTTAGCATGGCGAATATCATGCATGGCGACAAATTTGCATCGCGCCTGTAATTCGCCAAAAGGTATGTACGCGCCATGCCTATCATGCTATAAAAGCTACTATCGAGGAACCTTTAACAAACACTATGACAAATAAATTCCACAAGAGCATAAGTAACAGGCACGAACCGATTTTACAAACATAAACGAAATATTTCAAAGTTGATAACTAATATACAAACATTAATAAAAAATCAATTTTATTTTTATTTTTATCTACTTTTTCTAATGAAAAAACGCAAAACGTTACATACTGTATAATACAATGTATTGTAATTATTAGACTTTCATAGAACTTTCAAAATATTTATGTTCGGGGAGGTTATTACCTCACAACTAACCACGAAACCACTTAAGACTCTGATTAGCCTTTGTTTGAAATGAAAGAATTTATTTTCTCAGCATAGCTAATTCCACCACAATCGGATCCACAATCCACAAAATAAGCCCACCCATCGGAGATGATTGATTCCGAAAGCTTCTGGTGTGGTCACCCACCATGCCATCATCGTTCAACACTAAACCGTAAAAACCGCAAATTTACCCGATTGCCACCACCGAAATCCATCACCCCGGTGCCCCATCCACGCACGCAAACTGACTGAACCAACCCAATCGTGCATGCCGTATGAACGAAGGACGAAAGACTCTCAATCCGACCCCGCATATTGTGGTGCGGGCGGTGGTGGACGTGGAACGGAATCGGCACAATGACAGAGGCCAAGTGGAACCACACCCTTCTTTTATTCGGGTTTCTACTACTGACTGGTGGCGGCTGCTAACCGTGCGTAGCTTCTATCTCTACCACCACTGCACTACTGTAGCGTGCGGTGCGTGATGTCATACGAGTAGACACTCAGCCCCCGCGTAAAGCTCTTAAACCTGACATGTACCAAGTCCTACTACAAATCTGGTTGGATTATCCGACGAACGCAAAGGTTGGGTTTTCGAGAGGGGCGCGCGCGGTTGGATATGTATGTCAATCCGTCCGCGTGTACCGATGAAAACCACCGACGACACCAAACAAACAAGAGGCCTCTCGACACGGTTGATGCCAACTTCAAACCAGCAACCAGCGCCGCAGGACTAGATGTATGGGGAAGGGCGGGGTAAAATGTGTTACTAGTGGAAAACTAGATCAGATATTTTAAGAGTTTCATATATAATCAAAAACTTTATTTTTGTATTCTGAACCATATTTTCAGATTTATTAACTGTATTGGAGCTCAGTTTATATTGCCTGTAGCCCTAACAGTAGTGACGTTACATAATCAACCTTGGCATAAAACTTCTTGGCACCATTGAAATATAATACGGTATGAGTACCATTTCTCCAGCCTATGCTCCTATGTTTACCCTATTCCAATATCAGACTATTTAAACACCAATTCTTTTCGTTCATGTTGTTATCATGTATGCTCACTTCTAACAAAAAAAAATAAAAAACGAAACAAATAGCGCTTATTAGCTTTATTTCGATAAGATGAATCCTAATCCTCTCCGGAGCCACCTTATGGTATTACTTCGTCACTTGTTACCAATTACTGAAGCATCTGGTAATTACCGTAGGCTATCGCGCCGTCCTATGCATACGATGTATATGCTGGTGACAGCAATTCCCAAGATACTACAGGAGTTGGTGACAGATGAGGACATATGTAATATCGTAAGGTGGCTCCGGAGAGGATTACTTGCTTGTGGACTTGTGCCCCAGTGGAAACTTAATGGGTGAGCAAGCATAAGTTTTTTGAGCTTATTCAATACTCTACAATAGCGATCAAGTATACTGTCGTTAGCTTGATCTCCTCCATGGAGCCACCAGAGTGATATCAACGGCGAAGTCCGCCAACTTGACAACTTCCGGTAGCCTCAGTCTCAACATTGGGCCTAAGATTGAACCCTGGAGTGCTCTCAAAGCCTTTTTTGCCCACCTTTGTCTAGTATAACGCTACATAGTACCGAGGGTCTTCTCTCTTTCTTTGAAGCGCTACCTTAGCCGTCCTAATGACCGACTAAATAATATCTATTATGGGTCCACTTTTACAGAGTCCAAACTGGTTCCCTGATAATCAATTCGTATCCTCGGTGAAGGTGAAGATGATGAGTATTTCTAACAGTTTGCCAGCCGCGTCCAATTGGTATATGGATCTATGAGTGGAACGTCACTTCCATCGTTCTAGAAGTGTATTATGATTATGTCAGCCTCGATATAAATACGTCGTCTATCACAATTCACCTCAATTTCATCAGCCACTCTCCGTACAACTTCCCGGTGCGTGTTTTGGTGTACATACTTCGAAAATTTGTGGACAACAATTCGCTCCGTTGAATCTATGCCGAATGAAGCATCCTTCTACACTGGAGTATAAGTTTCTTTCCTTTAGTTTTTCTGATGGAATCTCAGAAAAAAAAACTTCTGGAAGAAACCCAGGAGGAACTCTTTATATGAAAAAAAAAAATCAGTCGATTAATGTTCAGGAGGTTTTGAGGAAGAACCTCAAAAAGAATTTTAAATGAATCTTGGGAGAAACTCCTATAGGAATGCTATACAGAACATTTAAGAAATTTCAGGAGGAACTCCTAGAAAAAAAAATCTCAGATAAAATTCCAGGAGGAATAATCCAAGATGGAAATCCTGGAGAAACTCAGAAGAAAATCTTGAAGGAACTCCTCCACAGATAGAACTCCTATATGAATCTCGGAAGCAAACCCATGAAGATAGAGCTACTAATTTCGGCACTGCAGTCTTGGGGAATTAAAACGATAGTTTTATATTTTTCCCAACGTTTCGACTCGTATTAGAGTCTTCTTCAGAGGATAATTCTGATAAATTGTTTTTCATTTGGGTTGACATAGAACTGTCGGTGTCTAAACTATTGAACCTTGGCTGTAAACAGACATAAACAATGTTTAGTTACACTATCGAAAACTATCAATGATTTTTTGAGAAAACTGCAGAATAAACTCCTGGAAGGATCTCCGAAATAATTCCTGGGTGAAATCTAAAGGAACTTCTAGTCCAATCTACACATACATAGTCAATGACTATTAGTCATTCACTGAAGGAATCCTGAAAAATGCTAGAACCGACTACTTCTATCACTATTCTTCACATTATCAATGCTTGCAGCACTTGACTTTGCTAAGAAGGTAATGTCACTCTGCCGATGCTTTTTCCTCCTGGGATGGGACATAGGATATATTGATACCTTCACTGGCATTTACCAGATTTGCTGGTATGCCATAAGCATACAGAAAAACTTATAGGAAGAAGGCATAGAATGCTGCTAACTCACAAATTGAGAGATGAGTTTGTGTAAAAAATATCGTTCTGGTGGGATTCAAACCCACGACTCCGTATCCACTAGACCGGCGCTTTAACCAACTAAGCCACAGAAAAGGTCATGATTCTGCGGAATAGAAAACCTTACTGCAGATATCATCGAAAGAACTTTTGGCTGAATTCTAGAAGGAGCTTTTCAAAGAATGCTAGATAAAACTAGATGAATCTCAGAAAGACATTCTGGAGGAATCCCACAAGAAACATCTGGAGGAATCGCATATGATATTCAGTAGGATTTCCAGAGAAAACCTATGGTGCATTCCCATAAAGAAATCTTGAAGGTATCCCTGAACCACAGAAAAAAAATCCTGGAAGAATCCCAGCCTGTACTACAATAATGTCGAAGACGATTAATAAATTGAACTCTTTGAGGAATCCGAGAAGGAACTAGTTGGAGGGTTCCCAGAAAACAATTCTTATAAATCCTAAAAGAAACATGTGTGACATCTCAAAAAGAATCGCAGGGGTAGAACTCCTAAAGGTATCCAAATAGCTATTCTTAAAGAAATGCCAGATAGAACTCCTCGATTGTTCCCAGAAGGAATTTAGGAGAAACTGGATCAATTCCATCAGGAAGTCCTAGCTGAATTCCAAAAGGAATTCCTGTTGGAATATAACAAGGATCTTTGGGAGAAATTCTAGAAAAAAATACTAGAGGAATCACCAAAAGAATTCCAATAAAAATTTCAAATGAAATTGATATAGAAATTCCATAGAAAAAGCTCCTACAAGAACCACAGAAATAATTGGTACAAAGCACCAATGGATATTCTGCGAGAATGCCACATGCAACTCCTGGTAGAATCCCAGCAGAAATTTCTGGAGGAATTCCAGAAAGAAATCCTGGAATAATCTTAAAAAAAAAAACAGGTGAATTATCAGAAGAACAACTTTGGTGGAATCCTAGAAGAAACTCCACGAGGGATCTCAGAAATGACTACTAGAGGAATCTCAGAAGGATTTCCAGGAAGAGCTCCTGAGGAACTCTTGGAAGAACTGCAGATGGAATTCCTGGAAAAATTCCAGTCTTTACGATGCTAATGTCAAAGACGTTAACTAAAAACAAAACTCCTTAAGGATTCCCAGACAGAGCAAAAAGAATTGCTGGAGGAATCACAAAAAAAAACTTTGAGAATGTCCATAAACAACGTAACGCAAAAGTTTCCCTTTTGAATCATCTCTCACCTTCTGTCATACTTTCCGTATGGAATCTTTGAACATGTTGCGTAAGTTGCCAACATTGTTGAGCCTCCCTCAAAGCTTGGTGTAATGTATGGGGTAATCCCAGAACTCCTGGAGAAGCTTCCGATTTGCTACCGTAGGAATGCTTGGCAGAAACTCTTGAAAGAATGCCTAAAGAAACTACAAGAGCGATTCCTTAAACTACTCTTGGAGGATTCTCTGAAAAAATCTTGGAGGAATCCTAGTCGGAACTTCTGGAGGAATCTCGGAAGGAACGCTCAAAGAAATTGCAAAGGGAACTACTGTTGGAATGAACTAGCCTAGGCCAACAAAGTTATTATTAAAAATATATTTTCAAGCAGCTCATACAAGAATCTCAGAAAGATCCCTTATGGTATTCAAAAAAATCCTGAAGGAACTCCACAGGAAACTTTTGGAGGATTCAGAAAGAACATCTTGAAAATCAAATAACGAACTTCTGAAATGGTTACAGAAATAATTCTGGAAAAATCTCAGAAAGATCATCTGAATGAATCCCGAACAATTCTTGCAATATTCTATAAAAATAATTTGTCGTTTAGTTTTGTTTTCAAACACTTCTTGGATAGAATGGATATGTGTGTATAATAGTGTAAAATTCTGTGACATATATGTGGGGTGTGAACGAAGAATAGTGTCATTCACCTTACCTGCCCTTCCCCTATAGTAAGCATCAGTGACAGCAAGCATTGTTACGTCTAATGGCCAGCGTTGGGGGGAATCCGTACTCTTATCCGTTTTGGGTCCGTAGAGTCCAGTATGCTGTACGCACTTCAAAGTTCACCAAGAGCCGTCATAGTCCAATCCACTTAATCGTCACATTAAACCACCAATAAACACATTTTAGTAGTCACAAACCAACCAGATTTATTGTAAAACACTTAACTACTTTATTCGGTGAAACTAACGATCATTTCGAATTGTAATTTATTGGCTGGTCTTCTCTATGGCGGCTGTGTAACGAATGATAGTCGGTTCTATTCAAAGCGGTAATTTTGCGGGCTCATGTCTAGGCTAGTATTGGTGTGTGAAATGGACAACATAGCTAGTCTAAAATTTACCTATATGCTGAACTGTGCGAAAAGGATCTAAATTGGTTTGGGTCTAAACTACAATAAAACAGTGCACTAAACAAGCATCATGACGAGGTTGTCAGTGTAATGCAGCCGAGAAGTGGAGTTTTGGCGGAGTTAGTCACCTGGATCGTGAGGTCTCGTAGTAGTGTAGATGCTAAGATGGCTGGGAACAGATTGTTCCAGTGAGTAACGCAATCTTCATAATATGATGCACATAATTGGAGCGTTATATCACAGAAGTATACATGACATAGCATGTGAATGTCAAAGAATATCATGTAAACTTCCAGTGTATGTCATGTTATTCAGCATGACTCAGAATGTTTACATGCAATAAAACACAAATTTACATGATATATCATGTAAACAATTTAACCATTTAAATTTTATGCCGCCGTCTATCACCGATTGCAAGAGAGTTCGTGGGGCAATATCAGGCTAGATTCATGAGTGAACACGCTACAACGGACCAAATGTTCGCCATCCGCCAGGTGTTGCAAAAATGCCGCGAATACATCGTGCCCACACATCACTTGTTCATCGATTTTAAATCGGTGTATGATACCATCGATCGAGACAGACCAGCTATGACAGATTATGCACGAATACGGATTTCCGGATAAACTGATACGATTGATCAAGGCGACGATGGATCGAGTGGTGTGTGTAGTTCGAGTATCAGCGACACTTTCGAGACCCTTCGTATCTCGCAGAGGGTTACGGCAAGGTGATGGTCTTTCGTGCTTGTTGTTTCACATTGCTTTAGAGGGTGTATAAGGAGAGCGGGGATAAACATGTGTGTTACGATTCTCATGAAGTCCGTTCAGCTGCATGGTTTCGCTTAAGATATTGTGATTATATGTAGCTCCCAAATTTGAAACAATGGCGGAGACGTAAATCTGACTAAAGAATGAAGCCTTCTAAATCGGATTGGTCATTAATGTGTCGAAGACCAAATACATTATGGCAAAGGGCTTCAGGGAGGAATCACCGCGCCCGCCACTCCGAATTTCTATCGAAGGTGAAAAAATCGAGACGGTTGAAGAATTCGTGTAAATTGGGCTTTCTGGTGACCGCCGACAACGACACCAGCTGAGAAATTCAGAGACGTCTTGTGGCAGGAAATCGTTCTTACTTTGGACTCCGCAGAACTCTATGATCGAATAAAGTTCGCCGTAACACGAAGTTAACCATCTACAAAACGCTGATTAGACCGGTTGTCCTCTATGGGCACGAAACATGGACCCTACGTGCAGAGGACCAACGCACCCTTGGAGTTTTCGAACGGAAGGTGTTGCGTACCATCGACGACGAAGTGCAGAGGAAAGACGAAACTTGGAGAAGGCGAATGAACCTCGAGCTGCATCAGCTGCTGAGAGAACCAATCATCATCCACGCCGTGAAAATCGGGAGGCTACGGTGGACGGGTCACGTCATCAGGATGTCGGATAGCAACCCGACTAAAATGGTGCTCGAGAGTCATCCGACCGGCAGAAGAAGACGTGGTGCGCAGCGAGCTAGGTGGATCGTTCAAGTGGAGGACGATCTGCGGACCCTTCGCAGAGTGTAGAACTGATGACACACAGCCATGGACCGAGTAGAATGGAGACGACTACTATGTACAGCAGAGGCCACTCAGGCCTTAGTCTGACCGATAAAGTAAGTAAGTGCAATCGGGTATTTCTGCTGCAGATGGAAAAGCGATTCATACCGGCGGTGTTGAAGACATAGTGATTCACAATGTGTCGACAATGTGTCAAAAGCAACGGTGGAGGAATTTGAAAAGAAGCCGAAAAACATCCGATAAGACAGAGGAGGCGAGTTTACGAGTCAGAGAATCCGGAAATTCTTCGCTGAAGAAGGCATCAAGATAAAGTATACGGCCGACTACGCCAAGAACGGTGTGGAGGAAAGAAAGAACAGAAGCCTGAATGAGATGAGTCTTTGCATGTGTTGAACAATAGACTATCAAGGAAGTTTTGCTGACGTTACACCGTTCGGAGCATGAATCGGCAGGAAACCGGATTTAGGTCATTTGAAAGTGTTTGGAACACAACGACCGGGGAAATTAACATTAGCCGAGACGTCAGATTTATGGAGGATGATAATCAATTTAGGAAGATTCCGGATGGATCCACGGAAGGGCCCTTTGATGGATCCAAGCGTGACCGAAGTTCCTGTACAGTTGACGGATGTGATTTTTGCTGAACAGGAGAACGTTGTTCATCGTGGTGAACTTGGGCGATTCCTTGCTATTTTACGAGGCGGATGGATGGTGCGTATCAAACCCTGTCTAGTGTTCTAACCATCACAACAGGTCCGCTCCACACATAGTAACCTTTTTATGTTGAATATATAAAATTTTCTTTTCCTGTTGTTAATCCTTCGAAACCAGACATGTTTCTATTCGTGCTAGCTGCAGAACTTTAACCCTCTTGGCTTGTGAACTGCAGAATGTCTGCGGGAATGCAACAGCTACCCAGTAGAACTACCGCCAGATGCTAGACGATAGAATAGGATAGTCAAACGGATCGGGCGATGTCAACAGTTCATGGGAGTTTATTAACATACGTCTCGGTCGGGTGTCGGGTTGGCCTTCACCCAATGACCCACTTGAACTCCTCTCTGGATTCTTTGGTGGATACGATTGAGATTATGTACTGTTATAGTTCGGTGGAAGATTGTGATAGATAGACCCTGGATTCCAGACCGCTGGACAAAGAACAGCCCAGTCAACCAGTGATCGTATAAGATGTTGAATAATATGTCAAAGTGGAGGCGATATACGTACATTTTACATGCGCCTAAATGGAGGCATGCACGCATGTGGCCTCCACTTTATCATCTTATGCAACATCTTGTACGATTACTGGTTGTCTGGGAGGTTGTCCGCATCACGATGGTCCATACTCGATCGGACTTAAAATAAACCAAGACGAACGTATAACTTTTTAAGTCGAACAAAACCGTTTCTGACCAGAAAACCTTGAAGATTGAGCCTTTGAATAAGGTCCCAAACGGACCGAAACGTCGGTAATAATAAAAAACTAGCGTTTTCCGTTCCCCTTGAGATTGTGAGGCCAAGCCAAAACACTCCTCTCTGGAGCCACCATGTGGTATTACTTTAAGGAGTAAGCTGGTCCAATACGCAGATCTCTAGAGCTGTGTACTCGTTGACAGCCAAATGCACTACAATTCCTGAAATATTTGAGTAAACGCTATTGTTGCCATTCATGACTCACATTGCTTTTAACTAAGCTATTGTTCCGCGGTTTCCCTTATACCGACTCAGTTTGAATGGGCAGAAATATTCTCTCTTTTATGCTCATGCTTAACATGATTTAAATTTCAAACCGAAGAGTGTTGCACGCACTGCTGAAAGCAAGTGAGTGCATTTACCGAATAATGACAAACATATTTACATATGTACTCCGAATGCCAGTTGCTCCCATTGATTTGATTTATATAAGAGTTAAAAGTGTTTGTGCAGCTCTACATCAAACAGTAGGAGCGATATGTACGGGGGGTGGCCAAAATGTTTGGGATAGGCAACTTTTTTCTCCTGCAAAAAAATTCAACATACTGTAACTTTTCATAGAGTGCATCAAAAAATCTCAAATTTTGACTGTTTGTCAACCTGTTATATGTGCATCATTGGTACAAATTTGGGCTCGATTGAATAGTTTTTCACGAAGTTAGAACCGTTCGGGTAAAACACTATTTTTTAGACAACTCATTTTTGAGCTGTCATATCTCGAAGACCAGTGAACCAAATTGAATGATTTTTGTAACGTTTATTAACAATATATTGATACTTAATACAACGTAATAAAATGTAATATTTTTTCACGGCGAATTAAGTTATACCGTGTTGAAATTTTTACCCATATAGAGGAAAATTATTCAAATTTACAATACCACACAAAAATTACTAAATATGTTCTTCCTTTAAGCTAAATTGGCTCTAATATATCTGATTAAAGATAACTTGAGAACAGAAGTGGAAAATCTCTGCACATCAACACTAAAATTTATTGACATTTACGTAAAAAAAATACATTTTTTCGAGAAAAATCCATAAAGTGTCTATCCATGATAACTTTTTTCACCGTTCAAAAAGTATATATGTTTTAATAGTTTGTGAAGCATTTGTATATTGTTAGTGTACGTTCAAAATTTCATTCAATTCGGTTCACTGGTTTCCGAGATATGACAGCTCAAAAATGAGTTGTCTTAAAAATAGTGTTTTACCCGAACGGTTCTAACTTTGCGAAAGATTAATCAATTGAGCTCAAATTAGTACCAATGATGCACATAACAAACAGTCAAAATTTGAGATTTTTTGATGTACTCTATGAAAAGTTATAGCATGTTGAACTTTTTTGTGAGAGAAAAAAAAGTTGCCTATCCCAAACATTTTGGCCATCCCCTGTATATGAGTGAGAGATAAAACATGATGCCAAAGCGTTTCACTAGTATTTTCAGGATTAGACAAAGAATAAAACATTCAAGAAAATCTTCTGCTATAACAAAAAAACCATCAAATTATCAAACTTGCTCATCATCAACGCTAAAGATTAGGTTGGCACTTCCAAACGACACCAATTGAATCTCCATTTGTTGAAGTTCGGTGTAATTACAACGATTTTCATGGAATACAATGAACTTAATGTTAAAAAAGGTCCGTATTTTACAAATTTCTTCACATTTAACATCATGTCATAATATAATGCCTTTCAAATCATTTGACTTGTTTGAAATTCATTTTCAAACAAGTCAAATGATTTGAAATTGTACAAAGGTGATTATTTCTTACAATATTGAAATTTTTTTCATGATCAACATTGCTAACGAAAATCTGGTTGAAGCGTTTGTTGTTGTATATTCAATATGTATCGTCTACTAATCTTGTGCATCAGCACCATCCTAACATGAAAAAGTCTCGACACCTACATTTTCTAACATTTCCCTTCTTCCTACAAAATCGCTACAGACGAACGTATCTGTGTCGCCGACACTCACAAATAGTTTATGACACTCGCTGCTGAATGACCATCGTCAGCTTGGCCTGAATAAGGGTCTTTTGGTTTAGCATTAGTGCATGGCACAACAAACACAAATATAGTACACCGTATAAATATGAATGTGATGCGTAGTGCAAAAAATCAAGCAGTCCGAGCTTCGTGTTTCATCGTGTGTTGCAAGAAAAAGAAGAGACGATCGCTACTGTTTGAGTTGGATATTTTCGATACTACCTTGAACAAGGGGTTAGTTTGAGTTGATTTGGCGTGATTTTGTTTTGATGGATAGCGTTTGTCGTTTTAAATGAGAATTAAATTGAGTGTCGTAAGGAATCATCATAGTTCGATAAAAAAAATCTTCAACTCTCATGACAAGTTATTATACATTTCCTATAGAAACATATTTTTTGTTTTTTTGACCTTATGTTGTTTACTCATTTATGATAATGAATCCTATCCAACGTCCAACGAAACATTTCACACCCAACCTCTCTAGATGGCTTCTGTAGATATAACGTGGCGCATTAGTAGTTACTACCGTTGCCGGCGGCGACTGAAAACTGCCTTCGTTAGCCGAGTGCGTAAAATATGGAGTTTGTCCTCCTCATCCTACTACCTACTGTCTGGTGGAATCCGTCAGCGGTAAAGTAACGCTTACCATAATCTCTTGGTGGAGCTGTCGGGGTGCTTGTTTGCGTGTCTCAAAATCCCGATACTATCCACCCACCTTGAAACTTGAAATTTGAAGCTTTTGACATTAAATTTTGTATCCAAGATTGTGCGGTGGAAGACGGTGGTTTGGTTGATACTGAAAAGCCTAATGTACCAGGGGATGCTAACAAAAGGCTGAATTTCAAAAGGCTGAATGCACAAAAGGCTGAACACGAAAGGCTGAAAGTAACATAAGGCTGAATTTCAAAAGGCTGAATGCACAAAAGGCTGAAATTGCAAAAATGCAGGAAATGAGTAAATACTTCTTGTTCTTTTTTTTCTGGCGTAACGTCCCAACTGAGACAAAGCCTGCTTTCAGCTTATATACGCATTTCAACAGTTATTAATTGAGAGCCTTCTCTGCCAATGACCACTTTGCATTGGTACATATATCGTGTGACAGACAGGAAGATACTTTATGCCCGCGGATGTCAAGGAATTTTCCATTACAAAAAGTTTCTGGCCCGAGGGAGAATCGAACCCATCACCCTCAGCATGACTACTCGTTCGCTAACCAGATCGGCTACATATATGAGTCCTTGTCATAGAATGTGCTTAGTGAAGAGTGCATACCAACTAACACAAAAAATGACTGATGGTATTTCAATTGGAGATTTTTCCTTCTTTGAGCATGAGCTATTCTTTCGAGTCATGCTGTTATGGAGATTGGTTGCCATTACAGCTGCCAACAATGTGATCAGAGATTTTTCCTTCTTTTAAATATATGCTATTCTTTGGAGAAATACTGTCATAGTTATGTAGGCGATCAATAATGCATACTTTAGCGCGGAAAAACAGTCCTAACGCTTTCCGATTTCGAACATAGTAACGGAAGCATGTTCGTCCAATGAACCATCAACCAATGAGAGGTAGTGTGCGTCAAATGTAAAACTCAAGCAAAACCAATGTAAGTGTCAGGGCTGAGGGGTCGGCCAACTAGCAAATTTTTATAAAGATCATTATATCAGTGTACGATATGAATAATTAGAGTGTTATGTCTGTCTGTGATGTTAGTGTTGCCTTTAGGCTCGTATGACTGCCTTTAGGCTCGCCGTTTGAAAACTAGTCGAATCATTATTTCAGCCTTATGTTATTTCAGCCTTTTGACATTTTCAGCCTTTTGTGATTCAGCCTTTCGTAATTCAGCCTTTTGTTATTTCAGCCTTTCGTGTTTCAGCCTTTTGTACGTAACCCTGTACCAGATATGTTTGAGCGTTCATACAGTCGTACGAAGAAACGCACGATTCATGTCCCTATGTCAAATCGTTTGAGCATGCGTTGGAGGCATTTAAAGTACTTAAGATACAAACATAAAGAAAAGTGAAGCAAAAGTTCATGTGATACAAGATTCTTGCTTCGTAAGGATGAGTTGTTTTCGTGTTGGGGTTCAGCTTCTTTCCTACGTAGGATCCAGAAGCACATCGAATAACACACGTCCGCACACGTGCTACTTGCATTACAAGCGTACATCTTTTCCAGCTAGATACCAATCAGAAAATTAATCAGGCAAATTCGGTTATTGCATACCGCCGTCAACAACCACGCTGCTCCATCTAAACACTTGGAAGGATTGCACGGTTTCCCTATCATGCACACAGTCAGTGTACTCTGATGTGTACACACACTACTCCTGCAATCGATAAGATACCATCTCATCATCGCTCTTCTCCATATCATCATCACGGCACGGTGTTCCGCACCGTTTTCCGCACGGGTTTGCGGTAAGCCATACATATGAGCGTGGAAACGGCTTCGATTGATTAGATCCCACCCCCGTCGTCCCAACACGACGGCGAGGTAGGTATACCTACCTCTTGGGACGATGACGACGTGAGCGAGCACTGAACGGCTCTTTCTAGCGTAAAATTCATAACTCAAGAGGACTTATCGTTCGTCGGGTACCAGGCCAGGGCGATGTCGTCGCGTAGCCGTAATCGTAATTATTAGTAACGTGTCGTCGGTCATGCTTCACTATCGCGAGTGATGGCGGCGAGGGCTTATATGGAACGAGAAAAATAAGGTTTCGCGGGTTTTCAGAAAACGGGACAATTTCAGAATTAGGTAGCCTTTGGTAAGCACTTGTTAGCTTGGACCCCAAATTGAATTCTCTATATCTGTAGCAATAAAGTACTTAATCATGGTAGGCTGTGAGACTGACTTATGACGTACAACACTTGTAGACAGGACATTCGTTAATAAACCACCAAAGAATAAAGAAGTCCAAGTCTTTTACTTCCATTCAGAAGTGGGATAGAGCTAAAGCTTTCTGATGATGTTTTCTAGAAGCCAGAAACCCTCGGAAATTCAAGTTTTGGGAAATATCGGAAGTGGCCTTCCTTTGCCGGATCACCAAAAAACAACCGAAGGGAATTCACATTCTGGACAATCCGCCAATCTCAGAGAAGCTCCAGGCTGTGAAGATGGACGAAATGAAGCAGAACGCGTCAGAAGAATAAACCCAGAAGATCAATTTGGAGTAAATAATGTACCCGATTATTCTGGATGTTTTAGAATACATATTCATGTCTTCGGCAAATTTGTTCGGTAAATCATGCGCCATCTGGCGGTGAATTGATTAATTCGAAATTTCATCTAGTGAGCATCTAGCGCTATTTGACATAAACAATTTAGTAGTATAATGTCTTCAAACGAAATTATCGGAAGATCTACAGCTTGTAGAAGCGTCACGTCTTCGGGAAAGTTGCTCAGTAAGTCGAGCGCTTACATATAATGGACCGATTGATTCGAAATTTCACCACTAGGTGGTGCTAGTGAGCATGTAAATTTTGTATCTTATATATCACTAGATTCTTATCACTTAGAAAGATGACGCCCTCGAGAAAGTTGTTGTGTTTGTCAATTACTTCCAGATGATGGGCCGTTTGATTTAAAACTCCACACATGCGTGGCGCTAGTGAGCATGTAAATTTTACATCTCATATATCTCAAGATCCTGATCACATAGAAAGATGGTGTGTTCGGCGCAAAGATGTTTCATAGGTCAAGAACTTACAGATGATAAAAAATTTGATTCGGAAATCCACACATAGGTGGCGCCACTGAGTATGCAAACTTTATACTTCAAATATCCCAGGGTCCTAATAAATCTCTTACCGTTTCTACTACCTTCATTAAAGATGGTTGGTAAGTCAAGAATTTACAGATAATGGACCGTTTAATTCGAACCTCTGTCATTAAATGACGCTAGTGAGCATACAAGGATTCAGATTATTTAGTAAAATTGAAGATTCTGCAAATAAGTTGCAAGAACTTATAAATAATGAGTCGTTTCACTCTGAATTTTGCTCATAGATGGTGTCAGTGGGCATACAATTTATATATCTCATATAGCACAAGAGCCTGCAAGTCATAATCCCAGTGCACAATTTCTGCGCACACTCAGAAAAAAAACACCGCTCAGTGCAAACGCAGAGTGTTCACAGGGGACTGTTAAAATATTTTGATGAACCCAACGCATACCAGTGAATCCCAGAAAAAAGGTAAGAGACATCACATCGTGTGATATCAGAGACAAACAGACACAACAATAACACAATTTCTCACCCATATATCTCAAGGTTTTGATTACCTGGAGTGTTGATGTGCTCGGCAATACTGTTAAGCTGGTCGAGGACTAACAGTTGATGGGCCGTTTGATTCGAAATTTCACTAATAGGTGGCGCTAAAGAGCCTATAGTTTTTTTTCTAATCTCAGGATGTTGGTTACTTAGGACGTTGGCAAAACTGTTTGGTGAGTTAAGAGCTTACAGTTTGATGATGCAAAATTTCATCTCTAGGCGGTGCTAGTTACAAATTTAGTTACAAATAGATTACAAATAGGTTGCAAATGATTAAAATTTCTAAAAATTCCTTCAACAATAGAATTTCCAATCCACTACGACTCCAGCGCTGCTCTCTCTCTCTCTTGCACACACCATCGAGTATGTTTGACAATGCTATCCTCACGGCCACAAATTTGCCATGTAAATAGAACAAACATATACCCACACATAAAGTGTACTCATTGTCTCTATGTTGTACAGCGTGAGCCACGACGCAAAAAGTAACTTGTTCAATAAAATGGGTAAACCTGAAAGTTATGGCAATAAATCCTGAGATAAATGAGATATTTAATTTGGATGCTCGGTACCGCCACCTACATGTGGAGTTCCGAATTATACGGTCGATTAACTGTAAGTCGTTGATCTACCCAACAACTTTGCCGAAGACTCCATGTTTCTTTGAGCTCAGAATACTGAAATATATGACATTTACAATTTGCATGCTGACCATAATGTCATATACGTATGGCGAATTTCCAAATTTAACGGCCCATGGTCAGTAAGTACTTGGCATGCGCAACAAGTTTTCCGAAGACTCCATCTTATTCTAAGTGACCAGAATCCCGCGATATATGAGATATATGAAATATGCGTGCTCAGTAACGCCACCTATACGTGGAGCTCCAAATCAAACGCTACATCACCTATAAGTCCTTGACGTACCCAGCAACTATGCCGGAGATATCATCTTTCTAGGTGCTCAAAATCCTGATATATCTATATAAATAAAAATGGAATGGTGTTTGTATGTCACGAATAGGCTCGGGAACGCTGAATTGATTAAGCACTCCTAAAAGAACCTGGAACGCCCCTACAACCACCTGAGACCCCTCTAACAGCCCTGAAATGCCCATGAAACCTCCAGCAAGCCCCTGAAACGCCCCTGGAACTCTTTCTAAAGTGTTTGAAACTCTCGGGACGTCCTACACAGGGGTGGAAGTTGACTGTCAACTGGGAATAAATTTCGCCTACCCTCTATCATGTTTTAGAATCAGTAGAAAGACGTAACTACCAAACAAGAAAATTTCAATTTTCGTTTGTAAAATTGATTTTAATACCCTTTTATCATGCTAAAAGCAAGTCAGTATGTGATTCGAACACATAGGATCAGCATATTAGATTGAAAAATTGCATGTCGCAAACATCAATGTTCTGTTTTCACCATTATGAAATATTAGCCTTTACTCTCGTTTGTTTTTGTTGTTGTTTTATTTGGAGTGCGGAAATCAGCAGAAAATTTAAAACTCCTTGGACGATTTGTGTGCTCTAATGTGCGGTTAATTTAACACTATGATTCAAGAAATATCGATAACTATCGAAAACATCGAAACATTGAAGTATCAAAATCGAGAGAAATACACTGATGTTTGTGCTACTGTTGATGTTTATAAAACCATTAAACAAAATATGTTTACAAATTAGAACCAACAGTAGATGGCGCGCAGGTGGGCATGTTTGGGTGGTCCTACATCCTTCTGAACGTTTCTGGAACGCCATGCAACCCCCGGAACACCCTTTGAATGCCCCTGAAACACGGTGAAACACTTCTGAAACCACCTAAAAACCTCTGGAACGCCCTTGAAATCCCATGGAATACCTCTAAAACCTCCTGCAACCACTCTGAAATTCATTAAAACACTCCTGGAACGCCCATGAAAGCCCTTGAAGTGCCCTGAGATCATCTGGAATATCTCAGGAACAGGTACGCCCTTAAAATTAAAAAAAAATAATCTGGCAGCCATGGTAACAGTTTGGGTAAGGCCAGTGTCAATTGGATCATGGATTAAAATGAAAGTGTGATGAAAATAAAATAATTTATTTTTAGTAGGAGGATTAGGGGCATAATGGACACCCTAAGCAAATGAGTATGTTAGGCATGTATAACAGAGAAAAACTTAACATATTTTCAGTTTGCTTACAAATTTAGCTTGTTTCCTACGTATTTCAATCATTCACATCAGGTAGAACAGGTAGAATGTCTTTATTGTGAAGAAATAATGAATTGTAAACAGTGTGTTTTTTAGGGCTGACAGGAAAGGTACGGGGCGAAACGGACACCCGTCGGGGCATAATGAACACCGTTGCATCTTTTATGCTAATCCTTTGATTACACCGTCCAGTTAAGTCATTTGCCTACGGAGATCAATACCACAGATTACTTCATCTTAGACCAGTTTACATAACATCATCTTTAATTAGGGGCCGTTCATAAACCACGTAGACTTTTAGGGGGGGAGGGGGGGTCTGATCAAAGTCTATGCTCCATACAAATTTCCAAATTTTTGTGTGGACAAAAGTCTACGAGGGGGAAGGGGGGGGGGTTCTGAGATGGCCAAATTTTGGTCTACGTGGTTTATGAACAGCCCCTTAAATAAACTTTAGGCTAAAATAATCGGAATGATTTTTTTCCAAACTATCTAAGGGGTCTTCCATAAATGACGTAGCTTTTTGGGGAGGAGGGGGGTGTTCGTGATTTGTGACGAAGTGTGACGATAGGGGGGGTAGGGGTTTATGATATGCTACGTAGCTTTCTACTAGGCCTATTGAAAAAAATATTTCATAATTAATAAAACTTTTACTTGCATTAAGTATCATTATCCAACCAAAAAAATATTGCATGATTTTTTTTCCATTCACAGTAATGTAAATAACAAATAATGGATAAACAAAAAATAAATACCGGCTTCATTTCATAAGGCATGCAGCTGCGTAAAGAATAATGTATTGTGTTTGCAGACAAAAATCAATTACGCTTAAATGCTTCTCAAGACCAATAGTTTGCTGCTTGCTATAGGGCACTGCACGCCGCAAAGGATTTTTTTTCTAAGTTTTTGGCATTACGGCATTATTTCAGGAATTCCTTATATAGTTTCTACAGGACTTCCTCGAAGAATTTATCCAATAATTTCTTAAGAAGCTCCTCCAGCAACTTTGTAAGGAATTTCTCATTGTGTTCTTTATAGGTTTCCCCAGCAGGGGAAGGATAACATTTCCACAGGAATTCCTACTGGGAATCCCAGAAAAAAAAAACTTCTAAAAACATTCCAAAAGAATCTGGAGGAATTTCAGAAGGAATCCCTGAAGGAACTTCCAGAAGAATTTCAGAAGGAACTCCTGGAACAATCTTGAAAGGAAATAGATAAATTTCAAAAGATGAGGAGTGAGGAGTATCTGGAGCAATTCTAGATGAAGCTTTCGGAGAAATCTTGAATAAACTTCTGGAAGAATCTTAGAAGGAGATATTTGTTGATTATCAAAAGAAACTCCTGAAATTTCTGAAGAAAGCACAAAAGAAAAAAATGAAAGAATCCCGTGAAGAATTCCTGAAGGAATCCCGGAAATAACGTTTGGGGAATCACGGAAGATTATCTTAACTCCTGATGAAATCTAAGAAAGAAAATCCTGGAGGAATTCCAGAAGCAACTATGGGAGGAATCCGTAAAGGGATTCCTCGTAGAATTCTAAGATATCCTGGAGGAATCCTGAATGAAGTGAAATGAGGGATGCCGGAAAAAAAAAACTGGAGGAGTCCCGAAAAAAATATCCTGGACAAATCATAGCAGGAAGTCCTCGAGGAATCCCAGAAGAATCCAGGGAAAAATTCCTGACGGAATCCAAAAAAGAACACCTGGAGGAAACCCATAAGCAACTCCTGAAAGGGTTTTGAAAGAATGCCGGAGGGGTTACCTGCCGAGGTCTTGGAATGAATATCTGAGTGAATTCCTGAAGGAAACCAAGAAGGAACTCCTGGAGGAATCCCGAAAGGAACTTCTTTAGGAAACACAGAAAGAAGTTCTGATGGAATCTCAAAAGAAATACCGGTTAAAATCCCTGTAAAGATGTCCAAATAAACTGCTGGTGGAAGAGAGGAGAAGAAAACCTTGAAGAAACTCCTGAAGGAAACCATGGATAAACTTTTAGAAAAACCTTAGAAAAAAAAATCCTGAAGAAATCTCAGAAGGAGCTTTTGGGAGAATCTAAGAAGGAACTCCGGAATGAACTATTGAAGGGATCTTTGGAGAAACCCCTGAAGGAATACAATAAGGAGGAATTCTCTAATGGAATCCCAAAGAAAATTCATGGATAAATCCCAGAAGGAAATGCTGGAGGAATTAAAAAGGGAGACATTCTCAAAAATGGGAATTTCAAAAGAAACTTTTCGAGGAGTTCCAAAATGAACTGCTGTAAGAATTTTAGAAGAAACTCCGGCAGGGTCCATCGAATGTCGTGGTGAATTTTGTTCAAATGAAACCAATTTGATATTCTTAATAGATTTATTAGTGAGCAAACTAATATCTCCGGAAGAGCTTCTATGGTATACTGAGAGCATCAATTTCTGGTTCTTCGGCATCAAGCAGAACGATGGGCGGTTTATTGAGTCATTAGATTAATGTCGGCGATCTGAACCTGGCAGTCGGCAATGTTTTCTTGCTATTGTTTTTTTTTTTCATAATATTCAATTAACATTCAAGTTAAAATTGAAATCAGAACTTAGCTCGAGTTTTTTTTACATGAAAATTTTGTTGAGGGGGGGGGGGGTTGTTTAACAAGCTACGTCATTTATAGAGGGGGTATCTGAATTTGTGACGAAATGCTACGAGGGGGGAGGGGGTATCAAAAATCGCTTTAAAAAAGCTACGTCATTTATGGACGCCCCCTAAAACGCTTAAAAGTATGCAATGCGCGTACATCCATTCGTAATTGCCAGTGTTCATTTCGCCCCGAATCGACTACAACATTAAAATTGCTATTTTGAGTAAATTCTGAACAACAATAAAATACTTCATCCATTGCTAAATCTGCGTATACATGTAGATAAGGCAACAATTGGCTTTTTAAGCGATGGGTAGATAATTCCTTATTCTGAATCTGTACGCCAAACTGAACCGAAATCCAAATTTTCATGAATTTTGGAGCCCGGGAACCTATTTAAACATCAATTTGAAGTTTGTATGGGAGCGATTTTTTTTTTTGGTTTTTATTTCTGTGTATTTTAACTAAGGCTAATTCTACACTTATGGGAGCGATTTGTCGAATCACCCCTCGTCGGATTTTGTACTGGGCGGAGCTGTTAAGCAGTAGCCCAGCTGTCAAAAGATGATTTGAATAAATCTTTTTGAAATTGATTTTAGGTATCAAAACAAAGTTCTAAAATTCCGAAAAAAAAAATCATAGAGGCTTAGAAAATGGCGCTCTTTTGTTTAAAAACATAAAATCATTGGTTTTTTCTAAATTTAAAAACCCAATTCACTTGTTTGGATGGTGGATACACTCAAACACTCGTAATACCTTATTTGCTGCTACTTCGGAATTAAAAGAATTTCACCATATGAAAAACATATTTCAATTTCAATGATATTTTGGTTATTTTGGAGGAATATAATGTCCATTTCGCCCCGGGTGTCCATTATGCCCCTAATCCCCCTATCCCAATCATAAGGTGATTTGAAACAATGCTAACGTGTAAAGGACATCCTCTCGGTTCTTGTAAGTATGGTGCGACCTAGATATTTATCAATTTTTGCCGGCAAAGTTATTTTGTTACAGCAGTATCTTAAATTACCACACAATATTCCCATTTTTTAATGGAAAATATTTATAATTTTGCAAATAAATTGGAACAAAATCGTGCTTTCATGTATGCGCTTCTAGTCGTTAAAATTTAGCGAGAATCACTCAAGTTTGAGAACCGAGAAAATGTTCCATTTTTGGGTCGTGTTCAACAATTGGCTAATTACCCTATGTTTCGTCCAGCGGTGAATTAGGCCCCACGTTGTGTCTTATTTCTCCCGGGGGACACGAGAAAGACGAACTACTTCGGACTACAATCTGACGTTTTATTGGCGCACCACAGAGAGGCAGTGCTCCTGCTCTGTGGTGGTGCGCCAATAAAACGTCAGATTGTAGTCCAAAGTAGTTCGTCTTTCTCGTGTCCCCCGGGAGAAATAAGACACAACGTGGGGCCTAATTCACCGCTGGACGAAACATTGGTGCCGTGACCAGGATGAAGGACACCCCGGAGGACCATCGGACGGACAACGGATTACTTTCGACGCCACCGACAACTCACCATGGGCCGAGCCGTCGCCCACCGGATCGAAGCATCCGCTCCTTGGACCGTAGCGTCCCCCGTCGGATCCCTGCATCCACCCGTGTCGGACCGTAGCGTCCCCCTGTAGGACCCCAGCGTCCACCCGCCGGATCGTAGCATCCATTGTCGGATCCCCAGCGTCCACCGCAGGCCGCGAGCGCATCATCGCCCTGCCGAACGTTCCACCGTCGGACCATTGCCGTCCACCCCCCGGACCCTGTGTCATTTTGCCGGACCACTGCCGTCCACCCGTCGGACTTCGAGAGTCCTCCTGCAGGCCGCGAGCGCATCATCGCCCTGCCGAACATCCACCGTCGGACCACGAGCGTCCACCCATGGGACCCAGCGTCCACTGCAGGCCGCGAGCGTATCATCGCCGCCTGTCGAATCTGCCACCGTCGGACCCCCAGTGTCCACTTGCAGGGCTGAAGAGTCACCCTGTCGAATCCATCCAAGGGACCCCAGCGTCCAACTGCAGGGCCGAAGCGTCGACCTGTCGAATCGAATTGTCCATTCACTGGACCACCACATCCCTCCGTCAAACAAGCCACCGTATCATCAATCAACCTAACAGTCGTCGTCACAAACCAAACACCAGTCCGTGTGAAGTGAATCAAGCAATCAGGGGAACCTGCCATCGTCGACCAAGTTAAATCATCTAATCATCCCGTTGAAGTGCACATCCACATCAGTTAACTGGATTCAACCAAGCGGACCGATCGAACGACGAAAAGCACAAAAACTACCTGGCCGACTGCACATCGTCGTCGAAGAGCGAATCATCTTCGACCACAGCCGGACCTACATCTGACACCGAGTCAGAGCAGCGATCGCAGCCCGATCGCAACCAACCGAATCAGCCCATCCCGATTGTGTACCTTACATATTGCCTGATCAAGTGTCGTTGTCAGCCTGCCCGGCGCGAAGATTAATTTGAAAACGTGCGTTTTCGGGCGGGAGTATGTTGGCGCATCACACGAACGGCGTTGTTTATACGCGCTTACCCAAAGCAGCGGCGCAGTGGCGTTCATTCAATTTGTATAGTTTTGTGTGCTCTTTATTTCGCTGCTAGCAGCAAGCAGCCCAGTGACTATTGTTACAGTCGAACCGGGCTGCGTGGTGCTAGATTGCAAGCGCATTGCACCTTTGTGCACATGGTTGTTAACATTCTGTATTGTCCGTACTATCGCTGCCGCCTATAAAAGCGGCAGCTCATTTCATGTATCTTTAGTTGTAAGCAAAGTACCACCACAGAGCAGGAGCACTGCCTCTCTGTGGTGCGCAATAAACAGTACCTGAAGTAGTGAAGAAGTAGTTCGTTATTCCCCGTGTCCCCCGGGAGAAATAATACACAACGTGGGGCCTTAATCAACCGCTGGACGAAACACCCTATTTTTTATATTTACAGAGATGGCTGTCAATGTGTGTCGTATTTTTTTAGTTTCTTTTTATTCGTGAATTTTAACTTAGGCTAATTCTTCACACCAATGTGTGTCGTAGTAAGCCACACTATTCCAACATTCTGTACTAGGTATGGGATCCACCCTTTCTATCTTTCATTACTACTATGGTAGAAGCTTCAGTTTTGGCCAGCCCAGAGTTTTGGCCATAGTGCGGTATTCAGCCTGTAACGATCTAAATTGGCATAAATTTATTTTTTTTACTAGAACATTCTAATATAATAATATGATTGCAGCTGTTAAAACCATACATTTTGATTAAAAACTGGAAGAAAAAAATAATTTTCCTTAAAAAATCAGCTCCCATATTTTGGCCAGGGTGCTTCTAATTTGGCCACTCCCATAGGAAATACACGTGATTGGCCAAAATAGAAATCAAAACTGAAAATATGGCCAAAACTGCGGCAAGGCTTCTATTATGGCCAGTGCCACTTTAAATACAAAAATCAAGTAGGTATTAGCTTGATTTCTGCATTTTTCTAATAAAGTATAGATCGAAACCTTTCATTTAACACGTTGGTAGTTTTCATTGGATTATTGGTTAGGGGTGATACACAAATTATGTCACGCAAAAATCGATCTTTATGAACATTCCTTCCCCCCTATGTCACACTTTTTGTATGGGACCTCAACATTATTTGTATGGGTTGTCACGCTCTAGAAACCCCCCCTCCCCCCTACAAGCGTGACGTAATTTGTGTACGGACCCTTATTTTTACAAAAATGATTTCCCTTAGACTGGCCAAAACCGGTGCCCGCACCCTATTAAATTTCCAAATCACAATTATTCCTATCCCTGAATCTGTCAATATGCTCTCATATTCAATTCCCGGCCAGAACCTCCAAATAAGCATTTCCATCCTAGTCCACAAGAGCTCAGGACCGGTAGCCAACTAATCTGATTTCCCTTCAACTCACGCTCCTGGTGGCAGGCGGAGGACTGCCCGCCACGTCCCGCCATTTGATTCGGGGGCCTGTAGGTAATTTCAATTTAGGTTCCTCATTGAATTCTGCACGAATTGCGCTATGAACGAGAACGAGTGCTATTTTCGTAGGTATAGCCTACCCCGCACCGTGTGGAGTGCATCACGACAGGAAGAAGCAGGAAACAGGAAGCGATCCAATCAATCGTTTCGCTCTTCAGGTACAAGACTACCGTAAACCCGCGTTGGATTGAACTTTTGATAACCCTAAAACCATCGGAGTACTTTCGTATTTCCGGTAATCTCATTTACTGTTTTGTTTTGATTTTGCGTTACGTTTCACCCCGTTTTATTAACAGAATGACGCTTGAACCATTCAAATTAAAAAGTGTACAGATTGGAAGCTGTCAAACCAGCGGAAACACACGGTGCCTACTTGTAAGGATGATAAAGGACGGCATAATTCGTTTAATGTGATGTACCTATCCCGGTCCCTCTGTATTGGCGGTTCAAGCTTAGAGACGGAGGATGATGTAGTGCGATTGAAGTTGCGATAAAGCGGATATTGATGAAAATTCATCAATACCTACTTGATATTTAAAGACACGGACACGTTCGATGCTTCCAGTGAGCTATTTATTCGCTCTTTTAAGGAAGTACGTCACTAGACAACGAACTAGCATGCAACGCCCAGTGGCACAGCGCGCGTGAGTGTTTTCTAAAGCCTCCGCATATAATTTTGTTCCATACTTTATGCGGTGGATTCGTTTTTCGACTACTTTTGCTTCCCTCAGCTCTGCCGAGTCTCCGAGCATTTGGCTTCTGACAACAATCTTTTCGTCCGTTACCTCTGACACTCCTCGGCCAATCCCGTTCCTAGGTCGTCTTTAAGCAGTGCCGATCACTTCCCGCCTTGCTTCCCGCACTGCGTACGCATCGCTCCGTGGATAGACTATCACGCTAACCTGAAACTACCCATCGATTGGGTCGATTCTACCCGGATTTTGATGTTATTAGCAGCTGTCAGAATCCGGGTAACCGATATCTCGTCAAAAGAGTAACCTTTACCCTGATTGTGGGTAAACGGATCAACGCGGAAAACTCGATACCCAATTTCGCTTGTTGTAAGTAGACGTCAATATCAGGGTAAAAATCTGGGTAAATGGGTGTTGGACAAATTTTTCGCATTTTCAGCGGCCGCGTCTAATCCGAAAAAAGTAGTTTTGGAGGAATTCTGGTTAGCGAAAATTGCAAACTGCTAACTGGTAAGTAATAATAATTTATGTTTTTTGTATGAAATCATAGTGTATGATATAACAATTTCAGATATACTGCGCCACTTACCCGGCTGCAACAGAATAGGAAAGGTTTGCCATAATAGCCCGAGCCCGAAGCAGGTGGCGGTGGAACGAATGCTCGTGCTGGTCACCTTCTGTAATGGCCGCAGGTATGTTTTTTCAGCAGCTAATCGATTAATATAATCGTAAATTACACTTTTCTTTGAATTCAGGATCTTTCCCAACTGTGAAAAATCACACAAAGGCTTATATGTTGCATGTGAGACTGCCAGATTCAAAGCTGGATCATCTTCATTGGAAAAGGAGCCGTTTTATAAAAAAAAAAATCATTTGTACTTACGCATGAGATATCAATAAATCGCTTATGTGTTTTATTTTGATATTTTTTCTTCCAACAGAATAATAATATAAGGGGAATTTCACGGGGGATTTATATTGTGCATGCTTACTCATTTATATTAAAATGGGTAGAAAATACCCTGATGAGAAACGTCTAAATCAGGGTAACCTTTACCCGGATTTTACAACCAACACCGGTAACCCAGATTTGAGTAAAGGTACCTTTACCCACTTTAGAGTAACTGCAGTTTTGCTCGATCTGGGTCGCATTGACATCAATCTGGGTAGCTGGGGGTTAGCGTGTACACGCTAACCCCCAGCTACCCAGATTGATGTCAATGCGACCCAGATCGAGCAAAACTGCAGTTACTCTAAAGTGGGTAAAGGTACCTTTACTCAAATCTGGGTTACCGGTGTTGGTTGTAAAATCCGGGTAAAGGTTACCCTGATTTAGACGTTTCTCATCAGGGTATTTTCTACCCATTTTAATATAAATGAGTAAGCATGCACAATATAAATCCCCCGTGAAATTCCCCTTATATTATTATTCTGTTGGAAGAAAAAATATCAAAATAAAACACATAAGCGATTTATTGATATCTCATGCGTAAGTACAAATAATTTTTTTTTATAAAACGGCTCCTTTTCCAATGAAGATGATCCAGCTTTGAATCTGGCAGTCTCACATGCAACATATAAGCCTTTGTGTGATTTTTCACAGTTGGGAAAGATCCTGAATTCAAAGAAAAGTGTAATTTACGATTATATTAATCGATTAGCTGCTGAAAAAACATACCTGCGGCCATTACAGAAGGTGACCAGCACGAGCATTCGTTCCACCGCCACCTGCTTCGGGCTCGGGCTATTATGGCAAACCTTTCCTATTCTGTTGCAGCCGGGTAAGTGGCGCAGTATATCTGAAATTGTTATATCATACACTATGATTTCATACAAAAAACATAAATTATTATTACTTACCAGTTAGCAGTTTGCAATTTTCGCTAACCAGAATTCCTCCAAAACTACTTTTTTCGGATTAGACGCGGCCGCTGAAAATGCGAAAAATTTGTCCAACACCCATTTACCCAGATTTTTACCCTGATATTGACGTCTACTTACAACAAGCGAAATTGGGTATCGAGTTTTCCGCGTTGATCCGTTTACCCACAATCAGGGTAAAGGTTACTCTTTTGACGAGATATCGGTTACCCGGATTCTGACAGCTGCTAATAACATCAAAATCCGGGTAGAATCGACCCAATCGATGGGTAGTTTCAGGTTAGCGTGTACCACAGAGCGTTGAGATTAACCCCACAGACAAATATACACTTAGTAACACCAATTAGGTGTTTTTTTATTTTGAAAAATGCATTGATTTTTGGCTTTTATACAAAAGAGCACCTTTTTCTGGGCCACTATGACTATTTTTCAGTTTTTAGAACTTTATTCTGGTACCCAAAATCAATTTCAATTTTCAGAGATTTTTTGAAACCACCTTTTGACAGCTGGGCAACCGTTTGACAGCTTCTCCCTGTATAAAATGCGACGATGTGACAAATCGCTCCCATACAAACTTCAAGTTGATTTTTAAATAGGTTCCCAGGCACCAAAAATCATGAAAATTTAGATTTCGGCTCAATTTGACATGCAGATTCAGAATATCGAATTTTCTCAACATCGCCAAAGAAGCCAGTTTTCGTGAAAATCCATTGTCCAGTTTACACTACATATCATCGCCTTATGGGCATGTTTCATGCGTCAGCAGAAGGCACTAGTGTGAAACGTCAAACGCAAAGAAAAACGATACGCGCGCCTCTGGTTGTAAAGATCACAGCTATGGAGATTTGAAATCATCGTTAGAAGTGTGATTGATAGGATATTCGCCAATGTTGGGATAATTCATATTCAGAATCTGGACGCCAAACTGGGCCGAAATCCAAAATTTCAGAAATATTGGTGCCAGGAAATCTATTTAAAAATCGATTTGCGGATTTTGCACTTGACTGCCAAGCAGTTGCCCAGCTGTCAACAGGTAACATCAAAAAATTTCTCTAAAATTGGTTTTAGCTATCTAAATGAAGTTCTGAAATTCTGAAAAAAAATCATAGTAAAAAGTGGTATAAAATGTAAAAATCAATCTTTTTTTTAACTAAAAAAAATACAATTTCTCTAGAGAATGCTGTAAGAATTCGATCCAGGATTTCTCCTGGAAATCATCCCGGTATTCCACTCAGAATTTCTCCTGGTATCTCTTTACGTTTTCCTCTTAGAATTCCTCCAGAAAATTTTGTCGGGATCATTTCAGGGGTTCCTCCGGAAATATTCCAGGGATTTCTCGTAAGATTCCTTCAGTTTTTTCTCACGAGATTCCTCTAGAGATTTTCCTTAAAATGTTTCTCGGGTTTCCATCAAGAGTTTCTCGAGTGATTCCTTCAGATATTCCGGTGATTTCTTCATCGATTTCTCCCGGGATTTTCTGGGATTTCCTTGGGCGTTTTTCCCGGAATTCCTTCAACGATACCTTTCCCGGGATTCCTTTTGGTGTTATTTCCGGAATTCATTCATTGGACCTTTCCATTTTGTTTTTCCTGTGATAGATTCCTCAATAATTTTGTCAAGGATTTCTCCAGGATTTTTTTTAATCCTGTTGGGAATTCCTCCTGAGATTCTTACATTGATTCCACATGGGACAAGGAATTCGTTCAGTGATATTTTCCGCCGATTCGTCAGGGATTCCGACCGGCATTTATTCCTCCAAAAAATCCTTTCAGGATTCATTCACGAAATATACTCGAGACTGCATAGCGGATTCCTCCAGGATTCTTTCTGGGTTGTCTAAAGGAATTCCTTTAAGTATTTCCTCTGCACTTTCTTCGAAGATTTCTTCCTAGATTTCTTCATTGATTGCTACCGGGGTTCCATTGAGGACTGCTCCCAAAGTTCCTCCCGGGTTCTTTCACGTATTATTCCCGAGATTACATTCGAGATGGGCTGCAAAACGGTGAGTCGATAAGGAGAGCGTCCAACATAGCTCTGGTCCTCACAAGTTCCTACCTCATGCTTCCACGGGTCAAACGATGACAAAGACCGCCAGCTAAGAGTTGTGTGCTTAGCTGGTAGTGCAGCCTGGGCACTGTTGTCCTTCTGACTTCAGCTAGATTGAGGAGGTACGATCCGAGCGTCTGTTCACTAAGGAGGTGCGGCTCAAACAGCGTCTGTTCTGGCATCCAGCGGCTGAGTATGAAATGCTGTATTGCGTCAGCTATACCTAAGAAGGCAGCCCCTTCAACGCAATGTAGGCAGCGCGGCCCCGGTAAGGTAGCCTGCTGAAAACCTTCAAGCACCCAGAAAAGCAATAGTAGAGTAAACGGATTGATTCAACGGCAACAGACCCGGCAACGAATAACGATTGGAAAGTCGGATCTTGGAACGTGAGAACTTTGAATGAACCCGCACGTGTTGGGCTCCTGGCTCGTGAACTGCGGAATGTCGGCGTTAATGTGGCCGCTATCCAGGAGATACGCTGGCCCAAAACTGGAGAACGCGAATTCCGAGCGGTGGATCCCATCGCCAACACTTCATTCAAGTACCACATCTACTACAGCGGCGGCGATAAGGCAGAACGCGGAGTTGGCTTTATAGTGATCGGGAAGCAGATGAAGCGAGTTATTCGGTGGAAGCCGATAAGCGACCGAATCTGTGTGTTGAGGATGAAGGGCAAGTTCTTCAACTACAGCCTGATCAGCATCTATGCGCCAACGAACGACAAACCCGATGACATGAAGGATGAGTTCTATGAGAGCCTTGATAAGGCCTACGGAGAGTGCCCAAAACAAGATGTCAAAATAGTCATCGGAGATGCAAATGCGCAGATCGGCAGAGAAAGTTTCTTTCGGCCTGTCATTGGAACGGAAAGCCTTCATTCTGTTACCAACGATAATGGTCTGCGCCTTGTGACATTCGCTGCTGCTAGAGGGATGGCAATCAGCAGTACCTACTTCGCACGTAAGAATATCCGAAAACACACCTGGCGACACCCGAGTGGTGACACTTGCTCCCAGATAGACCACGTGCTGGTCGACGGGCGACATTTCTCGGACGTCATAGATGTGAGGTCCTACAGAGGCCCGAACATCGACTCGGATCATTATCTTGTAGCCGCTAAAATTCTGGCGCGATTATCCAGCGTCACGAGTTCAAGAAACAACAGGACGATGCGTTTCAATTTCCAGCGCTTGTCAGCCGAAGGGGTTGCTGCACAGTACCATCAGAAGCTAGACGAGAGGATAGCAGAGACCAACGGATCTGGAGATGTCAACAGCTTGTGGGGAAGTATCCACGAAGCAGTGACAACAACAGCGCAAGAGGTGATTGGTACCGCTCAGCGACGCCAACGTAATGGTTGGTTTGACGAGGACTGCCAGCGACGAACGAAAAGAATGCCGCCAGAAGTCGAATGCTAGTGGCCGGTACCCGGCAGAACAGAGAGCGGTACAGGGTTGCAAGAGCAGAAGAGAAACGAATCCACCGCAGGAAAAAACGGCAACACGAAGAGAGTGTTATTGCTGAAGCGCAGGAAAGTATGGGCAGGAACGATATGCGGAGATTTTATGCAACTGTCAATGGCGCGCGGCACAAGACTGCGCCAGTGCCCGCCATGTGCAATGACCGGGAAGGAAATTTGCTGACAGACAAAACAATGGTGGCAGCCAGGTGGAAGGAGCACTTCGAAGATTTGTTGAATGGTAGCAGCGAAGGAGCACCCAGGAACAGGATTAACATAATGGATGACAGTCAAGCAGTGGAACCACCAACACTGGATGAGGTTAAAAAGGCCCTTAAGGAGCTGAAAAACAGCAAGGCTGCTGGGAAGGACGAGATCCCGGTCGAACTTCTTAAGCACGGAAGCGAGCAGCTACATCAATCAATCCATCAGATTATTATAAAGATTTGGGAGGATGAAGAATTGCCCACTAGTTGGTTGGATGGCTTCATATGCCCAATCTACAAGAAAGGGCACAGACTGGAGTGTGCCAATTACAGAGGGATTACCCTTTTAAATTCGGCGTATAAGATACTGTCGCGTGTCCTGTTCAACAGACTGCGACCTCTTGAGGAGTCCTTCGTCGGCGAATACCAGGCTGGTTTTCGTGAGGGCCGATCAACGACGGATCAAATGTTTACCCTGCGGATGATCCTAGATAAATTTCGGGAATATAAGTTGCAGACTCACCATCTGTTCATTGATTTTAAAGCAGCGTACGATTCAGTGAAAAGAAATGAGCTTTGGCAGATAATGTCAGAACATGGTTTTCCGGCGAAACTAATTAGGCTGATACGCGCAACGCTGGATGGATCAAAATCAAGTATTCGGATCGCGGACGAAGTGTCTACGTCGTTTGTGACCTTGGATGGATTGAAGCAGGGGGTTCACGCAAATGCTGGACCGCTTAACGACCGTGCTAACAGGGCGAAGGCCGGTGGTAATAGCGGGTGACTTTAATGCCTGGGCTGTGGAATGGGGAAGCCGTTTCACGAACCAGCGGGGTCAGCTCCTGCTAGAAACACTGGCCATCTTAGATGTCGACTTGGCTAACGTCGGTACCAAGAGTACCTATAGTCGAAACGGAGCGGAGTCAATTATTGACGTGACTTTTTGTAGTCCTGGCCTAACAAGTAGTTCGAACTGGAGAGTAGATGATGGCTACACTCACAGCGACCACCTGGCGGTTCGCTACAGTATCGACTACAACAACAGCAGACAGCGGATAGAAGAAGAGGCGGCTAGGCCAAGGCCAAGCCCTCGTAGGTGGAAGACATCATACTTCGACGAAGAGGTATTTAGGGAAGCGCTCCGCCGTGAGCGAAACTTACTCGGTTTAGACGGCGACGAGCTGGTAGCGGTGCTCTCACGTGCGTGTGATGCGACCATGCCTAGGAGAGTCCACCCTAGAAATGGGAGGCCACCGGCTTACTGGTGGACCGACGCGATTGCGGACCTGCGCCGCGCCTGCCTACGGGCTAGGCGGCGGATGCAGCGAGCACGATCAGAGGAAGAGCGAAACGAACGGCGGGTGGTGTTCGCCGCTGCAAAAGCCGCGCTCAAGACCGAGATAAGAGCAAGCAAAAAGGCCTGCTTTGAGGGTCTCTGTCAGAGTGCCAATACGAACCCGTGGGGTGATGCCTACAGGATCGTTATGGCCAAGACGAGAGGTGTAATGGCTCCTACAGAGCAATCTCCAGAGATGTTGGAGGGGATCATTGGAGGACTTTTTCCGCGTCATGATCCTAGTCCTTGGCCTCCTTTCGTAGGACAGCCGGGGACTGGGGCTGGCGATGAGGAAATGGTCACCGATGTGGAACTTGCGGGGATAGCTAAGTCCCTTAGCGTAGGTAAGGCCCCAGGTCCGGACGGAGTTCCGAACCTGGCCTTAAAAGTAGCTATTGCAGAAGCTCCCGAGATGTTCAGGTCTGCTATGCAGAAATGCCTGGACGAGGGAGTTTTCCCAGAAGCTTGGAAGAGGCAGAGCCTGGTACTATTGCCAAAGGCGGGGAAACCACCCGGAGACCCGTCGGCATATAGACCAATATGCTTGATTGACACGGCGGGGAAGGTGCTCGAAAAGATCATCCTCAATAGAATGTTGAAGTTCACTGAGGGCGTAAATGGTCTCTCGAGCAACCAGTATGGCTTCCGGAAGGGGAGGTCCACCGTAGACGCTATCTTGTCGGTTACAAAAACCGCCGAGAAAGCACTCGAGCCTAAGAGGAGGGGAATTCGCTTTTGCGGGGTAGTGACTCTGGATGTAAGGAATGCATTTAATAGCGCCAGTTGGGCTGCTATTGCTGATGCGCTCTTGCGTCTGGGGATACCGGAGTACTTGTACAAGATTCTCGGAAGCTACTTCCAGAATCGCGTACTTGTATACGACACGGAGGTGGGTCGGAAGTGCTTTCACATAACCTCAGGAGTCCCGCAAGGTTCCATCCTGGGTCCGGTGTTATGGAATGTCATGTACGACGAGGTGTTGAGGTTAGAGTACCCAGTGGGAGTGGTGATTGTCGGATTTGCCGACGATATTACGCTCGAAGTCTACGGTGAAACGATCGAGGAGGTGAAGTTGACTACCGACCACTCGATCAAGGTTGTGGAGGCGTAGATGCGGTCCAGAAAACTGGAGCTGGCTCACCACAAGACAGAGGTGACGGTTGTTAACAACATGCAGTCGGCGCAGCAGACGGAGATCAGTGTAGGAGAATGCACTATCCTGTCGAAGCGCTCTGTCAAGCACTTGGGCGTGATGATCGACGATAAGCTTACCTTCGGTAGCCACGTCGATTATGCCTGTAAAAGAGCCTCCACAGCTATTGCGGCACTGTCCCGGATGATGTCCAATAGCTCAGCGGTGTACGCCAGTAAGCGCAAGCTTCTGGCTAGTGTTGCTACGTCCATACTTAGGTATGGCGGCCCGGCGTGGGGTACCGCGCTAAGTACTGAATGCTACCGACGGAAGCTGGAAAGTACTTACAGGCTTATGTGTCTGAGGGTTGCAAGCGCGTACCGTACCGTGTCACACGACGCTCTCTGTGTCATTACTGGTATGGTGCCTATCAGCATTCTTATCAGTGAGGACATGGAGTGCTTCGAAATGCGCGGCACAAGAGGCATACGCAAGACTGTCAGGATGGCCTCTATGGTCAAATGGCAGCGCGCGTGGGACAGTTCCACCAAAGGAAGGTGGACCCATAGGTTGATACCGAGGGTAGATAGTTGGATTAATAGGCGCCATGGGGAAGTTTCATTCCACCTGACACAGGTCCTTACAGGTCATGGTTGCTTCCGACAGTATCTACACCGTTTCGGGCATGCGGATTCTCCCGAATGCCCAGTGTGCAATGGTTTAGAGGAAACGGCGGAACACGTTTTGTTCGTGTGCCCGCGTTTTCGCACAATGCGTGACCGCATGCTTGCCACATGCGGGGAGGACACAACTCCGGACAACTTGGTCCAGAGAATGTGTAGGGATGAGATTAGCTGGAATGCCGTTTCAACGGCTATCACCCATATCGTCTGGGAGCTACAAAGGAGGTGGCGCGTGGACTCGGAGAATGGCTAGTCCAGATGCAGTACAAGAGGTGGTCCAGGGGTTCGAAGTCGGCTTCGTAGGTCATACCGGTGCCCTGCGGTCGAGATCGACCCTTACAGCGATTAAGTGGCCGCGGAGAGGAAGTCCCGGTAGCGGTGCTGTCGTGGCGTCAGTCTACTGGGTTGGATCTGAGCCCGCGGTTGGAAAGGGGTCCCCGGCAAGGGTCGGGGTAGGTGAGACCCTGCTGTCTGCAACCTACGGATGCAGCTGATAAGGCCTGAAGGGTAGTGATACCCTTGCCTTCAGCAGGTCAGATCGGGTTGCATGTGGGCATCAGTTCTTGATGTCCGCTCAGCAGTAGGGCGCGGGCGGGGTTGACCCTGCCCGCCTTCCGAGGACAAAGGGAGTGGCGAGGACCACTCGGGAAACTGGCTAAGCGCCAGCATGCTATCGTGATGGACTCTCCAGTGCGAGTCATCGATGTTCGTTGCTGCTAGGCTACGGCAGCTAACCTTGAGGGTGCGATATGCACTAGCCCCTCTCTGAAGCAATACCTTCTTGGTGGTTCCGGAGAGACGTAGGGTTTGGCGACCATAGGAATGTGTTTTAGTGGGTCGAGGAGAGAGTAGTCCTGGCTTCTACCGGCATTGTAGAAGACGGCCTCATCCCCACACTACCCTAACCTCCCTGTTAGGGTGTCTGATGAGCAGATTTATCCCCCTATGGTTTAGAAGGAAAAAAAAAAAAAAAAAAAAAAAGCAGGGGGATGCTCTTTCAAATTTATTGTTCAACATTGAACTCGAAGGAGCGATTAGGAGGTCAGGCGTGCAGAGGAATGGCTCTATCGTCACACGGTCGCACATGCTCCTCGGTTTTGCGGACGACATTTATCAAATCGGCATCGATCGTAGGGCAGTGGAGGAAGCTTATGCTCCTCTGAAGAGAGAGACAGCGAGGATAGGCTTGACGATTAACTCTACCAAGACGAAGTACATGATAGCGGGTAGAGACAGAAGCAGGCCTAGTGGTGTTAGTGCTAAGGTAGTGATTGATGGGGAAGTGTTTGAAGTTGTTGAAGAATTTGTTTATCTTGGAACACTTGTGACATGTGACAATGACGTTTCCCGTGAAGTGAAAAGGCGTATTGCAGCTGCGAATAGGGCCTTTTACGGATTGCGTAGCCAGCTTAGGTCCCGTAACTTGCAAACGCAAACAAAATTCGCTCTGTATAAGACGCTGATTCTTCCGGTTGCCCTCTACGGTCACGAAGCGTGGACGTTAAAGGAGGTAGACCGAAAAGCTTTTGGAGTTTTTGAGCGCAAAGTGCTGCGGACAATTCTCGGTGGGAAACAAGAAAATGGAGTGTGGCGCAGACGCATGAATCACGAGTTGTACCAAGTGTACGAAGATGCGAATATTGTCAAACGTATAAAATACGGCAGACTTCAGTGGGCTGGACACGTAGTGCGAATGTCGGAAGAAAGAATAGCGAAAACAATATTCAGCAGAGAACCCGGTAGAGGTAGGCGACTTCGTGGGCGGCCGTGAACTCGCTGGCTGCACGCGGTTGAAGAAGATCTACGATCCCTAAACGTTCGGGGAAACTGGAGGAACATCGCCCAAGACCGACGAAGATGGTGCTCTACTATACGCTCGGCATTGGAGTAAAGTTACTTTGTAGCCAACAAGGTATCAAGGTAGGTACATTCGAGATAGGTACCTCCAGGATTCTTCCCAGGATTTTGTTATTTAGTTTTACCGATTTCCTAAAGGGATTCCGCCCAAGATTCTTATACGGATTCTTTCAAGCATTCTTCCAGGAATTCCTTCAGAGATTTCTTCCGGGATTCCTTCATTGATTTCTCATATAATTCCGTTGCGGGGATTTCTTGGGAATTCTTTAGAAATTTCTGCAAAGTATTGCTGTGTGCATTCGGAATGCAAATATCAAATGCGAGAGCACCAAATGCGATAAGATTTTCTAACAAGTAACCCGATGTCAGTGGGAGCTTTTGAATCCTAGGTTGGCGATGGTTTTGGCTATGGTTGCTAAGTTGCCTTTGGTAACACTGTGTTACCGCGTTCGGAGCGCATTTGGGCACCGTTTGCATCTTGAACGCACACAGCAATATCATTCGAGAATTCTATCAGGAATTCAATCAGGGATTCCTCCCTGAAGTTCTTCAGAGATTTCTCCAGAGAATTCTACATTTCTACCAAGATTATTTTATGTATTTCTTTCGGTATTTCACACCCGGAATTATTTTCGGGATTCATTCATTGATTTTTCCCAGCTTCTGTACGGATTTTACCTATAATATTCCTTTAGTAAGTTTCTTTTCTTTATTTTATCTAGGCTTCATCCAAGAATAGGCCTTTTCAGTTGACAGGTCCGTGAATGTCACTGTTTACAACTGCCGAACAAAGGCGCAAACTAGGATTCCATCAGGGACATTTCCCGACATTTTATCAGGGATCCCTTCTGGTATTCCTCCCAGAATTCCTTTGAGGATTTCTTCCGGGGATTCCTCTAGAAATTTTTCAGAAATGCTTCAGACTCCTTTTGGGAACCCCCTCGGGATTCCTTCCGTGATTTCTGCCTGAATTCCAACTGAGATTTTTTTTACCGTTTTCATCTCTCCATGGCGACATACCGCGATGGGGGTGACAGTTGAAAGTGTAAACACAGTGTGAGCACAACTTAACTAAATTTCGTCGAGTGTTCGTTGGTGCTTAACAAATTCCTTTGTTTTCAACTGTCACCCCGTTCATCGAACGTCAGAAGCACATGGTAAACAGAAAAAAATCAGCCGATCGCATCTGTCTTATGGATAACCTTATTGTATCTGGAATACCTTTATTGATTCCTCCCGGAATTCCTTTAAGGACATTTCCGGACATTTCATCCCTTCTAGTATTCCTCCCAGGGATTCCTACAGAATTCTTCCTGGGTTTACTCCCGCGATTTATTTAGATATTTCTCTCGGGCTTCCTTCGAGAATTCCTTTCCGTATTTCTTCAGGAGCTCTTGCCGGTATTCCTTTAAACATTTCTCCTGAGGTTTCCTCTGAGACTTCTTCCGGGATTCCCCCAGGCATTTCTCTCGGCATTCCTACACTATTTTGTCTTGGAATTTCTCCAGGGATTCCTTCAATGATTCCTAGGGGGCATCCATAAAGTACGTCACGCTTAGAGGGGGGAGGGGGGATTCTGAAAAGTGTGACAAGCAATGTATTAAGTATAGGAAAAACCCGTACGAAGGGGGGAGGGGGGGTCGAAAATTCTTATTTTTAGCGTGACGTACTAAATGGATGCCCCCCTACAGAAATTTCTGCTGAGATTCCTTCGGTGGTTTCTTACTGATTTTGATCGCGTGTTTTCAGTGTACTCTTGAGGATATCCAAGTTGACTCCTTTCGAGATTTTTTCAATGATTCTTCTTCTTATTCTTCTTTATGGCTCGACGTCCCCACTGGGACTTAGCCTGCCTCGCTTCAACTGAGTGTTCTTTCAGCACTTTCACAGTTATTATTTGAAGGCCCTTCTTTGCCTGTCATTGCATAGATTTGTATATTGTAAGGCAAGTACAATGATACATGTGGTACCTTGTGGTATGCACATAATAAATTATTGTATTACTCTATTACGTTTAGCGTGTATGTTTACATTGAGTATCTGTCATATGCGGAGATATTGTTATTGTTGTCTGGAGTGTGAATCATTGTATGTAATATTGAAGTATCGGTAATAAAGTGTATACAAATAATGAATACAGTTGTTGAATAATCATTACAGAGAAAGATTCTCACAATACACAATGCTCAAGGAGCCGAGAAAATTTTCCCGACCGGAACGGGAATCGAACCCGCCGTCTCCGGATTGGCATTCTATAGCCTTTATCATTAGGCTAAACTGGAGACCCATAGCATAAAAAAAATATTTAAAAATATATCTGCTTGCTTCGAACGTACAAAGAGAAAATTTATTTGTACGTAATATCGAACGAAGAGCGAAGCTCTCCAAAATTGGACAAAATTCATTTTTTTTTTCAGCTCAATGCACAGCAACTTCACCCCCCTAAACGTCACAAGAATTTAAGAGTTTTTTCCGGGATTCCTTTAGATATCACTCCTAAGAAATTTTTAGAGACAGATACCTTCCGGGATTCTTTCAGAGATTCCTTCAGCGATTTCTCCCAGGATACCACCCTACATTCCTCCAGGAATTTCTCTCGACATTTATACACTATTTTATCTTGCGACTTTTTCAGGGATTCCTTCAATTACCCCTATAGGAATTTCTGCTGAGATTCCATCAATACCTTCCGAGGTTTTTTCAGTGATTACTCCTGGATTTTGTAGGGACTCAAATCCAGAGAATTTTATAGGACTTACTTCATGGAATTCCCTTATTGAGTCCTCCCGGATTTTTTTCCAAGGATTCTTCCCGAAATTTCTATAACTATTTTTCTAGGTTTTCTTATTTGTTTTTCCTTCATAGATATCTCTTGGGATTGCTTTTGGAATTTCTCACAAGATTCCTTCCAACATTCTTCTAGAAATTCCTCCCGATATTGATTTAGGGGCTCCTCCAGAGATTTCTTCATTGATTATTTTCGGACTTCCATTTGAAATTTCCCCAGAGATTCTTTAAGCAAATCCTTATGCTTATCCTTCATTATTTTCTCCAGGAATCATTACGAGATTTCTTCATGAATACCTCTCGGGTTTCCTCCCCAAGTTTCTCCTGAGATTCCTTCCTGGATTCTCGCACTAAAACTTCTCTTGAGATTTTTTCAGGGATTTCTTCCTGGGTTCCTTCCAGGATTACTCCTGGATTTTCTGCCTGGATTTTTCCTAATATTGGATTCATCTAGAAAATATTCCTGGAATACCACCGAGGATTACTCCATGGGGGCTGTTAAGGAATTCCCAACTAACAATTGCAAGTCACAAACAAGCAAGCTTGCTGAATTGTTGCTTAATAATGGTAATGATAGCTGAACTAATATTATGCTCAACACATAACAGTTTAAATGATTTTTCAATTGAGAAAATAGTCAATGTTCGACTTTCCTCATCGGTATCAACAATGATAAATTAAAACACTTTTCAAAAGTTTAACAAGAAATTTATCCGACAAGCATTGATTCTTTAACAAAAGAGTTAAACAAAACATTTCTCTGCATCTTATTAGGCTGATGTTCGATAAGCATATGCTCCTGAACAATGTGCTTTTCACTTGTCAAATAAACGCCATCAGCCCGTCATTGTTTGACTTGGAACTTTGTTCGGATTATGGGATAAATCATGGCTAAAACTGTTTAGACAACCAAGTTGTTAAAGAACCAAAATTTTAAACGAATCACATAAAATAAAAGAGAATAGAGTTATGTAGTTTAACATTGAGTGCCAAGAGATGTAATCAACGTAAAAATGAGGCATTTATTTATTATATAGTCTGTAACAAGCTATCTTGTACCTTGATTATTATATTTTTTATCTTCCGCAACAGTTAGATTGTACGAGACGCTTGGATCGATGCATTTGACATTTCAGTGCTGTCGTGTTTACTGAATATTGTTCCCACAGTCACCTAGATAATCAAACAGCATTCAGAAATTGACACATTTCAAGTATACCTAAACAACCCTATGCACTATTTATTGAACATAATATCAAGATTCCATGACAAAAGCATAGATAAAAAAAATTGCTTAACGGATCTTCGACTGAGCATGAGTAGATTACCTGAACAGATGCTGTGAATGCACCATGTCCAAGACCATACCGCACCACATATTGTCATATATTTTTAAAGATCGATATTTAATAATAAAAATAAAAACATATTCATATCGCAATTAGTTCGTCTGCAAACAATATCTTCAATAAGAACCAACACTTTTTGGCCGCATTCGATACAAGTTTTCTCACCGTGCGATGAAAATACTGACAGCGAAATCAGAATGGAAAACACGTGTTTTGGGCTGAACAGCTGTTGAAGTATAAGCGTTGTTCAGTTGATTACCACGTGCTGTGCTAATTCACCACTGCTGAACACAAGTTCAGGAATGATCATTATTGAGTCATGGGAAGATGATGCTTTGCTTTGGGTGCTGCAACTCACCATCTCTAGGATGGCGCAGATAGGAAGGCATGCGGCTGGCAATCGACAGGTCTCGAGTTCTAATCCGGATTTAGGTAATTTTATATGTAATTCTTATTACATAATAGGTGTTCTCAACATGAGAGCGAATAATTACACTCGTGAGAGTTCAACATTTTTGCATATTATTTATTTTCAGTCATTTTTGCCAATGCTTAATAACAACTTTCTTGTACATTTGTAAAACGCTTTGTACAACAAAAAATTAAGTTGGTGCACAACATGATGCTTTATAACTTCTCCAAATTTGTGTGAACAAAACCCGAACATAGGTTGTACGTGAAAATAATTCAAATGTTATTCAACATTATGCTGAATTAATCCGTCATAATGGTGCCTGTTAAATGAGTGATTGTTAGTTGGGTTGCTCGATAGTGCAACGAGCCATGTATGGGAATTGGGAGAGCTTGCTATACTATATGGGGCAGGAAAATGCCGAAAAATGATAAAAATGCATCGTCATTAATGAATTTTTCCTTCATAAACCGCGTAGACCAGATTTTGGTAGTAATGTTGTAGTAATCAATTGATTTTCTACATTTACCTCTTCACAAAGTAACTGGTTACTGGAGGGAAAATATACCTAGTTTTTAATAGTAGATGTGTCTAATGTCCTTTAAAGAATCCTAGATTACTCGAAGTGGTTGCATGTTTATCACTTCTACCAATGGTTTCTAGAATTTGTCAACAGTTCGGAGTAAGTATATCTACGTAGGAAAAAAAATATAAAGCTTTCAACTTTCTTCGAATCCCCACTCCAATTAACGATAACGTCAATCAAAGCTACCGGCATTGGCATACAGCATGGAATACCGCACTCTCGGTAATGTAATTTTAAGCTCCAATTCACAGAGCAATTAACTTGTCAATCGAGAAGCTGTAAGCGAAAACCACAATACCGATGAGCCATCTCTGCATTCCAAGAAACGGAGCGCGCAAAAATTTATGGGTCTCATCTTTTAAGCCACTTCTGTGGGACTTCTGAGAAGTTGGGTTGTTCCATAACAATCAATCACCTAAAAAAACAACGCGGATGGTATGAAACACGATGTTAACTAGTCCACGGTTTACTGAAGAAAGACGAAAAACTGAGGTATATAATGAAATGAAAATTGTCATAGCCTACTGCAATATCATATTCAAACTGGTATAGTACCAAGTAACCTCTAAAGCAACTCACCTATCTGTTTTGTTCGTTCCATGTGGAGCACCTCGGCACGCTCCGTTGCGCTGTGCGTTTCGTTCTCGGAACATCCACTTTCAACTTTAGCTTCCACCTTTCTAGGGCAACTTTTTTGCACCGATTTCAAGCACTATTGCTTGTTTTATTCTTTTATACAGAAAAACAAAATACACAACCGCCACCAACAACGGGGAAACGGAACCGAACCACGCACCGCTTGCTTCGACGTCCTCCGCACGCTTTGTTTTGTCTCGCCGGCACACCGCAACCGCACTCACTGCGCCTTGACCGACAAAGCAGCAAAAGGAGCCTCTTCACGGCCTACTTTTCTTTTCAATCAAAATACACTTCCGTAATCGCTTTTACTTGGAATTTCCACTGCCGAGACTGCGGCATTTTTTTCTTGGTTGGGCGCCACCCGTTTGGAGTATTGCGGAAGCAGCGAAATCATTATCCCAGATTATAGCTCCCATCGACTTCCGGTACGGCTTTCATCCGAAATCTTCGATTTCTTTCTCTGACCCAGATTATTTTATTCCTTGGGGCCTGTGTTGGAACGATGCATTTAAAGCATAAATCAACGAAACGATAACCATTAAATTTCAGCACTTGGGCACCATTTTATCCTTTTGAAATATTGGTATTACTCTTCCTTTCCTTTACAGTGTTACACTTCACTGATTCTTATCTTTTCCAATGCAGCACCCTGGATACTGAACAAAAAACCTTCGAGGGTAACAGCTTCCGGTTAGCCGACTATCCGAGCAAATATCCTTCCTCAATCCCAATCCCAGTAGGCTACGACGAGACGTTGGTAACCACGGTAGCAACCATAATCCACAACAAAGTAGGCACCGCACTCCTGAAACGGACAACAGGTTTCGTCCGTCACAACATCTATAGTAGTAGGCGGCTAAGATGCACACATCCGTTCGCGGTCACGCTCAACAAGCGAATGCTGTTGGTTGTATCTAACCGACCGACACTCGACTCGACTTTCTAGTACCTATGTAGTAAAAACGCCAATGGAGACGCACTATCCGTCACGGCGACCGACCATAAAGGAACCACCAAAAGCAAAACCTTTCCACGTTCCGACCGGATCAACTCTACTCGCTAGACTGTTGACCGAGTGGCCAGTGGAAGCTTGTTTTGACTACGAACGAACAGTAGAGGCCCACCCGTCCGTCCATCGTAGGGATTCGGGATTCATCCTCCCCCCACTCGGGTCGGGAAATACGGAACGTTCGGGAAAATCAGCTGCTGAGGGCTCTGTCTGATGGAGCCGGTTCGACTCGGCGGCAGCGGAAGATACGACGTCGACACGAGCGCAACCAAAACAGAGAGGAACCAGTTGGGTGAGAGAGAGAGCACATGGATGGAACTCCGTCCGGATGTTATCGTGGTGCGGTGATGACGGTTTGTGGGCCGGCCGTATCGATTGTTCATACCTACGGGCCCATATAGCCGAGGCGGTAAACGCACGGGTATTCAGCATGACCATGCTGAGGGTGACGGGTTCGATTCCCGGTCGGTCCAGGATCTTTTCGTAAAAGGAAATTTCCTTGACTTCCTTGGGCATAGAGTATCTTCGTGCCTGCCACACGATATACACATGCAAAATGGTCATTGGCAGAGGAAGCTCTCAGTTAATAACTGTGGAAGTGCTCATAGAACACTAAGCTGAGAAGCAGGCTTTGTCCCAGTGAGGACGTTACGCCAAGAAGAGGAGAAGAGGAGAGGAGGACCTACGGGTTGAAGCAACATGTGGATGTTTGATTCAAGCGAAATGCTCTTGGGAACGGTCAATAACTTTGGCGGTGAAGCGGGAAGGAGAGTTTTGTGGAATGTTTTCTAAGTGCTTTTTATTATATGTAGTTTTGACACTACTCACAAAACATCTAAGAGAATAAGGCTCTATGGATTTCATTACCCGAATCAAATTGCAAGAATGATCGCTTTTTGGATGCAGTTCAGGTCTTTGTTCAATTCCAGCTCGTCTAGGGATTTCAGGAGAGATTAATGGACAATTCCGTTCGCCGAAAAGACAATCGAAACAATACGGTCGTCCTTCAGGTGTCGCATCTCAATGTTCAACTCCTCCGCCAGGTCGTTATTCTTGGGGAGTTGTAATAAAAGAACAACCGTCTCGGTTGATGGTCTAACAATAACTGATGATTTATTTCTAAATGACTAGGTACAAACTAATTTCATGGCATGCTTAGCATCGCACTTGCTTATATGTGCCTACTTCAACACTCCTCCTCAAGGACGATGTTCTGCAGGCCAACTTCTTCCCTTATCTTCCGCAGTTTCAGCCGAGCTAGAGGCTTCGTCAGCACGTCAGCCAACATATCCTCCGTCGGACAATACTTAACTTTGATGATTCCAGATGCGGCCAAATCCCGGACGAAATTGTATCTGGTGTCGATGTGCTTCGTCCGTCTCGTCCCTCCTTCAGCGTTCAGCATAGAGATACAACTCTGGTTGTCCTCCTGAATCGTCACTGGGTGCCGGATGTTCTCGCCAAGTCCTCGCATCAGCTTCAGCAGCCAGAGTAGCTCCTTGCTTGCTTCGGCGAGTGCGACATACTCCGCTTCGGTGGACGACAAAGTTACGCACTCCTGCTTTCGTGCTGTCCAGCTAATTGTTCCATTTCCGAGCTTGAACAAGAAACCGGAATTTGACTTCCGGTCGACGCGATCACCAGCCCAATCCGCGTCAGCGTAGCCCTCGAGATGACCATCTCCTCCTAGCTGCAGCTTCAGTCCAGCGGTTCCCTTCAAGTACCGCAACGCTCGCTTCGCTTCCGTCCAGTCGCTCTCCGTTGGCTTGCTGACCTTACGCCCGAGGATGGACGCCGTGATAGCCAGATCCGGCCGTGTGCATACGGCGACGTAGAGTAAAGCGCCCACTAGACTCTGGTATTTGTCGGTGGTGGCCATTACCTTCTCCTCCTTTTGCTCTGCGGTGACGTAGCCAGGATCCATCGGAATCTGTGACGGTTTTGCTTGCTCCATCTCGAATCTAGCCAAAACCTTCGCTATGTAGCTTTCTTGACTAAGCAGGAATCCTCCGTCCTCTTGTCGCTCGACATGGATGCCGAGGTACTGCTTCACATTACCCAGACAAGTAATCTTGAATCTTCTTTCCAGGTGCTTCCGTACTCGCTGGTACTCTGTGTCGTCTTCGGTGGCGATCAACATGTCATCTACGTACAGTAAGATGAACGACGACTTGTCGGCCTTCACGAAAAGGCAGCTGTCAGCTTCCGTGGCTTCGTATCCCAGCTCCTTCAGGACATCGGTGATGGTCCGGTTCCAGACCCTTCCGGCTTGCTTCAGGCCATACAAGCTCCTCCTCAAATGGCACACATCTTCCTGATTCCCGGATTCATACCCGGGCGGCTGCCGCATGTAGATGGTCTCCGAAAGCTTGCCGTGCAAATATGCCGTCTTGATATCGACATGCTTCACTTGCATCTTCCGACGAGCTGCAATCGTTAAGAGTGCCCGGAAAGTGGTGTGCTTCGCAACCGGCGCGTAGACCTCGTCGTAGTCGGTACCAAATTTTTGGCTGCAGCCCTTCGCGACGAGTCGAGCCTTGTACCTCGCCACATTCCCATGCTCGTCGAACTTCTTCTGGAAAACCCACCGACAGCCTATCGGTTTCCGGTTCGGGGGTAAACGTACGATGTCCCAGGTGGAGTTTTCTTGCTGAGCTGCATACTCTTCATCCATCGCGGCCTTCCAGTGGTCCCGCTCTGGGCTCGCCAGCGCTTCTGCTAGCGATTGTGGTTCCCACGTTTGCTGACTCACCAGGCTGCTGGTTTCACGGAATCGAAATGGTGGAACTCCCTTGTTCAGTCGGCTTGACACACGTATCGGCGTGCTCGTTGACGATGGTCCTCTCGGTGCGTTGAGGGGACGTTCAACGGCATCGATATTCTCGGTGAGAGTAGTGTCTTCGTGCGACTCGACGGACGTGTCGTCCCCATCTTCCTCATCTTCCGGATCTGACCGACCCGACGCAAATTCTTCTTCATCGTCCGCTGGCTCACCGAGAACGTCCCCTGCAACGATAGGAAATGAATTAGCTTTTACATTGTCGGTCGAAGGAAAGTGGTACTCGATGATACTTCCATTGCCTTCTTCTTCTTCTTGGGTACTGCTCGTTGGCATGAACCGAGCATCACGGCTACTAATGACGCACCCGGTACGCCTATCCAGGAATCGGTACGTTTTCTGCTGAGGCGAATACCCAACGAAGGTCATCTTCTGTGCTGCTGCATCCAGCTTCGTTCGGTTCTGCTTCGGAATCCACACGAACGCGTCAGCTCCAAATGGCTGCACGTGGCTCAGGTCCGGCTTTTCTCCCCACCACGCTTCGTATGGTGTGACCTCCAGTGACCTAGTCGGTAGTCGATTTTGGAGGTAACTCGCCGTGTTCACGGCCTCTGCCCAGTACTTCGTCGGTAGTCCTGCATCCTGAAGCATGCACCGCGCCATTTCGTTCAACGTGCGGTTTTTGCGTTCTGCTACTCCGTTCTGCTGCGGGGTGTGTGGTGCAGTGAACTGCTGCCTGATACCTTCTTGCTTGAAGAACTTCTCCAGGGACCTGTTCTTGAACTCACCACCATTATCGGAGCGAATGATCTTCGGCGGTTTGCCGAACGTCGTCTTCACCTCCATTACGAAATCCCTCAGCTTCTCCTCAGCGTCAGATTTCTCTCGCAGAAAGTACACGGTTGTGTACCGGGAATAGTCGTCGATCACTGTGAGGTAGTACCGACATCCTCCTGGGGTAACGTTTTTCATCGGACCGCACACGTCTGCATGGATCAGGTCCAACGGTTGTTGTGACTGCTTCTTGGCCTTCTTCGGAAACGGGAGCCGAGCAAACTTCGCTTCTTGACAGCACTCGCACACGGATCGAATGCCGCAGTCCTCGAGGAGCACGCCGGTCGCTAGCTTCTTCTTGAAAAGCTCCTGAACGGCATCGTTGTCCCGGTGGCCGAGCTTCCTGTGCCACACGTGCTGGCAGTTTGGCGTATGCGCTGTGTCGTTGACTTTCATGGCGTTGTGAGGGTTCTTGATGCAGTACAACCCACCGGTCGGAACCGCCACGGCTGCCACCTGCTCACCCTTCATAATGCGGCAATTGTCGGTATCGAAAATCACTTTTCCGCCCTTCGCAACGAGTTTGCGCACGGAGATCAAATTCGACTCCAACTTCGGCACGAACAAAGTGTCTGAAAGGGTGATGGAACGTTTGTTACCTTGCAGATCGCAGCAATCCAATTCGCACGTCCCTTTGCCATTCGCAGCTGTCATCGTCCCGTCAGCCAGAGTGACTTTTTCGTAGGTGGTTTCATCCAGGTCCAGAAATGAATCCCGTTCGGCGCACATGTGTGATGTCGCCCCCGAATCGACGATCCAGCATCCAGTTTTTCCGGTCCCCTTCACGGTGAAAGCGCAGCTGCCATTCGTCTCACGAACCGCCTTCGCTTTGGATGGATTCTTCCGGTTTCTCTGGTCGCCCTTGGTGTCCGATTCTTGGTCACTGGCTTGCTTCCGGCACTCCCTCTGCTTGTGTCCAGGCTTTTTGCAGTAGTGGCAAACGATTACCTTCTTTCCGGATCCAGCCTTCAAAACGGATTCGCCGAAACTTCCCTGCTTCGTCACTTCGTCGATCAGCTTGGTTTTTACGAGGTCCAGTGTCAGCTCGTCGTCCGCCCGACTCTCCAACGCGGTCGTTAGAGTGTTGAAAGTTTTCGGGAGACTGCTCAGCACCAGCGCAACCTGCAGCTTTTCGTCCAGTTTCAGCCCTGCCACGGAGAGGCGCTCGAAAACTTCCTCCATTTCGTGCACGTGCTTCTCCATGTCCTCGCCTTCGCAGTACCGTTTGGCGATCAAACTTCGCAGATACGATACCTTCGATGTCAGCGTCGGCTTCTCGAAATGGTCCTTCAGCCTGTCCCATGCTTCGCGTGCCGTTTTCGTCTGTTTGATGAGGCCATGCTGGTTGCTTTCCATCAAAAGACCGATTGTGGCTCGCGCACGCTGGTCTCCGGAATCCCAAGCTTCAACGGCAGCAGCATTCACCGGAACGTTTTCCGTCGCAGCTACTTCTTCCGGCCGTGGCTTGGTGACGAACTTCCAGAGGTCCTCCCGGATCAGCAGCAGCTCGGTGCTGAACTTCCAGCTGCTGTAATTCGATCCATTCAGCTTCGGAACTTGAACTTTCTCCATTTCGGCTTCGGCTTGAGAAAAATTTTCACTTGTTGATTGGTTGCTACGGCAACGGATGCCCAAGCGCAGGGCCCACAACCTCTTGGGGAGTTGTAATAAAAGAACAACCGTCTCGGTTGATGGTCTAACAATAACTGATGATTTATTTCTAAATGACTAGGTACAAACTAATTTCATGGCATGCTTAGCATCGCACTTGCTTATATGTGCCTACTTCAACAGTTATACTCCGTTATCATGCCGGAGAACGTTGCTTGGACATTTACAGCGATAGGAATGGGGATTGACCACTTCATCGTTTTGTTTGTAACATGTTTAAGTATTCATCACGAAGGCTAACCAACAAACTGACGTTTACATTTGAGTCCTGACTAGATGCCTGCTGTGATTGAACGTTTACTACAACGACGTTCTTCACAATTCACATATCTGTTCGTCTACTCCTCGATGCGCTTATGTCGTTGTACCTATCCAATATCCATAGTATTCTGATGGGTTGAAAAACGTCTGTGGGGATACAAATCCAATGCTTACTACGTTAACATCTCTCCTTGAGTGTTTGCATTACACCTAATAACTTCCTGTCTTCTTGCAGCTTGAATTCAAATAACGCCTTCGTCAGGATATTCTGAAGATTGCAAGCCACGTGTTCCAGCTTGATCTAGTTTTCCTGTACTTGCTCTCGAACGAAGTGGTGTCGCATGTCGATAGGCTTCGCCCTCGCCAAATAGCCAGGCAGATTGAACTCTTGTTGTTGCACTTGATGATCAAGGACACGTTGATGGTACCAGGCGGCTGCTTGAGTGAACGTGAAAAGTGTCATGTATTACGCTTCTGTGGTCGATGGAGCAACAGTTGCTTGCCTTCTGGAACTCTAGGAAACCACTCCGCAACACTGCAGAAATACCAGGCCCCTGACACGACCTATATCAATGCATTGGAATCATGGTAGACAGGATGTCCTGGGCGCTAGTAAATCAAGGAATTGGCATCCCTATCCCACCAATGCAATGTTTTCGTAGCCAGCATAACAGCGGCTCAAGCGTAGGGCTCAAGCTGACAACCTATCTTTCAACACAGCAGCATAATTTTTATGCGGGGTAAGAAAACAAGAAGACCGTAACAGTCCCCTGTAGTAAATAGCGCCCACTGTCAAATGCGAAAACATCAACAATTTTTTGTTTAACGTTTGTTGTGGTTTGTTGATCAGTTTTTGGAATCATTTTTTCCACCTCTTATGATCACAAAACACTTCAAACTCGCTTTAATATTAATGTACGGTAAGAGGAGCATGCGATTAGTTGAATAGGCAACCCAACAAATACGCATTGTGAATGTGATTTCGTGTGTGGCTCACAACATCAAACAAAAGCTGCGTTTGTTGATTACACGCTCGTTTCAATTTCAACGAATATGAGTATAAGGCAGTTAGATGTTGGCTACGATAAATTTCACTGATGCCAGGGGCCTGAGAAATACGTAATCACTGTCAGATCGATTCGTCTCCGCGTTCGCCCAGTCGACATCATTGTATCCAAAACACGCCGGATTCGCACTGCTTGAACTGCGGACAACGAAGAATACGTTTCACTGTAATCAACTCCTTTTACTTGCGATAATTCTTTTACCACAAATCTTACCTTGTAACGTTCAATAATGGTACCATCGGGATTAGTTTTGACCTTGAAGACCCACTTGTTCTTCAGAGCTTTCCGTCCCTTCAGAAAATCCACCAGACACCAAGTCTCGTTCGCATCTCAAACGCATCAAAATCTGCCTCCATTGCTTCAGTGCATTGGTCCTGGTCGTTCCGGCTTAGCGTTTCCTGCAGCGTATCAGGGTCTTCGGATACCTCAATATATTTCGGCGAGATGGTGGCCATCGTCGAAAAAAAAAACAAGTTGCCTTGAACTGGGCTGATTGATTGATTTGTCTTTATTAGAGAGACTTTCAGCCCTTGGCTGGTTCGTCTCTTTGAACTGGGCTCTTCCAGCAATTGTGCCTAGTTGCGTTTAGCATCTGTCTCTGTACTACTGATATCTACGGCAAAGTCTGCAACGGCCTGTTCCTGGTTGACCACGGTGACCTGTAGCTCGCCATCCTTGACTTCTTGTAGATCAACACCCGTGAAAGCCGTCGGAACTACTTAATGCTCATCCAGTACTACAACTGACAACTGATCCAGATGCTGCAGACACACGCAACTGACGCGAAATACGTCACGAAACACTCGCATACTTACACAAACGTTCTGTATATAGGAGCTGCGATGCGACGGGGGTCAGACGTCAAACTCGTTTTGACATCGATTTTGACATTGACAGTGCTTTTTAATTGGGTTTTGCCCCAACCAGTGAACATTCAACCAACGAGATGGCCCATCTAACGAGCCGCCAACGAACGAATCGGGACTGTATTCTTCAAATATTTAATAACACGATCTGAATACACGGCTCTGACTTGGGGTCCCACTTCACACGTAGGCCGTAGTTCTTAACCCGATGACTTGTAGATTCGACAGATCCGGTTTTTGTGCCGTAACCTTTTCATGCCCTTCGTCGGTCAGCGGATGATTGAGTGAAGGACTTTCGACGAAGCTTCCGCCCAAAACCATTTGTCCAACTTGCATTCGTATATCAGACATCTTCCTAGCTACTGAATCATCCGGTTCATGCGATCAGCCAACCTGTTTTGCTCCGGATTGTGAGGCACCGTCGTATCGTGACTTTTACATCCTTCAAATGAAGAATAATAAAGATGTTACCAATCCCAAGGCTTGTGCACTGCTATGTGCAGTCTCGGACCTGGGATCCATTGATTACCCGTATTTATACTGATGATGGTAGCAGTTGAGGTAGCTTATACACACTATAGGTACAACCAAAAGTATAACTACTAATAGGTACCCAGGTAACCAATAAGCATTTGAATAAACTGTATTTCTGTTCCATATCTGCATTCGACCTGCTTACTGCCGTATCATAGCAGTTCGACTGCTAAACTGCCCTACATTAACAATTTGAATGCAACTTAAATTCTGACAGCAGTTGCGTAGCATTTCAAATGCACAGTAAGTTTTGGTTAACAGGCATCATAACTGCTACTTTATTGCCATAAAACTGCTAAGAGAGATGAGCGATGCGAAAAGCTCAAAACATTTCCACTTCTAATTTACGTATCATGGCTGTAGAAGCCACTATCATTTGCATGTACTGTCATTCATAGGTAACAACGAAGAAGATTAATGGGAAAATCATGCCATGGCAAATACATTCCATTAGACGAACCAGCCAAGGGCTGAAAGTCTCTTAAATAAAGACAAATCAAAACATTCCATTGCTGGCTTCCTATGGTTGATTTCATTATCAACACCTCCCGAGCCCATAACATAACGAAGGAACTGCCAGTGTTAGCCTTAAATAGATCAAAAATCCAACGCACATTATCTAATCATCTATAGCTTACCCTGTAGCGCGGTTCAGCAGCATCGTCAACCCGAGGATCGAGGGATCGAATCCTAATTTGGCCGAAATCAGCAAAAAAATCAACAACAACGGCAGTTCCGACCATGCTCCGCGCCGCAAAAGTTTCACGGGAGAGTGAGAAAAAAATAGAAGAGAATGGAAGCCGTAAAATGGGCAGGGGAAAATATTTGTTTTTATTTTTGACAATGTGGGGGATAGGAGGGATAAGCATTTAATCAGCCGTATATCGGGCCAAAACCTGCATTTAATTAGCACTTATGGCGCATATACGACAGACTAGCATTTAACTACCTGCTGTAAAGGCGCATATAGTGCCGAATTAATGCCATTTTAACTGCTTATTGGTTACCTGGGTAGACACAACAGTGACGAATGCCATTCGCCATGAAAAAGTCTTCGCTTCTTCCCAGTCTAGATTTTGGAGTAGGACCTAAACTCCGTGAACGCCTTGAACAGATCTCTGCTCCATCTCTACTCCAACAGTAAACTCGTACTGCGCATTCTAATGCCTCGAGGTCAGTGTTGGTCCACTTAACCACCCGCGGTAGTTACAGATCAACAAGGGCACAGAACTGATCGCTTTCACCTTGTTGTCGGCTAAAAGAGAGCTCCTCAGAACACGGTTGACGCAATGCAAGATCTTGTTCGTCAGTTTTCTTGGTCGTTGTGTGGCGAATACCTTTTCAGGAATAACAGCTTTATGTCATCCATTAAGAAGGTGTGGACAATTCTAACGCCTCTTCTATTACTTTACAATTGACGGCTTACTTCCCTTACCGTTCAGACTAAGGCCTGAGTGTCCTCTGCTGTACATAGGGATCGTCTCCATTCGACTCGGTCCATGGCTGTACGTCTCCAGTTCCGCAGTACCGGTCTCTCAGCGTTTCGTAGATAATCACCTTTGTTTGATGGCAAACATTTTTATATCGTAGAGTTCTGCGGAGTCCAAAGTCGTTTTCCTGAAACAATGCGTCTCTCAATTGCATTGCATTGGTTGAGTGCTCTGATGAAGGGGTTCATGGCAAGACAGAACCACAGTGGACCAAAGGTATCGCCTTGGGAAGGTACAAGTGCGCCTCTATATCTATGACGTGATTTTTGCAGTCTTATGTTTTTGCGACACTCTTTCTGTTTTTCAGTCACGTTATTTTCATAGCCATGGTATTGTATCCTCCTCGATATTACCGACAACACTTTGTAGAGTTTCGAAAGGCACGTTATTGATCTGTATTTCACTGGATCAGATGAGTTTTGACCTTTTGGCAGAGTATAATTTATATCCCTGGTAATGAATACTGATAGCTACACGGTCCTTCTAGCATCAGGTTGAAGCATTTGGTCATCCGCCCGTGGATTGTTCATACTAAAAATTACGCAAGAAATCAGATCCTGGTACACCGCGAGTAGCCTCACGTATATCCTGAACGTTTACAACAATCGCATCCAACTCCAATATACCGTCGCTCTTCTTCTGTTAACCACATTCAAGGAATGGAACACTCGCTTGGAAAGATTTACATTCATGTGTTACTATTCCTGATCACATCCTATCGTCATTGTGCCGGACTGGGTTCTTCCATAGATTGACTCCAAACTGCGTGACGTCGCCAATCAGATCGTCTCCAAAATCAAGCTTGTCGTTTGCATGCGTAGTTTATGTTGAACACAGGGCCGGATCTAAGGGGGGGGGGGGGGGCAGGGGGGCATTTTTTTGGACATTTTTGGGGCCCCCACAAAAACCTTTTTTGCTTGCTAACATTAGCTTTATTTTTCATATTGCTCAAGTACTGTTCGAAAATAAGGAAAAACATTTTTGGTCATCTCTCAGAAGGGCCTCCACATCCGCTCGGGCCCCGGGACCCCACAATCCTTAATCCGGGCCTGGTTGAACATCCTGTTTTGATCCTTCCCAGAGTCTCAGGTGGCCAAGACGTTACGTTGGAACAACTGCCAGCGCAGTTAACACACACAGTAAAAAGTAGATCCTCGATTTGCGTAGCTTTAGTGATGGGGTCTGTCCCACGGAACTGCGTGACTACTGAGGCCATGGAGCGCGCTAGTTTGTCTCGTAGTATATGAAAAATCAGCACTTTATCTATTTTCTTACTTTTCTAGTTGATTTTCGTAACTTTTTGTACATATAAACACAGCCACCACGAATACGGATCGAACCGTGCAAGTCATGCTGATCGGTTCATCCGTTCGTGAGTTTTGTTGCCTCAAAGGGAATTGAAACTCATTTATATATATATATATATATATATATATATATATATATATATATATATATATATATATATATATATATATATATATATATATACATATATATATATATATATATATATATATATATATATATATATATATATATATATATATATATATTATATAGATTCACTTCAAAAATCAAAAGATAAGTTAATCGATGGAGCCTTGAGTGTAAAATTGAACGCATTTTCGCTTGATGCCCTCCATCAAAATCTTTACAGTGTCATCCGGTACCAGTTTCTCTTTTTTTTTCATTTTCTTAACATGTCCTTCTCGTCTTTGACTATCTTCTTGCTCTGCCGAAGTTCCCACATCATCATTGCCCAGTTATTGCTCCACCGGGGGCAGCTCCGAACAGTTTGACGGATTCATGTCCTTTGGAACAAAATAGACAGAGTTAGCCTTACACCACTCCAGGACACTTTTAGAATAGTGGCATAGACTAATTTCAGTGGCATGATGCCAAATCTGGCCAAAATAGCGGAGCTTCGTCGTGCTGCTGCAAGAACGGCAAAAGGCGCTTCTCGAGGCACTCATATTTGTAGATCTCGCCATTTACTGTGCCCTTTGTCACGAAAGGCTCACTCCTCAGTTTGCAAGAGCAGATGGCCTGCCAAATGAGATATTTGGAGGCGAACTTCGACATTTTCTTCTTCTTAAGTTTGTCGTCCACATCGAACTTCCTCTTGCCGGTGAAAACACCAACCCCGGAATTTGCTTAAAATCGGCTTTTATATACGTTTCTTCGTTCGTCACACAGCAGCCATATTTTGTCAGCAACTTCTCGTAGAGCTTCCCTGCCCGAGTTTCAGTCGTTGATTGTTGCCGCTCATCGCGGTTTGGGAAATTCTGTACCATGTATGTATGTAGTTCAGCTCTCTTCTTTGCATTCTGGACGTAGCTCTGCGACATGCCGATCTTTTTAGACAAATAACGGCTTGAGACGTTGGGATTTGCTTTAATCATCTGCTTCAGCTTTCCCTCCGTATTTTTGTTCTTTGGTCCCGGTTTTCTTCCAGCTCCTTTGCCGTGGGAACCTCTCTTGGAACCGCTTCAACACTCTGGAGACGGTTGAATGGTGAATGTTCAACATTTTCCCAACTGCCAGTGCGACAGATCAGGCAATTCGCGGTGTTTAGAAAGAATTTGATCTCTCGACTCGCGTTAATTCACCTCCATTTTCATTGAATCGAAAAACACGACTTCGAGTTTGACAGCATGTAAACAATACACATCAATGAAAAATGTGCAAAATTTGGTTGATTGTTACCAATGGTTAAAAAGTTGGTTGAATGTATCGCAATAATTTCGTGTTCGCCTTTTATCCCTTTCGTGACGGAGCACAAAAAATTGAAATCTCCATACAAATGACTCAACTTTGGCTCTCCAGAACTCTTAGATTTCCCAACAAAGCAACAATTATTTTACCTCATTTGAAAGAACTACTCTTTATCTTTCGATTTCTAGCTTTGACTACCTAGACAAATCGGAAATAAAAATTATGCGACAGACAAAACTTTTTCATGTTTTACGGTTTTTTTCCACTTTTTGTTTACCTTGTTGTGGTAAATCTCACAGACAACGTAAACAAAAGTTTGTTTACACACAAACAAGTATAAGTAATGGCTGGATTATTGAAACAGTTTACATCACATAAAACAAAGTCTAAGCAGATGAAAATAATATACAAAACTGCTACCGCTCAACAGCACAATTGTGCTGGTTCGTCACGAAAGGGTTACACTGTTGCCAGGGGGGGCTACACTAGTTTAAGCAAGCCGAAACCGCGGCTTTCCGTGCTGTCCCTGATGAAAGCCAGACCGGAATTCTTCAACGACTTGAATATTGGTTGTGTCTGGAAGCTTAAGAATTCCTTATTGTAAGATGATAGCAAACTTCTATGTCAAGCAAAAAAAATCTTGCTAGCTTGAAACTATTTGTTTAAATTTTGTAATCAGCCTTTGCAGTGCCGTTACCGATGATTTGCCAATATTTGCTTACGAAACTTTGAATTACGTTCGTCTATTTTTTCATTATTTTCAACATGGTGGTCTTCTGAATCTGTGATTGCCACGCCACAACGAACGTACAAAGTATATCGTGATGTACATTTAAATTTCAACACCTCAGATATGCTTGTGTATGGTCAACCAAAGTACACATAATTGATTAACCTGATTCATTTAGACCTGGCGGCGGAAGCAACCATTGTAAATAAATTAAATTATTGATGGTCGATGTTATTTCTGACTCACATTCGTTTCATTTGGCTTCACTACAGCATTTGTAACGTTTATGAAATAGTATCGTAATGTTGCCAATAAAAAAGACTAAGCTTCCCAGAAAATGACAACAGCAGGATCGAATGTCAGCACTTCCCAAGCAGAGGAAAAAAAACTCAATAATAGCATATTTTGATATGGAGATCAAAAAGTGATATTCGTTCGTTTGAGATAAGAGGTAAAAGTACTGAAAATAATATCTCAATTTTACTCCTGGAACATCATCATCATAGCACATTTAGCTCTTGGTAAGATCTGACCAATAGCAGTGAGCTATTTGATTGATCTTCAAATATCATACATATTTTGCTATTGGTTAGATGGTTCAAGAACAAATTTTTGTTATTATTTTCAGTATTTTTACCTCTTATCTCAAACAAACCAATATCACATTTTGATCGTCAGTACTTGAACTCTGCCCGGGTTTCTGTAAGTGTCGATCAAGTTAACATACAGTTTTTAGTTTACTAGTCGAGCTGAGGAAGGATTTGGCACTGTTACGTGAATTGCTCGGAATATTTTACATAATCGACCATGCAATTTGTTGCATTTGGAGTAAAAACCCTGTCAGCAAATATAAATAATTCCCTCCTACATGTACAGTGTTCCACAAATGATTAACATTTACCAACCGCAGGCATTTGCACAGTTGTAACCGCATGATGAATTACCCCACATAATTTAATTTGTTGTAATCATCCACCCTCCGCGTGGACGCGGTAAACTATTACTATGGAAAAAATGAAACACCGGAAATTATAATTGATTAGCAGTTTCAGCAATTATAAAATTGTAATTGCTCTGTAACTATACAAATCAAGGGCTTGTGAAAACTGTAGTAACATTCTTTTAAAAACTCGTGCAATCTTGAAGATCCATCATATGGCGGATGAAAAAGATTACTTACCTTACCTTACCGGCAGACTAAGGCCTGAGTGTCCTCTGCTATACGTAGGAGTCGTCTCCATTCTACTCGGTCCATGGCTGTGTGTCTCCAGTTCCGCACTCTGTGAAGGGTACCCAAATCGAAATTGTCCTCCCCTTGATCGATCCACCTAGCTCGCTGCGCACCACGCCTTCTTGTACCCGTCGAATGACTCTCGAGAACCATTCTAGACGGGTTGCTATCCGACATCCTGATGACGTGCGTGATCCGCCAACCGTAGCCTCCCGATTTTCGCAGGACAATGGTGGGTTTGCCCAGCAGCTCGTGGTTCATTCGCCTTCTCCAATTCCCGTCTTCCATCTGCACTCCGGCGGAGATGATACGAAGCACCTTCCGTTCGAAAGCTCCAAGGGCGCGTTGGTCCTCTGCACGTAGAGTCCATGCTTGATGCCCATAGAGGACTACCGGCCTCATCAGTGTTTTGTAGATAGTTAACTTTGTGTGACGGCGAACTTTGTTCGATCGCAAGGTTGTGCGGAGTCCAGAGTAAACTCGATTTCCTGTCACAATGCGTCAGGTTGTTTGCCTAAGATCCCCTATGGGAAGATTCATTTATTACGTCCATCGTTTTTCGGGATTTCTAGACCCCCCCTCCCCCCTCTGTCACGCTATTTTCCTATACCTAATACACGTACTGTCACACTTTCTTAGACCCCCCCTCCCCCCAAAATGTTGGACGTAATTTTTGAACGTTCCCTATTCACCGTGGTGGGGCTGCCACCTTAGGTATAGCTACCGATCTGCGCATTTGGATCTCCAATGAGTATTTGGACATCTTGATTTGGTGATTTGGGATAGTGACTGAAAACAGACACATTGAGAAAACTTTTTGTAAATTATCAACGAAGATAACTTTTATTAACTCTAAATAACAAAATTGCATCGTGAAGCATAAAAGTTGTCATTTCAATGTTTATAATCCAGCGCTGTAGAAACGGAATCATAAGTCAAATACATAAAAATGTAAAACATGAAATGAACATAGGACAATATCATAAAGTCGTCCGAAAAGTGTAAACATAAACAATCGGTGAATTTGCTTCACCCAGGCTACACGCCAGTCAAATAACAAAATAATAAATATCGTTTCCCCCCGCCGGAGGGAACGGTTTTAACAGAATGAGAAGCGATACTCCCTAGCACTACAGGAAGTAAAGCTTCTTCTCGAGCAGATTGCTCGGTGCCTGGTGGATGAACTGCCCGACCAGGAAGGACAGCTTGTGGGCGTACTGGCACACCGCCGGTACCCGCGTCGTTCCGGACCAGTTGTAGTACAGATGGCACTGCTTGTAGGACAACATCTGCAGGTGGTCGACCTTCAGGCCGGACGTGTCGTGGATGACGTTGTACGCGGTGGGGGACACCGTTCCCTGTCTGACCGACTGCGAAACGATGTAGAAATCGGTTCTGGAAGAAAATGTGAAGATTGGTTAACTGAATTGTCTGCAGCGGAGTTCGTAACTTACCGTTCCGGAAGGGTCACCACATCGTCGACCACGGTTCCCGGCCGCGGATTGTGCTTCCGGTCGAAGAATCTCGTGTTGATGCGCTTGTTCACGATGAAGAAGGTGAACATGGCGTCCTGCTCGGCTCCGGCGGATTTGTAGATCTCGTTCAGTTTGTCAACGATGGCCTTGACCTCGTGTTCGTACACGTAGTGCAGCTGACCCTCGCCGACACCGTCCCGGTAGAAGAAGATACGTTTCGGCAGTTCGTTGTACTCTTTGCGGTACTCGTTGAGGGCCTTGACCGTGTTCAGCGGCAGGTAGTTGCAGATTTCCTCGCCATGTCCGTGTTGGCTCACGGTAGAGAAGTACTTCGGGGTGCCTCGGTTATCGTGGTCAAACGTGGCCACCATGGCTCCGTAGGATTTGGACTTGTCGTTCGTGTCGTGGCAAACGTCAAAACCGACCGTCATCAATCCGTTGAGGGGGATCTTTACCTTCCATGGTACTCCACCCAGCTTGCAGTTCATCTGGATGACGACTTTGGTCGCCACGGACATCAGTGTCCGAACGTTGCCGCCCTTCGGAGTGATGGTTTTCTGGCAAATGACCTGCGTCGGAACGGCGCGATCCACACAGCACTTCTTCTTGATGGCCGTGTACCGATCGGCCTTCTGATTCGTCACCACACACATGATCAGCTGAGGATCCTTGTTCACCAGGTTGTCCAACATCCGCACGTAGGTGCCGGGATTATCATCCGGGATGGTTACGAATTCGCACTGCCGGATTTCGAACCGCATTCCACGGGCGGCCTGCATCAAGCAGCCAAGGAAATCGTTAGCCTCCCGCTGGGCTCGATTCGGCACGACCACGTACCAATGGTCAAGTCGAATGGTGGAAAACATCGGATTGTTCCGGAAGTGCTGGGTCCAATCGGCGTTGTCACCAGCCGGAACTCCCCTAGGGAAGCGAAACACAAACGATTTAGAGAGAACACAACTGTAGGGGGGATCGCTAAAATAACTTACGGCGCCGTGGTCGAGAAGTAGATCGTTTCCTGGGGCAGCAATCGACCGGGGAGTTCGACCAGACGCTTGTCCAACTCCATCTGCCACACCTGGAACACTTCAATGCTCGCCGGGGTGGTCTGAAGGCGACGGTTGAACGTTTCCAGTCGTTCGATGCGTCGGTCCGGGTTGAGGCGGGTATACTCGGACATGGCACGCATCATTCTGAAAGTTTAGTTCAATCAACACGGATTATTTTCATATAAAACTGGTCGGCACTGAAGGTAACAGAACTAGTCAAAGAAAGGCCTTCCTAAAAGATGTCGAAAATGTATTCGAAACGATTCAGAGGCAAACCAGTCAAGGGCTGAATGCCTCATTAATAAAGCTAAAAATAATGATAATATGGAACGAGCTCACCAATTTACTACACTGCAGTAAAACTGACGCATGCGGCATTGAAAATTTTTACACATTTTTGGTTCTTCCGGGGGTGCTTCCAGTAATTCTGTAGAAATTCGCTCACGATTATTTTTATGTATGGACAAACGGCTACGAGGGGAGAGGCATTTTTGGTCTACGCCCCTTGTGAGATTATTATCAGAATGTTTGATATTCCTCACAAAGTTTTACTGGGATTCCATGAGGAATTTCTTCTGGCGTTTCTCAGGATATTTATCAGAAATTCAGCTACAATTATCTCCAGGAGTTTCATCTGGGATTCCAACGGAAGGTTTCCAGCAGTTGTCCCTCGAAATTATCCAAGAACGATCTTTGGTTCCTTCAAGAACTTCTGCAGGATTACCTGCATGAGCTCCTTCTGGAAGCCCTCCAGCACTTCATTCAGGGAATTCTCTAGAGTCCAGTCCAGAAGGTGCTTCTGGGAGCCATCCTAGAGTTCCATCTGGAAATCTTCCGGCAGCTTTTCTGTTACTTACCGTCTTCCATCTGCACTCCGCCGTAGATGATATGCAACACCTTCCGTTCGAAAATTCCAAGGGCGCGTTGGTCCTCTGCACGTAGGGTCCACGTGTCGTGCCCATAGAAGATGACCGGTCTAATCAGCGTTTTGTAGATAGTCAACTTCGTGTTACGGCGAACATTATTCGATCGTAGAGTTCTGCGAAGTCCAAAGTAAGCACGATTTCCTGCCACAATGTGCCTCCGAATTTCTCTGCTGGTGTCGGTGTCGGCGGTCACCAGTGAGCCCAAGTACACGAATTCTTCAACCGCCTCGATTTCATCACCGTCGATATGAATTCGGGGTGGCGGGCGCGGTGATTCCTCCCTGGAGCCCTTTGCCATCATGTACGTTGTCTTCGACATATTAATGACTAATCCGATTTGTCTGGCTTCACTCTTTAGTCTTTAGTCGGATGTACGTTTCCGCCATCGTCTCAAATTTACGAGCAAATTGTCAATATACGAGCAATAATATCAATATCATCAGCGAAACCAAGCAGCTGAACAGACATCGTGATAATCGTTCCACTCGTGTTTATCCCCGCTCTCCTTATTACACCCTCTAAAGCAATGTTGAACAGCAAGCACGACAGACCATCACCTTGCCGTAACCCTCTGCGAGATTCGAAGGGACTCGAGAGTGTCCCTGATACTCGAACTACGCACATCACCCGATCCGTCGTCGCCTTGATCAACCGTGTCAGTTTATCCGGGAATCCGTATTCGTGCATAATCTGCCATAGCTGTTCTCGATCGATTGTATCATACGCCGATTTGAAATCGATGAACAAGTGATGTGTGGGCACGTTGTATTCGCGGCATTTCTGCAACACCTGGCGGATGGCGAACATCTGGTCCGTTGTAGCGCGTTCACCCATAAATCCAGCGTGATATTGCCCCACGAACTCTCTTGCAATCGGTGATAGACGGCGGCATAAAATTTGAGAGAGTATCTTGTAGGCAGCGCTCAGTAGTGTGATCGCGCGGTAGTTCCCGCAATCCAACTTATCGCCCTTTTTGTAGATGGGACACACGATACCTTCCATCTATTCCTCCGGTAATACTTCCTCCTCCCAAATCTTGGTAATGACCCAGTGTAGTGCTCTCACCAGTCCTTCTCCACCGTATTTTAGAAGCTCGCTTGGTAGTTGATCTGCTCCAGCGGCTTTGTTGTTTTTCAACCGGCCAACCTCCTCCTCAATCTCTTGAAGGTCAGGGGCCGGAAGTCTCCTAAATCTGTTACCACGCTACCTTCGGTACTTGCAACGTCACCATTGAGGTGCTCATTGTAATGCTGCCACCACCTCACGCTCGCTCGTCAGAAGATTCCCATAATTATCTCGGCACATGTCGGCTTGTGGTGGCACAAAGCCTCTGCGCGAGCGGTTCAGCTTCTCGTAGAACTTATGTGTGTCCTTAGCGCGGTACAGCTCTTCCATCGCTTCGCGATCTCGTTCTTCCTGCTGGCGCTTCTTCATCCGGAAGACTGAGTTCTGCCTGTAACGTGCCTCATTCACTCTCGTACGGTGTTGCAGCACTCTCGCCCATGCTACCATTCTTCTCGTTTTTCAACTGTTCACATTCGTCGTACCAGTCGCCGTCTACCAGTCGTTTCTGTGATTCGAAGTCGCGAAGCCTAGTGCTGTAGCCGAGGTACTACCTATGGCGGATCGGATGGCCCTCCAGCCATATTCAAGTGTAGCTGCGCGAAACTGCTCTTCCGTTGATAGGGCCACTGCTAGCTGCTGCGCTTAGTCTTGAGCCACTTCTACGTTACGTAGCTGCTCGATGTTGAGCCGCGGCGTACGACTTCGACGCGTGGTGATAACTGTCGAAAGTGTTGAGCGCATGCATACAGCGACTAAGTAGTGATCCGAATCTATATTCGCACTGCGGTATGTGCGGACGTTGGTTATATCCGAGAAGAATTTACCGTCGATTGAAACGTGGTCGATTTGGTTTTCTGTTTGATGGTCGGGTGATCTCCAGATGGCTTTGTGGATATCTTTGCGGGGAAAGAAGGTGCTTCGGACTACCATACCACGGGAGGCTGCAAAGTTTACGCATCGCTGGCCGTTATCATTCGATAAGGCGTGCAGGCTGTTTCGCCCGATTATCGGTCTGTACATTTCCTCCCTTCCTACCTGCGCGTTCATGTCGCCGACAACGATTTTCACGTCACGCGGCGAGCAACCATCATATGTTTGCTCTAACTGCGCGCAAAACGCTTCTTTCTCGTCATCAGGTCTCCCTTCGTGTGGGCAGTGGACGTTGATGATGTTGTAGTTGAAGAAACGGCCCTTAACTCTTAACATGCACATCCTTGCGTTGATCGGCTGCCACCCGATCACACGTTGTCGCATCTTGCCCAACACTATAAATTTTGTTCCCAGTTCATTGGTGGTGCCACAGCTTTGGTAGAATGTAGCCGCTCGATGCCCGCTTTTCCACACTTTCTGTCCAGTCCAACAAAGTTCCTGCAACGCCACGATGTCGAAGTTGCGGGGATGTAGTTCGTCGTAGATTATCCTGTCACATCCTGCGAAACCTAGTGACTTGCAATTCCATGTTCCAAGTTTCCAATCGTAGTCCTTATTTCGTCGCGTGGGTCTTTGCCGATTGTATCGAGTCGTACTTTCTCCTATGTTATTCGCAATGGGGATTTTTACGGGTGGCTTTATTGGGCCTACGCCAACACTTCTGTCTCGCCGGAGGGCCATCGCGCCAGTTCTGTTTAACGTCCCCAACCAACACTGGGACGACCACGCTGATGGGGCTACCACCTTGGATCTAGCTGGGCGTGGTGCAGCGTTTTTTACTCGCCGCTGGATGCCAGAACAGACGCTCGGATCGTACCTCCTCAATCTAGCTGAAGTCAGGAGGACAACAGTGCCCAGGCTGCACTACCAGCCAAGCACACAACTCTTAGCTGGCGGTCTTTGTCATCGCTTGAACCGTGGAAGCACGAGGTAGGAACTTGTGAGGACCAAAGCTATATTGGACGCTCTCCGTATCGACTCACCGTTTTGCAGCCTACTCTCGGTTTTAAGGGCACAGATATAATAAAAACCTAATCCAGTGCTCCGGATCTTCTTATTTCTAGCTTATGACAAGTGAGCGAAAGTGGAATTAGTATTATACTGTCGTTAGTTGTTGAATTCTTATAATTTATGCATTTCAGCTTCTGGTACCCTATTGAACTGGGGTTCAATGAAATTTGTCCTGAAGACCAGTCTCGTAACCTCACTTTTTACCTGTTCAACGACCCTAAAACTTGCAATTACGGAGGATCCAGGATCAAAACCAAAGTGCAAATGGACGGAAACGGCTATTCTCGTCATTTTCCACAAATTACAAGCTAATTTGTTGAGAAAATTCTAGAATTTACATTTCTCGGATACTATTATACGTCGTTTTGAAAAAGTATCCGAGATTTGTTGAACAGGTAGAATTGAGGTTAGGGAATCGCCACTGCTGAAGATTCATTGGGCAGATAAAAAGTGAGGTTATGAGACGCCGCTGGACAATAGAATTTTTCTATTGTTCTTTCATTATTAGCGGACAAAACCTAACCACCCTTCGTTACATGCTCAATTTCGAGTTTTTGGTATTGTACCCCCATATGTTGCCGAAAGACGTTACCCAACACCGAAAAATTGATGAAACAATCTGAACAGTGTTCAGTTTCACCCCGACCAGCGGTCTCTACTTACCGGAAATCACTTCGCATCTGTTCCGTGAGGCCCGTCATCTGACACAGTTCCGGCACCAGGGCCATCAGCTCGTTGCCACCGGCTCGCAGATCGCGCTTCTTGGCGCGCGAAAGCAACATCGGCTGGTTCGGATCCCGGATCCGGATGTTGTACTTCTGCTGGTAGTAATCGATGAACGAGATTTTCCCGTTTTTCGTTTCGAACGTGCTGGACGGAGTCGTATCGAACGACACGTCGTGGATGGTGTAGGTTTTGTTGTTGTATCCGGTCAGTACGACCACGCCCAAAACGGACCGTGTGAAGGCGTCCTTGTAGCTTCGGTCGTGCCGCTGGCAATCCCGCAGGATGTCATAGCACGTTTGCATCCGCATGGTTTTGTGAGCGATCTCGCAGCACACGAGGATGTCCTGCTCGTGCTGGCGGATACTGGTGACGTATCCCGGCCACAGTTCAATATGATAGTCACGGATGGTGATCTTGGCCGCCGCATCGAACAAATTTCGTCCAACCAGCTGCAGGTTCAATCCACCCATGGCACGACGTAGGATCAAATTCAGAACCTGGATTCCGGTTTCGTTAGTCATGTCAACGGTCCCCGTGTGGACGATTTTGATTTGGTACACTTCTCCCGTCCGCTCGTGACGACATTCCAAAGATAACTGCTCGCTCCGCAGTTTGTTCACCATGAACAGCTGAGTTCCGTCAAACAAATATCCGCCGAAGGTCTTCTTGTGCTGACTGATCAGCCCCTGCATCAGCCGGATACTGTCGCACGTTGGAGCAAAATCCACCCGGTACTGATACAGCGTCCACTCGATGTGTTTTCGCAGCTTAAAGTAGTTGGCATGGAGCTGCAGCGGTTGTCCGGTGGTTCCTTGCTTCGACGGAGCATCCAGGGCCCGGGTGCGGAGCGTATCCGCTACGCCCCGACGGCCACGCATCGCTCCTCGGCTTGGTCCCGCAGCGGCTGCCCCATTACCATTGCCATTCCCGTTTCCACTGGTCGAACTAGACGCCCCACGACCGGCCGAGGCATCCCGATGGGTCATGGCACGCCCTTCGGCGCCCGGGTGCTGGAAGGTTGGACGAGGCTAAAAAACAAAACAAACAATATCGGATCAGTTTCGGAAATGCCGCTCAACAGACGCTTATTCTACATTACCCCTGAGACACCGACGCCGCTTCCCCGTACGGGAGCCTGACCACGACCTTCCCGAGCTTCATGGGACAAGTTTACGGCAGTATAACCGCGAGCTCGGGCGCGTCCCTGCGATTGACGGTCGGACATGTTTCTGAAATCACCAATTTTTGAGGTTATGTTTACTGAGAGGGGACGGACTCCGCCACGCGTCATTTTGAATTCAAATTTTCAGTCAAACCATGCTCGAAGGCCGCCGATCCATAAAATTTCAACTTACCCGAACTTGAATCAAATGAAAAACCCGATGAAACCAAACACTCAATTTTCCCACCTACACACAACAGTTTAGCACAGTTTTAAGGCATTAATCTGAGGCACTTTTTCACTTTCACAATATTCTCGCGAGTTTACCAACAAACCATCCTAGCGCGTGTGGCGAAACATTACGACTGTAACCGGAAACACTTTCGATGTGCGCTGGTGCGGTGAAGTGCAGCGCCGCCTCAAAAACACTCGCGCGCGAGCGGCTTGTCAAATGAATAGGCCTTTTTCGTATTTAATGAAATATTTCGGGCAGAAAAAAAAGCACACTGAACAAAAAAAAATTATTGTCGGGCTGCCACCAAACCGGACTTCGCACAATCAAGTCGCGACGCGACCCGACTCGCGACGTTTTTGAATCATGTTAAAAGTAGTGCGCATCCTTCCCGTTGTTGTCAGCAACACAGCGCACTAGATGCGAAACCGGATTGACAATACCTCCCGTTATTCACGATGGTCCACTGCACGAATTCGTGCTGGCCTGCTTTCTCCCACAGGAAATTTGACGTTTGAGCGGTCCCAACTAACAATTGCAAGTCACAAACAAGCAAGCTTGCTGAATTGTTGCTTAATAATGGTAATGATAGCTGAACTAAAATTATGCTCTACACATTACTGTTTAAATGATTTTTCAATTGAGAATGTAGTCAATGTTCGACTTTCCTCATCGGTATCAACAATGATAAATTAAAGCACTTTTCAAAAGTTTAACAAGAAATTTATTCGACAAGCATTGATTCCTTAACAAAAGAGTTTAACAAAACATTTGTCTGCATCTTATTAAGCTGATGTATCAATAAGCATATGCTCCTGAACAATGTGCCTTTCACTTGTCAAATAAACGCCTTCAGCTCGTCATAGTTTGACTCGGAACTTTGTTCGGATTATGGGATAAATCATGGCTAAAACTGTTTAGACAACCAAGTTATTAAAAAACCATTATTTTAAACGAATCACATAAAATAAAACAGAATAGAATCATATATGTAGTTTAACATTGAGTGCCAAGAGACGTAATGAACGTAAAAATGAGACATTTATTTATTATTATTAGTCTGTAAAAGATATCTTGTACCTTGATTATTATATGTTTTATCTTCCGCAGCAGTTCGATTTTACGAGACGCTTGGATCGATGCATTTGACATTTCAATGCTGTCTGTTTACTGAATATTGTTCCCACAGTCACCTAGACAACCAAACAACATTCAGAAGTCGACACATTTCAAGTATCCCTAAACATCCTTATGCACTATTTATTCAACACAACATCAAGATTCCATGACAAAAGCATATATAAAAAAAATTGCTTAACGGACCTTCGACTGTGCATGAGTAGATTACCTGAACAGATGCTGTGAATGCACCATGTCCAAGACCATACCGCACCACATATTGTCATACATTTTTAAAGATCGATATTTAATAATAAAAATAAAAACATATTCATATCGCAATTAGTACGTCTGGAAACAATATCTTCAATAAGGACCAACACTTTTTGGCCGCATTCGATACAAGTTTTCTCACCGTGCGATAAAAATACTGACAGCGGGATCAGAATGGAAAACACGTGTTTTGGGCTGAACAGCTGTTGAGTATAAGGCGTTGTTCAGTTGATTACAACGTGCTGTGCTAATTCACCACTGCTGAACACAAGTTCAGGAGTGATCATTATTGAGTCATGGGAAGATTATGTTTTGCTTTGGGTGCTGCATCTCACCATCTCTAGGATGGCGCAGATAGGAAGGCATGCGGCTGGCAATCGACAGGTCTCGAGTTCTAATCCGGATTTAGGTAATTTTATATGTAATTCTCATTTCATAATAGGTGTTCTCAACATGAGAGCAAATAATTACTCTCGTGAGAGTTCAACATTTTTGCATTTTATTTATTTTCTATCATTTTTGCCAAAGCTGAATAACAACTTTCCTGTACATTTGTAAAACGCATTGAACAACAAAAAAATAAGTTGGTGTACAACATGATGCTTAATAACTTCTCCAAATTTGTGTGAACAAAACCCGTACAAAGGTTGTACGTAAAAATAATTCAAATGTTATTCAACATTATGCTGAATAAATTCGTCATAATGGTGCCTGTTAAATGAGTGATTGTTAGTTGGGGTGCCGACACCGCTCAAACGTCAAACTTCGTGTGGTAGTAAGCAGGCCAGCACAAATTCATGCAGTGGACCATAGATGAGTGCACACTGAAATAATTTTTTTAAGGAAACTACACTGAAATAAATTTTGTTGTGGAAACTACCGATTCCATAGTAAAATTACTAACCGTACCTATGATTCTCAACCGACAACGAAATCTGTTAAGGTAACTGAAATATGCTTGAAATTACAATGCATTGTAGTAAATTCAACTAAAAGCATAGTCGTCTCAACAACAAAACATTGTTAATTTTTCCAGGACACGCATTTTACATCACAGTATGGTTAAAAATACAATGCTCATTTGTTAAATTAAGATTACTTTTGGTTATGTTAACTGCACTGCTAGTTAAGTTGACAGTGTTTTAGTGGAATTAACTGAGAATAGGGTCCTAAAATGAAAAATATTTCCCCGGTTTTGCTGCATAACACGAAAGAGCATGCTTTTCTGATCTCAATGGTAATTTTTCCGAACTTAAACAATAACAGAATAGTTAATAAACTTGAAAATAAAATAATGATGAGCAGGTCTTGTTTGACATTCGAGGTCAACCTTGACGTAACGAAAGTGAAACGGCGGGTTGCAAAAGACACCACATTGGCTCACTTTTGACAATAAATGTTCCTGTTTGACATACACGGTAAACAAAATTTACCCAAAATTTAGTGCTAAACAAGGAGTGTTGCAAAAATTATTAAAATTTTTGAAAATATATTTTATGGGCTTTACCTAATAGGAATACTTAAAAAATGAGTAAACATGTCGTTTTAATCAATGCCTGATCGAATTATGCAGAAATTGAGATAGGCCTTTAGGAGCCTATTGTTGTCGGTTGAGAATCATAGGTACGGTTAGTAATTTTACTATGGAATCGGTAGTTTCCACAACAAAATTTATTTCAGTGTACCAATAGTCTATTATCGTCGCACCACCAAATCGAAGTCGTCGCTAGAAGCACATGCGAAGTTGCAGCTGCGAAGTAAATTTTAATCTATTTTTTCTGTTGCGCATCATTAAGCTAATTAATAGCAACAATATGCACTAATCCAAATTGAGTTGCGACATTTCTAAGTAGGTTAAAAATCAATTTTCGCACGTTCGGTCACTTCGTATTTCGACCAAAAGCATAATATTTTACGAAACGACAACAGTGTTGATATTGATATTAACACTCACGGGCTTGGGCGCAACCTCCTGTCAAATTTTCATTCATGAAATGAGCGATCAGCTGATCCGAAACGTCTCGTAAAATGGCTCATTCCATAAGGCCCGTTTCGACTATCTCTAGATTAAGTTTAAATAAGGGCGAAAGTAACACGAGAGAGTTCTCTTCATCGACTCTCTCTTCTGCAAATTAAAGTGACAAGATGCAAATTCAATCGAACTTTTTTACACTTAGACGCTAGATTGCATCGCAACCTAGCGATTTATGACCAAAAAGTGCAACCATACTTGCATCTTGTCACTTTAATTTGAAGAAGAGAGAGTCGATGAAGAGAACTCTCTCATGTTACTTTCGCCCTTATTTAAACTCAATCTGATTTGTCGGTCTGATTTGAGTGACTGCTCGAAAAAAATGTATGAAATCGTAAACAAAGGCGAGAACAAAGGTCACTCAAATCGCTCGAATCAGACCGAAAAATCAGATATGTAGTATAAACGGGCCTATAGTAAAATTAATTATAGTACCAAGGGGTTGGTCACTCGGCACATTGTGCCCGGCACACACGCCGGCACTTCTCAGCACAATTCGGCACACTTCTGGCACACATGGGCACAACAACTTTGCGGTATACAATTAATCTGCCAAAATATTGAGCTTTGCAAGAATTTCGCGACGATCGTGCAAATGTTCAATTTTTGACAACACAATGCTCACACATCCAACAACAAAGGAAACAGTGCATAAACAAACCGATTAGTCGAAACACCACCCCAAAATAACGCTCCGTAACTGGAAAACTGTAGCGGCGACATCAACCAATGTATGCTGAAACCGGTGTGCATATTTTGTGGTGGGACAATTTTGTTTGCCTGTGCGTCGTATTTGGCGCAAGATCGTCAATACTTACGATTGCAAAAAATCACATTATATTGATGTTGTACAAGTATTCTGGGCGGAACTTTGTTGGTAAACATCGATTAAATTAACAACTGTTGTCAAAAACAGACAGGATTTCAAATAGCGCAAAAACATTCGAAGAAAACACTCCACTGGGCACATGCGGCACAGCTCTCGGCACGTTCGGCTCACTTCGGCACACACTGAAAAATGATCGGCACAGTTTTGGCGCACATGGGCACACGCTCAAAAATAACGGCACAACTGAAGTGTGCTGAATGACCAATTCCTTGAACCGTACCTATACACTGACAAAATTGCAAACTTATACTTTATTCGACCAAAACCTTTAGAATTTATAAGGTCTTTCAATGATTATTTTTAACAGTGCAAGCATAAACATCATAATGATCTCTATGTATATTATAAGGCGGCTTATAATACATATATACGGACTCTTTGAAATTATGTTTGCGCACTCATATGTAGTAAAGTTGAAATCTAATAGTTAAAAATTATATACTTCCACATATAATTTTTAAGTTTGAATGTGCCTGGAAGTTGCTCCACACCTTTCAAGCTATGGCATAAGTGAAATAGCACCGAAATATCACCGAGGAGGTGAAGAAAGAGCAACTCGACGCCATCATACAACAGTAATTTAACCGCATTCAAATGTCCTCTACCCAAGCGTCTGCCACATCACCGAAGGTATTATTGGTTTTTGCTGCTATTTTCTCTCGAATTATCTTTATCTTTAACTTTCAGCATCCTCTAACGTCTCAATGCGGAGCAGAAAATAGGCAGAACACGATGCAGGACTAATTTGGAATCAATGTTCCAGCGCTGGAAACGATCGCGAAAACTCGGAAGTCGGGACTCGGATGGATGGATTCACGGTGGTTAATCACGGCCTAGGCCTTTCGCGTTGTGCATTCCATCTCTGGATCTACCGGAAGCATCTCCTGGACGTTAGCTGCCGCCAAGGCTGCCGCATAACCTTTTCACCAGCAGCCGGAGCCTGCCGAAATGGCACCGTCGAAGCATGATCATTGCTGCCATCAGCGGGAAGCAGAAATGTGTGCAATTATTTATAATTTGTAATGATTAGTTATGGCGTTTCATCTTTTAATAAACAAAAAAGAATATTTGGATAATGGTTTGTTTTTGTTTGTTTGTTTATTGCTTGAATTATAACTTTTATGTAAAATTTACCTATAATTGTTATATACTGCTCATTCATAAAGATCATAAAGCTCAAACATAATTTTTATTTGCCACCCTAATAAATTTTATTAGCTTTCCAGACATAACTTTTATTTGTGAAAAATTGAATAGAATTTATGTTTACAAACATACTTTTTAAAGGTGATGCCAAATTGCAAAAAAATATGTAGTCTCACACATAATAGTTAAACGGAAAATCTGCTCAGTGATATGATTCTCAACCGACACCAATTTTCAATTAATTCCACTAAAACACTCCCGCATAGATAAATACAATCTGCCATACATTCCAAACAGTAAGCATGTTCTAAATAGTATAGTTAATATTTCACAGACTGTTGTTCTTAGGTTGAACAATATGAAAGTGAAAGCAAAAGACCATAATTAACAGATGAGATAACCTATACCAAGCATTAACAATATATCATAGTGTGCATGCATTGTCAAATTATTTGTAAATGTGAACGCGATTTAAACGGTGGCAATATAAAACCACATTATACAGTTGGAACCCGCTCCGTGAGCCACAACCTCCACCCAACCAACGAATTCGATTCGCTAGTTGGGTGAAGTGACAGCAGCACAAGGGGCGTGCTCATTGATTTTTTTAAATCATGTTTAGGTTGGAATCAAAAAGAAAATTTTTCAATTTGTTTCACATTCAGAGCAAAACTGATACGTTTTGAAAGATACATATATGGCCAATGCGAGAAATAATTATTTTCACCCATTTTTAGTCGGTGAAGTGAAAATATAGATGTTTATGAAACTACTTGGACCAAAAGCAAGCACAAAACGCTTTCAATGATCGACAAAATAAAGATTGCCGATGTTTTGCATTTGTTTCGAAGTAATTGTACATACAAGGGGAATGACATATCCTTTTCTAAGCGGAATATCCGCATTTATCCGTTTCTAACCGTCGCTAACCGTTGCTAAGCGAGCTGCTAAGTGAGCAGAAGTTAGACGCGGTTAGCGACGGTTAGAAACGGATAAATGCGGATATTCCGGTTAGAAAAGGATATGTCATTCCCCTTGTGTACATATTCTTTCTTTTTTTAAGAAATAATAAATACAAATTCTTTTCGATTATCAGTAAAGTTTAAGAAACCAAAAACTCATTAGCTCGCCCCTCGGAATTACAGATTGGTTGTCATTTTCAGTTTGACATTGAATTATGACATCCAGGTACTTTTTATTTGGCTGACAGCTCAACTAACGGGGCCCCAACTAAAAAGTCACCCAACTATTAAGCCCCCAACCAGCGGGTCATGACTGTATCATATTGTTGGTTTTTATGCTTGCACAGCACACTCACACCAGCGCATTTCACTATACATTACTTCTCTCTAACAGTATGACAAAAAGTTGCAAGTGTTTGTAATTGTGATCGACATTATTGAACAGAACATGCATCGCGTGTTCCTAATTTCTCGTAAAATGTTTTAGAAAGGTCTGTTATCTTTTTATTCGTTTTTGCTAAATAACATTAGCACTTGCACTTGCAAAACTGAATATTTAAAATATGTTTTGTATCCGCTGGCACTTTAATATAGTCTAATTTAATTTGTTTTCAGCGTTTATGAATCTTTGAATAAAAACTAAAAAATATATATAATCGAGATTTTGTTTAAATTGAGCGTAGGTCCAGGTAGGACATTCTCGAATGTTACGTGAGTTTAGCATAACAACAGTGAAAATGACCACTTCATCATCGCGAGATAAAAGTTGATCCGAACCGGGATCCGAACAACAAATTCGCAAGTCCACCAATAAAAAAACGGTCCATTTTCAACCCCAGAACAAGGGGAATGACATATCCTTTTCTAAGCGGAATATCCGCATTTATCCGTTTCTAACCGTCGCTAACCGTTGCTAAGCGAGCTGCTAAGTGAGCAGAAGTTAGACGCGGTTAGCGACGGTTAGAAACGGATAAATGCGGATATTCCGGTTAGAAAAGGATATGTCATTCCTGTGGGAGTAGAATGACACCTTGCGCCTTACTACTACCACGAAGCAGAGAAACAGTGACTACCTTCTGTATCAAGTAACTTTGCTATTCAAATATCAAAATCAGTTTTCAGTATCAGTATAACCTCACGCTTTGTAACAAAAGGAATTCAATAAAACTCGTTGTATCTTTCTCAAGTATCTCGCGTGTTTAGATCGTTTATCCGTGTGACTTGTCCCTTTCGGTGGTTTCCGGTGGTGCTCTGCTCCTTCAGGTTGTGGGCCCGGGACAGAAAAGTGGACAGTAATCGGTAAAAACGGGTGTGCCGGAAGAATCGCGTTTTTCGTTCCGAGAGTTGTGCACGCGTTCGGGAAAAGATGGCGGAAAGTGTGAAGGTGACCTTCGCGAAGTTGAATGGCAGCAACTATGTTTCCTGGAAATACAGGATGATGACGATGCTGGAACGCGAAGAGGTGTGGGATGTTATTGAGAACCCCAAGCCGGCGGCTGCCGGTGACGCTCAGAATCAGTGGATCAAGAATGATCGCAAAGCCCGGACGACGATCGCGCTTTTCGTAGAGGATAGCCAGTTGCGCTTCGTCAAGAAAGCGACCACGGCTGCCGAGATGTGGTCTAACCTCAAATCGTACCACGAAAAAGCGACGATTGGCAATCAAGCGCATCTTCTGCAGCAGCTTTGCTCATTGAACCTTAGCGAAGGGGGAAACGTCGAGAAGCATATTGAAGAGATGGAGAACCTGTTTGAGCGTTTGGATGTAGCTGGTGTGGACCTTAGCGAACAGTTACGGATCATAATGATGCTCAGGAGCCTGCCGCCGTCATTCAGTAGCTTCGTTACCTCCCTTGAAAACCAAAAGCCGGAAGATTTGACAATTGATTTGGTTGTGACAAGGTTGCGCGACGAATGCCAGAAACGAGCAAGTCAGTGGGGCAGCACCAGCAAGGAAGAGAAGGTGATGAAGACCGTCGTGAAAACGAAAAATGAGTCCCGGAAGTGTTATTTCTGTCAGATGCCAGGACACTTGAAGATGCACTGCCGAAAGTTCCTCGCATCGAAGAATGAACAGAATTCACGTCAGTCGAGTCAGAAAGTCAACCCGGAACAGCAAGCAAAGCAGGTACAAGCCCCATCAGCGCCGGCGCCGCAGCAGGAAGCTGAAAAACCTAACGTTGTTCTTGGAGCGGTGTGTTTTGTCGCAGGAGGAGCCATCCCTGCGGCTTGGATAGTGGACAGTGGTTGCACTTGTCACATGACAAGCGACCGCAGTTTTTTCAACGAGTTCAACAAGAACGTCGTTGTGGATGTGACCCTGGCTGATGGAACAAAAACAATGTCTGCTGGTTGCGGTAATGGAGTGCTGTTCGGAGTGAGCGGCGACGGTAATCGAATTGCTATTACGCTGGAGAACGTGCTTTACGTCCCTTCGTTGGAAGGCGGATTGATCTCGGTCCGCAAGCTCGCGCTGAAAGGATTTTCAGTGGTCTTCGAAGTGAACCGTTGTGAAGTTAAATCCCCAGAAGGCGTCGTCGTAGCAGTGGGGGAGACCGTCGGTAACCAGTACAAACTAACGATGGCTGAACAGTGTATGCATGCACTAGCTGGGAACCACAGTGTATCTTGCCAACACAATTGGCATCGAAGGCTTGGTCACCGAGACCCAGACGTCCTGGGTGTTATCAAAGCGAATGACTTGGCGACCGGTATGGACATTAAGGACTGCGGTGAGAAGATAGTGTGTGAATGCTGCTTAAAGGTTGGTGCGGTCTCCTTTCCCCCCAGTGACCGAGCGGAAGTCGAAGCAGCCCATGGATCTGATCCATACGGACCTTTGCGGTCCTATGGAGAACGCAACGCCAAGTGGTAACAGATACCTGATGACCGTTATCGACGATTTTAGTCGGTTCTGTGTCGTATACCTCCTCAAGTCCAAGGACGAGGCAGCTGAAAGGATGAAGGAATTCGTTCGCTGGGCTGAAAATGGATTCGGCCGGAAGCCTCGCATCATCAGATCAGATGGCGGGGGTGAGTATAAAAGTAATGATTTGCTTGAGTTCTATAAAATCCAAGGTATCGAAGCGCAGTTTACGGTTCCCTACTCCCCTCAACAAAATGGGGTAGCGGAACGGAAGAACCGCTCACTTCAGGAGATGGCAAACTGCATACTCCTTGACGCAGGTTTGCCAAAACGTTACTGGGGGGAGGCCGTGTTGACGGCGCACAGTGGAGCACCTAGTACATCAAAACTGATCAAAATTATTTTGACGCATTTTCGCAACCCAAATGCAACCCAAATTAGTAATGAAACGTATTTCATAGTTTTCGTATTTTTTTTATTTCGCAATTAGGGTGACCAATTTTAAGTCAGATTTTTCGAAACTAATTTTTTTCAAAAAATCACAACTTTTGAACCAGTTGACCGATTTTAAACTTTTTTTTTTAGCTTGAAAGCTGTTGAATTCTAGTTTTCAGCAAAAATACGTTCAGAGGGCCAAATAGTGTTTTAAGGCAAATAATATCATAAAATAATATAATTATCACGATTTTTTCAAAGTGATGCAACTTTTGAAATCGGAAACATCCGGAAGGTTTTCTTTCTGCATTTGAAAGAGGAACAATAGTTTTATCATACACTAAAAGCAGATTTTCCGGAAACAGCCGGAAAATCAACTTATTTCATTTTTAATGTACGGTAAAGGATTCCATCAAATATTTTTTTTTCAATATTTTCATATATTATATGTAAATTCAACGTCAATTTGTTTGGGTTTCAAATTAACAGAATAACAACATTAACCTTCTTTAACAAACTGCATCATTGAATTGATTGACTATCAATTTCATTTACTTTGTACGGTCAAAACTAGCACGCGCTGTGAGTCATATCAAAGAAAACGGCTAAACTTCAGCTTCACTTAACCTCTTCTGATAAGCGTAAACAAAACATTTGGACACTGCTTAGCTGTCAAACGATTGCACGATAACTACACTTAGTAAAAACACAACGGAAAACCCAATTATTTCATTTTGAGTTTTTCCACTTATGATCAGGTTTTGATGTGATTTACTCCAATGTGCGGCGGCCCATATCCAAAATCGTCTGCCTACACGCGCCGTGGATCGCACTCCGTATGAAATGTGGACCGGGTCGAAGCCGGATTTGACTCGTCTTCGGGTGTTCGGCTGCTCCGCGTACGTGCACGTCCCAGATTGTAAGCGGAAGAAGTTCGATGCAAAATCGAAGAAACTAGTGTTTATTGGCTATTCAGACCAGCACAAAGGGTGGAGATTCCTGGATCGCGAGACCGACAGGATCACGATAAGTCGGGACGCGCGTTTCATCGAACTGAACAACGGATCGGAGCGTGAAGCAACAACGGAAGAAATTCAGGATGTCCCAGCGAAAATGAGTGAAGACGAAGACAAAGTGATCATTGCTATTAACGGCAGCGAAGAGAGAGAAGAACCGGAAGAAGAATCAGTGTATGAGGACGCCGATGATAGTGAAGAGAGTGATTTCCTGGGGTTTCCCGAAGAAAGTCCTGACGATGATAACGAACACTGACAAAATTGCAAAGTTAAAGTTTATACAGGTTCAGATTATAAAAATTATAAGACATTGCAATCGTTATTTTTATAAGTACTGACATACACATTATATCACCCTATTTCGGTTTTATAAGGTACCCTATTAAACATATATACGCAACCTTTTTCATTTATGTGTGCGCAAACATCAAAATTAAAGATGAGATGTTATAGTTAAAAATTATATATTCTCACACATAGTTTTGAAGTTTGGGAGACTCAATGAAACAGCCATCTTGTGCCGAATCATGTGCTGTGAACTTCATCGAGTTTTACGGTGAATGTTATATCCGTTTATTGGAGGTAATTATTAGTTTCATAATACTATTTTTTTTTTGTATAATAATAAGTTTTTTATCGTTTTAGCTAAATCCATAAATGTGCGGGAGGAGAAGCAGCGGTTTTTCAATGATTCATCGGGAGAAGTTTCATCCAGAAGAAAATGGGTGCAGGAAGAAAATGTTACCTTCCCCGGGGAATCAAAAGGCGACAACTTCGGGTAAACTCGCACTGGTAGATGGAGGAGCACCGACAGCAGTTGCCGCAACCCTCGCGACGCGACGGAAACAGATGATTTATTATATGAGAATTCGTCCCATTCCGATGAAGAACCGGGGGAAGCAAACCAGGTGAAGGACAAGATCATCATGGCGATTCATGTGTTCGGAAGTGTTTAAAAATCTCAAATTTGATAACTTTGAATAAAAAAAATACAAAATAAAACGAAATAAAATAATGAAACAAAACAAAAACACGAGGATGAATTTATTATTTTTATTATAATTTTCATACATTCCTCACATATAGTTATCATGCTCCGCCAAACATAAATGTTATAAACCCCACATATAAACTTTATTTGTAGAGCTACATAAAATGTATGTAATTCTATACATATAAGTTATTTGTGGAGACGCTTATACTTTTTATGTACGCCTTACATATTTTGTAAAGGTGAAGACAAATTGCAAAAATCTATGTAGTTTCACACATAAAAGGTATACGGAAAATCGTCTCAGTGAACGGTTGTTGAGAAGGGAACCTCGCTTGACGCGAGGGGCGCTTCCGAGAAGATATGACGATTTTGTGGTCGGGCTGGCAACTCACGACGAAGAACCTGAGGACTATCGCGAGGCGATGGCCGTGCCAAAGTGGAAAAGTGCTATGCAGGACGAAATTCGAGCTCATGAACAGAATCAGACATGGGAACTTGTGAGATTGCCACCCGGGAAGAAAGTAATAAGTGCTAAGTGGGTTTACAAACTTAAACGCGATGAAACCGGACAAGTAGTGAAACATAAAGCCAGAATCGTAGCGCAAGGCTACTCGCAAATGTTTGGTGTAGACTATACGGACGTTTTTGCGCCGGTTACGCGCATGACAACTTTGCGTGCGTTGCTGGCGATCGCGGGTAAGAACGGTATAGTGCTGAAGCAATACGATGTGAAAACCGCGTACTTGAATGGGACAGTTGATGAAGAATTATACATGCGGCAACCACCCGGTTTTGCCGCCGCCGGACAGGAAGAACTGGTTTGCAAGTTGATAAAGAGTATTTATGGCTTACGTCAATCGGCCCGATGTTGGAACAAGGCGCTGCACGCTGTTCTGACGGAAATGAGATTCAAGCAGTGTACTTCGGATTCGTGCCTCTACGTACGGCATGACAAAGGCGTTACGGTCTACTTACTAGTGTATGTGGACGACCTCTTGATTGGATGTATCGACGAGGGAGTAATTGACAGCGTATACCATGATTTGAAGAAGAAGTTCGATCTAACGGATCTCGGTCCAGTAAGGCATTTCCTGGGACTGGAGATCCTGAAGCAGGACGGAATATACTCTATGCGGCTTACGGCGTATATCGAGAAGCTAGTATCAAAGCTGGGTATGGATAAGGCGGCACCCGTCAAAACGCCGATGGACCCTGGGTATTTGTCGAGCAACGATGACAGCAAGCCGTTTGAGGATTTGACTGCATATCGTAGTCTCATCGGGGCCCTACTGTATCTGTCCATCAATGCTAGGCCTGACATCTCTGTTAGCGTTGGATTGCTTGGACGGAAGGCCGCACAACCAAACCAAAGTGATTGGTCGGCTGCCAAGCGGATTGTTCAATACCTGAATGCGACTAAAGCCCATAAGCTGACCTTCGGACGCGGAAAAGATTGGAAGTTGATAGGATTCTCTGACTCAGATTGGGCCGGTGACCAACGAACTAGACGATCGACCACTGGCGTGGTATACTTCTACGGTAGCGGACCAATATGCTGGGTGAGTAAAGGACAGGATTCAGTCGCTCTGTCGTCGCTAGAGGCGGAGTATAATGCACTCACAGTTGCGTGTCAGGAGGCTGTGTGGATCAAACGTCTACTGAAGGACCTCGGGGAACCGGTTGATCAAGCGATAACCATCTTCGAGGACAACCAAGGGTGCATAAGCTTTTCTACGGCGGAGCGGTCCAGCGGAAGAGTCAAGCATATCGACACGAAGAGGCATTTCATCCGTGAGCTGTGCGACCGGAGGACCATCACGCTACTTTACTGTCCGTCGGCCGAGATGATTGCAGACGCCCTAACAAAGCCGTTGGGATGCCTGATGTTCAATAAGTTCATCGATCGGATTGGACTATCGGTTTAATTTGAGCCGGTGGTCATTCTAGGAGGAGTGTGGGAGTAGAATGACACCTTGCGCCTTACTACTACCACGACGCAAAGAAACAGTGACTACCTTCTGTATCAAGTAACTTTGCTATTCAAATGTCAAAATCAGTTTTCAGTATCAGTATAACCTCACGCTTTGTAACAAAAGGAATTCAATAAAACTCGTTGTATCTTTCTCAAGTATCTCGCGTGTTTAGATCGTTTATCCGTGTGACTTGTCCCTTTCGGTGGTTTCCGGTGGTGCTCTGCTCCTTCAATTCCCCTTGCCCCAGAAGCAGAAGCATCTTGAAGCCTGTCTTGAAGGTAAGTTGACTCTGTGTGCATCGAATAATTAACGTTAATCAAAATATCATTAATCTTATTTCAGGTTGCAGAAAATCGTCGGATACGTCATACTCGGAAGATCGGTGCCAAATAGGCCGAGAATAGGCAATCTGCCGCTGAAGGAAGACCCTAAACTGATTCGAATCAGATCCGGCAACATCCGTAGAACAGCGTTATAAAAGAAGGAGGTAAGTTCTTCTCCGCACATTTCATTATTCGTTCAAATTCCGACATTTTCATCTTATTTGTAGGAACCTCGAATTGTTCACAGGCCGGATGTGAAACCCGCTGCCGGATTCGGTCAACCGACTGTAGCAACCAGGCTTCTCTCACTCTCACTCTGTAATGAAGGTACCAGCAAAGAAGGAAGATCCTTCAAACAATAGTTCTGACGACCATGAGGAAGAACCCAAATCAGCACCGGCGAAAGCTGCAGCTGTACCGAAAAACGAGGAAGAAGAGCCAACAGTGGAACCTTGGTGAATCCACGAATATAAGAAACCTGACACAAACATCAGTTGTTGCTACCTACCGTGACTGCTGTTCAGAGAAAAACGCTCTACAAATTCACGCAACGACACACAACATATGCGACATACCGATGAAGCTACCTGGACACGGACAACAACAAATCAGCCTCAGCAAACGCAGCGGTGGCGACGGCGGCGGCGGCGATGACAACAGTGAGTGACATCTCAACAGTGAGTGCTTCCAGTGAGTGCACTGCGAAGCAGTGGTCTGTCATCATTGCCGTCATCGTCATCATCGTTCCAGATAGGTACTGCGAGTTCGCGACCATTCTGGAATGCGCTGCGCGCGACTTTTCCAGAACGAGCGCAGCACTATAAATATGCGCGTAGTGCGCACTGTTATTTTAGTTGATTTTCTACCATCGCGCGGATTATATCGTAGTGAGAAGTGAAGTGTAAGTGTAGATCAAGTGAATAAAGTACAGTGTGAAAGAAAACTTGCCAGTGTTTGCCTTCTTGCGTTCCGAAACCTGCTTCGTGAACATTTGGTCCTTCGAACCGGATTACGCTGATCCAGTAAATCGAGGGCAAGGCAAGCTTTGCATAAATCGCGAACGGTCGTGGTAGAGTTAGTCGCGTCGCGGAACGTTCTAGAGTGCGCGGAAGTGATAGTCGCGAGACTGTAGCAACAGTGTTCGTCTCAGTCATCGAAACTGTCTCGACCAGTCGACTATTTCGGTGTTCGTCGATTCGATTGTGTGGAAATAACACTAGCATCGAAGCTTTCGGCATGACGTCACAGCAACATCGGGAGCGTGGAGTTATCCTTGTTGGAGGGTGCAATGCTCACCTCTAGCAATAAATGCAGCCATTGTATCTTTTGCGCAACCCTATCACTAACGTCTGCGTGCGCACCCCAACAGACTTGCGTTGTACGCCGATGGGCGTTGTGCTGATGAGCATTCGTTCGTCGTCCGCAACCGTGGGTAATCCACTGCCGCCATCCGGAATCTGCCAACAGGTTTTGGCCCCAGCAAGCGACCCAGAAAGGAAGAAACTTTGCGTGGAAAGATTCGGCCGGGGAGAGCCGGATAGAGTGTTATTCTTCCGCTGCTGCGTCGGCACGGAAAGCTTCGCGTGGTAAAAAGTGCAGTAAATAGTTGCGGACAGGTATTCCGCCCCAGGAGAGGGTGAAGAAAAGTGATTTCCGAGTCAGTTCTCGAAGAAAGTGATTACTTCTCCAGGGGGAGAAAGAGAAAGGTGTTCCGAACTAAAAGTGTTTGAAGAAGGAAAAAGAAGAAATTTCGGGGTTTTTCCATCGTGTTCCCTAGTGTATTGAGCAGCCGCCGCTCGAGGAAGGGACGAAGAAAAAGTGTCGTGTTGAGGTTGAGAAGAGCTGTTTGCCAGTCGGCGTGTTCGTTTCATTGGCGTGTTGACTGCCTACCCGAGTCGAAATGGGAGAAGCAAAATTTTCAATCCCAAAATTAAATGGTACCAACTGGCAAACATGGAATGTGCGCGTGGAAAACTTGTTGGCTCGTGACGATTTGTGGTACGTGATCGACGAGCCGGTGTTTGACGAAGAAGATCGTTCCGAAGATTGGAAAAGGGATAATATTGTCTATCCGGTTGGAATCAGGACAGACATTCAATCAAAAATTGCCATTTCCTTGGACCACAAGTGTCGCATCTGTTTCGCATCTAGTGCGCTGTGTTGCTGACAACAACGGGAAGGATGCGCACTACTTTTAACATGATTCAAAAACGTCGCGAGTTGGGTCGCGTCGCGACTTGATTGTGCGAAGTCCGGTTTGGTGGCAGCCCGACAATAGAAAAGCCAAAGCGACAATCATCTTGCTTCTCGAGGACAGTCAGTTACCGCTAATTAAGAACTGTGTGCTCGCGCGCGATGTGTACGATGCGTTAAAACGGTACCATCAAAAGACGACACGGTCGATTAGGGTCTCGCTTTTGAAAAAGTTATGCGCCTGCAATCTCGCGGAAGACGGGGACTTGGAAGGTCATTTGCGCGTTTTCGATGATCTATTCGATCGTTTGGATGCGGCTGGTACGACCTTGGACAAGGAGACCAAAGTATGCCTGCTGCTCCGGAGTCTACCGCCCTCGTACGACGGATTAGTTACCGCGTTGGATAGTCGGTCGGATGATGACATCTCGCTCGATGTCGTCAAGTCTAAGCTCGTCGACGAGTGTAACCGACAGTTAGAAAGAAGAGGAGGTAAATTTGCCAGAAACGAAAACGCGATGCGGTCCACGGAAGCCAGACCGGATGTCGATTCCCGTATTTGTCATTTCTGCAAAAATCCTGGCCACATCAAGCGCAACTGTCGGAAATATTTGGCCACGCTGAAGAAAGAAGCTGATTCGTCATGTACCAGTTGCAGTGAGTGCGGAAATGCGAAAGTGGCGCAAACAGATTCGAGAAGTGTTGCGTTTGCCGTTGGTGGAGGAAAGCATAGATCCTGGGTGATCGACAGTGGCGCATGTGCGCATATGTGCAGCGACAGGTCGTTTTTTACGTCCTTAAAGAAATCTTCTGGTGATCATATCGTTTTGGCGGATGGGAAGAATATTCAATGCCAAGGCGAAGGAAGTGGTGTTGTGTTCGGTATTGACGGTTTTGGTGAGGCAATGAAAATCGAGATGAACAAAGTGAAGTATGTGCCAGGACTTTCAGTAAATCTGATTTCCGTCGATCAGTTGGCGAAGAAGAACTACAAAGTGTTGTTTACTGGCGAAAGATGTCATATAGTGGACGTTGATGGAGCAGTAGTTGCCACCGGACACCAACGTGGCGGGTTGTACTACCTTAACATGATACAGCCGCCAGCAGCCTTTGGTGATCGGTATATGTCAAAAAGCCAGCTAGACTCCCGAGTTAGGATTGCAGAAGATTGCGTGCAGAAAGAATACTCAGTCGCGGCCGTATGGATGAGTAGCGATTCGCCGTCTAGGAATGTGTCGTTCCAGGAGGATGTCGTGTGGTACGATGCAATCGATGAATCGGTGATCAATCGGTACCCGTTTGGAGGACGAAATGATCCATTCTACAGTGAGAAGATTCTCCCGACGAACCAAGTACGAGCGGGCATCGGAAGCAGGTTGCTGAATCTCGTGAAGTTCCCGGGACTACGCAAGTTGCTCGGGCATGACGAGAGTCCACCAGGTGAAGAGTCTTCGCATTGAGGGGGAGTGTTGGAGGGTGCAATGCTCACCTCTAGCAATAAATGCAGCCATTGTATCTTTTGCGCAACCCTATCACTAACGTCTGCGTGCGCACCCCAACAGACTTGCGTTGTGCGCCGATGGGCGTTGTGCTGATGAGCATTCGTTCGTCGTCCGCAACCGCGTGTACACTGTACTTTTGATCCTCGATCACGTTTATTAAACCAAGTTAATCAAGTAACTTCGTGTGTGTTTTTCTCCTGCAAACAATCTGAAATTCCTTTTGGGTAATCCACTGCCGCCATCCGGAATCTGCCAACAATCCTCGGACGGCTGACCAGGATCGAGGTGTTCATCCGAGACATCGACTCTAGGCCCGGAATCACGGCAGAGCTGATACAGGCACGACTAGATGTCCTCGACCAGTGCTGGGTAGATTACGACACTGTACAAACCGCCATCGAGGCTGAGGATGGAATCAACATCGAAGAAGAGGAAGAAAAGCGAGCTACCTTTGAGGAAAGGTGCATGAATGCAAGAGCTGTGTCCACACTACTGGTAATTCCGGGAGTTTTACTCGGGAGAAATAAAAAGCACGTTTGCTCTTCTCGGTAACAAAACAACAACAACTTTTATTTAGTATTGGGTGACACATGTCTTTTTAGAAATGGGCGCTTCTGCGCAATTAATCGATTTAATTCTTAACATCCTCCCCCCGGTTGGCACGTAGTGTCCAACAATCCTTACAAGGAGTTATCATCAATCGGTAGAACCGCAATCTTTCCAATTGCCCTCTTCACTTCACCATTCGCTGTCCTGACGGTGACTACTCGAACGATGTTGTCCGAGCCGGGATGAATCTGCACAATCCGTCCAAGGCGCCATTGCTGTGGAGCCATGTTCTCCTCTCGCAGGACCACCAACATTCCAGGTTTGATAACTAACTTCTCCTTGTACCATTTACCCCTTGGCTGAAGTTCGTTGAGGTACTCCGACGACCATCTCGACCAGAACACCTGTTTTTGTCGTCGAAGATACTGCCAGCGCTACAACGACGATACCTTAACTTCCTCATAGTTCGGTTCAGGAGGAGAGGTGAGTTCACGACCCACCAAAAAGTGAGCAGGGGTCAATGCTGTCAAGTCATTTGGATCGTTCGTTAACGGAGTCATCGGCCGCGAATTGAGTATCGCCTCTATTTGTACGACCACCGTTGTTAGCTCCTCGTAGGTCAACGAAGTTTCACACAGTACCTTCTTCAGCAACGATTTGGCCGCCTTCACCCCAGCTTCCCAAATCCCGCCAAAGTTGGGCGAGCGGGGCGGAATGAAGGACCATTGTATCTCTTTCGCCTCACAGAACTGGTTAATCTTCACGGATGCCTGTTGCGTCTTGAAAAGCTGGTACAGTTCTGTTAACTCGGATTGCGCTCCACAAAAATTTGTGGCATTGTCCGAGTAAAGCTGCTCAGGGGTGCCTCTTCTGCCGACGAAGCGCTGTAGGGTTGCCAGAAATGCCTCGGTTGTAAGGTCAGACGCGATCTCCAAATGTATGGCCTTTGTGCTCATACAAATGAAAAGCGCAATATAGGCCTTCACGCGTACCTGACCACGACCTCGCTTGATGTAGATGGGTCCTGCATAATCAATGCCGGTTCTAGCAAATGCTGGGGCAGGTACAACGCGGTATTCCGGCAGATTTCCCATCAGCTGCTCTATTTCCGGAGGTTTCATCCGGAAGCAACGCACACACTTCTTAACAACTTGCCGCACAACGATTTTACCCCTTATCGGCCAGTAACGGTTTCGAACGATGGCTAGTAGACCTTGTTGGCCCACGTGCAGATGTTCCTTATGCAACGACTCAATCAGAATCCTTGTCACGTGATGTCCAGATGGCAACAGCAGCTGATGCTTTCGTTGAAACGGAATCCTTGCATGCTTCGGACGGCCACCGACTCGTAGCAGCCCGTCGGTGTCGAGGAACGGAGACAGCTGCAGCAACTTACTTTGACTTGTCCTTCCACTCTGCAACATCTGAATCTCTTCGGCAAATCCTTCTCGCTGCACCTTCCAGATGACCTTCAACGTTGCACGACGTAGTTCCGATACCGTAAGTACCCCGGTTGACCGGTCAGCCTTCACCTTCCGACAGTTGTTCACGAACCGGTACACGTACACACCAAATTTCGATTTTTCCATCCAGCAAAATAAATTGCTGGAAGGGTATCAGCAAACTATAGGTTGCCGTAAACGCAGCAATGATAACTGAAGAGCCAGCAAAATAAGACACTGCTGAAACACCAGCAAAAGTGCTGTCAAACACTTAACATATTTATGATCACTTTTTGCGCGCCTTTGTCCGAAACACTTCGCAAGCAGAAGGACCTGAGAATTCCCCCAAAAAAGTTAAAAATTTCATCGTATTTACCATTAAGATTCAATGCGCCACTTCTTCGATGAGCCTTCTTTCTGTTTGTGGTAAAGAAACACGGAAATCTAGTTATAAAGAACATTTTTTTCAAGATTTTTTATCAATGTTTGTTTCAATTCAAAAGAAAAAAGGAAAAAAAATCCGGCTGGACTCCACCTCGGACAAAATTGCTGAACGATCAGCAAAACAAGCTGTCAAAACGCATTGCTGAAAACTCAGCAAGAATTATTTTGCTGGTTGGATTACTGGTTTTACAGCTTGTCAAAAACCAGCAAAATATTGCTGGTTTCCAGCGAAATAAAAATAGTGTGCATAATACACTATTACATGGATCGAGTCGTCAGCATCAACATCACCAGGATCAGCAGAAACAACATCCATTTAGCCGAGTGTCATCCTCATCAGAGTCATCTAATCTTGATAAACCTTTCATGAATGCCGAGTAAAGCAAGGGATATCAAGCGAACATCGAACGATATTTTGGCTACAGCAATGGTATGCATCTACGATTCCGCAGGAAATAGATTGCCGTGTCGCGTGCTGTTAGACTCGGGATCACAACCGAACTTTATCACGCAAAGTTTCGCCAGAAAACTACGGTTGGAGGGATCTAACACGGCTGTCACGGTCCATGGAGTAAGTGGAGCAGAAACTCAAGTCGGCAGACGAGTAATGGCTACCATTGAGTCTTGCGTGAATGGAAGGCAGTTTGAAATCCCGTTGCTTGTGATGAAAAGAATCACAAACGTGTTACCATCTGAACCCTTTCAGTGCGATGACGTTGTCCATGGATACCAGGATTTGGCGGACCCAACATTTAACAAACCAGGGGATATTGACATTCTGTTGGGATCAAAGCTCTTTTTCAAGCTTCTTTTACCAGAAAAGATCGAAATAGGCGATCTTATTCTGTGGAACTCGGAACTAGGTAGGATAGTTTCGGGAAGCTATAAACAGTGTTTGCAGGCTCATGTGCAGTCAAACTCGGCCACTTCAATCACGGATGCTGATGTGCCTCAACCCTTGGGTAGGTACCGGAAGCGACAATTGGCTAATAAGTTGAAAATTGTTGAAGCAAAGCCTTCAAGGCCGGCGGTATGTTCCAAGCAACAGATTCTGACCAAGTACAAAGTCAAGTGGAGATTCTAGCGATCGCTAGCCTCGAGGCGCTAGAGGAACAACCGCCGGTAAAAGGAAGCCGTAGCGGTGACTTCTTCAAAGAAAAATCTTGAATCGTCCAACGTAGATTCTTCGGATTCCGACGCGGAATTCAATGGTGAACTAGTCGACAAGGAGGTCAGTGTGTCAGTCAGTTCAACAACTATGCGTTGTCGGCGTTGATGCAAGCAAGGATGCAAGTGGCTGTGCCCAGCTGTGCCCCTGAACCAACTACTAATAAACTAATATAAATTGGTAACCAAATTTACCTGTTTGTTTTTTTTTCTATTAAGGGGCTGTCCATAAACCACGTTGTCATTTTTTTGGGACTTCTCAACCCCCCCCCCCGCGTGGTCATTAGTCCATACAATTTTTTTTTCGTCCATACAAAATGGTCATTGGCCGAACCCCCCCCCCCTCATGACCACGTGGTTTATGGACAGCCCCTAAGAGAACGATAGCTCCGTTTCTAAGTGAAAAATTCCAAATATTCATGTTATGAACCAGAATAACCCGGTTATGCTGGCTTAGGCTTTTTGGAATTTTTCAACTTAGAAACGGAACAGTCATCCTTTTTGATTCAATTTATTTATTAGTTCTTTTTAAATGGTTTAAATACAATAGAACAATATGGCATACGTTTAAAATACCCTGAAGAATAGTAAATCAACAGTAACACATACATCGTTCGTTTTTCTTCCAAGTTTATTGTTAAACTGTTCATGAACTGATTGATTTACTGTGGAAAGGAAGAAAAAATGGATAGTATACTGACCTTCTGACATACTGTTTTCGAAAAATTTTGTTCGAGAAAATCGCCGTTTTTTTATGGTAACATAACTTAACCGCCTATTCCCCATATTGTAATTTGCCCGAGAACCATCTGTGAAACTGTTGAAAACGTTTATGGTACAGTTGGTTTATTGTTATTCTGGATGTTATATGATACTGTTGAGGTACCGTAGGAAATAGTTGCTAACAGTATGGTGAACAGTGTAAGTATTGTTCATGTTTATGCGGGCTGTCAACTTTACTAACAGTGCAGTTAACATTACAAAAATAATAATAATTTAACAAATGAGCATTGTATTTTTATCCAACTGTGTTGTAAAATGCGTGTCCAGGAAAAATTAACAATGTTTTGTTGTTGAGACGACTATGCTTTTAGTTGAATTTACTACAATGCATAGTAATTTCAAGCATATTTCAGTTACCTTAACAGATTTTGTTGTCGGTTGAGAACAAGGGGTTGGAAACTCTGACACCCTGGAATGTGCTGAAGTGTGTTGATCGGGTGTTTTTGGGTGTTTCTCGGTGCATGAACAGTTCAATGACGTTTTTGACAAGTCACGTGAAAGACGTATTTTTTTTTCAAACTACTGGCAACACTTTCGAGATTTTCTTCATTAGTGTTGTTTGTTTTGAGTGGAATTCGATATCAATCGGAACGATCCAGACCTACATCCAGACTACGTCGGAACGGTAAATCACTATTCAGACTCGGAACGCGTTACGATACGCAGCAGCACTTGCACAAGAAGTTCGAAACTGCAAGAAAGGTGTTCGCGCTCGTCTGCTAGTGGTGGTTACGGATTGAAAAGTATAACAGAACTCAACGTCGGCTATCGCCATAATCGTGGACGGCTGGATCGAGAAATACATCCTAAGAGGATTCGAAACCCAATCGGCATTGATTGAATTATTACGGAGCTGCAACAGTGAGCAAACGGTGCATCCGGACGATGTCCAAGTTCGAGTAGTTTGATGAGACCAACCATGAGAAGCAGCTGATCATGCCTGGAAACAGCTGAAATTTTGTGACTTCACACAGACGTTGGTCTAAGAGATCCGGCCTCGGTTCCGGCGCACTCAATCGCTTAGAACGAACCGTCACACGGCAATCATGGCCACTATGAAAATGATCACGGCGCTGGTGAACGTGACACGTGACCTCGCACGTGACACTGCATGTATCGCTCAACTTCGATCAAGCCGTCCAGCTTCACGACGGGCTACGACTGAAGCGCTAACGATGAAGCGCACCGAGCTGAAGGGAAACATGGATCAATTAAGGACATGCTGATGTATTTACATGTTGAAGTTGAAATTGCATAAAAGAAATTGTAATTATAAAAAGATTGAATTATTGCTTTTTTCACTGAAAATTTTCGTTGCTTCGCTGAAGAACTTGACGTTTGCTTCCAGCGAAAGCTTACGCGATAAAGCAAATCGCTAAATTTCACACTAACACAGCAAAAAATCCGTCAACATTAACTTAATACACATGCATTTTCTGAGAAAAGCTCTATTTGCATGACAACAATCCACTCCAAGGGGAATGACATATCCTTTTCTAAGCGGAATATCCGCATTTATCCGTTTCTAACCGTCGCTAACCGTTGCTAAGCGAGCTGCTAAGTGAGCAGAAGTTAGACGCGGTTAGCGACGGTTAGAAACGGATAAATGCGGATATTCCGGTTAGAAAAGGATATGTCATTCCCCTTGATCCACTCCCATAAGTAACGGGCGGCCGCCGTCCAATATCAGGATTGCCAACTGTTCGGCGACTGCTGTCATGTTTCTTTGTCGCCGAATCTGGCGCTGGGTCTTCGGTGCGGAAACCCAAAGGTGGGAATAAAATTTTGGGGTTTGCGCGCAATATTAATAAAATAAAGGACTTAGTAGTGGGTTTTCGGGGTGCAGTTCTCGAAGAAGCATGAGTTTCGTTCAGATCAAGATATAATGTAATCAACCAGACGTCTTGGGAGGGATCATTCGGAGAGGAAGAAGTTTTTAGTGGGGAATTTATGCCAGAAGCCAAGGGGAATGACATATCCTTTTCTAACCGGAATATCCGCATTTATCCGTTTCTAACCGTCGCTAATCGCGTCTAACTTCTGCTCACTTAGCAGCTCGCTTAGCAACGGTTAGCGACGGTTAGAAACGGATAAATGCGGATATTCCGCTTAGAAAAGGATATGTCATCCCCCTTGCCAGAAGCATAAAAAGTTTGCCGATTTTAATGGAGCGTAGCTTTCTTGAATCCACATAATCCACATAATAGAAAATTTGTATGTTTGGTTTTCGTACTTTACTATCAATACAATTTATTGTTAGCATATTTGAGTTCCATTTTTTTTCTGATCTTCATTGTGAATAATGCTCGTATTGAATCACAAAATCTAATGTTAAACTAAAACTCGAACTGAAAGCAATAACCCGTTCAAAACCTTGTTCAAAACACAGAAAAGTGCCCTTTCTCAAAACGACTAACTATTCACATTCCTCGCTGTTGCGTTCGATAGTAAATTGGTGCGTATCCGGGCTCGATTGTCCATCGTTGTCAGCACCCCTTCCATAACCACTTGCGTACCAGTTACTGGTGGTTGAGCCTGGCAGGCCCTCACGGAATTCCGCTGTTGCACCCGAGGTTGCACCAATATTTCCGTTCCAACCTGATTGTTACGCTCGTCAAGACCTTTTCCAGGGTTCATCACTTGCTGCTCTTTGAAAATTTTTTATGATAACCAACCTCGGTGATAACCAGATAACGATGTCATCTATATATATAAAAATGAGTTTGAAGTTCCTTTGAGGCAACAAAACTCAAGAACGGATGAACCGATCAGCATGACTCTTGCACGGTTCGGTTCATATTCGTGGTGGCTGTGTTTATATGTACAAAAAGCTATGAAAATCAACCAGAAAAGTATGAAAATTGATATAGTACTGATTTTCCCAAGGGGAATGACATATCCTTTTCTAACCGGAATATCCGCATTTATCCGTTTCTAACCGTCGCTAACCGCGTCTAACTTCTGCTCACTTAGCAGCTCGCTTAGCAACGGTTAGCGACGGTTAGAAACGGATAAATGCGGATATTCCGCTTAGAAAAGGATATGTCATTCCCCTTGGATTTTCCATGAGCTGGGAAAGAAATCATCAAGATCGAAATGAAACCAATCTAGAGTGCGGTGATATTTTGAGCTCAACAGTTGTCAAACCACCACAACCGCGCAAGACAAAGTTTGCCGGGCCAGCTAGTAAAGTATGAAAATATGGAAAACGACTTATTCAAAATTCACGTTTTAAAAATCTTTATTTATTCACAAGGGGCAAGGGAGTAGGAAGGGAGTGTCAGTCTAGTTAGGGTGTGAACCATTTCGCTTGTTTGTTTAACTTTTAGTTAAAATTTGACACTTGGATAGTTATTTGCCATCAAAAAGTTAAAAAGTAACCACGACGGTGGCCCATTTGGAATTTGACAGAGGAGTAGTTATTTGGAACAAAATACATTACGCAGCCAAATCATTGCGAACAAAAAATAACTATCGAATTGTCAAGACTAACCCTGCTCGCGAGTAGGGTTATTTTCAAAATAACTCTCGAAGTGTCAAATTTTAACTAAAAGTTAATCGACCAAGTGAAACGGTTCACAGCCTTAGAGTCTGGCGGACTGTCACTTTCGATTGGCTCCGGTCGAAAGTGACAGTCCGCCAGACTCTAATTATAGGGACTCTAGAAGGGAGTAGTTTTTACTATTTCAGGCCGAACATTTCAGTAGGTCCTATCTGCATTTGAGAGGCTGTCTTTATACACTTTCTCTTTCAATTATTGCAATGTAATGGTACACTTTTCAACTACTTTTGCAGTACAAATTAAAAGACGATTGATTTGACCATCGTTCTATGCAAGCAAATAATCATAATTCAAATGAACAGCTGAGATATTAACAAAAGAGAGCCTCTCTTCTGCAGATAGGACCTTTAGACATGTTTGGCCTGATTTATAATCCAAAATAAATATAAGAATATCGGCTCTGCAAAGCTGAAACCGGTGGGTGAGCCATGAAATGAACGAAACGGATAAAAAAATTACCTTGGCCATTGTCTCGTGTCACCTTAACGTAAGTTCATTGAATTTAGCCCTTTTCAAAAATCGACCGCATTTCAACCGCCCTTTTGCACGCAGCCACATTTCGCCGTGAAAAATTTCATGGTTTTCATTTCCGGTATTTTTGCTTTCCATGTGTGGCAACACTGAGCGCTGCTGCTCTGCTCTGCTGATGCTCTCGCTCTCACTCATTCACTCTGTTCCTTGCAGAGAACATCGTCAAATCCAGCGGCGAGAAAAGTTTTGCGGAAAAGGTAAGAAAAATCAGTGAAAGTGAAGGAAAATTCTTAATTTTGATTCGATTGAATGCTACGAAATCGGAATCACGATTGTGATTCAACAAAAAGTTCGCAATGCGTTTGAAATTTCAATTGATTTTTTTTCAACGATTTTTTTTCTACTTGTGCAGCCGAAACATGGCGGACCGACAACCGAGGAAAACTCGAGCTCGGGGGTATACGGCAACGATCAGCTCGTCAGCCGATGCCCGGGGAGGCCGAGGACAGGCTCCTGTCCGGGGCGGCGGCGTTGGTGTTTCTGGGGTAAGTATCGCGAGGATTTTCGGATCGGGCGATAATTTCAATGACTGCAACGAGTACTTTTTTTTTCAGCCTCGACCGTCGTTCCAGCATCCGGGAGCGGAAGGTCGCGCCGTAACATATCATGAAGGTTCAGCCGGTCGTGGAGCAGTTAGTGCTTCGAGCAGCCGTGGAACCGGAAATGGCAATGGGAACAACGGTGGCGGGGGTGATGGCAACGGGAATGGTGCGGGAGCGGCGGCAAGCCGCGGAGCAATGCGTGGTCGCCGTGCCGTTGCAGATACCCTCCGGACCCGTGCACTGGATGCCCCGTCGAAACATGGAACCATCGGACAACCGCTCCAGCTACAAGCGAACTACTTCAAGATATTGAAGCACATCGAGTGGACACTGTATCAGTATCGGGTGGATTTTGCTCCGGCCTGCGACAGTATCCGGTTGATGCAGGGCCTGATCAGTCAGCACAAGAAGACCTTCGGCGGATATCTGTTTGACGGAACTCAGCTGTTCATGGTGAACAAACTGCGGAGCGAGCAGTTGTCCTTGGAGTGTCGCCACGAGCGGACGGGAGAAGTGTACCAGATCAAGATCGCCCACACGGGAACCGTGGACATGACGAATGAAACCGGCATTCAGGTGCTGAATTTGATCCTCCGTCGTGCCATGGGAGGGCTGAATCTCCAGTTGGTTGGACGGAACTTGTTCGATGCGGCGGCCAAGATCACCATCCGTGACTATCATATTGAACTGTGGCCGGGATACGTCACCAGCATCCGCCAGCACGAGCAGGACATCCTCGTTTGCTGTGAGATCGCCCACAAAACCATGCGGATGCAAACCTGTTACGACGTTCTGCGGGATTGTCGGAACAATGACCGCAATTACAAGGATGCCTTCACTAAGACCGTCCTGGGTGTGGTCGTACTGACCGGTTACAACAACAAAACCTACACCATTCACGACGTCTCGTACGACACGACTCCGGCCAGCACGTTCGAGACCAGAAACGGAAAAATCTCGTTCGTTGAGTACTACAAGCAGAAGTACAACATCCAGATCCGGGATCCGAACCAGCCGATGTTGCTGTCCCGAGCCAAGAAGCGCGATCTGCGGGCCGGTGGTAACGAGCTGATGGCCCTGGTTCCGGAACTGTGCCAGATGACGGGCCTTACCGATCAGATGCGGAATGATTTCCGGTAAGTAGCGGATGGGTTCCTATAACGTTTCTCCGAAAAATGTTTCTCTAACTGCGTTCCTTTGGTTGATTAAGATTTCCCAGAAATAATGTATTTAACCATCCGATGACATTAAATTTAAAATTTCCAGCATGATGCGCGCCATGTCCGAGTACACCCGGCTCAACCCGGACCGACGCATCGAACGACTGGAAACGTTCAACCGTCGTCTTCAGACCACCGCGGCGAGCATGGAAGTGTTCCAGGTATGGCAAATGGAGCTGGACAAGCGTCTGGTCGAACTCCCCGGTCGATTGCTGCCCCAAGAAATGATCCAATTTACACCGACGGAGAAGTGAGTAAACTACTGATTCTAGTTGTTGGCATGTTTCGCTTACTTTCTTGATTTCAGAGGTGTCCCTGCAGGCGAGAATGCCGATTGGACCCAGCACTTTCGCAACAATCCGATGTTTTCGACCATTAAGTTGAACCGCTGGTTCATGATCGTACCGAACAGGGCGCAGCGAGAAGCTAACGATTTCCTTGGTTGCTTAATTCAGGCCGCCCGTGGAATGCGGTTCGAAATCCAGCAGTGCGAGATGGTCACCATCCCGGACGACCATCCTGGCACCTACGTCAGGACGTTGGACAATGTGGTGAACAAAGATCCTCAGCTGATCATGTGCGTGGTGTCGAACCAGAAGGCCGATCGGTACACGGCCATCAAGAAGAAGTGCTGTGTGGATCGCGCCGTTCCGACGCAGGTCATTTGCCAGAAAACCATCACTCCGAAGGGCGGCAACGTTCGAACACTCATGTCCGTGGCGACCAAAGTCGTCATCCAGATGAACTGCAAGCTGGGTGGAGTGCCATGGAAGGTCAAGATTCCCCTCAGCGGATTGATGACGGTCGGTTTTGACGTGTGCCACGACACGAACGACAAATCCAAATCCTACGGAGCCATGGTAGCCACGTTTGACCACGAAAATACAGAGGCTCCGAAGTTCTTCTCAGCCGTAAGTCAACACAGACATGGCGAGGAAATTTGCAATTACCTCCCGCTGAACACGATCAAGGCGCTCAACGAGTACCGCAAGGAGTACGGTGTGCTTCCGAAGCGTATCCTCTTCTACCGGGACGGCGTCGGCGAGGGTCAGCTGCACTACGTTTACGAACACGAGGTCAAATCGATTATTGGGAAACTGAACGAGGTCTACAAAAGCGCCGGAGTCGAGCAGGATGCCTTGTTCACCTTCATCATAGTGAACAAACGCATCAACACGAGATTCTTCGATCATAAGCAAAATCCACGGCCGGGAACCGTGGTCGACGATGTGGTGACCAATCCGGAACGGTAAGTTACGAACTCCGCTGCAGACAATTCAGCCAACTAAACCTCACATTTTCTTCCAGTACCGATTTCTACATCGTTTCGCAGTCGGTCAGACAGGGAACGGTGTCCCCCACTGCCTTCAACGTCCTGTACGACACGTCCGGCCTCAAGATAGACCATCTGCAGATGTTGTCCTACAAGCAGTGCCATCTGTACTACAACTGGTCCGGAACTGTGCGGGTACCGGCCGTGTGCCAGTACGCCCACAAGCTGGCTTTCCTGGTCGGGCAGTTCATCCATCAGGCACCGAGCAATCTGCTCGAGAAGAAGCTCTACTTCCTGTAGTTGAAGTAATGCCAATTATCTGACTGTAGCACATTGCATGTTGACCAGGCAATTGGCATGTCTCCGTAAGCATTATTTAACCCTTGATCGGTTTGTTTTATTTATTCCTTTTTTCAAGTATTTACAATATTGAATTGGCTAAGCAAAACATTAGGTATAATGTTTATACTATTTTTATTTATTCTAAACGAGTTTGTAGAATATTTTAAAGTTGGATACGAAAATACATCCTTTTTGGAATACTCATTACCTTTTCTACTAGTAATTTCCGATGTATCAGAAAACAACAGTTCCAACAAGCGGCACCTGGATAACCGAATACCGGGACGCACACTTGCCACTGGCCTCTCATTGCCGTCGAGCCCCTCCAGCCAGCGACCAGCAGTCGTCCCGGTCATGCATTTGAGAAGGAAGATGAGATCTTCCGACCTCCAATCTCAGGCAAGTACGCCACACATCCGAAAACAGACGTAACACTTACGAATCGACCACCGTTTTAACGATCATTTTCAATTTTCATAGTTGTGGCTTTCACAACCAGAGACGCGCGCATCATTTTTCCATGCGTTTGACGTTTCACACTAGCCTTCTGTTGGCGATATTGCACAACAGTGATTCGTGCAACTTTTCCATAAGGTGATGGTAGTGTGAACTGGCCGATGGATTTCCAGGAAAATCAATCAAGGTGTTACGTCTGATTGTCTGTGTCCGAGATATTTCTTTTCTGCAACGTCCACTGATTCTAGAGCCGATCTTCTTCAAGTAAACATGGTCTCATTTGGCGAGAATGTTGAGCTTGAGCTTGATTGACCGCCCGTGGATGCTACTCCAGTATCGCCAGACCAGCTGCATTCACACAAGGAACCAATGAGATATCTGCCGGGGACTAGCAGGCATCTTCAGTGTGTGAGTGTTCGTGATCTTCTATTTTAGGCGACAATGGCGCCTGCCACGTCAGGTTGCAGGTTAATGTGGGGAAGGGTAAGGAAGTGATGATAGCAATCGTTTGTATCCACATCTGACCGAATATACCTCTGCGCCAGCACAAATTCATGCGGATGTCGGAGTGTTGGTGGGACTTGGTTGGCAGAAGGTTCACAAATTGGTGTGTGGATACCAGGGTAAGGTGATAGAATTGTGTGTTTTTATTATTTTGAAGATGTGCGGCACAGCTCGCTTGATTGCATAACTTGTAGGCGTTTTCTAATAAGATTGAGACACTGTGCTGTGAAAGTTTGGAAGGAAGGGAAACGGCTTTTTCAACCCGTTTCTGTTCTAGCGATGGCTATGAACATGTTTATATACATGAGTTGTATAAATATGTAAAGAGCAGATAGAAAGTATATAGAAAGATACAAAGTAGGAGGAAAGGGACGGGCCAGGGATTGAATCCAGGACCTTCTGCATATAAATCAGAAGCGGTAGCCACTAGACCACCAAGCCCGTTAGGTCTCATTTGGCGAGAATGTTTCTGTTGGAGAAACTTAGTAACCTGCGATTCCTTACGACATAACTATCGTAATTTCACGGTGTACAATATTCAGATCTTTATGCCGTGGGGTAGTTTGTTGATTTAATAAAACTTTTCATTCGTTATCAAACCTCAAAGCACATTGGACATTCTTTTCATTCCCTGCGATTACGAGAGGGTATGACCAGCAAAGTTTAGCATCTAAGTTAAAATACACAAAAATAAAAATTAAAAAAAAAAAACCAGCAAAGTTGGATCAGTAGTTGTGAAGTTTCAGTTTGGATAGAAGATGAGTCTAGCTAGGCGGAAGTTCAACCGGAAACGAAAACGCCGGTAGGGCCGGAGACGGTGACGGAAGCATCGCTGGAGTAGGTGCAGGAAGAGGAGCACGTTACAGTGGAGTTGGCTTGCCGGTCATCGAGAAGCTCAGGGGCCGTGGAAACTATACAACGTGGGCATTTGCTATGAGGAGCTGTGGAACCAGTGGCAGATCAAGTCGTGAGCAATGAAGTCAGCATGCGGGCGCTAGCCACCATATGTTTAAGCCTGGAAACAACGTACTACAGCCTGGTTCTGGACGCCAAGCCAAAGAAGCATGGAACAAACTGCACAACACTTTTCAAGACAACGGATTAACGCGCAAGATCGGACTGCTGAGGAAGCTAACATTGATTCGACTGGAACCACCCGGGGTCTAATTGAAACATATGCGATGCGAGTGTGACAAACTGCGTACGGCTTCGCACGGCTATGCGTGTTAATGAGCCGTAAGATTAATTGGAAATTGTCTCTGGTGGAGATTACCAAGAATCTGGCGGAGATTCTTAAAAATCTCTGGTATAGATTCTTAAGGGCGGACGGGACGGTCGAGGAAATATCCGCCATTGCTCTGTTTCTACTAAGATGGTAATCTCAGATTCTACTTCATATAATGGAACAAAAATCTATCATTATGTATGCTCACTTGCAGTGCATATGCTGATTGTTTTTCAGCCTCATCTGTGCGATAGAAATCGAGATTACCATCTTCAAAATCGCGAGGCAAATTGTTAGAAAGAGAGGGAAGATAGGAAAAATAACACAGCGTCCCGATTCACCTTAAGAATCTCTGGCGGAGATTCTTGAAAATCTCTGGTATAGATTCTTAAGAATCTCTGGCGGAGATTCTTAAAAATGTCTGGTATAGATTCTTAAGAATCTCTGGCGGAGATTCTCAAGAATCTTTAGCGGAGATTCCTAAGAAACTCTGGCGGATATTGCCAAGAATCTCTGGCGGAGATTACCAAGAATCTGGCGGAGATTCTTAAAAATCTCTGGTATAGATTCTTAAGAATCTCTGGCGGAGATTCTCAAGAATCTCTAGCGGAGATTCCTAAGAAACTCTGGCGGATATTGCCAAGAATCTCTGGCGGAGATTTCCCAGAATCTCTGGCGGAGATTTTCCAGAATCTCCGGTGGACATTCCCAAGAATCTCTTGCGCAAATTCCCAAGAACCTCTCGCGGAGATTCTCCAAAAACTCTGGAGATGATTATCAAGAATCTCTGGCGGAGATTTCCACGAATCTCTGGGGCAGATTACTAAGAATCTCTGGCGGAGATTCGCAAGAATCTGGCGGAGATTTCCAAGAATCTGGCGGAGATTCCCAAGAATCTCTGGCGGAGATTCCCAAGAATCTCTGGCGGAGATTCCCAAGAATCCCTGGCGGAGATTTCCAATAATCTGTGGTGGAGATTGCCAAGTATCTCTAACTAAGATTCTTAAGAATCTCTGGCGGAGATTCCTAAGAATCTCTCGCGGAGATTCTCCAAAAACTCTGGAGAAGATTATCAAGAATCTCTGGCGGAGATTTTCACGAATCTCTGGTTCAGATTACTAAGAACCTCTGGTGGAGATTTCCAAGAATCTGGCGGAGATTCCCCAGAATCTCGTCTGGAGATTCCCCAGAATCTCGTCTGGAGATTCCCCAGAATCTCGTCTGGAGATTCCCCAGAATCTCGTCTGGAGATTCCCCAGAATCTCATCCGGAGATTCCCCAGAATCTCATCTGGAGATTCCCCAGATCTCATCTGGAGATTCCCCAGAATCTCGTCCGGAAATTTCCCAGAATCTCGTCCGGAGATTCCCCAGAATCTCTTCCGAAGATTTTCCAGAACCTTTTCCGGAAGATCGTCACAATCTCTTCCGGAGATTCGCCAGAATCTCTTCCGGAGATTCGCCAGAATCTCTTCCGGAGACTCGCTAGAATCTCTTCCGGAGATTCGCCAGAATCTCTTCCGGAGATTCGCCAGAATCTCTTCCGGAGATTCGCCAGAATCTCTTCCGGAGATTCGCCAGAATCTCTTCCGGAGATTCGTCAGAATCTCTTCCGGAGATTCGTCAGAATCTCTTCCGGAGATTCGCCAGAATCTCTTCCGGAGATTCGCCAGAATCTCTTCCGGAGATTCGCCAGAATCTCTTCCGGAGATTCGCCAGAATCTCTTCCGGAGATTCGCCAGAATCTCTTCCGGAGATTCGCCAGAATCTCTTCCGGAGATTCGCCAGAATCTCTTCCGGAGATTCGCCAGAATCTCTTCCGGAGATTCGCCAGAATCTCTTCCGGAGATTCACCAGAATCTCTTTCGGAGATTCACCAGAATCTCTTCCGGAGATTCCCCAGAATCTCGTCCGGAGATTTCCCAGAATCTCGTCCGGAGATTCCCCAGAATCTCTTCCGAAGATTTTCCAGAACCTTTTCCGGAAGATCGTCACAATCTCTTCCGGAGATTCGCCAGAATCTCTTCCGGAGATTCGCCAGAATCTCTTCCGGAGATTCGCCAGAATCTCTTCCGGAGATTCGCCAGAATCTCTTCCGGAGATTCGCCAGAATCTCTTCCGGAGATTCGCCAGAATCTCTTCCGGAGATTCGCCAGAATCTCTTCCGGAGATTCACCAGAATCTCTTCCGGAGATTCACCAGAATCTCTTCCGGAGATTCGCCAGAATCTTTTCCGGAGATTCGCCAGAATCTCTTCCGGAGATTCGCCAGAATCTCTTTCGAAGATTCACCAGAATCTCTTCCGAAGATTCGCCAGAATCTCTTTCGGAGATTCACCAGAATCTTCCGGAGATTCCCCAGAATCTCGTCCGGAGATTTCCCAGAATCTCGTCCGGAGATTTCCCAGAATCTCTTCCGGAGATTTGCCAGAATCTCTTCCGGAGTTTCGCCAGAATCTCTTCCGGAGATTCGCCAGAATCTTTTCCTGAGATTCGCCAGAATTTCTTCCGGAGATTCGCCAGAATCTCTTTCGAAGATTCACCAGAATCTCTTCCGAAGATTCGCCAGAATCTCTTTCGGAGATTCACCAGAATCTCTTCCGGAGATTCCCCAGAATCTCGTCCGGAGATTCCCCAGAATCTCATCCGGAGATTCCCAAGATCTCGTCTGAAGATTCCCCAGAATCTCGTCCGGAGATTTCCCAGAATCTCGTCCGGAGATTCCCCAGAATCTCTTCCGAAGATTTTCCAGAACCTCTTCCGGAAATTCGTTACAATCTCTTCCGGAGATTCGCCAGAATCTCTTCCGGAGATTCACTAGAATCTCTTCCGGAGGTGGCGTGGTAACAGATCTAGGAGTATGTGCACAGGATGAAAGACTTCCGGCCCCTGATCTCCAAGAGATTGAGGAGGAGGTTGGCCGGTTGAAAAACAACAAAGCCGCAACAAGAGCAGATAAACTACCAAGCGAGCTTCTAAAATACGGTGGAGAAGCACTGGTTAGAGCACTACACTGGGTTATTACCAAGATTTGGGAGGAGGAAGTATATATTACCGGAGGAATGGATGGAAGGTATCGTGTGTCCCATTTTCAAAAAGGGCGGCAAGTTGGATTGCGGGAACTACCGCGCGATCACACTAATTTTATGTCGCCGTCTATCACCGATTGCAAGAGAGTTCGTGGGACAATATCAGGCTGGATTCATGGGTGAACGCGCTACAACGGACTAGATGTTCGCCATCCGCCACGTGTTGCAGAAATGCCGCGAATACAACGTGCCCACACATCACTTGTTCATCGATTTCAAATCGGCGTATGATACAATCGATCGAGAACAGCTATGGCAGATTATGCACGAATACGGATTCCCGGATAAACTGATACGGTTGATCAAGGCGACGATGGATCGAGTGATGTGCGTAGTTCGAGTACCAGGGGCACTCTCGAGTCCCTTCGAATCTCGCAGAGGGTTACGGCAAGGTGATGGTCTTTCGTGCTTGCTGTTCAACATTGCTTTAGAGGTTGTAGAAGAGCGGGGATAAACACGAGTGGAACGATTTTCACGAAGTCCGTTCAGCTGCTTGGTTTCGCTGATGATATTGATATTATTGCTCGTAAATTTGAGACGATGGCGGAAACGTACATGCGACTAAAAAGTGAAGCCAGGCGAATCGGATTAGTCATCAATGTGTGGAAGATAAAGTACATGATGGCACAGGGCTCTAGAGAGGATTTAACGCGCCTGCCTCCCCAGAATTCTATCGGTTGACGAATTCGTGTACTTGGACTCATGAACTGATGACCGCCGACAACGAGACCAGAAGGGACGCATTGTGGCAGGAAATCGAGCTTACTTTGGACTCCGCAGAACTCTACGATCGAACAAAGTTCGCCGTCACACGGAGTCAACTATCTACAAAACGCTGATTAGACCGGTAGGGGCACGAAGCATGAACTACGTGCAGACTGTAGAGGACCAACGCGCCTTTGAGTTTCTTGAACGGAAGGTGTCGCGTAGTACTACGGCGGAGTGCAGATGGAAGACGGGACTTAGAGAAGGTGAATGAACCACAAGCTACATCAGCTACTGAGGTCACCCCACGGGTTCGTATTGGCACTCTGACAGAGACCCTCAAAGCAGGCCTTTTTGCTTGCTCTTATCTCGGTTTTAAGCGCGGCTTTTGCAGCGGCGAACACCACCCGCCGTTCGTTTCGCTCTTCCTCTGATCGTACTCGCTGCATCCGCCGCCTAGCCCGTAGGCAGGCGCGGCGCAGGTCCGCAATCGCGTCGGTCCACCAGTAAGCCGGTGGCCTCTCATTTCTAGGGTGGACTCGCTTAGGCATGGTCGCATCACACGCACGTGAGAGCACCGCTACCAGCTCGTCGCCGTCTAAACCGATTAAGTTTCGCTCACGGCGGAGCGCCTCCCTAAATACCTCTTCGTCGAAGTATGATGTCTTCCACCTGCGAGGGCTTGGCCTTGGCCTAGCCGCCTCTTCTTCTATCCGCTGTCTGCTGTTATTGTAGTCGATACTGTAGCGAACCGCCAGGTGGTCGCTGTGAGTGTAGACATCATCTACTCTCCAGTTCGAACTACTTGTTAAGCCAGGACTACAACAGGTCACGTCAATAATTGACTCCGCTCCGTTTCGACTAAAGGTACCCTTGGTACCGACATTAGCCAAGTCGACATCTAAGATGGCCAGTGTTTCTAGCAGGATCTGACCCCGCTGGTTCGTGAAACGGCTTCCCCATTCCACGGCCCAGGCATTAAAGTCACCCGCTACCGGCCTTCGCCCTGTTAGCACGGTCGTTAAGCGGTCCAGCATTTGCGTGAACTGCTCGATCGGCCACCGTGGAGGCACATAACAGCTACAGAAGAAGACCCCGTTTACTTTGGCGACCACGAAGCCCTCATAGGTAGTAGACACCAACTCCTGGACGGGGTATTTACCCGTCGTCCATATCGCCGCCATTTTTCTGGTCCCATCCGCGACCCAGTTGCCGTTGCCGGCGGGTACTTGGTATGGGTCCGATATGATGGCGAGTTGTTGAGCCGCATCTCAGTGGTTCAGGTTCAGCTGCGTTACCTGAACTGTGATTTGTTGTTCACTGCGGCTTTCTTGAAGGCCGGGCACCTTGGACCACCCATCGGATGTCTGTTGTTCGAAGATTTCCCGGTACAGATCATGCAGATGGGCGGACTCGTGCAGCTTTGGGCGTTATGACCTTCAGCGCCGCATCGCCTGCACAGTTTGCGCCTGTCGGGGCCTTTGCAGTCCCATGACTTGTGTTCTGGCTCCAGACACCTGAAGCAAACCTCTGGTGGCTCGTGGAATGTCAGATGACATACACACCAACCCACCTTTATACTCCCTACTTTAACGGAATTTTTGACGTGCGCCACAGGTAGCTGAACTAAAGCTATCTGTGTCCCTGCTGGCCCTTTCCGTAGCTTAACGGCTGCGGCGGCCACCTGCACATCGCACTGTTGCCGCAGTGCCGTGACGAGCTCTTCCACTTCGGTGATCTCGTTAATGTCCTTGACCTTCAGAGTCGCCTCATGTGTCAGAGCCCTCACCTACACACCCTCACCAAGGACCTCTTCTGCCAGCCCTTGTGCTCCTTCTGACGCTTCAGCTCCAGGATCATCTCGCCCGTACGAGTTCGTCTAATACTGCGTACGTATGCTCCAAGACCCTCAATCTTGGCGTCACTTCGCATCATCTTCAAGACGTCCGAGTACTTGGACTGTTCCGTCTTGATGACGATCGCGTCGCCTTTCTCGCGCTTGCACATGGTATAGGTATAATGTGTGGGTGAGTTTATGTTGACCGTAATTTCTTCTGAAGGAGGCACGTAATACCATAAAGATGCGTCTTCATATTTCATGATACACTTTTTTGTTGAATAGTTATCAGTTATTTATTCATAGCATTCACAGAGGAAAAATTGTTGGAGTTCAAGACGGAAACCGATCATAGTAGATTTAGCGAAGAAGAAGATTTCATTACACTGTCATTCTGTTACTGTTACACACTGAATGATTAAGACGTTAAAACATTAAGTCCCACTGTTACTAATTAACACCATTAAAAATACCTTAATCAAATAATTGTTTTAAAGCTAACGAAGTTCAATAAAATAATGCATCACGACTTCATAAAGTTTTCGTTGAAAACTTTGTATAACTTTTTCGCCTTGCGAGGGCCCAGTCCCGGACATTGCGACAGTTTCTCCTCACTGCTGTCTATCATGTTGGCCAGCGTGCCGGAGTGCTGAATCAACGTCATGGCATCAGTCTTGTTGATCGGTTTGATTGCGGTCAGCGCACTGACCAGCTGCAACGAAATATTATTGGCATATCAGCAAACGCAATTCCCTCATTCCTCAAATCCCGCCACTCACCTTCTGGTACGGATTCTGCTCGGGCCGTTCCATGATCAGATCCGGCGGCTTGTTCTCGAACATCTTGTACGTCTCGACTATCTTGCCGGCTTCCTCGGCGTTCCACGCCAACATCATGGTCAAATCGGCCAACAAGCAGATACGCGTCAAATGTTTCAGCGCGTTGTGCGGTTCTTGGATGTCTACCTGTACCAGCAGCACCCGCAGCTCGTACATCTTACCCAGCTGCTTCAGTCGGCCGTGGATGTAATCCGGATTGAGATTGTGATAGCGCATCGAGATGTACAGAATGCAGGACGTGGCTCCGACCACATAGTCTGGCACGATGTCGTCGTATTCCCACGGGATGTTTTGGATGGATTTGAGCAGAGGGTTTCCGCGCTGTTTCGGGTTCACCAGAACGCAGTTGCCCTTGTTGACGGACCGGACGACGACGGTGGCGGCTCCTTCACCCGCTGATGAAGTTCCCGGAGCATCAGAGGTTTCACTTACCATGGCCATCATTTTCGACGGTGATGGCATGTCCAGGTTGGCCAGCAGATCGTCGTCATCCATGGAATCGTTCGGAACGGACATGGTACCGAAGTTTTACAACCAAAATCGCGAAAAGATTACAAATTTGTAACGAGTAACCGGAATTTTTCGTAATCGCACGCGCACGTAAACAAATAATGATTGTTTTGATGACGTTTCGGGAGCTTTTTCGCGCGGGCTGATTGATTATTCGAGCATTGCATTCGAAATTCGAACATGAAGAGCGGGCGCGCGGGACTGAATCGAAAAAGCGCGCAAAAAATGTGCTTTTCGTAAAGCACGTGAGAGATGGCGGAAATGAAAAGCTGTGAGTTTCCTGGGACACCCTAAAACAATTTCATTTAGATTTAAAACGATTTTACCTATGTGAATTCAGAAGATTCGAAATTTGAGTGTTAATAAACACTATAAGGCATTTTATGAGACGTTTCAAATCAGCTGTTTTTTGAATGTTTACCAGCTTTGAAGTTCAACCGGTGGGCCCATTTATTTACATTTTCGTTAGCAAACATGTGATACGGGCCCATCCAATAAACGGGGTTCATTTATCTGCAAAAATGCGTCAATCCGCCCACTATAATTAATATCCGTAGACCGTGGGAATGTTTTTTTCATCTGCTAGTCACATCATACAGCTCGGGGGATTGATACATGCCGCATTAGAAACCGAAACATCTCTGCCAGCAAAAATCTGATTGGCGCTCACTATAGATAGTAGAGTAAACATTATATCTCACATCAAAAGAGTAACCTTTACCCTGATTGTGGGTAAAGGTGTCTTTGCGAAAATCTCGGTACCCAGTTCCTTCTGGTGGCTTGTTGATGTCAAAATCTGGGTAAACATCTGGGTAAGTGGGATTTGTCAAAATTTTCATTTAGTTCGTGATATATATTCCGAAAAATTAGAGGTTCTGAAAAAAAAACTTTGGAAAATCTCGGATTTCGAAAGTTAGAAGCTAATAAGTAATTCATATTTTCCATAATATCATGCTTATATTTATCATAAACATTGCTATTCAGATATTCTTGCCACTTGTCCGGCTACAACATGTTTGGAAAAATACTTCGATGAAGACGCGCGAAGCGAAAACTTGTTGCTCACCTTCTGTAATAGTAATAACATGACTGGTATGTTTTTAGTTCACCTGCTAATCGAATAATTCAATAGCTAATTAAGCTAATTACATTTTTCAAATAATTTAGGAACCGGTGCAGAACAAAATACACACAATGTACACAATTTTCCATTGCAATGAACTCAAATGGAAAATTGTGTAATGTATTCAAATCTGGAGCATTTTCATTATCGGAGGATAAGTTTTGTAAGGAATTATTTAATTAATATATCATACTTAACACGTTCTTGTATTCGTTGAGGCTTAATAAATCCTGTGTTTTATCTTGGAACTTTATTTCATCCGGCGAAACAACAATAGGGTCCTAAAATTAAAGACGAAATCTCGCTTATATTGAATAATACGGTCAAGCATGGTATTCTAAACGGAATTGTACTTTAATCGAACTTGAAAAACAAATGAAAAATGAGAAAATTCGAAAGAAGTAAAATGGTAAATAGTTCTACTTTGACACTTGAGGTCAACCTTGTGTGACGGAGCTCGACATTTTTCGCACTGGGAATTCAAAAATGTTCCTATCTGACATACATGGTGAAAAAAATCACTCAAAGTATGTGTTATAAGCTAGGGACGAGACAAAAGACTAAAAAAAATAAAAATTATATATTTTCAACTACGGTTAATAAAAACGTCAAAAAATGAGTAAATATGTACTCTTGTATCATATATTGTGATTTAAAACACGAATCCAGATAGGACTTTAGGAACCTATTCTAGGGCAGTCCATTCAATGCATGCTTACTCATTTATTTAAAAATGGGTAGAAAATACCCCGATGAGAAACGTCTAAATCAGGGTAACCTTTACCCGGATTTTGAAGCCAATACCGGAAACCCAGATTTGATTAAAGGTGCCTTTACCCACTTTAGAGTAACTGCAGATTTGCTCGATCTGGGTCGCTTTGACATCAATCTGGGTAACTGAGGGTTAGCGTGTAGAAAGAGCGCATGAAAAGGAAGATGAAAAAGAACTCAAAATTTAAAAGTATGTATTATTTTGAGTTTTTCAGTTTCTCCGTGTATGAACGAACACCTACAAGGTACCACACAAATATTCAGTAGTTGGTCGATTGACCACTCGCAACGCTGGCATCGTTTTTGCTCCTGTTTGACGTTTGCTCACGACCACCACCTAGTGGTGGCCCGGCCAAACACAATATGTTTAGCATTGGTCGATTACGTTTTCGTGACGATGTTTTTAACCCTTATGTGGCCGACAGGGTACCCGGGTACCCAGCGCCCATTTAAAAAGCACGGTGTAGAAAAAAGCAAAAAAAATGTCGGACACATAACGGTTAATGAAATTTGTTCTAAGGGTGTTCATAAACCACGTAGACCAAATTTTGACCATCTCAGACCATCCCCCCCTTCCCCCACGTAGACTTTCGTCCATACAAAAATTTTAAAATTTGTATGGAGCGTAGACTTTAGCCAGACCCCCCCTCCCCCCAAAATGTCTACGTGGTTTATGAATGGCCCCTAAGTGTTACGTCTGTTTATCTGTGCTAGCTTTATTAAAAGTAGCTCTTCACTGTTTGAAGGTTTGTAGTGGAATGGCTCTAATATCTTTCATGTTGGAACTGGATCGGTTCAAGGCCTCCTATTTCTTCAGTAAGTTTTTCATTAATTAACTTAATTAAGGAAACGTTCGCATCTTTTTTTTCTAAACTGAACGTGTCGGGGCTGAACTAGACTCTGAATACTATCAGTAGAATGACTACTCTAAGCAACTAAACGACGCTTATATGATCACAGCAGTGTCGATTATGTTACTTTCGCTCTTATTCAAACAATCGTTTCAGAATACGTCAAGGCAGTGGTGAATCAATCCGTTATATGTGAACAAAAAGTCACATTTGCATATGACCGACATTTAACACATAGGTATTCCACCCCGCATCTAGCTAATATTATCTCACTTCTCTGGTCGTGTATCAGCTTCAAGTCAAACGACAAAAAAGAGTTATTCAGTATGATTTTCCCATTCCAATTATACAGCATAATGCGTCTGAACGATGATGATGCGCGCCTAACTCTGTCTGCGCATAGCGCCAACCCTCGCTTTTCGATTTCAAATGTAAACAAATGCAAATGAAAAGTAATTTTGCTTAACTGCGCAAACTGATTATCATCGCTGCACACTCTTGCGCCGAATCTTCATACAACAATGTGACCCGAGAGGTTCGTCACTTGCAGTAGAGTTTAAATCACGAACTTTACGATAATTGTTTGTCCATTTGAAATAGCAGTGTTGCCAGCGTTTCGATCGTGGCATTATGCCTAACGACCGTATCGATCTGAATGGTCACGATCTTGCCCTTTTTCGGGGGGATCGGCTTAGAGTGGGAAGGATCCACCAAAAGTATGTCTCCACCACTCCGCTGCCGCCGTCACAAAGGTCGATCACTTCCATTCATGCGCGCGAGTCTCAACCTCTCCGATTCGCACGATCTTTCTTCTCCGCATCACCTGTGCAAGCAGGTGGCGGCGCTGGCGACCATTCATCAGCGTCGAAGACACAGAGAGAAACCTCCCGCCCGCCACACGATCAACAACACTGCGTAGTAGCACGGTGGTACACCTCCGCGCGCCATACGCTTCGCGCGTACGGAGAAAACGACCGGACCGGTCGTCTGAGTTCATTTCGATCCGAGTCGACCGGGCAAGGTAGTTTCACTTGTGCTCTCTTGACGACATCACCTGCTTTTTGGCGCCTCTTTTATATATCGCGTGCGTGATTCGTGAACTGGCTACGTTCCAGTGCCCAACCGGCCCTATAATGGCTTTGAAAGTGCTGGTGGTGATTGCACTGCTGCTGGTTGCATTGACTCTGACCACCGTCCAAGCAGGTCCAATGTACTACAAGAAGGTATCCGGACAGAAGTACGAACCTGGTAAGTTTTGATTGAGAAGCGATCGCGAATAGTGGGGGTTGACTCATCGCTGTGTGTACATACGCAGATTGGGTGGCGGTGTCATCGACGGTCGTTCCACTGGCCGAGTACCGCGTGAGCGTGGGTGGTGGTGGTGGCGAGCAAACCAATTCAGCACTAGCAGAAGATGAATATAGGCGGGCATACCTGAGGCACCAGCAGCTTTCGGCGGCGGCGGCGGCTAACAGTGGTAAGGTCAAGCTGAAGACAACAGCGCGGGACGGAACGGAAGTCGACGAGGCGGGAGCTGCCGCTCGAGTTCAAGAAGATCCGGACACGTTGATCACAGGTGGGTGGTTTGATTTTGGGTGACGTGATACAAAAACGGTGAATGTAAGCTTTCTATTATTCTTTGCAGCCAATAAGAAATTTTACGAACGGAAAAGCAACTGATATACCTAAGAATACGTAAAAGTGGTTGAATCGCTCAGGTTGATTCATTCGAAGTGGATTACCGTTTATCGAAGATTATCAATTCACTACTAAAAAGAAAAGGTAAAGTGCCAATCAATGTTTATGCGAAGTTGTTAATATTCTGTTATTTTCATTTGATTTGATTAAACGAAAATTTAGCAAAATTTGAACTACGGATGTTTTATTTTCAAGACTAGAACCAGCTTATATGCACCCTTTGGGGTTTACTTTTTTTAACGTTATAGAGGATCTGACAGACATATAACAATGTGCTAGGTTATCCAAACTGTTCCTGAGTTCAGCACATGGAGCGTTTACTTTTATTTATTCAACCAAATTCCAGTTCGTAAGGTTCTGTCCATCCTTTCCAAGGGCGTAGCCAGCTTTTCGGCCAGGGGGGGGGGGCGAGCACCCTTACACGGAAAGCCACTTTGCAGTAACAAGGAGTTCAAATACTTCATCATTTAAAAAAAAAATAAAAGTGAAGTATGAAATATGGGTAATTAACAGGAATGGTTCAATGGAAGAATGATATATGATTATAATCCTGAGGAATTCCTCAAGATATTGCTTCAGGAATTTCTTAATCAATGCCATCATGAATTTGAATATATCCAGCAGTTTCTCCAGAAATTACTTTAATATTTTTCCAGGTTATTTTGATGTAGATATTCCAGCAGAAATTACCTTCGGAAAACTTGCAGTAATTCCGTTGGGAATACCTTCAGAAATCTCTTCAATAATTCCTCCAGAAGTTTTATTACGAACTTCACCATGCATTCTTTTGAGAATTTCCCCAGTAATTCTTTACAAATATCATTCTTAATTACACCAGAAATCCGTTAGAGAAGCTCCAGAAAATACTTTAAGAATTTCTCCGGGAATTCTTTCAAAAATTCCAATCAAACTAAGATTCCTTTCCTTGAGGAATACCCTAAGAAATTTTTGGAGAAATTTCTTCGAAAAATCCTTTAATGAATTCCTTCGGAATTACCGGAAAAAAATCTATGAAAATTTCTAAAGGAATTCCTTCGGAAATTCTTATAGGAATATCTTTGGAAGTTGCTAGAGGAATGTATTCGGAAATTTTTAAAGGAATCAATTAAAAAATAATTTCAGGAATTTATTTCGAATATCCTTGAGGAATTCCACCGGTAATTCCTAGACAAATTCTTCAGAAATTTCATGAGGAATTCCTTCATTTCTAAAGCTCCTTGAGAAATTCCATAAGACATTCCTTCGAGAGTTCTTCTACGATTTCCTTTAGAAGATGCTTCGGGAATTCCTTGAGGAATTTCTTTGAAATAGATTTAGAATATTCCTTAAGGAACTCCTTCGGAGTTTTCGTGAGGAATTCTTCCGAAAATTCCTTGAGGAATACCTTCAAAAATTCTTGGAGGAATTCATCCGGAAATTTCTGTGAGAATTCCTTCCCAAATTCCTGAAGCAATTCTTTCGAAAATATTGAAAAAATCCACTAAAAGTCTCGTGAGATATCCCTTCTGAAATTCCATAAGGAATTTCTTTAAAAATCTTTCTAAACTTCCTTGAAAAAATATTTCGGAAATTCCTGAAGAAATGCGTTTTGTGATTTTTTATTTCCTAGAGGAACTCATTCGGAAATTCTTTGAAAAATTCCTTTAAAAATGCCTTGATAAGGAAAATTCGGAAATTGTTAAAGGAGTTCGTTTGGAAATTTTTTTGACATATGTCTGAAATGTCTTATGGAATACCTTCGGAAATTTCGTGAGAAATTGTTTGATAAGTTCGTTGAGGATTTTTTTCGTTTTTTTTTCATAAATCTTTACGAAATTCCTCAAGAATTCCAGCGAGAAATCCTTGAGAAGTTTCTTCGGAAATTCCTCAAGAAATTCCTTCAAAAATGTATTGCGGAACTCCTACGAAAACTTGAGAAACTCCTTCAAACATTCCTTCAGAAACACGTTTGGGGATTATGTGAGAAAATCCTAAGGAATTTTTTTGAGGACAACCGTCAAAATTTTTTGAGGAATTCATTCGGAAATTTTTGGAGGTATTTCAAGGCAAATCCAAAAGAAATTTCTTTGGAAATTCCGGGAGGGATTTCTTTGGAAATTCGTAAAGGAATTCCTTCGAAAATTCAGGAGAAAATCCTTTGAAAATTCCAGGAGAAATTCCTTTGAAAATTCCTGGAGGAATTCCTGCGGAAATTCCTGAAAAAACTCCTCCGGAAACTCATAAAGGAATTCTTCGGGAAAATCCTGGAGGAATTCCCTCGGAAATTTTTGGGGGAATTCCTTCGAGAATTCGTGGAGGATTTCCTTCGGGAATTCCTGGAGGAATTTCTTCGGAAATTCCTGCAGTAATTCCTTCGGAAATACCTGGAGAAATTCCTACCTGAAATTTCTTTTCCTTCGGAAATTGCTGGAAGATTTCCTTCGGAAATTCCTGAAGTAATTCCTTCGGAAATTTATGAAGGAATTTCTTCGGAAATTCCAGGAGGAATTCCCTCGGAAATTGCAGAAGGAATTTCTTTGAAAATTCCTGGAGCATCTCCTTCGGAAATTTCTGAAGAAATTCATCCGGAAATTCATGGAGGAATTCCTTCGGACATTCATGGAGGAATTCCTTCGGACATTCCAGGAGGACATCCTTTAAAAATTCCAAGAGGAATTCCTTTGAAAATTCCTAGAAGAATTTCTTCGGAAATTTTTGGAGGAATTCCTCCAGAAATTCCTTGATGAATTCTTCGGAAATTCGTAGAGGAATTCCGTCGGAAAATTTCTGGAGGAATTCCTTCGGAAATTCATGGAGGCATTCCTTTAGAAAATCCTTTAGAAATTTCTTGGCAAAATTCCTGGAGGAATTTGTTCGGCAATTCATGGAGGAATTCCTTCGAAAATTCATGGAGGGATTTCCTCGGACATTCATGACGGAATTCCTTCGGAAATTCCAGGAGGAAATCCTTTGAAAATTCCAAGAGAAATTCCTGAAGCAATTCCTTAAAAAATCTTGGAGGAATTCCTTAAAAAACTCCAGAAGGAATTCCTTCCAAAATTCTTGGAGGAATCCCTTCGCAAATTCCTGGAAGAATTCCTTTGGAAATTCCTGGAGTAATTCCTCCAGAAATTTGTGGAGGATTTTTTCCGAAATTTCCTGGAGGAATTTCTCCGGAAGTTCCTGGAGGATTTCCCTCGGAAATACATGAAAGAATTCATTCGGAAAATCCAGAAGGAATTCCTTCGCAAAATTCCTGGTGGAATTACATCCGAAATTCATGGAGAAATTCTTTTGGAAATTTCCAAAGGAATTTCTCCAGGAATTTCCGACAAAATTTCTCCTGGAATTTCTGAAGGAATTCTTCCTGGAATTTCAAAAAAAAAATCCTTCAGGAATTTCCAAAAGAGATTCTCCAGGAATTTCCGAAGGAATTCCTCCAGGAATTTTCAATGGAATTCCTCCGGGAATTTTTAAAGAAATTCCTCCAAGAATTTCCGAAGGAATTCCTCCAGGAATTTCCGAAATAATTGCTCCACGAATTTCAGAAGGAATGCATCCAAGAGATTCCGGAGGGATTTCTCCAGGAATTTCCGGATAAATTCCCCTAAGAATTTCCGAAAGAATTCCAGCAGGAATTTCCAAAGGAATTCCTCCATGAATCTTCAAACGAATTCATGAAGGAAATCCTTCAGGAATTTCCGAACGAATTCATTCAGGAATTTCCGAAGGAATTCCTTCAGGAATTTCCGAAGGAATTCTTCCAGGAATTTGCGAAGGGATTCCTCCAAGAATTTTGGAAGGAATTCCTTCTGGAGTTTTTTAAGGAATTCCTCCAAGATTTTTTAAGGAATTGCTTCAGGAATTTCCGAAAGAATTCCTCCAGGAATTCCTAAAGAAATTCCTTCTGGAATTTCCGAATGAATTCCTCCAGGAATCTCCAAAGGAATTCGTCCAGCAATTTCCGAAGGAATTCCTCCCGGAATTTCTGAAAGAATTCCTCCAGAAATTTCCGAAAGTATTCATCCAAGATTTTTCGAAGGACCTCGCCAAGGAATTTTCGATGGAATTCCTCCAGTAATTTCCGAACGAAGTCCTTCAGGAATTTCCGATGGAATTTCTCCAGAAATTTCCGAAGGAATTCTTCCAGGATTTTGCGAAGGGATTCCTCCAAGAATTTGGAAGGAATTCCTCCAGGTATTTCCAATGGAATTCGTCCAGCAATTTCCGATGGAATTCCTTCAGGAATTTCCGAAAGAATTTCTCCAGGAATTCCTAAAGGAATTTCTCCTGGAATTTCCGAATGAATTCCTCCAGGAATCTCCAAAGGAATTCGTCCAGCAATTTCCGAAGGAATTCCTCCCGAAATTTCTAAAAGAATTCCTCCAGGAATTCCTTGAAGGAATTACTAATGAAATTTCCGAAGGAATTCCTCCCGGAATTTCCGAAAGAATTCCTTCAGGATTTTTCGAAGGAATTCTGCTAGGAATTTCCGACAGTATTCCTCCAGGAATTTTCAATGACATTCGTCCAGCAATATCCGAAGGAATTCCTTCAGGAATTTCCAAAAGCATTCCTCCAGGAAGTTTGGAATTATTTTGTCCAGGAATTTCGTAAGGAATTCACCTAAGGATTTCCTCACGAATTTTTCTATAGATTTCTTAAAGAATTCCTCCAGAAATCTCCGAAGGTATTCATCAACGATTTTCGCAAGGAACTGCCCAAGGAATTTCCGAAGGAATTGCTCCAGAAATTTCCGAAGGAATCCTTCAGGAATTTCCGATGGAATTCTTCCAGGAATTTTCGAAGATATTTCTCCAAGAATTTCCGAAGGAATTCCTGCACACATTAAAAAAAATACGAGGATGCAGGGGAATTTTATTTTTACTAGTCAAAAACAGCTCTGATCATCTAAGTTTTTCGGTTAAGTTAGAATTTAGTTGCTCGGTCTGGGGGGGGGAGCACGCTATGGCTACGCCATTGATCCTTTCCGATCGTCGGTATGAATTCCTACTACTAATCCTAGTACAACTTTCAAGGTGTGAAACGACCCATGCCGAGGAATGAGTGATCGAGCGATCGAGGGGGTGCAAAAATGCTCGATCGTTAACGGAGCCTGGCTACCCTACACAGTATTTCATCCCTTACCGCATAAATGACCTCTGTTTCCGTGCAACTCGTGGGATTGACTCTGAAGACAAATTTAACCCTAAAAGGGATACCTGGGGTCCATTTGACCCCAGGCGCCTTTCAGAGCTCGTCTTTGATGGAACACACTCAGCGAGGTGACGAAACTGAGACCATGAAGGTATCCCTTTTAGGGTTAAACTAACAAACAAATCATACAGGAGATAGTGGTATTGGCGAGGCTAATCCCTTCGCAAGGAGTAGTGGGTTAGAGAGGTCTCTATTAAGAAGTGAGGAATCAGAAGCGGGAAGCTGCGCACGCTGCTCCAGTGTGGGTGCTCCGATTCATTCCCCGGCTAGCCTGCTGGGGGAGGTATTGGACGAAGTGTGGTTGATGAGGACCATCAGCCAAAGTAGATACGGGCTGTGCGCGATAGAGGTGGCTGAGCAACAGCTTGGCAAGATCATCGACGTTGCGTCCACAAAGTCCAACATAAGCAAGGACGTAAGACTCGTAAAAACTACAGCAGTGGCGGGACCAGCGAAAGTAAAGGTTACGAAGTCTACCCAGACGAAGGCCTTCTCTTTCGCAGGAAACCCAAAAGGTGTGGCGGATGCGGCTGCTCATGATAAGCACTCGCAGAAGAGGGTGAGGCAGCCGTCAGGTGATGCCCGCAAGACTAGGGAGGTACTAACCCCGAAGGTCGGCAGGAGTGCTGGCAAGTCGGATCCCAGCCAGGCGTCCCGGAAACTGAAAGCTGGGAAGCAACCACAGAGCAGGGTGAACCCGAGGTGAACCAAAGGGAGGGCCCCCTTGGACGCAAGTCGAACGGAAGAGGAACAAGAAAAAGCTGCAGATCGAGAAGAACAGAGACGCCAAACCAAGAAGGCGTAAAATAGTAGGTGCCAAGCGCGAGAGAGGCAATGCGCTCGTCATCAAGACCGAACAGTCTAAGTACTCGTCTCGGACGTCTTAAAGGCGATGCGAAACGCCACCAAGCTCGTGGATCTGGGAGCCGACGTGCGCAGTATCAGACGTACTCGTACGGGCGAGATGATCCTGGAGGTGAAGCGCGATAAGGAACGCAAGAGCACCGCCTACAAAAGCTTGGCGGAAGAGGTCCTTGGCGAAGGGGTAGAGGTGAGGGCTCTTACACAAGAGGTGATTCTGAAGGTGAAAAACCTTGACCCGAAGTGGAAGAGCTCGTCACGGCACTGCGGCAACAGTGTAACGAGCAGGTGACTACCGCAGCCGTTAGGCTAAGGAAAGGGCCGGCAGGAACACCAGGTAGCCTTGCTTCAGCTACCTGTGGCGGACGTAAAAAGTCCATTAACGTTTCAGCGCGCGCGCCGTTGTAAAAAGTACAACACTACCAAAAAACCTCGTTTGTCGTGTACAGCGCGAGCGCGGTGCAGTTTCAGCTGCTTGATGGCGCGCGTCCTGAAAGATTAAAGTAGAAAGGATCAAGGTAGGCTGGTGCGTATGTCAACTGACGTTCCATGAGCCACCGGAGATTTGTTTCAGGAATTTTTTTTGGAATCAGGACACAAGTCATGGACCTACAAAGGCCTTGACAGGCGCAAATTGTGTAGGAGATGTGGCGCCGATGACCATAAGGCACAAGGCTGCATGAGTCCACTTATTTGTCTGATTTGTACCGGGAAATCCGTGAACAACAGGCATCCAATAGGTAGTCCAAGGTACCCGGGGTCTTCTTCTGTAGTTGAAGCTGCGCCTCTGCGGTGGCAAATCGAGCAGTTCACGCAGATGCTGGACTGTATGATGACCGTGCTGACAGGACGAAGTCTGGTGGTAATAGCGGGTGACTTCAATGCCTGGGCCTTTGAATGGGGAAGCCATTTCATGAACCAGCGGGGTCAGATCCTGCTAGAGACACTGGCCATACTAGATGACGATCTGGCCAATGTCGGTACCAAGAGTACCTTTAGTCGGAACGGTGCGGAGTCGATTGTTGACGTTACTTTTTGTAGTCCTGGCCTAACAGGTAGATCGAACTGGAGAGTAGACGATAGCTACACTCACAGCGGCGCTCAGGGGTGCTCAGGAAAGGATACATAAGCGAGGGATTCTCTTAAGTTATCACCGAGAACTATGGATGGAGGCGATGCGAGAAGAAATCACCTCCCCAAACGAGAACAGCACGTGTGTGCTCCCGGACTTGCCCGAACAACCAGAGCACAGTGGTTCCATTTGTTCAGGGAAGCGGTCATAAATCCTTTTCTTCGTTTTTTGAAGGGCAGAATCATTATAAGTGACCAGAAATACCATGTTATGACTAAAAAAGGATATTCCAGTTCATTTTCATAATCATCACTTGAAAAATATGAACTTTGAACATTTTTATTTATGATAAATGAAAATACAGTAAAACCTCCATGAGTCGATATTGAAGGGACCATCGACTCATGGAAATATCGAGTAGTGGAACAGAAATCCTTTTGGAAGTATTTTGGAGGGACCATCATAGTAACCAAGAATTTATTTTTCAGTATGGAAAAAAAATACCTCCATGAGTCGATATCGAGTCAAGGAACATCGACTCATGGAGGTTCGACTGTATCATTAAAAACCTTTATTTTACACAGAAATCAGTAATAAAATATTTTTAATTATTATGAAGAGTGGGTCGAGTTCTGAGGAATTTCTGCTAAGTATTGCACGTTAAAACATGTTTATCACGACAATATCATAATAGATTCTTGTGAATAGAATAAGTATTAGCATTATAATTGGGATTTTATTAGTAGGTTATATTTCTACTGCAATAAAATCAATATATGAAACTGAATATTTTTTTTTCAGAAATAAGGTAGATCGCATTGTCGAAACACAGAAAAAATCATCACATATCGAATTAGTATGTATAACTACAGTACCTAATGCCCAAAAGCGAAAATTTTGAAACAATAGTAACAACAGTGCAATTACAGAATCAATTACTTCTGAAATTATTTCAAACAAATATTCAGAATTAATTCACAAAACGTACGTAAAGGGAAATTTTTCAACCATAAAAATATTGCTTTACACAGTTATATGTCATATAATTCATGGGCCTGCGTTTTGCACAATAAAAAAGATTCAAGTATTTGTCCAGCCGTACATGTTTCTTACAATTGCATAGCAACTGCTATCCAGTAATATAGTACGTGGAATTTTAATCATGTATAGCTCTAACCCAATAAAATAAATATATACAAATACCCCTCGTCATTGCAATTTAATCGGCGCCTGCTATTTTAAAAGAAATCAATTTGTACACTAAGATTTAACGTTAATGAATTTATCAAATATTCCGATTTGGGAAGGGAATATGAGGAGTAAATACGCTCTTTCAGTAAATATTACTAAAAGATCGTATTTACTCCTTCTTCTTCCAGCACTACAGTTTTAGGTACTGAATGGATTTTGAGGATTTTTTTTAAATGTTGGCAGCAAATGCAAAACTTCTTATCAAATTCGACAATTATAGAGGTAAGTTTTGACGAGGCCAAATAAGAATGGTTGTTATGCAACTATTGAGGTATGAATACCTCAATACCTCCAGAAGTGTATTTTTTGTTCATAATTAAAAAAAAACATTTTCAAAGATTGTTTTCAAATAAAATATCCCTCAATTATTGTAAAATCTTTGAAATATCTCCAGTACAAAATTCAGTCATTTGGTACGCATTTCAGACAATTACAGAAATACTAGTATATATATAATTTTGTAGTTATTTTAATACATATTTTTTATAAAAATAACGGGTAACTTCCAATACATCCTGCAAGCTTGTATGCTGATATTTGCAGCTACAACCTTCACAGATTGATTCTCCTACTCAAATCTGATCATTTGCTGGAGGACGATTGATTAAATGTGGTTAAGAACATGTTTGAAATGTTACATGAATTTTTATTATGTATATATTCCATTGGTAAAATTATGAGCCTTTTACTCACATCCCCATTGGTTCAAAAACATCCAGATTCGGTTTTTAGCGCTTCGAATTGGAAGATAAACATCTATTCTGATTCTCTGCGTTGAAAACCAATTGAAAATCTACTTGGTTTTGTTATACGAAGACGCGGAGTACAGCTCAAAAGTCATGTGATTTTTCGACAAATTTTAAGAATGTGAAATTGCATAACAGTACCCATGCTCTCATGCAAAATATGCAACAGAAACTTACATAAAAATGGATTTTCTGCATTCTTGGGAACATAATTGATTTATAAAAATTATACAAACTCATAAATTAGACAATCAATTTTTCGATTTTTGGCCTATGGCGGTACCACTGTGCAGAGGTAAAAGGCCCCCAAGTAACCAAAAGTTCCACTGCCCGTAGCAAATTACACTTTCAAGTTCCACGAAGTACAGATAAAGTTCCGAATGGAACTTTCTGACCGCCTAAGAGGCTAACGACGAGCCTTGCTGGAATTTCGCACACAAGTTCAGGCAAGGTTCATTGTTAGCCTCTTAAGCAGCTTGAAAGTTGCTTAAGATGCTACTCGGAACTTTGTCTGAACTTTCAAGTTCATAGAAGTTCAATTCAGTAGAATTGTGTTTCAATGAATAATTAAATGATATGTTTTGCCGAAAGTAATTGTTTAAACATACTCAAATAAAAGACAAATATCAAATTATCAAATCAATGAATATAAGGTTTGAACAAAACAAATATACCGCCCACCGGATTCGAACCAATGGCCACTGCGCGAGAGCGCTCTACTGCATTACTAAAATTACGATTAAGTGAATGGCGGATGAAGCCTGACTTGAATCGATTCCCTGTCGGCAGCAAGTTTTCACACTTATACAGTAGTAAAATTTGCTTTACTTTGTCAAATGTCTGCGGCAACGCAGCGGTAAATCAGCAGTCTACCATGCAGTATGATCCAGTTAAAATCTACATAGGAGCGACGTGTGTGTGAAATATAATTATTGACAGCAATTGCAGACATGAATCACAATGCCAACAACGTTGTAATAAATCTGAAAAATACATGTTTGTACCTGCATGAATGTAAAATTCCATCAGAAGCTGCATAGATGCAAATATAATATATTAAGAATATGACCCACTCTAGCGCAGAACTGGCGAACGCATTTTACCGACAGCAGCGACACGGTTGACTCGCGGTCGAACTAATTTACTGCCGCAAAGCCGCAGGTGGCTTTGATTGAAAAAATAAAGATGATAAACAATGACAGTTTTAGATGAATTCCAGACGTCATTTCTCAGTGCTCCAAGGTTTCACGACTAAAGTTGTGGGATCTTGTAATGCAATTCAATATGGGAGTCAGAAACACGGTAGGCAGCTACAATGCGCTTTTCAAGCTCGAGTATGATTCATGCGATTCATGCTTTGGTGCGGTTTCGGTGTGGACACCATCTTAACAGCACAGGCATCTAAAACCTAACTTCATTTCCACCAAATCCTGTCAAAACTTCCTGAAGGGAATTTCTGGGGGTATAACTTTTTCAACAACAGCCATGTTGCGTGGGACCCCGACCGCTTGATTCGTTAATTTGCTATTATGCAACCAAAATGTCAGAGAAGCGTAAATGCTCACACCAAGTTGTGAATCAACCTGAACGAGTAGGTGAAGAGATAGTATCAAAAACATCCCCCCCCCCAACCGAAACTCATAACTGCCTTTCTCTAGTATTAATGGTTACGGCGAAAATATCCTGTAAATCTTTTTGCCAACATTGCGACGTCTCTCCAGATTTAGCATTAACCTTCTGATTCGAGGGATGACTTAAAGAGAATCTCTTCGTTACAACTCAAAAAGGGAAGCAATACAAAACACTTTTGGTTCAATGGCCAAATCTGTCCGGACTTCATGAGGGCATATGCAGGTGCATTGGCCGGTATGGAGAAAGAAAGATTACTTCCAAACACATCATGAGGTCCGACCAGCAACTAAATCAAATGACGTCTACGATGCAGCAAAACACAACAGCTGCTTTGATGGTCTTTGTTATAATCGTTCGATTTCCTGGCGCAAGAAGGCGCTGTTGTCGAATAAATGTGTTCGCCGATGAACTGTATGGGAAAAGCAAAAGTGGGTTATCTTGTACTTAAAAATCATTGATAGATGGCTTTCCAGATAATTTATGTGAACTTTAAAGTTCCAAAATTACTTAAAAATGAAGCTGCTTAGCTTATAAAGTATCCTCTTATCTGAACTTTTGATTACTTGGGCCGTCTCGTGATGAAGGGATGTTCTCAACGACCTGGCCTGGACAACGAAGTGTGTTCCCCGATCGTACGGTATGTGGTCGTACGATACTTGGAGCATTCTTTCAAGGCGACCTGCAGGTCGAGCACATGGAAGTTTCTGTGCTCCAGGGATTTTCCGCGTCGGGCAGAAGAGTCTGCAGACTGATGAAGATTCTCTATGGTCTAAATCGGTTCAGTCGCGTTTGGAATGCGCAGTTGGATACGGTGCTACAGGAATTTGGACAGAAGCAATCGAGCTTCTGTTTGTATTGGACAATTCGCGGATAGAAAACCATGATCTTGACCATCTAAGTCGACCATCTTTTGTTCTTTACGAAACATTGAAAACCGAAAATGATGCTGAAGGACTATCTACAGCAACACAGCTCAAGACGAGAACTCACGGTGTCGATTTTGGAGGAGATGTGGACGACCGGATATTCATTATCGGTAACGTTTTCCTGATGCATTTCAAGCAACATCTTACCGTTTCGTGTAATCTTGCGAAGCCGAGTATGATTATTAGCCTGGGACACCAACAAAAAATGCATTCATGTACCATGCTCATTGCTCATGGTTCATCGAGAATTGTTAAATCACTTGTTTTTGTTATTTCTGTTAGAGTCAACCCAACTTCAACCGGATTATTTTCATAAATACTTCATGGAGTTTTACGACTTTCTAGGAGTTCTCTATCACTCAGAAAAATTAACATATTGAATGTAAGTGTCCTGCACTTAGATTGTGACCAATTGCTTTTGCACTTGAAAAATAAGTGCAGCCCTATCAAAATTTTGTCAACTCAGACAAGATGAATTTCATGTGCGAACCTTTTGCTTTTCAAAAATCAGTCGATTAGATTTCAATCGTCAGGCACATGATTTCTATTGATATGAATATCATTTTTTTTCCTTGGAAGTTGGCTCTAAGTGAAAATAAATGAAAATTTTGGATAACTCATTATCGACTTGATTGGTTTAATAGTAAAATAAGTTTTATTTATAAATCCTTGGGTGCCAGCATGTACGCCGGGCACAATGTGCCCAGTGACCAATCCCTTATTGCATATACTCAATCTGCCGATGCCAAGGAAGCCAAGGAAGATAACAATCCAGGGAGATCCGGCGCTGCCGCGGTCGATGAAGGCAATCATCCAGGAAGGTCCGCCGATGTTATGGCCTATCCGTGTGCGCGTAAACTCCATCCGGCCGCTCCGAAATCGTTTAAGAGTTTGACCTTGATGACGATGGAGGAACGGTCGACGTTGTGCATCTCTAATGAAAATGTAAAAGAGATGTACGTAGATTGAAATAGTATTTAAATAATGAATAATAAGTTAACTATGTACTCACCATCAAAAACACCAAGCAACTCGGTCGGCTAATTTCATCCTTACACACCAAAAATCGATTGAGGGTTTCAGCAAAATTTTGCTGAATTTTGCCGAGCTGAAGGTTTCAGCAAAAATTTTACTGAAATTCAGCAAAATTTGCTGATTTGTTCAGTAAACTCTACTGATCACCAGTAACGTTTTGCTGAAGTTCAGCAAACTTTGCCAAAAGTTCAGCAAAAAATTTTGCTGAACCCTTCAGCTCGGCAAAATTCAGCAAAATATTGCTGAAAGCGTTTGGTGTGTAAAGCACCCGTTTGAAAGAGAAATTTTGCAATTTTTCGCGACAAAACGATCGTTTCCAGCGGCGCCATGCTCGTTTTAAGTTGTTATGTTTATGTTTGGATTTTATTTGACCAGGGTTGATTTTTATGTTGCTACACTCTAAGTTTATTATAAAAATATTGAAAGTCAATAAAGTAGTTATAATTTTTATTAGTTGCACATAGAATGATTTTTCTCTCTCTTGTTCGTAATCTATGTGCTTCCTGCACTTAGATTCTATCAGTAAATTAGTTTGAGTGTAAGAACTCATCATTGTTTTTTGTTTTTCTTTTTTTCCGGGATTATTGTTCAGTAAGCTTTTCGATAATGTTCAGAAAATGTCTACAACTTCAGTAGTAGTGTAGCGATCCATTGCAAAAGCTATTATGCATACACTAAAAACAATTTATGTATTTGTTAGAGCAACTGAAGTAACAAATTTTGAAGAAATGCTTCGTTATGTTGTTAAAACGAGCAAGATATGATGAAGCATTGCGAGAAATTTTGGGAGATTTTTTAAATAAGAGGAACTTTGAGTGTTTTGAAATCATCTTCGTCGGCGGTGCATTGTTCGTTCAGCACAAAAAAATCAACCATGAGCGGGTACGCAGCTAATTTCGGAAAATTCTTTGCCTTGAGTGCAATGTTCGGCGTGGAAAAGTGAAGATAAAAATAATCGGTTTGTTTATGATAGGATTCTTTTTTTCTTTCGCAATAACGAAAAGCCAACCACCAACCTGTTAACATTTATATGTCATTTTTCATTTATTTCATCTCAAATGTGTTTGTTTCATTGTGTGTGAGTGTGTTTTTTTTTGGGTGTACATTTTCCTCGAGTTGTTACTTCGGAGGGGAAGATGGCTGTTCGTTTTCCACATCTGTTTGTCCCAATTTTATTTCCTATTGTTCCACCTGACGAAAAGTTGGTAGCTGTGTTTTGCGTCGTTCGTCGTTTGATCTGAACAAATTGCTTGTTTTTAGTTGTTATTACTCTCGGCTAGGCGTGATAAGATCAAATCTCATGTATCGTATAGCCTTTTTAGTTTCTTTTCGCAGTCCGGATGCATTCTTTGAGTTGTTGCTAGTGGTGGAACTCAGAAGTTTTTTTTGGGTTTTGATGTACTATTTCTTGACTGTTTCGTTTACGGTATTGAGAGCGTGTAGAAAAAGTTTTCTTGTTTATACACGGCACATAACATTTTCCATTCTTTCGGATTCGTTCTGGTTTTTGTTTATTAAGTTTGGGTTTAATTAAATACACAAACATAGTTTATCTTTATTTTTCGGTTATTAGTAGCCCACTGCTGCCGACGGGGACAACAGCAGGCCATGCTTTGTTTACGTTAATTTATACTCTCAATGTTTTTTTTTTTACTTTTATTTAGTTGACGACGTTTTCGTTCATTGGTTTAAATACAATTTATCAAACTATTACACCTACTTTCCTTTTGTTTCCTGTGACATTTCCCTTTCCAGTTTCGTTCTTTTCTGTCTTCGATTCTCGGCGGTAGACACCTTTCCATTTATTTTCATTTAAATTAGTTATTTAAATTATCCTATGTTCAATATATGCTTCTTTAATTCAATTTCAATAATAATATTACTTTATTCTAATAATGTTAACATTTATTATAAGGTTCCAAGTGCTTGTTGTCTATACAATTCATTTCTTATTACTTCTTGTTTTGTTCATTTTTTTGTCTGCTTGATGGGAGCGATTAAACTTAACAGAATACAAAAATGGCCACACTAATGATGAGCAATTGAATGATATTTTGTATAAATCTAATAACAACTTTATGACACTTGCTAAATATTTCCTTCTAGTTACCGCATTCATTGGTTGCTTCTCAAAACACTGGAACGTATTTTATTTCAAATAAGCCGAAAGCATCCTTCTCTACGTCATTTTTTTTCCGAAGAGTATTTTGACCTAAATGGGGTACGTTCGGTGTAGTACTAGATTTGTAGTAATGAGCTGAATTTTAGTACGGTGAGAAGGTCAATACTCCGTTTCAGCAATGAAATGGTGCAAAAAGCGTGGGTATTATGATTCCTTGCTTAATTTGATGTTGTTTGAGCAAAACTTTGGATAACTGTGTTGTTTATGTTGCAAGAAATGGAGAAAACAACAACACTGTTGCCCAAAGTTTTGCTCAAACAGCATCAAATTATTCAAGGAATCATAATACCCACGCTTTTTGCACCGTTTTATTGCGGAAACGGAGAATTGACCTTCTCACCATACTAAAATTCAGCTCATTACTACAAATCTAGTACTTCACCGATCTGTCCTATTTCGATCACTCTCGCGTCTCAATCGCATTCACGCTCTCGCACTGTCATTGTTTAACTATCATTCTTGGATTGTGGTAGAAGAAATTAAGAATCTACGATCTGAATTGCTAACTCGAAATATGGAATGGACTCACCGCAACTGCTAAGCACAACCAAGTCATAATGTGATCCGTGTCTAAGTTCCGCTTACTGCGACACTCATGCTCACTTACACACTCACACTGTCGCATGCACTCAGTCCATTTTCTCTCTCTCGCTCTCTATCTAAACTTCTGCGTTTTTCAATGAGCAAATGCTAGTTTTTTTTTCTTTCGTCGCATGTACGAAACCAATCCTTTTCTTTGTCTACCTAGGTATAATGTTGCGGCTACGCAAGTTTCAGATGGCTAACGAACCGAAGAGAATAAAAAATGCTACTTAAGAAAAATACTCGTATAAAAATGAAATCTAACAGGTGACCTTTCCTGAATTGACAACCGTTTATATGTTTCGTTTTGTTCTTTTTATCTCTCTCTTTCTCTTTCTCCTGCTTGTGGCTAGTCTTTCCTAACCGTTGCTTTCTATCACTCTTACTAATTTAAGAATAATTTTTCTACAGGACATGCGAATCGTTGTTGGTTTTCATTAATTAATTGAAACTTGTTAAGATTTCTTCCCAGGAACTCGAAGTCTCTGAAAGTTCGCATAGGAATTTTCTGGAATTACTTCCAGGAATTTTCAGGTATTCCTTCCAAGAATTCTCTGCAAATCCTTCCAAGAATTCTTTGGAAATCCTTCCAAGAATTCTCTGGAATTCGGTCCAAGAATTCTCTGGAATTCGTTTAAAGAATTCTCTGGAATTCCTTCCAAGAATTCTCTGGAATCCATTCCTAGAATTCTTTAAAATTCGATTCAAGAATTCTCTGGAATTCGTTTACAGCATTGTCTGGAATTCCTTCCAAGAATTCTCTGGAATTCGATCCAAGAATTCTCTGGAATCCCTTCCAAGAATTCTCTGGAACTCGATCCAAGAATTCTCTGGAATTCCTTTCAAGAATTCTCTGGAATTCCATCCAAGAATTCTCTGGAATCCCTTCAATAATTCTCTGGAATTCCTTCCAAGAATTCGCTGGAATTCCTTCCTAGAACTCTCTGAAATTCCTTCCAATAATTCGCTGGAATTCCTTCCAATAATTCGCTGGAATTCCTTTCAAGAATTCACTAGAATTCCTTCCAAGAATTCTCTTGAATTCCATCCAAGAATTCTCTGGAATTCCTTCCAATAATTCTCTGGAATTCCTTCCAAGAATTCTCTGGAATTCCTTCCAAGAATTCTCTGGAATTCCTTCCAAGAATTCGCGGGATTTCTTTCCTAGAACTCTCTGAAATTCCTTCCAATAATTCGCTGGAATTCCTTCCAATAATTCGCTGGAATTCCTTCCAAGAATTCGCTGAAATTCCTTCCAAGAATTCGCTGGAATTCCTTCCAAGAATTCGCTGGAATTCCTTCCAAGAATTCGCTGGAATTCCTTCCAAGAATTCGCTGGAATTCCTTCCAAGAATTCGCTGGAATTCCTTCCAAGAATTCGCTGGAATTCCTTCCAAGAATTCGCTGGAATTCCTTCCAAGAATTCGCTGGAATTCCTTCCAAGAATTCGCTGGAATTCCTTCCAAGAATTCGCTGGAATTCCTTCCAAGAATTCGCTGGAATTCCTTCCAAGAATTCGCTGGAATTCCTTCCAAGAATTCGCTGGAATTCCTACCAAGAATTCGCTGGAATTCCTTCCAAGAATTCTCTGAAATTCCTTCCAGGAATTCTCTGAAATTCCTTCCAGGAATTCTCTGAAATTCCTTCCAGGAATTCTCTGAAATTCCTTCCAGGAATTCTCTGAAATTCCTTCCAGGAATTCTCTGAAATTCCTTCCAGGAATTCTCTGAAATTCCTTCCAGGAATTCTCTGAAATTCCTTCCAGGAATTCTCTGAAATTCCTTCCAGGAATTCTCTGAAATTCCTTCCAGGAATTCTCTGAAATTCCTTCCAGGAATTCTCTGAAATTCCTTCCAGGAATTCTCTGAAATTCCTTCCAGGAATTCTCTGAAATTCCTTCCAGGAATTCTCTGAAATTCCTTCCAGGAATTCGCTGAAATTCCTTCCAGGAATTCGCTGAAATTCCTTCCAGGAATTCGCTGAAATTCCTTCCAGGAATTCGCTGAAATTCCTTCCAGGAATTCGCTGAAATTCCTTCCAGGAATTCGCTGAAATTCCTTCCAGGAATTCGCTGAAATTCCTTCCAGGAATTCGCTGAAATTCCTTCCAGGAATTCGCTGAAATTCCTTCCAGGAATTCTCTGAAATTCCTTCCAGGAATTCTCTGAAATTCCTTCCAGGAATTCGCTGAAATTCCTTCCAGGAATTCGCTGAAATTCCTTCCAGGAATTCGCTGAAATTCCTTCCAGGAATTCGCTGAAATTCCTTCCAGGAATTCGCTGAAATTCCTTCCAGGAATTCGCTGAAATTCCTTCCAGGAATTCGCTGAAATTCCTTCCAGGAATTCGCTGAAATTCCTTCCAGGAATTCGCTGAAATTCCTTCAAGGAATTCTCTGAAATTTCTTCCAGGAATTCGCTGAAATTCCTTCCAGGAATTCGCTGAAATTCCTTCCAGGAATTCGCTGAAATTCCTTCCAGGAATTCGCTGAAATTCCTCCCGGAATTTGCTGAAATTCCTTCCAGGAATTCGCTGAAATTCCTTCCAGGAATTCGCTGAAATTCCTTCAAGGAATTCACAGAAATTTCTTCCAGGAATTCTCTGAAATTCCTTCCAGGAATTTTCTGAAATTCCTTCCAAGAATTTTCTGAAATTCCTTCCAGGAATTTTCTGAAATTCCTTCCAGGAATTTTCTGAAATTCCTTCCAGGAATTTTCTGAAATTCCTTCCAGGAATTTTCTGAAATTCCTTCCAGGAATTTTCTGAAATTCCTTCCAGGAATTTTCTGAAATTCCTTCCAGGAATTCTCTGAAACTCCTTCCAGGAATTCGCTGAAATTCCTTTCAGGAGTTCGCTGAAATTCCTTCCAGGAATTCGCTGAAATTTTTTCCAGGAATTCGCTGGAATTCCTCCCAGGAATTCGCTGGAATTCCTCCCAGGAATTCGCTGGAATTCCTTCCAGGAAATCGCTGGAATTCCTCCCAGGAATTCGCTGGAATTCCTCCCAGGAATTCGCTGGAATTCCTCCCAGGAATTCGCTGGAATTCCTCCCAGGAATTCGCTGGAATTCCTCCCCGGAATTCGCTGGAATTTCTCCCCGGAATTGGCTGGAATTTCTCCCCGGAATTCGCTGGAATTCCTCCCAGGAATTCGCTGGAATTCCTCCCAGGAATTCGCTGGAATTTCTCCCAGGAATTCGCTGGAATTCCTCTCAAGAATTCGCTGGAATTCCTCCCAGGAATTCGCTGGAATTCCTCCAAAGAATTTGTAGGAATTCCTCCCAAGAATTCGCTTTAATTCCTCCCAGGAATTCGCTCGCATTCCTCCCAGGAATTTGCTAGAATTCCTCCCAGGAATTTGCTGGAATTCCTCCCACGAATTCGCTGGAATCCCTTTTAGGAATTCGCTGGAATTCCTCCCAGGAATTCGCTGGAATTCCTTCCAGGAAATCGCTGGAATTCCTCCCAGGAATTCGCTGGAATTCCTCCCAGGAATTCGCTGGAATTCCTCCCAGGAATTCGCTGGAATTCCTCCCAGGAATTCGCTGGAATTCCTCCCAGGAATTCGCTGGAATTCCTCCCAGGAATTCGCTGGAATTCCTCCCAGGAATTCGCTGGAATTCCTCCCAGGAATTCGCTGGAATTCCTCCCAGGAATTCGCTGGAATTCCTCCCAGGAATTCGCTGGAATTCCTCCCAGGAATTCGCTGGAATTCCTCCCAGGAATTCGCTGGAATTCCTCCCAGGAATTCGCTGGAATTCCTTCCAGGAAATCGCTGGAATTCCTCCCAGGAATTCGCTGGAATTCCTCCCAGGAATTCGCTGGAATTCCTCCCAGGAATTCGCTGGAATTCCTCCCAGGAATTCGCTGAAATTCCTTCCAGGAATTCGCTGAAATTCCTTCCAGGAATTCGCTGAAATTCCTTCCAGGAATTCGCTGGAATTCCTTCCAAGAATTCGCTGGAATTCCTTTCAAGAATTTGCTGGAATTCCTTCCAAGAATTCGCTGGAATTCCTACCAAGAATTCGCTGGAATTCCTACCAAGAATTCGCTGGAATTCCTTCCAAGAATTCTCTGATATTCCTTCCAGGAATTCTCTGAAATTCCTTCCAGGAATTCTCTGAAATTCCTTCCAGGAATTCTCTGAAATTCCTTCCAGGAATTCTCTGAAATTCCTTCCAGGAATTCTCTGAAATTCCTTCCAGGAATTCTCTGAAATTCCTTCCAGGAATTCTCTGAAATTCCTTCCAGGAATTCTCTGAAATTCCTTCCAGGAATTCTCTGAAATTCCTTCCAGGAATTCTCTGAAATTCCTTCCAGGAATTCGCTGAAATTCCTTCCAGGAATTCGCTGAAATTCCTTCCAGGAATTCGCTGAAATTCCTTCCAGGAATTCGCTGAAATTCCTTCCAGGAATTCGCTGAAATTCCTTCCAGGAATTCGCTGAAATTCCTTCCAGGAATTCGATGAAATTCCTTCCAGGAATTCGCTGAAATTCCTTCCAGGAATTCGCTGAAATTCCTTCCAGGAATTCGCTGAAATTCCTTCCAGGAATTCGCTGAAATTCCTTCCAGGAATTCGCTGAAATTCCTTCCAGGAATTCGCTGAAATTCCTTCCAGGAATTCGCTGAAATTCCTTCCAGGAATTCGCTGAAATTCCTTCCAGGAATTCGCTGAAATTCCTTCCAGGAATTCGCTGAAATTCCTTCCAGGAATTCGCTGAAATTCCTTCCAGGAATTCGCTGAAATTCCTTCCAGGAATTCGCTGAAATTCCTTCCAGGAATTCGCTGAAATTCCTTCCAGGAATTCGCTGAAATTCCTTCCAGGAATTCGCTGAAATTCCTTCCAGGAATTCGCTGAAATTCCTTCCAGGAATTCGCTGAAATTCCTTCCAGGAATTCGCTGAAATTCCTTCCAGGAATTCGCTGAAATTCCTTCCAGGAATTCGCTGAAATTTTTTCCAGGAATTCGCTGAAATTCCTTCCAGGAATTCGCTGAAATTCCTTCCAGGAATTCGCTGAAATTCCTTCCAGGAATTCGCTGAAATTCCTTCCAGGAATTCGCTGAAATTCCTTCCAGGAATTCGCTGAAATTCCTTCCAGCAATTCGCTGAAATTCCTTCCAGGAATTCGCTGAAATTCCTTCCAGGAATTCGCTGAAATTCCTTCCAGGAATTCGCTGAAATTCCTTCCAGGAATTCGCTGGAATTCCTTCCAGGAATTCGCTGAAATTCCTTCCAGGAATTCGCTGAAATTCCTTCCAGGAATTCACAGAAATTTCTTCCAGGAATTCTCTGAAATTCCTTCCAGGAATTTTCTGAAATTCCTTCCAAGAATTTTCTGAAATTCCTTCCAGGAATTTTCTGAAATTCCTTCCAGGAATTTTCTGAAATTCCTTCCAGGAATTTTCTGAAATTCCTTCCAGGAATTTTCTGAAATTCCTTCCAGGAATTTTCTGAAATTCCTTCCAGGAATTTTCTGAAATTCCTTCCAGGAATTTTCTGAAATTCCTTCCAGGAATTTTCTGAAATTCCTTTCAGGAATTTTCTGAAATTCCTTCCAGGAATTTTCTGAAATTCCTTCCAGGAATTTTCTGAAATTCCTTCCAGGAATTTTCTGAAATTCCTTCCAGGAATTTTCTGAAATTCCTTCCAGGAATTTTCTGAAATTCCTTCCAGGAATTTTCTGAAATTCCTTCCAGGAATTTTCTGAAATTCCTTCCAGGAATTTTCTGAAATTCCTTCCAGGAATTTTCTGAAACTCCTTCCAGGAATTTTCTGAAATTCCTTCCAGGAATTTTCTGAAATTCCTTCCAGGAATTTTCTGAAATTCCTTCCAGGAATTTTCTGAAATTCCTTCCAGGAATTTTCTGAAATTCCTTCCAGGAATTTCCTGAAATTCCTTCCAGGAATTTCCTGAAATTCCTTCCAGGAATTTTCTGAAATTCCTTCCAGGAATTTTCTGAAATTCCTTCCAGGAATTTTCTGAAATTCCTTCCAGGAATTTTCTGAAATTCCTTCCAGGAATTTTCTGAAATTCCTTCCAGGAATTTTCTGAAATTCCTTCCAGGAATTTTCTGAAATTCCTTCCAGGAATTTTCTGAAATTCCTTCCAGGAATTTTCTGAAATTCCTTCCAGGAATTCTCTGAAATTCCTTCCAGGAATTCTCTGAAATTCCTTCCAGGAATTCTCTGAAATTCCTTCCAGGAATTCTCTGAAATTCCTTCCAGGAATTCTCTGAAATTCCTTCCAGGAATTCTCTGAAACTCCTTCCAGGAATTCTCTGAAATTTCTTCCAGGAATTCTCTGAAACTCCTTCCAGGAATTCGCTGAAATTCCTTTCAGGAGTTCGCTGAAATTCCTTCCAGGAATTCGCTGAAATTTTTTCCAGGAATTCGCTGGAATTCCTCCCAGGAATTCGCTGGAATTCCTCCCAGGAATTCGCTGGAATTCCTTCCAGGAAATCGCTGGAATTCCTCCCAGGAATTCGCTGGAATTCCTCCCAGAAATTCGCTGGAATTCCTCCCAGGAATTCGCTGGAATTCCTCCCAGGAATTCGCTGGAATTCCTCCCAGGAATTCGCTGGAATTCCTCCCAGGAATTCGCTGGAATTTCTCCCAGGAATTCGCTGGAATTCCTCCCAGGAATTCGCTGGAATTCCTCCCCGGAATTCGCTGGAATTTCTCCCCGGAATTCGCTGGAATTCCTCCCAGGAATTCGCTGGAATTCCTCCCAGGAATTCGCTGGAATTTCTCCCAGGAATTCGCTGGAATTCCTCTCAAGAATTCGCTGGAATTCCTCCCAGGAATTCGCTGGAATTCCTCCAAAGAATTTGTAGGAATTCCTCCCAAGAATTCGCTTTAATTCCTCCCAGGAATTCGCTCGCATTCCTCCCCGGAATCTGCTAGAATTCCTCCCAGGAAATCGCTGGAATTCCTCCCAGGAATTCGCTGGAATTCCTCCCAGGAATTCGCTGTAATTCCTCCCAGGAATTCGCTGTAATTCCTCCCAGGAATTCGCTGGAATTCCTCCCAGGAATTCGCTGGAATTCCTCCCAGGAATTCGCTGGAATTCCTCCCAGGAATTCGCTGGAATTCCTCCCAGGAATTCGCTGGAATTCCTCCCAGGAATTCGCTGGAATTCCTCCCAGGAATTCGCTGGAATTCCTCTCAGGAATTCGCTGGAATTCCTGCCAGGAATTCGCTGGAATTCCTGCCAGGAATTCGCTGGAATTCCTCCCAGGAATTCGCTGGAATTCCTCCCAGGAATTCGCTGGAATTCCTCCCAGGAATTCGCTGGAATTCCTCCCAGGGATTCGCTGGAATTCCTCCCAGGAATTTGCTGGAATTCCTCCCAGGGATTCGCTGGAATTCCTCCCAGGAATTCGCTGGAATTCCTCCCAGGAATTCGCTGGAATTCCTCCCAGGAATTCGCTGGAATTCCTCCCAGGAATTCGCTGGAATTCCTCCCAGGAATTCGCTGGAATTCCTCCCAGGAATTCGCTGGAATTCCTCCCAGGAATTCGCTGGAATTCATCCCAGGAATTCGCTGGAATTCCTCCCAGGAATTCGCTGGAATTCCTCCCAGGAATTCGCTGGAATTCCTCCCAGGAATTCGCTGGAATTCCTCCCAGGAATTCGCTGGAATTCCTCCCAGGAATTCGCTGGAATTCCTCCCAGGAATTCGCTGGAATTCCTCCCAGGAATTCGCTCGAATTCCTCCCAGGAATTCGCTCGAATTCCTCCCAGGAATTCGCTCGAATTCCTCCCAGGAATTCGCTCGAATTCCTCCCAGGAATTCGCTCGAATTCCTCCCAGGAATTCGCTCGAATTCCTCCCAGGAATTCGCTGGAATTCCTCCCAGGAATTCGCTGGAATTCCTCCCAGGAATTCGCTGGAATTCCTCCCAGGAATTCGCTGAAATTCCTCCAAGGAATTCGCTGGATTTCCTCCCAGGAATTCGCTGGAATTCCTCCCAGGAATTCGCTGGAATTCCTCCCAGGAATTCGCTGGAATTCCTCCCAGGACTTCGCTGGAATTCCTCCCAGGACTTCGCTGGAATTCTTCCCAGGAATTCGCTGGAATTCCTCCCAGGAATTCGCTGGAATTCCTCCCAGGAATTCGCTGGAATTCCTCCCAGGAATTCGCTGGAATTCCTCCCAGGAATTTCCTGGAATTCCTCCTAGGAATTTCCTGGAATTCCTCCTAGGAATTCGCTGGAATTCCTCCCAGGAATTCGCTGGAATTCCTTCCAAGAATTCGCTGGAATTCCTTCCAAGAAATCGCTGGAATTCCTTCCAAGAATTCGCTGGAATTCCTTCCAAGAATTCGCTGGAATTCCTTCCAAGAATTCGCTGGAATTCCTCCCAGGAATTCGCTGGAATTCCTCCCAGGAATTCTCCGGAATTCCTCCCAGGAATTCTCCGGAATTCCTCCCAGGAATTCTCCGGAATTCCTCCCAGGAATTCTCCGGAATTCCTCCCAGGAATTCTCCGGAATTCCTCCCAGGAATTCTCCGGAATTCCTCCCAGGAATTCTCCGGAATTCCTCCCAGGAATTCTCCGGAATTCCTCCCAGGAATTCTCCGGAATTCCTCCCAAGAATTCTCCGGAATTCCTTCCAGGAATTCTCCGGAATTTATCCCAGGAATTCTCCGGAATTCCTCCCAGGAATTCTCCGGAATTTCTCTCAGGAATTCTCCGGAATTCTTCCCAGGAATTCTCCGGAATTCTTCCCAGGAATTCTCCGGAATTCCTCCCAGGAATTCTCCGGAACTACGTTAAGTTGCAGTTACACTTTTAGTTGTCACTTCTATCGTGATGAGTCGTAAATAAATGAAAATCAACAACGTTCACAGCCTACTATTGCTATACAGATTGGAAACAATAGAAAACTAAGAAATGTTGCCTATTCCAACTATTCGCCTACTTAGATATGGTACTGTGTTTCTCCTAGCTTAAAAGTTAACCAATCAAAGCACTAGAACACTGAAAAGCCTTTAAAAAAAGCGATTAGCTGCGTTCCTTCCATTCCTCATACGTTCAAAAAATTTAGTCTCATAAATTTACTGCTCACCTCTACACATCCAATGTTTACTTAACACAATGGTTCACTGTACCACTACGGTATATTGTTTGTTCCATTTTGTTGCTGTTGTTGTTATCGTTCCCGTTCCTATCACTTTCTCTCTCTTTCTCTCGCATTACTTACTCATATCTACATGAACACACTTATGAAACCGAAGCTGTCAAATTAACGCGTACGCATGCATGTGTGTTAGTGTGGGTGTATTCGTGATTGCTATTATGTTTCCAGTTCAAAACCGAATTAGCGACATTTTTTCTTTTACTTGCGCTGCTTTTGCCTTGCGTTAAACACAATGTCGGAAGTGGGGCGCTGTATTGTACACCTGGTACTCTATACAGCGCCCCACTTCCGACATAGTGTTTAACGCAAGGCAAAAGCAGCGGAAGTAAAAGAAAAAATGTCGCTAATTCGGTTTTGAACTGGAAACATAATATGTTCCATCGCATTGCGTGGAAACTGTCTGTGTGAGTGTAAGTGCGTGTACGACGACGTTGTTGTGTGATTTGCAAACACTACATATCTTGCTGTTTACTTTTTTTGTGCTGTCATGTTAACCTTCTTTTCTCCATGTATAATACCACGTTTTTTCTCTACGGTGCGGCATTGCTATTCGGCACGTACATATACACGTCAACGAGCGATTATAGTTTCCAGTTATCTTGTCTATCCGTTTCACTACTTTTCCGCGGTAACAACAATAGTTTGAAATGACACATGCATATTGAACGGCATGCTCACTCGCTCTCTCGCAACTAACATTCCTTCCTTTCCTCCACACGCACACGACGAAAAAATTTAGTGTGTAACCATACTCTGTTTAGTCTCTCTAAAAATATCTGTTGTTAACCCATGTCGCTATATGTAGTAACGTAACTATTTCACGTACACTTAGGAAACGAATGCTTCTTGAATATGCTCAGAATAACCTCCCATAAAGTTTTTGTTTTCTATGTTTTTTTTTTCATCGGTTGAAGAGTTGTATTCTCTGTCCCTATACGTCATCCAGCAGTGCAGCAGTCCCGTTCCCAGCTTCCCACATTTCAGGTCTTGTTAGTTTTCATTTGTTATGTTTTTGATTTCAGTTGCACCGATTTCCATCGTTCCATTTTCCCCGGTCTGTTGTCCTGTTTGTCCCGTTGTTGGTTGTCAGCTAGTCTTAGTTTTTGTTTTTTTTATGTATCATCTTTTTGTTGCTTATTTACGTTTTTTCTTAGTTTTGGTTAAAAAAATGTTCTTTGGCTTATATCCTCTCTTCTCTGTAATTATTAGGCCTTTTTTGTAATAATTAATTTTCTCCCGCTTGCTCGTTATCGCTACAGAGTTAGGATTTTCCTTGTTTTGCTAAACATAACCTGTGTACGTTTATTGAAATCTTCAAAATGCTTGAACGCAATCCAGATTAGTGTTTCGTCGATTCTTTTTTTTTGCTCAATTATTTTACGTTTTCTATAAAGTTAACTGTTTATTTTCATTTTTTTACCTCTTATTAAAAACCACTCAATTATATCAGTTTAGTACTTTCTGTTTTCTGTTCTCTGCAAGTGTGTTTGTGTGAGTGTGACGTTTGTTAGTTTAGTAAATTACAATGCAATGGTTTAGGTTTTCTTCTGTTTCTGTAGTGTAGATTTCAAACTTTAAATGTTAGTAATGCTTCTGAATTCGCCCTTCTTTGTATGCTTGCTGCTATGGAATTTGCCCGCAAAGTGTCTGTGTAGGTTCCTAAACTCCATTACCCTCTTCGTTTTTTACCTCCTTATCTTTCTCTATATATGTAATAAGCGTAAAACGTCAAAGTATTATTTATGTTTCATCGATAGTTAGCTTTTCTTTCCATTCCTATTGGCACACCACAGTGTTTGCATCCAATCGAGAGTTTGATTTCCGTTTCGTATGTATGTAGCATTCCAACTCAGACGTGTTGCCATTTCGGGCGATTATTGTACATTGGCTGCGTGTCCTAAAACATGAACGTGAACAAAGTAAGCTGTGACGAATTGGTTCAAAAACTGCGCGTGTTGATTCCAAATATGGTTGCTGCGATGTTTGAAACTTCGAAAAACCGGGTTTGATTGTTTGATTCGATTAAAAACGGTTTGTATAAAAATAAACACTTTTGTCAAAAAATAAACATTTTCGTTAAAAACAATAAATGCTTCATTGTGGCAAATCTGGAAAGTAAATATTTGTCGAGAGAGTTGAGTCTCTTGCCGATGGGACATCTGTCTTTTTTGTAGTAATTGCAATAAATGCTTCACTTTTGGTTTAGTTTAAAAATTGAGTGGTTGTTATATAAATCGAATTTACTTTCTCTCGTTTGGCGGTATGTCACTCAAATACATCCTACGTATATTAGTATAATAAACTTTGTTTTTTCTTCTCCCTCCTTCCTTATGACAATAACGGTAAATAGTAAAATTGGTAAATAAATATAACAACGTTATCCTTCTGGTATTTCTCTACTAGCACGTTTCCATCATTCTGCTTTTTAGTCGCTTTCTTAGCGTTTTTTGGACAGTTTGGGTTTTATCTGTGTAAAACAGTGAACAGTGGGTGTGTCTTTCATTATTGTGGTTCAATTTGTTTGCCTGTGTTTGCAACGTGCCAGCGGGTGTAGTGGAACAGATATTTTGTTTCCGTTTGATAGATGTTTATCAAGTTTGTTGTTATGCGGCAACTTGCTTTTCCTAATTGTAATACCTGGTTTGACACAAAAAAAGTTTAGTTTAAAACTATTCATGTTTAGCCTGGAATTCAACAAGGGTATTGTTGTTTTAAACTTCCCTCTTTGTTATCCGTGTTCCATCAAGTTCTCCATGGATAAACGAAAAAACTCAAATTTGGAAGACACAGTGTGTGTAAACAAAATGGCAAATTGAAAAAAAAGAAACATCACTTGTTTTTGTTGGGATTTGAACCCACGACTCCGTATTGTTAGTCTGGCGCTTCAACCAACTATGCCACAGAGCAAGTTACAATTCTGTGGAATAGAAAGTTAAACTAGGTTCGAAGCACCACTCTAACCGGGTCTGTCTTTCACAACTTTATTACTTATTCGGCTTAGGTGTCAATCTCGTTCACGGACATATCAGCGGACTGATATAATCCGAAAGGGCAATAAAATTATCTTTCTCCATAGGTATGTATGCAAGATATTTAGAAACTTGGAATATTTAAAAATAGTAAAAAATGTTCAGTTGTATTTAACGCCATGGAAGTAAGGATAATAAGGATACCTATTAAATTTTTCAAAAATGGAACTAGAATTTGAATACTGGAACTTCAAAAATTAAACTGGAAGATTTTCCAATAAAAAAATAGTAGTCATCCAGGAATTTCTCCACCATTATTTGAGGAATTTCATCGAAGATTCCTTCAAGGACTCCTCTGAAGTAATTTTGGAATTTGTCCGGGGATTTCTCCGAACACTCCTTTAGAAATTTCTCCACAGTTTGCTCTAGAAATTTCTTTGAGGATTCCGGTAGCAATCCCTTCAGAAATTTCTCCAAGGAGTTCTCTCTGGAATTCCTCTGGAAATTCCTTTGAAAGTTCCTCCCTCCAGAAGATCATCCGAGGAACAATCCGCAATTTTCTGATAGGACTCATCAGATAATCCAAACATTTTTAAGACGATTCTGCTAGTAATTGCTACGTGGTTTCCTCCTGAAGTTCTTCCGAGTTTTCCTCGAAATTCGTTAAAAAATGTTTCCTATGACTCCTCTGAGGATTCGCACAGGAGTTTTTAGAAATTGTGCAAAGATTTTTTTTTCAGAAATTTTACCAATAATTTCACTTATTATTTCTTCCAGGATCTCACCTTGAATTCCTCCGAGAATTCATTTTGGAACTTCTCTGGACATTCCTTGAAAATTCTTTCAGAAATTTTCAAAAGATTACTCTATGATTTTCTAAGAATTCCTCCTAAGGTTCTTTCCCAAATTCCTTTGATTCCGTAAATTCATCCAAGGCATCTTTGAAATTCATCCACACCTTTTTATATTATTTTTTTTTAAGAATTCCTCCAGAGATTTTCCGCAGAGATTTTTCAGATAATAGTTCTAGAAATTCCAGCAACGTTTCTTTCAAGAATTCGTCTACTAACTTCTCTTAAATCTTTTAGGGATATTTCCTATGATTCCTCTAAGAAGGATTCGTACAGGAATCTCTTCAGAAACTTTGGAGACATTTTTCTAGAAATTTCTTCATCAGTTTGAGCATGAGCATGAGCATGAGCATGAGCATAGATGACCGTACTATTCGTAGTTGCTACTCCGTGATTGACCAGAACAATCGAAGTTGCACAAGGAACCAACAGACGGAGCTTGGGAGTAGCTTACCGTCCTCAATGTGCATCTTCGAGAATTCCAAACTTTATTAGGTCAATAACGGCGCCGGCCACTAGAAATTTCTTCATCAGTTTTACTAATAATTTCTTCCAGGATTTTGCCAAGTCGAAGGTTATTTCACAAATTTCTCTGCTAGTTGCTGTAGAAATTCCAAAGAAAACGTTTTTCGAATTTTTTAGAGGGACCTACCATAAATTCATGTGATGATTCTTTCCGTAATTCATCCTCATTTTTTGTAAGAACTTCTATGGGGATTCCTCTACAGATCTATATGATCATTCATACGAGGATTTTACTAGGATTACCACAGTTTTTTTTACAGGAATTCGATGATAACTTTAGAAATTCCTCTGATGATTTTTCCAGAAATTCTTACTAGCATTTACTACTTTACTACTACGAAAGTGTCCCTCATTTTTTTTTTATTTCATTGAAGTCACTCCGAGGATGGTATTTTTCCGGGAATTTCTGCAATAATTTTTCTAAAAAAAATCAGGTTTAATTTACGAATTTCTCTGAAAATTCCTCCAGACATTCAGATTTATCTAAGAGTTTCTTCAAATACGGTGGAACTTCTTCGAGTTTGCCTTCAAAAGATTTTTCTAGAATTCTCCAACCATTCCTTCAAAAATTTCTCCAAAGTTCCCCCAAAGAACGATTTGCAAATTCCTCCGAGAATTTCTTTAGAAATGTTCTCGATCTCCAAAAATTGCTCAGAGGATTACTTCAGAAATTCTTCCACATTATTTAACTATGATTTATTCGAAGATTCCTACTGGAATTGTTGAGAAGATTTTTTCGGAAATTTCTCTGTTATTTTTTTTTGAGAATTTCACCAGAAATTTTTCCAAAGGTTCCTACAGGAATTTCTTCAATCATTCTTACAGAAATTCCTTTAATAGTTCCTCTCGAAAATTCGTCCAACGATTCTTCGGAAAATTAATCCAATTTTTTTACAAGTATTTCTTCGAAGATTCATCAGATTACTCTGAGAATTTCTTCGAGTCCCTCATCAGGAATTCTTTTGCAAGTTACTCTAGGAATGTATCATAAAATTCCTCCAGGAGTTCCTGCGTTGATTCCTCCAAAAATTAATCTTCATCTTTCTTTAAAATATAGGATTTTTTGAAAATTCCTCCTAAAATTCCTCCGATAGTTGCTTCGAGAATTCGTCCAGAAATTCTTCCAGGGGTTTTTTCCGAGATTCTCTCGAGAAAGTCCTCCAAGGACTCTTTTAGAAATTTCTTTAGTTGTTCATTCATAAATCTTGCAATGATTGTTCCGCACATTTCTCCACTCTTATTCTTTCGAGAACGAAGTTTTTGAAGGAAAACTCGAGATATTCCTCAGAGGATTGTTTTATTTTTTTTTCTTTCGAGTATTCCTCTCAGAGAGTTCAGACACGAAGTTCTCATCAGATTTGTCTAAGAATTTCTTGCCATCAGAAACTTTTTGAAGGATTCCTCTGAAAGTTCCTCTAGAATGTTTTTTAAGGGCCTCTCCAGGAATGTCTTCAAGAGCTCCTCGAGAAACTTTGATGAGGATTCCTTCTAGGATTCCTGAAGAAACTTCTTCGAAAGTTCGTCCAAAAATTTATCCACAAATTTTTTCAAAGATTCTTTTTGAATTCGTGAATTAATCCAAAAGTCCATACAATTTTCTTCTAGTCGTTTCTTCTAAGTTTCATTCCGAAACTACTCCGAGAGCTTCTGAAAAGTTCCTCCGGGAATTCGTCGGAAAGATTTGTCAGACTTTTCTTCTAAAGTTTTTCCAAAAAATCCTCTGGTGTCTCACCCGAATTTCTCAGAAATTTCTCCGAAAGTTTCTCCTGCAATTTCTTCGAGAATTTGTCCGGAAATTTCTTTGATAATTCCTACGAAAAATCCCACCAGAAATTCTTGTGATGATTTTTTTTGGAAATTTTATTCTTAATTTTATGAGAATTTCTTTGAGGATTTCTCCACAAATTTATGTGAGAATTCATGTAAGGATTCCACCAGGATTTCTTCCACAGGCTCCTAAAGGAACTTCGATGGTAACTGTAGAAATTGCTCTGATGATTCTTCCAGAAATGCGTCTACAGATTTCTCTGAAATTTCCAGAAATTGAGCATTCCTATAGAAAGTTTAAGACCCCATATTTTTTTATCAAAATTTCAGTATTTTCAATGAAATCACTCCAAGGATAGTATTCTTCCGGAAATTTCTCGATCAATTTTTCAAAGATTTTGTCTTTTTAGGAATTTCTCTGAGAATTCCTCCAAACATTGATATTTCTTTAAGAATTTCTTCAAGGATTATGCCAAAAATTCCTTGGAACGATCCCCCAGGAATTTTCTCTGAGAATTCCTTCAAGAGTTTGTATCTGGAATTTCTTCGAAAATACCTTAAAGCATTTCTCTGAAAGTTCCTCTAGATATTTCCTTGAAAAAAAATCCCAAAGTTTCCCCGTAAATTCCGTCAGAAATTTTCTCAAGGAATAAGCCAGATGTTAGCGAGAGTTACTCCAAAGATTTTCGTGAAAATTTCTTCAGAAATTCTTATGAGCATTTCTAAAAAAAAAAAAGGAATACGCCAGTAGTACCTCTGAAGGTTTCGTAAGGAATTTCTCCGAATTTTTCTTCAAGAGATTCGTCTGGAATCTCTGCAATAATTCCTCCGAAAAAAGCTCACTAATAGTTCCTCCCAAGAATAATCTAGAAATTTCTTCAGAAATTGTCTCGGTCTCTAAAAATGGCTCCGAAGATTCTCGCGAGGACTTCTTTAGAAATTGCTCCATATTATTTTTCATATTGTTCCCCCATATGGTAATACACTAGATTTCTTGCAAAGATTTTTTCCAGAAAATTTCTCTGGATTTCACCATTCTCCATAAAAATCTCCCAAGCAATCTTCCAAGAACGCCACCAGAATCTCTGTAGATTCCTGTGGAAGCTTTTGCGTTGATTCTTTCGGAAATTTATCCACACAATTTTACAAGAATTTTACCCTTCGAGTCCTCCGCCAAGAGTTTACCCGAAAACTCCTTCAAAACTTCCACTGATGATTCTTTCAGATATTGTTTTTCACAGTTTTCTTAAATTTTCTTCGAGGACAACAATACTAGAATGTATTCCTGGAAGATTTGCCAAAAATAAATCCTAGAGGTATTGTTAAAAAAAATACTTGAAAAGTCATTTTTGATTTCCAGGAAGAAATATAGAAAGGAATTCTTGGAAATATAGAAGGATTCTTGGAGATACTGCTGGAGAAATCCTGGGAAAAGTTCCTGGGTTATCCTTTACAATAATACATGAAAATAATAATTTTGAAAATTTCCAAAGGAAATCTTGCAAAAAACTCCTGCAGAAATCCTTTGATGAATTTTTGAAGAAATTCTTGAAAGCATTCTCGGAGAAGCTAAATTCTCGGAGGAATGCTTGGAAGAATTCCTAAAAACTGCTTCTCCAATATTCTTTATTGAAGGAATCTTTGGAGGAACAAATGTGACAATTTCTGGGAAATTCTACTATGGAATTTTCTGAAAAAAAAAATAAACGAACATGTAAACTTGTATGTTTTTTTTAAATGAGCTCTGGAGACATTCAAAATAGAGGCATTACAGAACAAAACCTAGACTAGAAAAGTAAGATTTCCTACAGAAATTTTTGGGGAAATCTCTAAGAAATATTTGGAAATTGTTCATGAAAAATTCCTGAAGGAATCTCCAAAGTATTCTAAGGCTTAGGAAAATCGACAGAGGATTTTTTTGGAGGAAAGTTTTTAAGAAGTTCTTGTTGAATATTTCAGGAAGATCCTGAATTTCACGAGGAATTTGTATGTAATTCAAAAACTTCTTGAGATTACGCGGGAATCTTTACGAGAAATTTCTGAGGGAACATCTCATGAAACTTTGGGAAACTTGACTGAAAAACGTGCGAAATCCTGTAGTATTTCTGAAGGAAATTACTAAATGTATGACTAAAAGAGTTGCTGAATGAATTCCCTTGATTAGAATGTTCAAGAAGCTCTGAAGCTTAGTCAATGATTTATAGCAAATTTTGATAAATTTAAGACAAATTTAATAAATGAGTATACATATAGGGATACTTGGAAGAAATTATTCAAATATACATATAGGAATTCCTGAAGACATTACTTGACTGATGAAGACATTGTTGAAATAACAGTACGAACTTTATGAGTTACATCTATGAATCCATTCCTCCAAAAATTTAAACGATTTTTTACAAAAATTTGTAATGATTCTTCCAGTAATTTCTTCTAGGTTTCGAGAGCTCTCACAAAATTCCTCGAGGAATCTCTCTGAAAAATTCTTTAAAAATCGAACTTTATGAGTTACATCTATGAATCCATTCCTTCAAAAATTTAAACGATTTTTTTTTCAAAAATTTGTAATGATTCTTCCAGTAATTTCTTCTAGGTTTCGCGAGCTCCCACAAAATTCCTCGAGGAATCTCTCTGAAAAATTCTTTAAAAATCGAACTTTATGAGTTACATCTATGAATCCATTCCTTCAAAAATTTAAACGATTTTTTTTTTCAAAAATTTGTAATGATTCTTTCAGTAATTTCTTCTAGGTTTCGAGAGCTCCCAAAAAATTCCTCGAGGAATCTCTCTGAAAAATTCTTTAAAAATCCCTACAAGGATTTTTTTCAATTTCTAAAGTTTTTCCAGAAATTCCTCTGAGGAATCTTTCTCGTATGTTTATATCCGTATAGAAATATCTGTAAAGGTTTTTCCGGTAATTTCTCCGAGGCTACCTTCAGAAATTCCCATATTGATTCTACCAGTAATTTAACTTAAAATTATTCCAGAAATTCCTCAGAAAAATTGTTTCAGAAATTTTTCGAGAAGTTCCTCTAAGGATTTTTCCACGAAATTTCTCGAGTGTTTATTAGAATTTTCTCCGTGGAATCATCCAGCAGTTTCTGTGATATTTTTTTCAGCAGTTTATCCGAGAACATTTTCAGATTTTTCTGTAATTATTCTTTCTGTATTTTTTTCTGACAATTGCTCCAGAAATTTGTTCGAAGAACTTTCTGCTAAAGTCTATTGAGAAATTATTCTGGTGAATCTCTTGTGTTTTTTCTTGTTATTTTTAGAAATTTCTACGAGGATTATTCCAGAAACTCCTGCGATAAATTTTCTCTTCAAATTTTTATAAGATTTTTTTGAGGATTCATCCAGGAATTCTCGCGAGAGTTCGTGCACGAATTTCTGCGTAGATTTTGTCAGGAGTTTCCGAAATAATTTCTCTAAGATTTTATCAAGATTCCACCAGGAGTGCTCCTGGATATTCTATATGAATTTTTACAAGGGTTCTTTGAGAAATTACTGCGATGAGTCTTCCAGGAGTTTTTTTTCCCTGGATAGCTGCAACAATCTCTAAAAGAAATTGTAAGAACTTTAAAATTTTGAGATACTCCAATATCTGTGAAGGAATTCATCCAAGAATTTCTGCAGATTTGTGTTTTGAAAATGTCCCTCGAGAGTTCGCTCTAAAGTTCCTTCAGAAATTTCTACAACGATTTTTAAAATCCCCCCAGGGATTTTTTTCTAAATTTCTCTCTAAGTTCTTCTAAGAAATTTCTCTGAGAAATCTTCCTCGTGCTTTTTTTTGAGATTGAGAACTTTTCAAGGATGGATCCAGAAATATTTGTGATACTTTTCCCAGTAATTTCTCCGAGACTGCCGTCAGAAATCCCTATCAAGGCTCTACCTGTAATTTAACTCATAACTCATTCACAGATTCCTCAATGAACTGTTTCAGATTTTTTTTCGCGAACTTCCTCCAGGAAATTCCTCTAAGGAATCTTCCACGAAATTTTTCGAGTGTTTTTAGAATTTTCCTCGTGGAATAATCCATTTTTTTTTTCGATAATATTTCCAGCAGTTTCTTCGAGTTTTTTTTAGAATTTTTCTATACTAGGGTAATTTTCCAATTGTTGCACAGCTAAAAACTCGCCTATTGTTGCACACTCCATGTTATTCTTATGAGGTGTGCAATAATTGGCGAATTTTTAGCCGTGCAACAATTGGAAAATAACCCTAATTCTTCCTGTATTTTTCCAACAATAGGTCCAGAAAATGTTCAAGGAAATTGCTTTTAAAGTCCTTTGTTTGTTGTTCGGAGGAATCTGTTGCATCTTTTTTTATTTTTTTATTCCAAAAATTCCCACGATATTTTTTTCATAAATTTATCTATAAATTTCTTCGAGGATTCATCCAGGAATTCCTCTGAGGGTTTATCCACAAGTTTCTGTGAAGATTTTGTAAGGAATTTCTCAAACAATGTCTCAATGATTATGTTTGGGGTTTCGCCAGGAGTCTTCCTAAAATTATTTGAATTTTTACAGAAATTCTTTGAGATTACTGCGATGACTCTTCCAGGAGTTTCTCTAGAGAAATTGTTGTAGCAATGAAATTTATTTTTAGAACATTTTATAATGAATCTTTAAAAGAGAACTTTGCAGAATTGCGAGAAACTTTCTCTCCAAGTTTTTTGAAGGAATTCCAAGTTAAATAGAACAATCTGAAGTAATTTTCGAAAAATGTGACAAAAATTTGATGATACTCTTTAAGGAATTATCACAATTACTTGAAGAACAACCAGAAAATCTCTGGAGAAATCTCGTCCGGCATTTCTGGAGCACTTTCATCTTCTTTCCTAGTGAAATCTAATGAAATGTTTTAAAAATACAATTGAGCAATAACTGGACAAATATTGGGTGAGTCCACTGATAAATTTTTAGTAAAAAAAAAAACAAAACACTTCGACATCCGCATAAACTTGTGCAGAAACTGTAGTTTATATGGACTACCGTGGGCGAGTGATTGCATAATCACTTCTTCCCATTTCCTCACACTGACCTGCAATCTTACGTGGCAGGCGTTTTTCTCGACTAAAAATAGGAAATCGCAAACACTTGTACACTGAAGTTTCCCGTTGTCTATGAATCTCCAGCTCAACCTTACTAAACATAGTTTCAAAAAGTTACCGTTATTCCAGAGAATTGTTTAAATATTGACCAAAATCAATCAAACTGAATCAACACTGTTCCACGAACCCTTGCGCGAGCACGGTTGCCACGTGGCATCTCCGCTGACCGGTCTGGCAGTTTACTCTTCTCTATTGATTCTTCTTCTTCTTCTTCTTCTTCTTCCATGTTATCCTAGCTACCTCAGTTCTACATTGTGCACCTGCGCCCGTATTGGTTTCTCGGAACCGTTGACATTGACCATTATTGAATGAGTACAGTACAGTTGTAGTGTTCCTATTTATATAGTCTCTCACACCAATTACCTATACAGTGCACAGTGGCTGATTTCGCCATTTTAGCGCGCTTAATTAATAACTTTTTTACTATGAAGTTTAGCGTCATGGTGTCTTCGGGAAAGTTTTTCACTATAATAAGGAGCTTCTTTTGAGCTTCTGTGAAAAATGATCAATCCCCCTAAAAGTGAGATAGAAAATTTATTTTTTGAATTTTTCAAGATACGAGGTTGGCGTTTTCAGAAAAGTTGTAGAAAATGTAGTTTGGAGCAACTTTGCCGAAGACACCAAGTTTGTAGCTCCGTTACTTTTCAAGATACGTTACGTTTTCTTTCATCAGCCCCTTGAAAAAGGTTTTTGCGCAATAACTTTCTAAAAATTGATTCTACATTTATCTCATGTTCTACAAAGCTATAGATAATGGAAAAACACACAACTTTTCCGAATATGTCATCTCGCTAATTCCAAAATCAAAATAGTTATAACGGTTTTTATAGTTTTTATATATAACTTAGCTATAGGCAATTATATGCAAATTTCCTTTTACGCATGTGAAAGTACATGTAATTGCCTCTATTAGAAAGCCAAAATCATCAAACTGTAAGAAACTGTAAGATGGTTTTTGTATAGAAACTTACATCCATTTATGTTACTCTTATGGGATTTATATATATTTTCAACATATTTAGTTGACATTTCATGTCAGCTTGCATTTTTATTGTTATTGTAAGTGTGTGTAAATATAAAGAAAGGTTTGTTGTGTATTCTGGATCATTCATGAAATACGTTACACAAAAACTCATCAACTACTTCTATTTTCTTACTAACTCGCAATGCTCCACGTAGTCCACGAAAAAAAAAACGCATAAAGTGAAACTTCTTTCGTCGGATCACGATTTAACAGCAGCCTTACTTTGAAGTGCAATAAGATTAATAATTTACTATTACCAATGTAGACATAGATATGTACTAGTGAGAGCGTTGACAGAATATGTCACGCGCATGTTTGGAATTTTTTAAGAAATGGCGCTTCCTTCGCTTTTTTCGTGGACTACGTGGAGCACTTGAGTTAGTAAGACAAAAGAATTAGATGGTAAGTTTTTATGTAACGTACTTCACGAATGATCCAAAATGCACTACAAACCTTTCTTTATGTTAACACACACTTACAATAACAATAAAAATGCAAGCTGACATGAAATGTCAAATAAATATGTTGAAAATATATATAAAGACTGCCCCAGAAAGTATGGACGCACCTAGTCTTCAGTTGTCTGGGCCTGATCGATGGTTCTTGTTTCGGGCTTCGTTTTGGCTGTTTCTGCTTACTATAGGATCGAAAATTCAAACGTTCTTTGCCACGATGAACATTGGAATTCGGAATGGTAACTTTTTTGGTCATACCCCGCTTTGTATTAGTTAGAAGGTTTTTTTCCTGAACTCAAACGCCTTCATTATTTGTTTATCCAAACGAGGATTAGCAGGATCTTTAATTTTTACCCAATTCTTACCTATGCTTAAACGTGTTGTCCCCACCTTGGTTGCTGATTGCTGGTTGCACGATTTTCTCATTTACTCCCACCATATTTTGCTCATTTCCTAAGTGACCTTTCAAACTCTGTATATCGTTTGTGCATATTTTTTCAAAGATGTTCCGCTGAAAGTTCATATATTTTGAAACACACTGTTGGAATCGCAAAAACCGCTATACAAATGTTGAGAAAATAGGTTCACCAACAGGATGTAGCTTTCAAGAAGTACTAGTTATCAATAGTTTTGAAATGCCAGTATTTTTTTACTGCGTCCATACTTTCTGGACCGGTCTTTAAATCCCATATATAAGAGTAACATAAATGGATGTAAGTTTCTATACAAAAACCATCTTACAGTTTCTTACAGTTTGATGATTTTGGCTTTCTAATAGAGGCAATTACATGTACTTTCACATGCGTAAAAGGAAATTTGCATATAAATGCCTATAGCTAAGTTATATATGCTTGAAATATGGCCCAAAAAACTATGAAAACCGTTATAACTATTTTGATTTTGGAATTAGCGGGATGTAATGTTCGGCAAAGTTGTGTGTTTTTCCATTATCTATAACTTTGTAGAACATGAGAAAATTGTAGAATCAATTTTTAGAAAGTTATTGCGCAAAAACCTTTTTCAAGGGGCTGATGAAAGAAAACGTAACGTATCTTGAAAAGTAACGGAGTTACAAACTTGGTGTCTTCGGCAAAGTTGCTCCAAACTGCATTTTCTACAACTTTTGTGAAGACACCAACCTCGTATCTTGAAAAATTCAAAAAATAAATTTTCTATCTCACTTTTAGGGGGATTGATCATTTTTCACAGAAGCTCAAAAGAAGCTCCTTATTATAGTAAAAAACTTTCTCGAAGACACCATGACGCTAAACTTCATAGTAAAAAAGTTATTAATTAAGCGCGCTAAAATGACGAAATCAGCCACTGTGCAGTGTGATCGTGTTATTAACCTTTTCGTTCTGTTTTGTTCGAAATAGTTTTCTGACTTTGCACAACACTGGTCGGGGTGGGTTTCTTCAGTTAAGTTTTGTTCTAGTCAATTGGTGGTGATGATAGAAGTGTGGTAGAGTTTAGCATTTTACAGTTGGTAGTTTGAGAATTTCACTTATCAGTACGCACATCAGGGGTGTGGCTCTTGTTGCCACGCAATTCCGCTTTCGTTTCGGTACTGTCGCGTTCGCTCTCTACAGCACCGTCTCCATCTCGGCGATCTCCGTTTTGTACGACCAGCGGTACAAATCCTGCGCGCTGCCACCCAGACTCAGATTGCCGAGAATGTTCGGCCGTTGGTGAAGGTTTTCGCGCCGGCCCGCCCCGATGATGTCGTTCGTCGAGGCGATCCTACCCTGCGGTGGCTTAATTCCGTGTGCGACCAGGGTCTTCTCCAGCTGGCTGTTCATCAGTCGGCTCATGTCTAGCTCGTGCTTCACCTTCCAGAGGTGCGTATCGCAGATCGGATCCGAGCATCGATGTCTTCTGAGAATTTCCGTTGCCTCGTAGACGGCTCCCCGGAACGTAAGGGACTTGCCCATGGACAGCGAAATCAGCGCACAGCAGCCGCCGTGATCCTTTTTCGCCAGTCTCTTACGGAAGTATTTGAAGTAGAGGTGTTCCAGTAGCAGAAGTAGTGCTGCGAGCAGAATTCCGGCCATCAGCAGCAGGAATGCCGATAAGAACTGTTCCAAGGCCAGTGGATCGGAGGATTTGTGTTCCTGCTTTCCGGGGCGACACGTTCCCGTCATCCAGTATCGCCGAAGCCGTTCCAAGTCTCCGTTTGCTCGGAACTCCAGTAGCCGTTTGTTGAACATTTGGACGTATTTGGAATTGCGGCTGAAGGCCAGGCCGTATCCGGTCATTGCGTACCACTGACCCACGGTCAGCAGTCGGCAGTCTTCATCCTGCTGAACCAGATAATCCAGAACCGTTCCATCGTAGATAAAAGCATCCATGTGACCGTTCAGTACTGCAGAAACTCCGTCCGCTACGCTGGACTTGTTGTACTGCTTCATGTAGTAGTGCATCTCCTTGAAGTACTTGGAAATGGTGGAATCCGTGTGACTCCAGGGAATCGTACCGAACTTGATGGTCGGTCTGTGCGAGAACGGATGCGATAATCGGGTATCGTCCAAACCGGTAAACTCGTGGAACTCCTCTCTGGTTATCATGAACGCCGCGAGGTTGGCAGTGTAGATAGCAAGGAACACTACAGCAAACATGGCCCAAACGTTGGTCATGAAGCGAGACGTGAAACCACGTGGCGAATCAACGTGCACCGCGGCCTGGAACAGAACTGCCCAAACCAACCAGTACGTTCGGAACAGCGAAAACCGGTACGGAGTATTGTTCGCATTCTGCAGTACCGTTTTCATGTCGTATCCGCTCGGCGACAGCCACTCGAACAGGAATATCATAAACGTCGCTGCCTGGATGGCGAAAATTCCCACCAACATCCACGAAGCCGTGTCGAACGGCTCCAAGAACGCCGTTGGTGAAATGATTCCTGTTCTCTTCGCTACTACAATCGCTATACCCGTCTCCATAAACGGCTCGCTGAAATCCACCACCGCTTCTCTTTCCGCATTGATCATCAACGATGTTAGCACCATGTCGGTCTTCCTATTCACTAGCTCATGTATCAACCCGTTCCACTTCCCATTTTCCAGCGTTCCCCACTTGCCGTCCTCCACACGCACCAGCTCGTACGTGAAGCCCAATTCCTCCGCAAACTTCTCCAACAAATCGATGCAGAATCCACTACAACACTGATAAAACGACCCATTCTTGTGAGCTTGGCCCATATCGATGTCGGTCATTTCGTGATCGGCCGCTACCCGACACAGCACTCCTCTATCCATCAAACACTTTCCGCTGATCGGGTCTGCCGGTGACAGGTTTATGTACGGCGCCTCCTCCAAAAACGTAATCTTTAGATGAAACTTCTCCGGCACGCCTTGCGGCGGCGTATGCGAATTCCCCGGCCACGCAATGTCCCTGATGTCGAGCTTTTGCTGTTGCCACGATTTCCACATCCCAATCTCCTCCCACACCAGTCCCTTGCTGTTCACACTGGGCCGTAAGTTCATGATCTTCAGCTCGGCCCACTTCAGATCCCCATCTGCCGTGAACTCAATGTTCGGCCTGTTCGGCTCACCCTCCAGCGACACATTCCGCAAGTATTTGAAGAACACCTCTCCACTGTCCCACCGACCCCGACCCTCATCCTCACAGGACAGCTGATGCGTGTCCAGACCCCTTCCGGCGTTCTTCGGATCGCTCAGATAGTACTCCACCCCGTAGGCGTACACCCGGATCGCATTGGAGATCTCGTTCAGCAACGCACTGGACGAGGTGTCGAAGTGCACTCCCAGCATACCCATCGGGAACTGCGATGGGGCTTGCATATTCTCGATGACACTTTGCGTCACCACCCAGACGTAGTTCTCGCCGACGATGTTCAGGTCTTCGGCCGCCTTCAGGATGTCCACGGCTTCATCCTTGGTGCAGTAGAGCAGCATTACGCGTGCTTCGCTGTTCACCAGCTCGACCAGGTTGATCGGCCGGGACACGATGACCGAGTTCAGGATGGTGAACTTGAAGTGGTCCTGGAGGGGGAGAAGAGAGAAAATCATCAGTTTGCTTATATGATGATAATTGATTGATTGGAAAGAAAGAATAATGTTTTTTACTTGAATTTATTGAATTTTTGCCAGTTTTATGATCACCCCAAAACTAAATTGTTGATAGTGCTTCCGGAGTTCCGAAGTCAAGTCTTATATACCTATCGACTCTGATAGACTAGTAGAAATCAGCAGCTTCACTTTACGTCTTCGAAGTCGAACATCAGCCAAGCAGGACCATGATAAACTCATGACAACAGCGGCAGCAGCAGAGGCCTTGAAGCGAAGTATACTTAGAAGCGAGAACGGTACGCCAGAGCGATTGCTTACGACCAGCAATCGCAGAAGTGTGCGAGGCAGCCATCAGGGGAAGAGCTACCAGGTGGCGTTCGCAAGGACAGGAGGTTGTTAACCCCGAAAGTGAAGGGCTGTAAGTCGGACACCGGCCAGGCGTCCCGGAAAGCTGCCAAGGGTGGGTCATGGGCCTGAAAAGCCTGGCTTGTCATGGGTCGAAGGGAGCAGGGGGTTACGACCATTGGTAGGTCCACAGCCACCATATGTTAAGGCGGCCCAGGGTGAGGACGAACTCTGGACCCTAGTGGACAATAAAAAAAGAAGATGAATAAGAATGAGGAGCTGGAGTGCATCAGGGTCTCCAAGCCAAGGGTAGAAAGAATGGCCAGTGCCAAGCGTTAAAAGAAAGACACTCTGGACATCCAGACGGACGAGTCAAGTACTCGGAAGTCTTGAAGGCGATACCAAGCTCGTAGATCTCAGAGCTGACGTAAGTAGCATTCAACGTGCTCATACCAGCGAAATGATCGTTAAACTCAAGCGCGATAAAACTCGCAAGGGCGCCGTCTACAAATGTTTTACGGAAGAGGTGAGGGTGTCGGTGGTTCGGCTACGAAGAGGTTCGATAGGCATTGCTGAGCATGCACGAGCGGGAAGGTCAAATGTACACGCGATATCAGTTCTTGATACTGTAGTGTTTATCTAAAGAGAGGTAGTGGGTTTGCAATGTCTACCCAGTAATAAAATACTACTTTTACCTACTTTTCTAGGTATTAAATGTCTAGTAGGGTGGCCCACACTTATATGAAAAACAAAAATTTCGAAAAATATCAAGTCTTACCTCCTAAATCAGTTGTTTTGGACTCCCAGAAGCTACGTTCAAAATTTGAGCAAAATCGGTTGAGCCTAAGGGGGCGCTCAAAACGCTTGAAGTTTGTATGGGAAAACTTGGCCAAATGTATGCAGAAATTTTAAGTTTTCGAATTTTGCCGCTAGGTGGCGCTGTAAGCGTTCGATAATCAAACCCTTTGGTATTATTGTAGGTGACTATATGCCAGAGAACTTTGTCGAAGACCGCGAAGTGATCCGACGGCTGTGAAAAAAGTTATACCCTAGGCAAAGTGAGGCAAAGTATAGAGATTTCATTATTGATATTATTCCTTTACATGTATTGGAAAAATAACAATAAAGTTTATCCTCACTTTCCCTAGGGTATAACTTTTTTCACAGACGTTGGATCACTTTGCGGTCTTCGACAAAGTTGTTTGGCATATAGTCACCTACAATAATACCAAAGGGTTTGATTATTGAACGCTTACAGCGAAGATTCCTCCAGGTATCCATTCAGGGATTCCTCCGGAGATTCCTCCAGAAATTGCTCCAAATATTCCTCCGGAGATTCTTCCGGAATTCCTCCGGAGGTCCAGGAATTCCTCCGAGGATTCCTCGGAAGAATCTCTGCACTGAAATAAATTTTGTTGTAGTTTCTACCGAATCCATGGTAAAATTAAGAACTGTACCAACGATTTTCAACCGAATGCAAAATTCTGTTAATTGTACTGAAACATTGTCAATATTACCATGCGCGCAATACCGTTGACTGAAAACATTCTTGGTGCTACTATTTTGGCATTGTCATTTCGACCATGTCGACTTGAATGTTACGCGTCTTAGATAAACGTGGTCAAAAATACAACGTCAAAATTGTTGCATCAAGAATGTTTTCAGTCAACGGTACTGCAGGCATGGTAATATTGACAATGTTTCAGTACAATTAACAGAATTTTGCATTCGGTTGAAAATCGTTGGTACAGTTCTTAATTTTACCATGGATTCGGTAGAAACTACATCAAAATTTATTTCAGTGTGGGAGGAACTCCTGAAGGAATCTCCGAAGTAATTCCTGGAGGAACCTCCAGAATTGGGGAATCCCGGGAGGAATCTCCGGAAAAATTCCAGGAAGAATCCCCGGAGGTATTCCTTGATGAGGAATTCATGGAAGAATCTCTGGAGGGATTCCTGGAGGAATCTCCGGATGAATTTCTGGAGGAATCTCCGGAGAAATTTCCGGAGGAATCTCCGGAAGAATTCCCGAAGGAATCTCCAGAGGAATTCCCAGAGAAATCTCTGGAAGAATTTCCGGAGGAATCTCCGGAGGATTTTTTGGAGGAATCTCCGAAAGAATTATTGGAGAAATCTCAGAACGAATTTCTGGAGATTTGCTCCAGAAGATGCTCTGATGATTGCTCCATAAATTCCTTCGGGGATTCCTCCGGGAAATTCCTCCAGGAATCCCTCCGGGCAAGTCCTGCAGGAATTCTGGAAGAATTGCACGGGAATTTCAGAGGAACTCCCGGAAAATTCCTGGTGGAATTATTGGTGAACTTCTGGTGGAATTCCCGAGGTAATTTTAGATGAGTTCGTGGGAAACTACTGGAGGAATTTCTGGGAAACTCATTGGGGAATTCCAAGGGAATTTCTGCAGGATATCCCGGGGAACTCCTACAAGAATTCACGGGGAACTCCTGGATATATTCCCGGCAAACACCTGAAGGAACTAACGGGAAACTTCTGGAGGCATTCCCGGGGAACTCCCGGAAGTTTTATTGGGGGTTTTCTGGAAGTGGAACCTGATCATTTCTGGATGATTTCCCGGGGGAATCCCTGGAGGAATTTCCGGAACACACCTTGAGGAATTCCCGGGGAACTCCTGGAGGAATTTCCGGGGAACTCCCACGAAAATATCCGAGAAAATCCGGAAGAATTCTTGATAATCTCCTGGAGGAAGAACTGGAGGAGAACTTCTAGATGAATTTCCGTGAACTCCTGGGGAACATTCTAGAGGAAATATTGGGAAACTCCTGAGAGAACTCTTTTAGGAATTTTCGAGAACTAGAAAACCTCAGATTTCTTTTGATGGAACCAATGGAGCAATGTTGAAGATGAAGAGACGAACCAGCCAAGGGCTGAAAGTCTCTCAAATAAAGATAAATCAATCAATCAATCAATGTTGCAGATTCTCACATAATTCCTTTCTTCCAGGAAACAAACATACCTATTCACCGAGCTGGAGTTGTTCTGAAATTAACCGCAGGATATCCGTGCTCATTGTGTTTTGCCGCGCATACGCGCCAACTTCTGACGTAGTTGGGGGGCAAGGCCTTTCAAAACCAATCGAATGCGGAAAACATCGATGCAATTCATCTTATTCAGGCATATCCACGTGAAAACTAGTGCATTGGACTGAAAAAAGTTGAATTTTGTCCAATTTTGGAGAGCTTCGACCCCCCAACTACGTCACAAGTTGGCGCCTATGCCGCAGCGGCACACTTGCGGATTTTTTTAGTACGTACCGCAGTGCTTCCGCATTCCATTGCCGAACCCATTGCGTTTTCCGCTTCAAACTGATGTTGTTTCTTGAGTTCTTTCCTTGTCATTTTTTTTTATTTATTTGACGTCAATCAAACAAATAAATAAAATATTTGACGCTGTGTACTACATGCCTAAGGCCCCTGTGTACTTTAACTCACGGAATAATACATCGACATATTATTCCGTACGGAAAATTAACAACATGACTGACAGCATCGCATGATAGTGCCATCTGTTGGCAAATCTTTCTGGCTGCAAATTACTTATCAACTGCGAACGCTCAAGTAATTTTGATTGCAAAAGTTTTACGTGACCATTACTTGTCCTATCTTTTTACACAGTACTTACCAGGTAGAAACTAGCCATAAGGGTGTATCATTTAAACAAAAAACTTCACCTGGTTTCAATTATTTTGCTCTCTTACAGAAGAGTTTTCAAAATCATGTTTTTTGTCAATTATGAACCATTTTCAGCATTCAAAAAGTTTTCAGATTCTGCAGCATTCCGCGATCTGGGTAAAAATACAATAAAATATAAGGCATATCCTTTGTGAATCGCGAGAGAACGGTTACCAGAAAGTACCAGACGAAATAATAATCATTTTGAAATTTACACCTTTTTTTAGTTTGTAGTTACAATTTAGGTTTAATTTCGAAAAAGCAGCTTCGTTTCGACTACTTTTTCAATGAACGGCCACTTATTCTCGGTAGATAGATCATAGCAGAATACAAATCTGGTCTTCTATCTCTTAACAAAATGTGTCAAATGGAATTAATTTAGCAAATTTGGGCAGAAATCTCCATACACCGATAAACGCCTAAATGTATGCAATGCAGTAGTAATCCAATGTAGCTAGAACTGTTGTGTTCAAAATTTGTTATAAAAAAATCAATAACAACTCAAATAAAGAGCTCACTATTTGTAGCATGTAATCATATGTTGATGCACCGTTAAGAAAATATTTTCAGATAAATATTGTTTTTTTATAGCTAAACTCATTGAGTTTTTCACTCAGTACTCCACGAACTTACTTTTATGTATAAAGTTGTGTTAAAATGCCATGTTTTAATAGAAAAATTCAAACTGATATATTCCACACGGCTTCTATCATCATGTTCAAACTGATAAAATTTCAATCCATGATTAATTTTTGAGTTTTGATGTGTTTTCCAGGGCACTATAAAAGTTACCCCAAAATGAAAATGTGATTCCCAAAATATCTAGAAAAAGGTACAACATTTAAACTGAGTTTATGGGGCCGTTCAAAAATAACAACCCATATTCCCAAAAATTTTGAAGATAGAACAATTGTTCCACAAGTTTCCCAATTATGACACTCCTTACAACCTTGCTGAAGACATAAACACGTTATCTACACTTATAAAAGAATTGAATTTCTCTCACACTTCTAGGAGAATTTCTGTGAAACGAAGTGGCCCTTGTTTCCAAACAATAAAAATGTTCGACGCTTCGAGCGATTTTTGGGGGTGAAAATAAACGTTGTCCTTGGAGAGATTATAAGAAATCATTTCTAGCCTTTAATTGGATTAATATGGCTATTTATAGTCCAAAATGCTTCCTCAACATCTAAATTCACAATTTTATCTAGTACATACATAACACTAGTTTACAAAATAAAACGAAAGTCGTGAACTTCTGTCAACGACCAAAATTTTTGAAGCAAAATTTAGTGCTGATTTCGAAACCGACCTTCAAAAAATTTAAAGTAGAACAGTTTTTGAGTTTTAGCTCAATATCGAGCTTTACAACTTTTCAAAATATGTAATTTACTAAAATTCAAATATATTGCGTTTTGTTCAACCAATTTTAAGTCTTTTTCCATAAACTAAAATCTGAATACAATACCATTCGATCATCTGAATGCAGGTTTTGCGTCAGATTGATGAATTTCAAGATATTGGCGAGTAAGGACGATCTCCTTAAATTTTAGCAAAATTCCCAAATTTTTTTGAAGAAATGTATTTTTTTCAATAGGAAAAAAAAACAATTTAAAAATTCTTTCTCGACGTTTATTCGACACATCATATGTAGGCGAGTTACAGTAAAAATTTCAGCTCAATCGGAGCATTGATTACGGAGAATGAGATGTTTGAAATGAGCGACTTTGCTTAAAAATAGAACAAAAATCGATTTCAAATCATCAACCTTGTATGGAAAGTCGAAAAAAAATCCACTCTACTGTAATTTTTTTCTTTCGCGTTTTCGAACGCAGGGCATGATTCTACACCAAAAATGATCATCAGCTTATTGAGTTCAAAAATGCTGTAAACTAGTGTAATACACCATAAAAACGTGTTAAAACTTTTTGGCCATGAATTGGACCCTGTTACTCCAGTGTGAGGCGTCTCACTCTACTCACTTCTTATCGTTACCCTTTTTAACGATTAGTTCACATATTTTGTAGTTCGCAAATCGCTCGGTCACGGCGCTCGCATAGTTTTTGCTCTTGTTTGACGTTTGCTCACTACTGCCACCTACTGAGTGGTTTGCGTAACACAGCCTGGTTAGCATTGGGCGATTATGTTTTCGTAACGATGATTTTTATCGCAATTTGTTCCAAGTGATACGTGAAAGATCGAAGTAGGCAGTGACCGCGAGTGGAAGTGTTTTTATCTTTGACAGCATTTTTTTTCGGTTCGGTTTTTCTCGATTTGGCGGATGATCTGGCTGGTCCAACGCCACCCGGATTGCATGTACGCGAATATAAAAGAGAGTTTCAAAGGATGTTGAATCAAGTGCCTCGGAGTGTCTCAGTTCGCTGGTGTCCGCGGGTGCAGTTATAATATATTATTGTTTAGTGACTGTGTTCCGGTGGGTCCGGGTGTGCTGAGCTGGTAGTATTTGCGCTAGTGTTCATTGTCTCCAAACTCCAATTGCAAACCGGACGAAGACTTTTGGACGCGTTGGCGTTCCGTTAAAATGTCGATTCCGCTAGTATGGCCGGGTCAGTTCTCCGCTTGTGAGAAAGTAATTCATCCGCGTAGTTTCATTCAGCAGTGTTTGGCGCATAAGGGGGCATCCATTTAGTACGTCACGCTAAACATGGGAATTTTCAACCCCCCCTCCCCCCTTCGTACAGGATTTTCCTATATTTAATACATTGCTTGGCACACTTTCCGGAGCCCCCCCCTTCCCCCTCTAAGCGTGATGTACTTTATGGATGCCCCCTAATGGAAGAAAATCGAGACACAATCAACCGACGAAATGGAGCTTGGTGAGATCCTTCTGATTTAATCTTTCCAATGATGTTTTCGATCACTTGGCAATCGTTTGACTCATTTGTCCATATCTCAGTTCAGAGGCCCTATATTGGAATGTTGTATTCGGCAATGTTGTTGATTGGTGTTTTTCCTACAATTATCACCGAAGGCGGAATATTCTAACTCTCATATTTACGTCGTAAAAGTGTTTGTACCAGCTAGTCATACTAAACGATCGAATTTTTCGATCGTTTAGTATAAGTAGGTGGTACTAGCGCTCTAGCGCCGTATGTAAAAGTTAGAATATGGCGTCCTTGGTGAACATTGTAGGAAAAACACTATTCTACAACTTTGCCGAACATCACATTTCAATGTTAGGTTTCTGAACTGAGTTATGGACAAATTAGTCAAACGATTGCCAGGTGATCGAAAACATCCCTGAAACTTTCTGCATTTTATTGTTATATGATGATTTATGTTTATAATGTGTATTCGCTATTCTTACCATCTTATCATCTATCGGAAGCCGTTTCAGTTCTGGACGCTTTCTAAGTTGGTGATAAGACTTAGGGCCGATTTATTCACCTCCGCTTAAATTATAAACCTGGTTTACCTGTATAGTTAAACCAGGTTTAATGCCCAAGTGGGGTGAAGAAACCGCCCCTTAAAACATAAAAATGCTTGCAAGGACTTGGCCAGGTGTGTGAAGATGAGTGGGTCTATGATATTGTGGATAGTAGCGAAATCTGCAATGGCAATGGATATGCTTATCTTTGCAACTCCATCCACGATTTGTGCAAGTGTTCATGCTATGCTATGCTATGCTATGCTATGCTAATTTGTTCCAAGTGATACGTCTGTTTGTCTGTGCCTGTATCGTGTACATATACCATCGGTAAATGGTAACTGAGTAACTCAATTTGAACGGTAGGAAGATATCCCGTACAGGAAATTGTGTAACGCGCGCCAGAGGATTTCGTGGTAGGCCAAGTCAATGGTCTACGCACCGCTACACTGGCCGAAAGACCGGTTCAATCAGGCGCTCGATCAAATAATGGAGAAACTTGGTAAAAGGAGGCCGGCGATTTCAATGTCTGGACTGTTGAGTGGAGTAGTCGTCTCACAAACCCCAGAAGTTGGAACCTGCTGGAAGCACTACACAGGTTGAGCGTCAAAGAAGGCACAACAAACACCTACCGAAGCGATGGAAGAGAGTCTACCATCGATATCACGTTCTGTAGTCCTGCACTAGTAAGGAGTACGAATTGGAGACTATTTGACGAACATACCATAACGATCTCCAAACGATCCGATTTCCTAGATTGGATCGTAGGTATAGATGGAAGCAAATGTGGATAGAAACAAAGAGCAACCTTCTATAGGAAGTCATTTCGAGCACAATTGCAATTCATACATAAGGCTTAAACGGATTATCAAGTGTGCAATTTGCGTTCCGTAAAAACTGTCCACAATAGAAGCTATCCGGTTAGTTGTTGAAGCATCTTTGAAGCAGAAAATAAGAGGTAATCGCTATGATGCGGTCGTCATTCTAGACGAAAAAATGCATAAAACAGCGCAAGCTGGGAGACAATCGCCAGATCCCTACACAGGATGATGGTCCCAGTATCTCTGTAGCAATCTGGAGATCTAATTTCGAAACTGGGCGCTGGTTTAACAAACACGCGAGAGCCATAAGGCTATGAACATAATAGCGGTTGTTCCTCAAGGCTTAATCCTGGGCACGATGCTGTGGAACGCGATGTAAGATAAGTTGCTGCGGTTGAGCTTACCAAGAGGAGTCAAAATCGTTGGCTTTGTGGACGACGTTGTGCACATGGTAACTGGAGCGTCGCTATCGAGGTTAAAATACGAGCCACGGGGACGATCTCAATGGTGGAGACCTGGTTGAGCGAGAGGTGGCTCAGCACAAAACCGAAGTGTTGATGATCGGCTTGAGGGGAGAAGTGAAGCATGTTGAAGTGTTGATTTAACAGCCACATCGATTACGCTTGCGAGAAGGCTTCAATGGCGATGACATCGTTGACCAACTTTCTGTCTAACAGGTCAGCGATCAGTAACGGTACGAGAAGATTACTGTCCAGTGTGTCGACGTCGATAATCAGATATGGTGATATATCCTGTTTGGGCAACGGAGAAGTTAACAAGGAGGAATCTATCGCGACTGAATAACACGTACAGTCTGATGGCCATCAGGGTAGCAAGCGCGAATCGGACCATTTCTGCAGAACCGGTCTGTGTTAAAGCAGGTGTGTTTACTTTCGAAATAGTATTGTAGGAAGACTGTGAGTGCTACATGAGCAGAGGTCCGCAAGATGGCGAGTGCTGATGCATGGAGAAACTGACAGCTGGATAGGGATAGCACCGCGAATAAAAGATGGACACACCAGCTCATTCCTAACGTATTGGTGTGGATACAGTCCGAAGTGATACTGCATGGTGGCTCCGTAGAGGAAACACAGGTACTAGATGAACTTTCGGTTTTGAACTGAAAACATAATACTTACACTGTGTTTACACTTTTGGCTATCACCTCCATCGCAATAAGTAACCATGCCTTAGCCTTATTAGTTGTCAATTCGGTCGATAGAGGCGCAAGTACACTCGTCAGTACAAACACTCATAAGTTATTAAACGCGATATCATGCTGCAGGACTCGGCAGAACGAGGAATGACATAAAAGAACGCAAAAACCGCAGACCTGCCTCTTCCGGGAGAAAAAGCGTCGCCTGGATGAAGCGGAGTGCGAACAAATGGAACTGCTGTGCCGTTCACAAGAAGCACGGAAGTTCTACCAGAAGCTCCGCATCTCGCAAAGGCCGTGGCATAACGCAGCCAAAATGTGCCGGGATAAGGTCGAGAGCATCTTGGCGGCCGGACGTGAGGTGATCGAAAGGTGGAAGCAGTACTACTACTACGAACAGCTGAATGGTGCGGGAAGCGTATGACATGAACATGAACATGAACATGAGAAACCCCTTGGTGGAACTCTGATCTGGCGAAACTCAGGAAACAATGTAGAAAGAGTTTGGAACAGACGACGTTCGGCTGGTTCGGAGGCTTTCAGGTCGGCTCGCAAGGCCCACAGGAAAGCTCTCCGGTCTGCTGAACGATCCGGTTGGAAAAACCTTTGTACAAATGCTTCCAGATTTAGTGAAGTCAGTCGGTTGAACAAAATCCTTGCGAAATCTAAGGATTTCCGAGTGAACGAACTTCGTTTGCCAAATGGCGATCTGACTTCCTCTAATGAGGAAGTTTTGGAATGTTTATTCAGTAGACACTTCCCCGGATGTGTGGATATTACATCTTCGGATGAACCTGATGTCTTTTCTTGTAGTTATGATTCTTTAGCTTCGGCTCGGAGTATCATAACTTTAGAATCGATTGAATGGGCACTTAATAGCTTTGCTCTTTTCAAATCTCCTGGGGCAGATGGGATTTATCCTATTTTGCTTCAGAGGGGATTTGATCATTTCAAACATGTTTTGATACAACTACTTGTTTGCAGTTTTGCTACAGGGTATATTCCCAAATCCTGGCGGGATATTACTGTAAAGTTTATTCCGAAAGTCGGTCGTGCGTCGTATGAAGAGGCAAAGATCTTCAGACCTATCAGTTTGACCTCTTTTCTTCTGAAATGCTTAGAACACATGGTCGATCATCACATCCGTGATGTTCATCTGGCCAATGTGCCTCTTCATGTGAACCAACATGCTTACCAATAAAGAAAGTCCACTGTGACTCTTTTACACCAAGTTGTTTACGATATCGAGAAGCCTGGGACGATTTTCGGCTTGGCAGTCGCAATTGCAATCAAACGATCAGATATTCTCCTTCATCCGACGTTTCGATGTTTATTACATCTTCTTCAGGGAATTAGAAGTGTTAATCGCTTTCGTTCTGAAAAGCTTTGTGAAAGCATAATCCGTCTAAAACAAAATTAAAATAAAACGTTGGGATCCAAGTTGACTTAGCTTAAATAAATTGGCCGTTGGTGGTGTTGTTAGAAGCGCGAACCGGATTCTGCGAATATTATTAGTGTTCTAGAAGTGGATCCCAACGTTTTTTTAAATTTTGTTTTAGACGGATTATTCAGATATCGAGAAGGCATTCGCTCAAAAGCAATCTTGCTTGAGTGTTTTCTTAGATATCGAGGGTGCCTTTGACAACGTGCCTTTCGATGCCATATTGGAAGCCGCACGGGGTCATGGTATATCTCCAATGATCTCCAATCGGATTCACCAAATGCTCAAAAACCGACATCTCTTCGCGACATTGTGTCAAGCGGCGATTAGGAAATTGAGTGTTTGTGGATGCCCCCAAGGGGGAGTCTTATCACCACTTTTGTGGAATCTCGTAGCAGATACGCTATTGAGGCAACTCAATAATGGCGGTTTTCCTACTTATGGTTTTGCCGACAACTACCTAACCTACTACCTAAGCACCCTTTTCGACCTGATACAAAACGCTCTTCAGGTAGTTAAGGGGTGGTGTCGCCAACATGACCTTTCGGTAAATCCGAGTAAAACATCTATTGTTCTTTTCACGGAAAAGCGAAACCGTAATGATGGTCGACCTTTACGTCTCTTTGATTCTGAAATCAATGTGACTGAACAGGTAAAGTACGTTGGAGTCATTCTTGATTGCAAGCTTTCCTGGACACCTCATGTTGAGTTCAGAATCAAGAAAGCTTGTATGGCCTTCTGGCAATGCCGGCGAACCTTTGGTACAACTTGGGCTCTTAAACCCAAGTATATCAAATGGATTTACACAATTGTTGTTCGTCCAATATTGGCCTATGGATGTATTGTGTGGTGGCAAAAGGGCGAAGTATGAACGGTCCAATCAAAATTAGGCCATCTCCAAAGGATGTGCTTAATGGCGATGTCTGGAGCGTTCTCTTCAACTCTCACTGCTGCGCTAGAAGGTATCTTTGACGTTGCCCCACTACACATTCATCTCAAACAAGAAGCACTTTCTTGCACTTACCGTCTACGGGTACTCGGTCTACTAGAGGAAACTCCTGTGAACCGCACATCAACACACACCTCGTTGTTTCCACTTTTGATGAATTGGGAAAATTATCCTTGCTCCAAGTGATCTTACATACAATTACTTGTAATTTTCCATATAGGACATTTTCCACGAAATGTTCTTCCCGGGAAGAGTGGACATCTGGGTATCTGGAAAGAAGTATTTCAGACGGCATCGTATGTTACACCGATGGCTCCCTTCTCGAAGGTCGAGCAGGTGCTGGTGTATATTTTCGTGAGCTAAGGCTGTATCAGTCTTACTAACTTGGTAGACACTGTACCATTTTCAGGCCAAAGTCTTTGCTCTTATGTGCGGAGTGCAATCGACACTTCAGCAGCACGTAATGGGCAAAGTAATATACTTCTGTTCAGATAGCCAGGCTGCTATTAAAGTACTTGCATTAGCCAACCCTAGGTCGAAAATAGTTATCGCTTGTCGAACTCAAATCGAGGAGCTGAATTCAGCAAACGCTGATCACCTTGTATGGGTACCTGGCCATTTTTCCACCGCTGGAAATGAATTGGCTGATGAGTTAGCTCGCACTGGAGCAAGTGTTGGGTAAAGCTTCAGATTCACACCTGGGCTGCCACTCAGCACAAACAATACTGGAATAGCTTGGAAGCATGTCGTCAAACCAAATTGTATTGTACTGAGCCATCTCCAAGGGTGGCGAAGTATCTTACAAATCTGTCAAAGCAGAATTGCAGCATTCCCTTCCTGTCCTTATCCCCATCCTTATCCTTATTTCCTTCCTTTTTCCTCAGGTAGATGATGAAATAGGCTATTATTATGGCGATGGCACAAATGTCCCAAATGGAGGATAACGTGCCTTCTGATACCTGATAACCCTCTCTAAAGCAATGCCTTCTTGGTGGTTCTGGAGAGACCTAGGGTTTGGCGAGCATAGGAATGTGTTTAGTGGGTCGAGGAGAAAGTAGTCATGGCTTTTACTATTGTAGTAGAAGACGGCCTCAGCCCCACACTACCCCAACCTTCCTGTTAGGGTGTCTGTTGAGCAGATTATCTCCCCATGGTTTAGAGGAAAAAAAAATGCTAAGAGTGACGGGTACAATTCCCGCTCGGTCCAAGAACTTTTCGTAATGGAAACTTCCTTGATTTCCTTGGGCATAGAGTATCTTCATGCCTGCCACATGAATGTTTGCCCAAAAGTTATGTACCGTCAAATGGGGTAACTTGCAACACTTTCCGGCTTTGAAGCAATATCATTGAAAATCTAAACATTTTAAACATCCTGTGAAGCATTGTGTGCGCTAATTACCCCGAGTAGAATACTATGCAGCACTTGGTTTACCAAAATACGTTGCCACCTAATCAGGAGGTGCGAAATACATGCTTGTTGCATGTTTCCCCATCTGTGGGGTAACTTGCAACATAGGACATGAAGCTAAGTTAGCTATCATTAAACAGCACTAACATTCTAGTATTTAGCCGTATTGTAATTTTTCGATGTTATTAATGAAACATACCATGAAAAGATGTACACTAACCAATTGACATATAATTTTTCATGAAAGGATTGAGAGTTATTGCAAGGGAGAGTATATCGTTTAGCAACAGGTCTCACGTCCCTCAAACACAAAATATATACGATTCTCGTGACTTAGAACTCATTACAAAATGTCAACAATGATTATTGTCATTTCTTGAAAAGGTAGAGTGAGTCATCTTCAAGTAGTTTTCAGTTTGAAGTGGTGTTTGGCAATTTCAGCTAAATTAACATGATTGAAACACACCTATTCTACTTTGTAAATGTCAAACTCGCTAATTTGGGTATTAGACTGAAATAATTTACTCCATCCATTCAGAATTGATGTTAGTGATTGCTTTACAGCGTTCATAAACAAAAATTGAACTTTTAACATGATGAAACATGAATGAAACTTCAAAATGTGGTATTTCCCAACAATGTGACCTTAAAACGTGCAAAAAAATGTAAAAAATGAGTTGTCATTTGAAAATAAACGCGTTACGTAATCAATAAATGATCCATTTCGGTTATTTCTGTCAAATATATCGTGAAATGAAGATAAATAATAGAAGGTTTCGTCAAATTCAACTGTTGCAAGTTACCCCATAGTGGTTGTCGAATATAATAATGATTTTTTGCATTATTTAGTCGATAAGTTTATCAAACTTTTATCGCTTGGCTAAGCTTACTATTAGGTACCCTAACTGCAAGCAAGGTCATCAGACTTATCGCACTTACCATAAGGGAGAGGTCAAGCACGATTTTCATACTTGTTTTTATGGCATAAAATGAGCAATCCGTTTTAACCGTGTAGCTAAACCATAAACAAAGAAACAAAGCTAATTTTTATACTTAATTGATCTTTGATACACATAATCTCTATAACCGAAATAATAGGGCATACTAGTTTTCATTATTATTAGAAAATGCTTCACATTTAGTGTATGTCATCGTGTTGCAAGTTACACCGCTGTTGCAAGTAACCCCGTTTGACGGTATACATAACTTTGTTTGGTTGGCAAAAACAGAAAAGGCTACCAAAATCAATCAAAGCTTGTAAAAATTCTTAGCTTAAGCCCTTCTATCATAAAGCACAGGGGGCTTTTGGCGCCTCTCTGGAGCAAGCACCCTTCTTGGCGGTGGCTAATCTGGTTAGCCGGAAACCAACAAGATTTCCGTTATTCAGCAAATTCTAGAGTAATTCCAAGAATCACTTGTCCTAGTCCATCACTTCTTCATAGATTTTACGTACGCCAGAACCGTCATATAGATGCCAACGGCTTTTCCACGAAGCTTGCACGCTTGAATGAAGTAACAGCGAGTCTAGTGGAGGTTTCGAATGAACACTTCGTCTCGTTCGAAGCTTATTACGAGCTCTCCATAAGGTGATGGATTTTCGTTTCAACGCTGGCTGTGTTTGAATGTGCAACACAAAGAGTCGGGCCCTACAGCCCAGTCCTTTGTATAGGTCGAAAACCGCAAACCAAGGCTGCATCGCAATACCTAGTCTAGTTCATTCAACCAATCTGTTCCAAAAATCAAATCACACACAAAACTATGTGTGATGTGCGTCTAACCAAAAACCCAACCGAAACGATTGTCCTATACAAACGAGCGAGGTCGAGCTTTTATTCTCGGAAAGAATCATTTATGCTATGGTGGTGGCGGCGGCGGCGGCGGCGTTTCATATGCGGTCCCCCAGCATCATCGGCAGCCTTCATTTAATAAGAAAGGACTTGCCAAGGTTGTGGCAAGAAAAGCTCCCCATCCCCCTGTCCCCCCCCCCCATAATTCTCTTCTTCAGCCGAGTGTTCTCCAGTCAATGCAATGTACAATGCTTTACTTATAATCAAAATGCAAATAAGCATATACCGAGTGCTATACACGTGAAGCATGGTAGGTAGGTAGGTAGGAGCGCACTATAAGCAGCACACTACACCCGCCCGGCGGCGATAAGCTCCCTTCTGCCGAGTCTTCTGTACCGAATTGCCCTTATTGTCGTGTAAAGAGATGGCACTCGTCTGTTATGCATGCTTTTTTATTATTTCGAGCGGCTGTAAGATTTTGAGATTTTTGTCAGAGCCCAGCAGGACTTACCATGGCGGCCACATGTTCTCGTACGGCCTGCACAAAGTCATCGTGTCCGGCAATCTGCGACGTTACCACCGAGAACTGGTGCCACTTGTACCGTTCCAGGATGCTCAGCATGGCAGCGCTCTGAAATGAGGAAAAATTTTCAATTACGTCTGGATTAGAAACAGATGAAATTTACCTGGTGTTCGATGCTGGGTGCCAGCTGGAGCTGAAGGGTGGATTGCGACGCTCTTCGTTCCAGGCCCGAGTTGTCGGCGTTCCAGGAGATGACCGGAATGCCAAGGTAGCCGGCCAGCTGCAGGAAATACTGCGCCGAGGCGGTACTACGGCCGTACGATTCGTAGTTCATCATGTACAGGATGGCCGTCACGTTGGCGTGCAGGAATTCCTTACACAATGTGTTCAGGATCGCTGGGGATGGTGAGAACAATAGGTATGTTAATTACTGATGAATTAAAATGTTGGACCATGGGACCATGAGTACATATGGCTCATATGTAATTGTAAGTTGAGGAACAGTTAGGATTCCTATAACATGCTGTCGCATAATTTACGCCCGCCGTATTTTATCGAATGTATTTGTGGACGGCACCTTAGGACAGGTTACATTCTTGCCTCCAATATGATCATCTATATATCTTCTATATAAATAAAAAAGGGATGGTGTTTGTATGTCACGAGTAGGCTCGGGAACGGGCCAACGGATCTACACCATTCTTTTAACGTTTCATTCGTGCAGGGCTCCGACGTGTTTGTACGAAAAAAATAATTGGGAAAATCGACTGGGAACGCACCTAACACGAAAAAGTTTGAATTTCCATTTTTTCTACAGAGCTGCATGTCAAAAACACAGTAGGCAGGCAGAACGACGTTTGCCGGAACAGCTAGTCAGAAATATTTCCTTCTTACAATCGTAGGCTATTCTTTCTAGTTTTACCATTAAGGGATCAGTTGGCGTTCAAACTTTTCGTCTGAGATTTTTCCTTCTTTGAAACATAGGCTATTCGTTCGAGTTATGTATACTGCTATAGAAAACATTGGCATCATCACTTAAGTTCATCATTCCTTTTTCGGCCAAATGGCGTTCGGTCAAATGACCCGGAACCGGACTGATCAATTTATTAAACCAACAACTTGTTTGTGCCATTTTTTTTATTTTTTTTTTTCAATAAAATCAGCTATCAATAACCATTCTACATTGTAGGAAAAATATAAAATTATATCATTTTTTTTTATTTTTTAAATGTAGTGATTTTCTTTTATCTTTCCAAAAACCTACTACCTGAAAATTTGGTGATGTTTTTTTATTTACAATTGTTGAGCTCGCCGGGGCCCGTGGCGTAGTGGCTACACGTTTGCTTAAGATGGTCATGGGTTCGATCGCAGCCCCGGCACTTTCGTCAGTTGCTCTTTCCCCCTGAGAGCAGCTGACACTGACCCTCTTCTGAGCCCATGGCTCAAATGAACCCGGATACTTGGACATCGGCGAACGGCAACCCATAATGGACCCCCAATCGGACTGGAAACATGTACAACCAACAGCCACACATACACATCCTCGTGCTCATCATTCTACCATGATAGGGTAGAAAATGAGAGCAGCGCAACGGCAGCCAGTTCGATGTAATACAATTAGAATAGAATACATTTAGCCGCTGTACAAAGTGTTTGTACAGCTTCCAATTGGAATCGCTCACGCAGTGCCCTAGTGAACAATAGAGCTGTAAATTAGGTTAAGGCCCCTTAGCGTGTCAGCTCAAATTTTGATCTTCTTATTTGATTCTTATTCCAAGCAGTCATCAAGCACGATAGTAGTTGTGTAGCCTTTCTATACCAATTTCATAAACAAACAAACAAAAATAGCACCTCTTTGTCTCGGTACCTCCAATGTAAACATTTCGAGAATATGAATCATTTGAAAGCAACTCAAGCAGTAATTTACTCTACTTCAATGAATAACAAGGAAACATATCCAAATGTCACGAAAAATGTTAGATGTTGTATGTAACAAGCTAGAAATGATCGAATTATTTTGGTACGCTCTCCCACTGTTTATGTTTGCTGCAACAGCAGTGCTGGCGCAATGAGAGTATATTACAGGTGGGGAAGAAGAAGAGATGGCTATGTATTAGTAAGCAAAGAAAAATGTAAACACAAATAGTGACGTCACTATTTGACACGCGTTCTTATGGGAGCTCGCTTTGCTTGTAGTAGTGACATGGTTTGCACCAAACACGGATCTCACGCACACGAAGTGTCTCTTCCACACCTTCATTAGACTCTCATTGGTGCTGGCGGACCGCTTGGTGAAGATTTCGTCAATTATAATGCTTTGCTTATTTCACTAACAATTGTGGTAAAAAAGTTAAAAAATAATCACCCCACAAATTATTTTTGATTTTATGACGCATAACCAATGTGTTTGACTGGATTTTTTAATTGATTTCGATCAATTTCATTGATGCTTTGGCCAGCAGGATCGACATCACTGCATGCAATGATCGATGATTGTGCGCGCCAAACGACATCACCGCGCTGCCGCCGTCGTCGTTGGTACTGCGGTGGGTGGTAAACATCGCCAACCACATTTTTAGTGCGGTCGAAACAAATCGTTAAAAATTTCTATTTTCGAGTGAAATAATGCTTAGTAATCGTCATTACTTGGAAAGAGGCTTGTATTTGAAGTAGTGTGAATACATTTTTATGCCGAATATCTCGCGTAAAATTGATTATTTTATAGAATAAGATAAGTGTCGATTTTTTACAAATATGTATTGGTGCAATGTTGTGTAAAGTTGATTTCGGTCAATGATTTTGAAGAAGCCATTTTGCGATGACACGCTAAGGGGCCTTAAGTGATTGAAGAATAAATAAAAAAAAAATATTGAGCTCTTACACTACTTCAGTCTCGGGATCGCCCATAACAAAGGGATTTAGCCAACTGTGACAACCCAAATAAAATTTGCAGAGGTCTCATACAAAAAGTGTGACATAGAAGGGCAGGAGTGTAGTATCCAGAGGTGTCAGTTAATGAGTAGTATATTTTGAGAGCTTTAATAATTTGAATTGTATTATCATACCGTGAACGAATGTCTTTATTTTAGCGTGCATCAATAGGTTTACGTGAACGTGCTCTGAAAACGCTAACGCTAGCTTGACAACTGGCAGCGCGAAGTGTCAATCATGCGATCATTGAATAAACATAACATTCACAATGCTTATAGAACGGCTGTTGTTAAATAAGTTCTCCATTCCTGGGCTAACAAGAGTTGAACAACAGTTTTATCTCAACTAAACCAAATACAGTTCGACTTAAAGCTAAACAACGCTGCTTTGAGAAATATTTCCTAACCTAATAATTGTTTCTTGGGTTCACTTATTAATATAAGGTACACCGGGGCAAGTTGAAACGGGTGGTGATGGTGAAACAGTAGGTTAACGTAATGTTATTATTTAAGTCATGATTAACAGTTTCACTGGCAGAACACAAAGTTTTTGAATCAAACAATCTTTCGGTAAGGAAAAATTATATTGAAATCTGTTCCAAAACTTCGCTTTTCAACTTGCCCCGGTTTACATTAAATGAAATCGAGTTTCTATCTCTGTAATTCTAAAAAAATGTGTGATATTTTCAAGAGAAGGGGTCCATTATAACAACTTCTACAAAAATGCTATTTCTTCCAAATAAAATGGTCAAGTCCAAAATTATTGTAAAGTGTAGAGGACAGAGACTTAGTCCTTGCCAAACGCCCACATCCTAGTTCAAAGAAAAATAAAATGAACATTTTTACAAAAGTATTTTCTAAACTTTCTTATAAACTTATATAATTCCCGTAAGCATTTGAGGCATGGATTTTACGGTTATTGAAAAAATGCTTTCAAAAATGATAAATAATTAAACTATTAAACTATTTCCCCTGTTGGAGAAATAAAGCCACTGCGTCCAATAAGTTGAACTTTTGTGGCATATCCCGTTTTGATATTCGCATCTAGCTAGCTAATTACCATATGTCAAGTAATCAGCTTCTGCCACGACGCGTCGTCTCCCAGTCAGGTGCAATGGAATTGATAAACTCCAAGACCTTTCCCGGTTTTGCAGACCAGATCTCACTGGGTTGCAAGCAACCGCTATTTAGAAATCTTTGCCTGCGCGTGTATAAAGCACCACAACTGCAAAGCAGATGTTCCGAGGTTTCACGTTCCGTATTACAGAAACGACAGATATCACTCTGAATATGGCCAATATTTTTCAAGTGATACCTGCTCGGGCAGTATCAAGTTACTAGGCCAGTGTATGTGTACATAGAGCTCTCTTGTTGAGCTCTAAGAGCTTTTTGGTTTTATAAGCATTTGGTGTTATAAATCGTTTTGAATGATTGCAATTTTTGACATCCATCCAATTGGATATCACCCTCTGCTCAGACCAGCGTTTCAGGTCCATTTTAATTGTACAGTTTGATATACCACAGAATGGTTCTGGGCCAGCAAACTATAAATTGGAACCACTTTTAGCCAGCTCGTCTGCCATTTCATTCCCTTCAATGCCACAGTGACCTGGAACCCAGTATAAGTTTACTGAGTTCGTTTGGCACAACCTCCGCAGTGAAAAAATGCATTCCCAGACAAGCTTTGAAGTACATTTGTAAGCGCACAATGCTTTTAGTGCAGTTTGACTATCTGAGAAAATACAAATATTTGCATATCTGTATTTTCTCTCAAGGCAGATATTTGCGCATTTCAAAATAGCAAGAATCGCTTGAAACACCGTAGGATAGTGTCCCATCGCCACTGATATTTGTATTCCAGGGCCGTAGATTCCTGCTCCTGTTTTTATTCCAACTTTTGAGCCATCTGTATAGAATTTGATTGATCCTTGACGAACAGTGGGACCTCCGACTTCCCAATCTGCCCGAGTAGTTTCGTGCAACTTATAGGGAACATCATGGTTCTCCACAGGTTTCATCCAGTCTTTAACCATTTTCATTGCCCGTGTAGCTGCCGGCTTAGAATAGTACTATGGACCCCCTGTTCCGGGGGTAAAAGTCCACCAAACAGGGAACCCCAATCCAAGGTGTCAGGCGACCCGTGCTGGTGGATGAATGATTGAGGGGGTTTCAAAGATGCTCGATCGTTAACGGAGCCCGTAACGTGGGTAGATCACCTTTTCGTGTTGCGTTACGGAGTAAAATCTACCGAAACCTAGTGTCATCCTACTTTTCCAATTTTGGAATATGCGTTCTGGCAATTCAAGGAATCAAATCGGGTTAGGGATCCATGTATGTACTAACTCTTCAAAGACAGGTAAGTGCTGGTATGCAAGGAACATACTAGAATCCTTATTACTGAACATATGTTCCATTATTGGAATAGTATTGCTGCTAATGTTAAAACCCGGGTTCTAAACTTCTTACTGGGGAGAATTTAGCAGTAAAACAAGGGTGATGCTTGGTTTCCGATGCATGGGCAATTATCAGTGCTCTTGTTTTGTTTTGTATATTGCTCCTGAAGCACATAAGAAAACAAAACAAAAACTATCAAAATCGATACTTTATTGCCCTTCAATGTCAATTGAGTAATGCAACATGCACTACACTAAGGATACGGGTAATGTCACAATAGATCTAAAAACTGGTCGCAGTGACAGACCCAAACAGGAATAAAAAAAAAAAACATTTTCATTACTGGCCTATTTTGGAAGTATTGTGAAATACTCAGGTGACCAACAAGATCACCTGGCATAAACTTTTCAACTCTTTTAAGTCACAGCAATTCCTTTTCTGCTTCTAATTGCACGTACTCATGCAAAGGTAGCAGATTACATAGAAGGTAGCAGATTAGGTACAGTAATAGTAATAGTAATAGTATTAGAATTGTAAAAAAAAAGGAATTTATGATTCTTGCTTGATAATTTGATTTGATACAATTTTTTTATGTAATTTAGATTTTACAATATAATAAAAATGTTTGGCAACACTTTCGTCAACATTAATGTTTAGGTAGAATGTCAATTGAAATGAGGAATATAATACATAAATATATAATCAATTTATTGTTATCCATTCTAATAAATCCACAATTGATAAACTGGCAACAATGTCATATTATTATTTTTACATGGTTTTCTGTTCTCCTTCGTCTATGTCAGCCTAAATCACATTTAAATTGCATCGAATAAAGTTTTCTTAGCAAAACTTGTAAGTTGAACTAGAAAAACGTTTTCAAAGCTAAAAAACCCGAATTAATCCACCTAATGGTGATAGCGCCTTTCTCGTCGATTATGTAATCAAGATTTTTCCGTTGACGTAAGCCAAAGTGTTTCTGAATCCTGAGAATACCCTAGAACGAAACAAATTTCATTTTCTTCTTTTGTCACAGTGCTCGTTGATACGTAATGTATGTGTTTGATGAAAAAAAAAAATACCCAAACAATGAATCGCTTAACTCATTAGATTTTTAAAGAAATTTTCTGGAGGTCTCTTATTTCACCTTAAAGTTTTAAAATTTCTTGATTTATTTGTGCTCTTCCAGTAAATATTGAAATCCGACAAAAATTTTCCTAGAGGAAGAGGGGGATTGACATAGGAGAAAATCGAAATTTGTGTCAGCCTTATTCAGAAAAGCAAGAGTTTTATCAAAGCCATAATCGAATTTGGAAACTTTGGCTTATATACCGACGTTATGATAAACGTACATATATTATTTTATTATCTTTATTAACGAGATTTTCAGCCCAGGACTGGTTTATCTCGGAACGTACATATAGGCAGAGCTGGCAAATATCGAAACTCTCAGTTGACTGCTTGACCACCTGCACTAGCACTGAATGCCGATCATTATCAAGACAATTAGACAAAAAAAAATTCTGCGCATTTCACTATATTTTATTAACATTGGGTATAAATTCATGTAAAATTTGACTAAAAAAGTGCAAGCAAGTGAAATTTCCCATAATAAAACCCAGTCAAATTTCAACCATGTTACAGAGCGCGAGGGCTCAACCAGTTGCATCAAATTTGTGCGTATTTTAGATGCAAAAGGGGATTGATGCGATCAAATTTAAATTTTCCCATACAACGTTGACCCATCCTACTGTATAATTACGCCTCAGGAATCTAAAATGATGTGATTTTACGAGATCCCTATAGTTTTGTCAAGATTTTGTTCTTTTACGCATATAAATGGCTTGCATCGATTTTGTTCACCTTCGTAATTTCAGCGAAGCATCCAATCCTGATTCTGTAACGCTGCCGGTAATCTGGTCAGAGACTATTTTCTTGTCAACAGTTTATCTGGTTATCGAAATTTTTTGATGATTTGTTGCTTCGCATGGGTTTGAATCACTTTTTTAATTGGCCACTTCCGGTGGTACACCAGGAACCGGTTTCGGAACAATACCGGTTCAGATATGATCTGAAACTGTTTTCCTGCTTACCGTTCATCTGATTATCGAAAAAGCATGTGTCGCATGCCTGGATTTGGTTCACTTTTTAAATCGACCACTTCCAGCGAGACATGCTGCTTACCGTTCACCTGTTTATCGAAAAAGTTGCTCTTAGATGTGCCGCGTGCATAGGTTTGTTTCACTTTTTTAATTGGCCACTTTCGGCAGGACACCAAGAACCGGTTCCGGAATATTATTGGTTCAGATATGGTCTGAAACTATTTTGCTGCTTATCATCCATCAGGTTATCAAAAATGCCGCGATTTGATGGGTCGCATGCATGGGTTTGTAATATTTTCATATCTCTCCCCTTCCTGGGGTACCGGCTTGGAAAACCTAAATGGACATAACTCCGGAACGGCTGGACCGATCCGAACCATTTTCAATAGGATACAATGGGATCAGATTTCGCGTTGAATGAATTGTCGGTCATCAAAATCGGTTGAGGTTTACTGCCAAATAATTGGGTTGTTTAGTGAATAAAATATTGCTATTTTCTATAGCCTAATCGAATGAGCTCATTTTTCTGAGTATAACGTGCATTTATTGGATTCCAACACCTTTGTTTTGATTGTTAATTTAACAAAACAGTTTTAATTTTTTGTGGACAGAATGACAGTTCAAAAACAAAAAATTTTTCCCATACAAACTTTAAATGCATTTTAAAAATAGTTCCCGGACTCCAAAAATTATGAAATTTTGGATTTCGACTAATTTTTGGGCGGAGAATCCGATTATGAAGTAATCCGGATACCCCTAAAGAACCCAATTACGTGAGTTTATTTTTGTACACACTCATACATACACACACAGACATCACCTCAATTTATCGAGCTAGTTGATTGGTATGTGTGACTTGACCCTCCGGGCCTTCTATCAAAAAGTCATTTTCGGAGTGAACATATAGCCTTTCCAGTACACTTGGTGTACGAGAAAGACAAAAAGGGTCTCCAGTTGGCCTAGTGATTAAGGCTATGAATCGCCAATCCGGAAACGGTGAGTTTGATTCCCGTTTCGGTCGGGAACATTTTCTCGACTTCCTGGGTATAGTGTATCATTGTACTTGCCTCACAATATACAAATTCATGCAATGGCAGGCAAAGAAAACCCTTCAATTGATAACTGTGGAAGTGCTTTAAAGAACATTAAGTAGAAGAGAGGCAGGCCAAGTTCCAATGCGAACGTCGAGCCATAAAGAAGAAGAAGTTATCAATTGGGGTAACCGTAATCGGTTTCGGAACACTACCGGTTGTCCCCAATATGGCCGGACATTTTTTTGCCAAATCAAGATTCTTAAAAATCCGCGATTTGATGTGTCGCTTGCATGGGTTTGATTCACTTTTATATTTTGCCATTTCCGGCGGGACACCCAGAACCGGTTCCGGAGCACAATCGATTCAGATATGTTCTGAAAATATTTTCCTGCTTACTGTTCATCAGGATCTCAAAAAAGCCACTATTTGATATGTCGCATGCATGGGTTTGGTTAACTTTTATACTTGGCCACTTCCGGCGGGACATTTGCAACCGGTTCCGGAACACTACCGGCAAGGATGGGAACATTCACTTGCAAAGAGTTACACTCACTTGCTGTTTTCTCTGCTCAGAAACGTGTAATCAAGAAATGATGTATGGACGACTTTTGCATTGTGGTTTTGTCTAAAACTTTGCTGAATAGAGTAGGGATCGCACACGCATACCGAAGTCATGAGGGAGCTGCGAAGGCAACTCTCCACGAGGTGAATGTAAATTTCACTCACCTCGTGGAGAGTCGCTTTTACAACTCTGTCACGGCTTTGGTATGCGTGTGCGACCCCAACTCTATTCGGCAAAGTTTTAGACAAAACCACAATGCAAAAGTCGTCCATACATCGTTTCTTGATTGTACGCTTCTGAGCTGAGAAAATAGCAAGTGAGTGTAACTCTTTAAAAGTGAGTGTTCCCATCCCTGACTACCGGTTCCGATACGGTCTGAGAATGTTTTCTTGCTTACTGTTCATCACATTATCGAAAAAGCCGCTGTTTGATATGTCGCATGCATGGGTTTAGTTCACTTTTATGTTCGGTCACTTCCGGCGGGACACCCAGAACCGGTTCCGGGACACTACCGGTTCAGATATGGTCTGAGACTATTTTTCTGCTTTCCATTCATCAAGTTATCGAAAATGCCGTAGTTTGATATGCCGCATGGCTGGGTTTGTAGCGTTTTCATATCTGGTCCCTTCCTGGGGTACCGGTCCGGAACACCTAAATGGTCATAACTCCGGAACGGCTGGACCGATCTGAACCATTTTCAATAGGAAACAATGGGACCAGATTCCGCGTCGAATGAACCGTCGGTCATTAAAATCGGTTGAGGTTTACTGCCAAAAAGTGATGTGAGTTTTTTTGTACACATACACACATACATACACACACACATACACACACACATACACACACACATACACACACTGACATCACCTCAATTCGTCGAGCTGAGTCGATTGGTATATAAGACTTGACCCCTCCGGAGGCTCTATCAAATTTTCGTTTTTGGAGTGAACATATAGCCTTTCGGTACACCTTGGTGCACGAGAAAGGCAAAAACGCTGTATCTCTGGAACGGCCCAAAAGACCTCGGGGAGATAAGCTTTTCGACTGGAAAATGTCTGATAAATACGATGGAATCAAAAATTTTCAAATCAAAATATACTCATTCGACGAAAAATCGATTTTAAAATTTAAAACTGAAAAATAACATGTTTGGCAACACTGTATCGAAAAAATAATATTTTTCCTGGATTTCTCTAACAATTTTCTTCAAAAAAGCCGAAGGTCAAAAATATGTTATAGTTTCTAAGCTATCTTATAAACTTGATTTTTTCTTGTATTGGCAAAGACGAGAGGTGCCGCGGGCCGAGGGGTGATCCAATCGGCACCAAAATTTTGATTTTTCTTCCTCCATTTAAACAAGCATTCCAACAAAATTTTATCAAAATCCGTGATGGTCGATAACACGTTTCCACTTTTTCTCGGTCACTTCATATGGAATTACCCATATGTCAGATAGGAACATTTTTGAATCCCCAGTGCGAAAATGTCCATTTCCATCACGTCAAGGTCGACCTCAAATGTCAAACTATTATTTACCATTTTACTTATTTCGATTTTTTCATTATTCCTTCGTTTTTCGAGTTCGAGAAAAGCACAATACCGATTAGAATTCCATGCTTGATCGTATTATTCAATAAAAGCAAGATTTCGTCTTCAATTTTAGGACCCTATTCAAAAGAAACGCAGGGGCGCCAGGTCAATTTTCTAAAAATCTTGATGATTCATTGGGAAGTTTTGTCTGGAAAAGTCTAGATCATGCGGAAAACCTTACAAATTCCTTGCAAAATCTTACAAATTTTGTAACACAAATGTCCCAGTTGGTTTTTTTTTGTAAAATCCAGATAAATCTGAAAGGTTGGCAACGCTGCTCATACGACTGCTTAAAGACTACTTGAATGATTTTCGGCGCAATTCTATGATCTGATTTTGGCCATTCAGTATATGGGACGTTGTGGAATAGTTCACCCGACAGAGGAGAGGAAACATAAAAGGTTCAGTTTAAAGTGGATTTCCTAAAAAAAATTCTTGAAAAAAAAAGGAGAATACGTTGTTTTTGGGTCTCCAGTAACCCTCGTGATTAAGGCTATCGATCGCCAATCCCGAGACGGCAGGTTCGATTCCCGTTCTGGTCGGGAAAATTTTCTCGACTCCCTGGGCATAGTGTATCATTGTACTTGCCACACAGCGTACAAATTCATGCAATGTTAGGCAAAGAAAGCCCTCCAATTAATAACTGTGGAAGTGGTCTAAGAACACTAAGTTAAAGAGAGGCAGGCCAAGTTCCAATGCGAACGCCGAACCATAAAGAAGATGAAAAACTTTGTATATTTACAATTGTTATAGAACTTTGAATTACTGTTAATCTCGAGTTGAGTGAGGTCAAAACTATTTGAGCGGCAATGCCTTTCTGACCCCGAGTTTTTATTTATTTTTTAACGTTTTCAATAAATAAATTTTATGTAAACCTGCTGAATTACTACAAGGGATCCACAAAACACTAAAGATTGTCGCTCATCCTTGATTTTTGCCACTTGTCTATTATAAATTCTACAAACAGAACACAGCAATGAACTTTCTAAATCCATCCCTTCGTTCTACCAAGCCTCTCTTTACAATAGTTAAAACGTTGTATCGTAAAAAAAACTCTATCTTTGTGGTCTGCGATAAATGCCGCCATAAACGGCTCAGCTCATAGTTACCACTCTATCC